>NC_047018.1:9767203-10481867 GCF_902652985.1 Pecten maximus | reverse complement strand
CCTGTAAACTCGATCATCTCCTCTGACACAGTCTACACCTGTACGACTCGATCACCTCCTCTGACACAGTTTACACATGTAAGACTCGATCATCTCCTCTGACACAGTTTACACCTGTAAGACTCGATCACCTCCTCTGACACAGTCTACACCTGTACGACTCGATCATCTCCTCTGACACATTTTGTACCTGTTAAACTCGATTATCTCCTCTGACACAGGTTACACCTGTACGACTCGATCATCTCTTCTGACACAGTTTACACCTGTACGACTCGATCATCTCCTCTGACACAGTTTACACCTGTACGACTCGATCATCTCCTCTGACACAGTTTACACCTGTACGACTCGATCATCTCCTCTGACACAGTTTACACCTGTACGACTCGATCATCTCCTTTGACACAGTTTACACCTGTACGACTCGATCATCTCTCTGACACAGTATACACCTGTAAGACTCGATCATCTCCTCTGACACAGTTTACACCTGTACGACTCGATCATCTCCTCTGACACAGGTTACACCTGTAAGACTCGACCATATTCTCTGACACAGTTTACACCTGTAAGACTCGATCATCTCCTCTGACACAGTTTACACCTATAAGACTCGACCATATTCTCTGACACAGTTTACACCTATAAGACTCGATCATCTCCTCTGACACAGTTTACACCTGTACGACTCGATCATCCCACAGGTGTTCTTTTTTATACTTCTGGATGATAAATTCCGATGATTGAAGAGTGAAGAATGTTTAAACAGTTTTCAAATAATTAAAAGCTGATAACAGGCAATTTCAACACAACCTTATCTGTAAATCAACATTGAGAAGACGAAAACCATCAAGCATGTCTTCGGGTCGCCATTGTAAAATGTTATATTTCCCTTTAATATTAATGCGAGCATTAATGTTTGTGCTGATTAATGTGTCACGCTAGTTGGCTGTCATTGTCCTGGCTCTTAAGGTAGGGACGCCCTGTTACTTGGATGTTCTGTTATGTTTACATCGCTGGGTAACCCACGTAATAGAAGACGCTACTACTCCCTAAACGTGTGGTCTTGTTGCGTAGATTTAATGTTACGTTTACATGGTTTTATATCCCACGAAACAGAAGAGGCTAACACTTTCTGAATGTGTGGTCCTACTTAAATTTCAATGGACGCCGATATAAATCATTCAGTTGACCTCGTCTCATTGACTTTCAGTCTTAAAATTGCGTATACTGCTATTTTTGTTACTGTTTGCATTTCGCTATTCTGTTTTTGTTAATCCTGCTAAATTCTGTTATTACTATCTACACTTAGGTATTCCTTCGTTGTTTATCCTTCTCTGTTTTTTTGATGTTTGTTTTTTTTACTGTCAAATGAACAGGATAAAAAACCACAATGCAGAATTTTATTTCTTTGATTTCTAATCAGAAGTTTGCTATCTTCTCTTATGTTCTTTTCTTTAATACAGTAATTGTACATACCGAGCAAATTGTTTCATCGTGCAGGTGCGTAAATTATGCAGCCTCAAAGTACATGAAGCCTCTGCGTGATCTCAGCATTCCTCCCGTTTATAACGCCACGTTTTATATAAAGTCGGTGATTCTAATGAGTGTTAAGTGTAATTGAGGAGATATGACGGATTTTTACAACGCCGACAACGGCATTCCACACAAAAAGTTGTTTACGGATATATACATATCATTGGGGATAACGGACTTCTGGCAGATCGACAAATGCTTAAACTGACAAATCTCCTCCAAATGCTGATTGTACTGTTATTGAAAGTGTACAAAAACGCAAGTAAATAACATGTGTTTTAAGAAAGAGGAATGTTGTCTCGCTAACACATGTAATGGTCGTTAAACGATATTTTACGCACTACTTTGTTGAGACGAAACTTGAATATACTTCGTGTTGTAATCATAAACACGTTCAGTAACGGCCTCTCGGCTCCTAACTATATGCATAGGTAAAGAAAACGTGCACGGGCTTTATTACGGTTATTAACGATGTCTGCAGATAAATAAATGTGACATCCACTTATCCCCGTTAGTTTCCGTATCACGGAGACCCGTCATCGTATTCCCTGTACAGTGATATCCCCAACACACACATACCATTCTATGTTTTAAGTCAATTTGACAAGACAATTTCACTGCTACGCAGAATAAACCATAATGTAAACGACTTGTTCTTGACAGAAGTTTGCAGACAAAAACAGGGGGAAATAATATTTGTGGCGAAATGTCATTTTTATGCTGATGACCTTGGCTAAATGGTCCAGCAATTATCATTGATCTATAGATGTAATGTGTTGTAATGTATCCCTCATGGAGTCGAGTAACAATATCTACTTTAAGATAATTGACATCTTAAAGTAAACGGAAATGTATAAAAGGTTCAATACGAGTATAGAAACATTGTTGATGTTAGACATTGACTTGCTATAACAGCTATAACACGTTAATGAACAGTCACAGTGTTTATAAACACATGATATCATGCAATGGTATGTCCATTTTAAACTATCGTCTATATGCACTTTGAAATACCTTGTCTCATTGTTGATAATGTCTATTTTACTTATACTTTTACTGCGTTAGTTAAGGAATTTCGTCTTTCTATTGACAGTTTACACAGTTTATTTAAAATCATATTTACATTTAGACAGCTTTTTACGCTACTCAAAAAATCAATGGACGTCATACACACTGACGGAACAGCCCGATAGTTGATGGAATGGCAAAACAGATGTTTCCAATTTGGCAGAAAAGGCTGTCAACTACAGAAAGTAAACGGAATATAGTTCCACAATAACATCTCCATTTTATTCCATTTCCACGAAAAGCTTTTTCAAATTACGTATTTTATTCACATATAGCTTATATTTGCATCATAAATTATAAAACTGAATGAAATAAATACAGTGTAAAAAAAGCGTATGTGTGCCACCGGCCTCACTGTCAACAATGTATATGAGTGTGAACGTCAGTTTCGTGGGTAAGGGGAATATACACCGGAGATGTAAATATGTAATGTTGATTGTTAGGACTGTCGCATCTGTTACAGAGAATATCTTTCCTTCACAGAGCATCACCATTTCATCTACTGCTTGTCTTCTACACTGGACAAAACTATCTTGCTCTCTAATCTTAGCTCTTTATGGTGTGAAGATGTAAGATATCAATTCTGGGTTCACTGTCCCGGGTTTAATTATTAGGCCAGGAGGAGATTCAATTCTTGCGTTTAATAAAGTGAAGCCATATTTATGGCATTGCTACAGTGCACACGTGAATTTTGGAATCCGCTCGAAAAAAAATATTTTTGAACATTTCAAAAGCTATTAAGAGATAGTATTTGGAGTAACAATGATCGCTTCAGCTATATATTGTCTGTTGATACTGTTTGGCTCAGATAGTAATCTAGTCGCGAATTTATTCGAAAAGAGTGCTGTCGTATCAATATTTATGTAGGAACCTTGCTTGCCTATATAAGGCTTTGAGAAGTTTATTTGTACTCTGAGGTGTGCCACCCGTTACGGACATAGCTAACCACGGAACTGCCCTTTGGTAATTGCCGGATATTGTCTTCATTTCATTAATTGTATTTTCTTGTTGTTGTCAGTATAATACCCTGTCGGAGTGATAAATATCAATATATGTTCATCCTCAAAGGTTTTATCCGATCGATATGTACTAGAGGTCATCCATTCTGCCTCCTAGAAATGGGTGGACCACGTTATTTACTGTCCAGTTGCATGACAGTAGCACATTTCCTTGTCTACCATATGGTGCATCTGACCATACCTCGGGGTGTTCGCCTGGGGTTCACATTATACATAGGCATTGATGAATCCGTGATTTCTTCCTATACCCGAAATCTTACCTACAAGCATCCCGGGTTATCCAAAGGCAATTTTTTTTGTGTGTTTTCCCCCCCATTATAACGAGATACCAACAAGAAAATCGTACTAGAAAAGCAAATCTTCCCATCATTTTGCATCGTCTTCCATCAGAGGTGAAGATTGGTAATTGTTTAGATTTGTTGTTGTATCCTCGTGTTTATACCAGTCCTTGTAAGACTGTCGAGATGTGTGGTCTAACATGGACTTCTATATATCGTTGATATAGATAATCAAAGCCAAGGTTACAGAAAAAAAAACGATGATTAGATTATAACATCAAACCAACAAATCGGCGTTCTTTATGACAACTTCCGGTGTGAGAGTGGAATCATAGTGAAAAATGTGTCAGACTATCTTATTCCTGTCACTGCGCAATGTATTAGATTACCAGAGATTCCGGTCCTATGTATATCTACTCACCGCATATTGACTCCCCGGAAGATAAATTAGAAGATCTACGTAAAGATAGCACTAAAGTTATGTACGAGATCGTGTGAATAGATGATTTGATTTATTCACTGAATTCTAGGGTCGTCTTTTAAGCGTTGCCAATTTTCTGTTGTTATAAAAAAAAGAAGACAAATATTATAAACTCTCTCAATAAACAGCTTGATGTTATCGTTAAATATATTACAGATACTATAAAGATGTTTAGTCAACCACCCACTTCTTCGAAAGAAAACTGTGAAATTCAAAGAAAAATAATTAAGTTAACATCAAATTTTTTCAGTGTTATTAGGTACATAGATTTTGCTAAAATAAATACCGACCAACCGCATGAGAAAAACAAAATCCAACACAATACGACTGTATAATGTAATAAGCAATCCTACAATTAACAAGAGAATCCTAAAACTAAATAGAATACCATGATATGGAAGGCTGTGTGAAGTTAGCTCAACATACGACATACGACATTCAACATTCAAAACAAATCATATCTTGTGTTTCCACTAGCCAACGAGGGAACTTTTGAATGTTCAGCGGCTCGACATGCGACATACAACATTCAAATTTTGAATGTTCAGCCGCGCAACATTCTACATACGACATTCAACATTAAACAAATTCATATCTTGTGTTTTCACTAGCCAACGAGGGAACTTTTGAATGTTGCGCTGCTGAACATTCAAAATCTGAATATTGTATGTCGTACATGTATGTTGCGCGGCTGAACATTCAAAATTTGAATGTTGTATGTCGCATGTCGAGCCGCTGAACATTCAAAAGTTCCCTCGTTGGCTAGTGGAAACACAAGATATGAATTTTTTGAATGTTGAATGTCGTATGTCGTATGTTGAGCTAACTTCACAGAGCCGATATGGAATAGAATTCTACCACATCCATACAGCATACCGGTTACCGCTATATTATAATGACATTTCCAGTTATATTCCAACAATTTCGCCATTTTAGATTTTGCTCTGACATTTCATACCTTTATCGGCCTTTGATGATAAAACGTGGATTAGTCGACCTGAGAAAAGTGATATCCACCAAGCCCGGAATACGAGGTAAATTCTCCTTTTCGAAAAAAGGCATATCGTGCAGACCTCAAGAGTTATTTCCGTTGTATTACAGGAATTAGTTTACAAGTTTATAAGACAGAAAACTAATTCATGAATTAAAAAAGCCATCTTTATTTGTGAATTGAAAAGCATCACATTGATATTAGCATTGAATTGTCAAACATTTTACACTAATACTGAACATTTCGCCTTAGCTACATGTGCATGTCGCTATTGGTTTCCTACCTAAACCTGTCGAGAGAGGTCTTATAGCCAATTAAAACACAAGAAAAATCATAGCCAAACAACAAACAGAATCACAATATATACAGTATGTTATTTATTTCACTAATTTAGTTTAGCTTAACTACAAAAATGGTTGTACATAAACATTTGTATAACTGTCTTCTCATCTTTAACTTATCAACAAGAAACGGTAACTCTACTACATCTCCACATAACCCCACAGTATACCATATTATCATTGATTATCCGACTGTATAAAATAATCCCCGACTATACACACTAGTACCTTACTTAGCTGGTGATACATAGATACATCTACTAATACTGTGTTGATTTAGACGTGATGGATGAAAGCAATCCTTAAAATGCCTTGTGGCAGTTTATCAATACAGAACAGGTGTAATTCATGACCTAATAAACGCCATAAAATCAGAGAGAACAGGTAAACGATTTATTTTACCGTACCATCAACCTGAACACAACTATCACGGTTCGTAAACTGTTTATATATGAGAGAAATCTGCTATTTCTGATACACTTTTTTTTATAAATCTAACAAACTATCGAGATTCCATCCTTACAAGCATACCTATACCAGCTGTAGCGCTTATGATATCTCGAACGCAGATACATACTCTTAAAAACATAGAAATAACAGTAAAACATTATACAAATATATATAAAGCATTTATTTACACTTAATGTATAATGTAACCATATGTGTATGAGAGGGAGAGGGTATAAACAAACACGTAAGTAAAGTATATGTATGCTGGGTGTTTTTTTTTCAGATGTCGTTTTTATAGAGGTTAAGGTCTTTCTGTTACTTTGGTGTCTTCACAGTTCAAGTTGGCTAAGTTATCTAGTGTTTTTCTTCTCTGTTTTCTTTACTTTTTGAATAAACAACAAATCATGCTAAGTATCTGTGTTTACAGAGACTTGTATCTAAGGTAGATTTACCATGGTGTTTGGTAGATTATAATAACCCCATTCTAGGTATCTGTGTCTACAGAGAGACTTGTATCTAAGGTAGACTTACCATGTTGTTTGGTAGAGTGAAATAACCCCATTCTAGGTATCTGTGTCTACAGAGACTTGTATCTAAGGTACACTTACCATGTTGTTTTGTAGAGTGAAATAACCCCATTCTAGGTATCTGTGTCTACAGAGACTTGTATCTAAGGTAGACTTACCATGTTGTTATGTAGAGTGAAATAACCCCATTCTAGGTATCTGTGTCTACAGAGACTGGTATCTAAGGTAGACTTACCATGTTGTTATGTAGAGTGAAATAACCCCATTCTAGGTATCTGTGTCTACAGAGACTCGTATCTAAGGTAGACTTACCATGTTGTTTTGTAGAGTGAAATAACCCCATTCTAGGTATCGGTGTCTACAGAGAGACGTGTATCTAAGGTGGACTTACCATGTTGTTTGGTAGATTATAATCACCCCGTTCTAGGTATCTATGTCTACAGAGACTCGTATCTAAGGTAGACTTACCATGTTGTTTTGTAGAGTGAAATAACCCCATTCTAGGTATCTGTGTCTACAGAGAGACGTGTATCTAAGGTAGACTTACCATGTTGTTTTGTAGAGTGAAATAACCCCATTCTAGGTATCGGTGTCTACAGAGAGACGTGTATCTAAGGTAGACTTACCATGTTGTTTGGTAGATTATAATAACCCCATTCTAGGTATCGGTGTCTACAGAGAGACGTGTATCTAAGGTAGACTTACCATGTTGTTTTGTAGAGTGAAATAACCCCATTCTAGGTATCTGTGTCTACAGAGAGACGTGTATCTAAGGTAGACTTACCATGTTGTTTTGTAGAGTGAAATAACCCCATTCTAGGTATCTGTGTCTACAGAGAGACGTGTATCTAAGGTAGACTTACCATGTTGTTTTGTAGAGTGAAATAACCCCATTCTAGGTATCTGTGTCTACAGAGAGACGTGTATCTAAGGTAGACTTACCTTGTTGTTTTGTAGAGTGAAATAACCCCATTCTAGGTATCGGTGTCTACAGAGAGACGTGTATCTAAGGTAGACTTACCATGTTGTTTTGTAGAGTGAAATAACCCCATTCTAGGTATCGGTGTCAACAGAGACTGGTATCTAAGGTAGACTTACCATGTTGTTTGGTAGATTATAATCACCCCATTCTAGGTATCTGTGTCTACAGAGAGACTGGTATCTATGGTAGACTTACCATGTTGTTTGGTAGATTATAATCACCCCGTTCTAGGTATCTGTGTCTACAGAGACTGGTATCTAAGGTAGACTTACCATGTCACTCCATGACGACCATATCCTTTACGGACACCTGATACTACACATTTCTCCAACACTTATCCGCACGTGTTTATTAATGCAACAGAATATATAATTCGATTCCGTGTCAACCAAAGTTCCATGTTCTGTACACAAGGGTGGGTTTTTATATCAACATCACCTAGGTCACAAATCAGTGAAGTGGAAAATAACATAAAATAAGCCATGAATACTGACAACATAAATCCAAACCTGTCAAATATCAAGGAATTAATTAAGCGTAACCATTTAAAAGTTGTTGGTTGATAAGGGCGTGTATCGAGTTGAGGATGTAAATTTCTCTTTGAAGACTCTTTTGAGAATATAAAGTTTACAATAGCTGTTTCTACGATATTGTTTTCTTTGTCTCTGATTTATACTGGTTCTAAATTGGTTCTCTGGTTTGTGTAATAATGTAATTTTTTTAAATGATTCCAAAACCATAGAAAATCAGCTACGAGACAGACATACGGGGAAACCTTTACGTATTCCTAAATATTTTACGAAAACTTCATCCCTATCAGTTTAGAAACCAGAGCTCCATACGAAAACAAACGCCATTATCCTGAGATTAATAAGTACCGTTTACCTAGAAGTTCAACCAAGTGTCATCACCTCGAGATTTAACCAAGCCCCAATACTGCGATATTTAACCAAGTGCCATCATCCCGAGATTTAACCTAGCCTCGATATCCCGAGATTAACAGGCAATCTGGTACGTATATAAGGGTAAACTAGCCAGACGGAAGTAATAAAAGGGAAGAAAGTGACATTGTCTGGTTAAAAAGGGGATATCGGTTTTTGTCCTGGCCTGTTTTGGATCGTTTTAACAATCACACATAGTTAACATCGTTAACAATTAACTGAGATATGCTCCATGTGAAATAGCTGTGAGAAGGCCACTGAAGGCTGGACCATATTCACACAGATATTAACCAGCTGCACAACACCATCAGGATTTAATTTTTTGCATTTTTAAAAAATTCAAACTTTTTCTGATAATTTCTGTTCGCTGATATACGCGTGGTTTGTGTCACCTTTCAAACCCATACTATTTTATAAAGGTTGACGACCAAAGCAAAGTGTAATGGCGGAGCGCTAGTTGAACACAACCATTGTGGCCTTAACTTGTTGATAGAAGTAACTATTACTAAGATAATCCGCGGTAACAACATTTGATAACTATTTTGGGGTGTTTACAATTTGCTTAACTCTCTAGTGTAAACTGGATTCTTAAGGATTATTTATACAATATATATCTTTAATGAACCACTTAACTCTGTTTTTTTCAGTGGCTCTTTAAGAAACCTTACGTTTTGATTTTAAATGATGCTTTCAACACTTATTTCTAACATTTATAGATTTTAAGCCAATGAAAATGTGTCAATTTATAAAACTGATCCTATAACAGACTTAAGTCTGACATATTTCGTATTAATTTCCAGCTGTAATACTTTCCTTTTTATCTGCCGAGTTTTCATTGTAAAAATATTTTTATATGCATACTATTTTTGTCAACAGTTCATATATATTTGTAAACGTGAAACCATATCTAAATCTTATTTTTGTATATAAATATTAGTTTACAGTTTAGACTTATATGTACATACGGAATATAAATGTAATGACAGATATTTCTTACATTGATAACAATAATAATATACAACATTTATAATGTGCACTATCTTATTTGCAAAATTATCCTAATGCGCATAACATTACATAATATAATAATAATATCATTTCAAGTGTTAAACAATGTACTGAAAATACATGTATATAACTCATATCGAGAAGTTAGGTGATAATTGGTACATGGCGCCTGCGAGAGACTCTAAAAAGCACACATAAATAAGTGATTTTAACCTTCTTCTTGAATTTGGCCAGGGATTTGGTCTTATTTGGTAACAGATGGTAAGCTGTTCCACAACATGGTCGCTACCTTACCAAAGCACAGGCTATCATAAGTCACAGAATCAGAGTTTGGAAAGAATAACAAGGATTCTCTCTCTCCGACCGCAGTGATCATAACGGCTGGTACAGAGTGACAAGTTCTGTACTCCGGACCTGTTCCATTGATGTCCTTGCATGTGTACATCAACATTTTGTATTGTGACCTGAAACACACAGACATCCAATGCAATGAAGATGTGCTCCCTCTTTCGAGTCCGGGAAACCAGGCTGGCTGCAGTGTTCTGGACCTTCTACAGCTTGCTAATCAGTCCATCAGATATACCAAAGAGCAAGTAACAAGCGAATGTACCAGTGTCTTGCACGCATCTGTGGTGATTAATTGCCGGAAACACCTTAATTTACTGATTTGGTAAAAACAGGATAGCGTTTACCTGTTTCTCCATGTTCAGATAGCTATCACAGTGTACACCAAGGTTTCTCACAGCTTTGACTGCTTCAATAGTTTGGACACCAACCCTTAGCTAGAGACCTTTAGTGTGCTGACACTGATGGGAAAAGTGTATTCTGTATTTATTTTCAGTTGTTAAATAACGACAAATAACTTAATTTGGTCACTGATAATCTTTCAAAAGTTTCAGCCATATATGTATTTCCTTTGAACCTTTTTTAGTCAACACATTACTATGTTATTGTTAATTATTTTGTTATTATTATGGGAGAAGTCGTCTATAAGTTGGAAAAACTTGCTGACTAATCCCTTTGTCATTATTATATGTCAATAAAATATGTTTAAACTAGTCAACACGTGTTTCCAAAACAGGTATCATCAATCGGGATGTTTTCATTCTGTAGAAATATCACGTTACGTTGGTATTATTCTCCCTGTGTAGTTTGTAATGGGAGTCAATATTTCCTCAACAGCTGGAGATCATTTTGGATAGCTGATTATTTCCACTTTGTTTGTTCATTTATTTGTTTTACGTTCAACACAAAGAATAATTATAAACACATGGTCCCAATTTTTGATGATAAAAGAAAAGTCAATATTTTCCATCTGTAGTATACGTTAATACTAATATAGTCCCGCGGGGATCTTATTAGCAAGAAGAATCTTCGAGGAAATATTATGTGTACCGTATCAAATATTTACTCTACACACATCTTTGTCTCGTGTTCAATATGAAATCAAGTTTGAATGTGATGTTTGATGATTGAGTTCAGGAATGTACATCAAACCGTTAAATGGTACAGTAAATGGTTATTTTTATGTGGTATTTCTGCGAAGTAATATCATATGTTTATGTCTACGATATATTTATTATTATATTATATATATATTTATTAAGCAGGAGTGGTTGATACCGCTGGAGAAAAATTTAATAATACTCACCCGTCTTCATTCCTACTATGCACTATGTTGTGCACTGAAATTTTGTAGTATTCTAACCAATTGAGCTTAACAGCTATTGATTTAAATAAATGGGAATCAATATCAATAATCAATCATCTTTATATTTAACAAACAATCCAATATCACATTTTCGATTGACTTTGAATTTTACTTAATTTCATCTGCCTATTTCAAGCAGTCAATCAAAGGGTCTGGTGATTAATCGGAGGGCTTTCTTTTGGATCTCGTTTCATTTTTAATCATATCTGGCTTGCAAGAACCTGAGCGATACTGAATACCGGCTGTTGTAAAGGCGAGGTTTAAGGAACCAATACTAGATGTCGGCTGTTGTGAAGGCAAGATTCAAAGTGGTCATATAGGATACCGGATGTTGTGAAAGTGAGGTTCAATGGGGCAATACAGGATACCGAATGTTGTGAAGGCGATGTTCAATGGGGCCATACTGGATACCGGATGTTTTGAAGGCGATGTTCAATGGGGCCATACTGGATACCGGGTGTTTTGAAGGCGAGATTCAAAGGGGTCATATAGGATACCGAATGTTGTGAAGGCGAGGTTCAAAGGGGCAATACAGGATACCGAATGTTGTGAAGGTGAGGTTCAAAAAGGGGCCATACAGGATACCGGATGTTGTGAAGGTGAGGTTCAAAGGGGCAATACAGGATACCGAATGTTGTGAAGGCGATGTTCAATGGGGCCATACTGGATACCGGATGTTGTGAAGGCGATGTTCAATGGGGCCATACTGGATACCGGATGTTGTGAAGGCGATGTTCAATGGGGCCATACTGGATACCGGATGTTGTGAAGGCGATGTTCAATGGGGCCATACAGGATACCGAATGTTGTGAAGGTGAGGTTCAAAAAGAGGCCATACAGGATACCGAATGTCGTGAAGATGAGGTTCAGAGGAATGTCTCCCTTTTAATCGTCAAAATAGATGAGGTTTACGTCATCGAAGGCTCAGACCAGGTAATATATTGAGGATGTATTAGTCTTTAAATAACAAAACGGTAATTCACCATGTTACTCGGATATACTCTTTCATATCTTCACTAACGATGCAATCAGAGGGGTAAGCTATAAATTAGCTCAGTGATTTTTATTGTTAATTATTTCCAGATAGTTACATTGCTGCTACTCAAATCTGACATTTAAATATCCAAGCTGAATCGACTCCCGATATCACGATTTCCTTGTTAGATGTGGACTAGAGAAAGAAAGACGGAAAGGTTGATGAAGATATTGGTACGCACTTCTCGTCATGGTATCATCGGGACGCATTGTATGACCTTGTGTGATATGACGTGTGACGTGTTCGATGTACGGTGACATGCCTGGTGGTTCCTTTGTAACACCCTGGTTTTCTGAAAATGGCCTAGATTGGCAAATCTGTTATGTTCATATTTTGCCCTAGTTTGAACTCTTTAGAATTAGAATTACGTGTTTGTCAGTATTATCTAATAGTTTTTGTTTCGCGCTGCCTCCGTACTACCGTATCGTATTATATTTGCTGTACACTACCGTACACACAGCCAGAATGATGATTATATTTGCTGTATACTACCGTACACACAGCCAGAATGATGATTATGTTTGCTCTATACTACCGTACACACAGCCAGAATGATGATTATGTAAACTCTACACTACCGTACACACAGCCAGAATGATGATTATGTTGTCTCTATACTACCGTACACACAGCCAGAATGATGATCATGTTTACTCTATACTACCGTACACACAACCAGAATGATGATTATATTTACTCTATACTACCGTACACACAGCCAGAATGATGATTATGTTTACTCTATACTACCGTACACACAGCCAGAACGATGATTATATTTACTCTATACTACTGTACACACAGCCAGAATGATGATTATATTTACTGTATACTACCGTACACACAGCCAGAATGATGATTATGGTTACTCTATACTACCTTACACACAGCCAGAATGATGATTATGTTTACTCTATACTACCGTACACACAGCCAGAAAGATGATTATGTTAACTCTATACTACCGTACACACAGCCAGAATGATGATTATGTTAACTCTATACTACCATACACACAGCCAGAATGATGATCATGTTTACTCTATACTACCGTACACACAGCCAGTATGATGATTATGTTTACTCTATACTACCGTACACACAGCCAGAATGATGATTATGTTTGCTATATACTACCGTACACACAGCCAGAATGATGATTATGTTTACTCTATACTACCGTACACACAGCCAGAATGATGATTATGTTTGCTATATACTACCATGCACACAGCCAGAATGATGATTATGTTTACTCTATACTACCGTACACACAGCCAAAATGATGATTATGTTTACTCTATACTACCGTACACACAGCCAGAATGATGATTATGTTTACTCTATACTACCGTACACACAGTCAGAATGATGATTATGTTTACTATATACTACCGTACACACAGCCAGAATGATGATTATGTTTACTCTATACTACCGTACACACAGCCAGAATGATGATTATGCTTACTATATACTACCGTACACACATCCAGAATGATGATTATGTTGTCTCTATACTACCGTACACACAGCCAGAATGATGATTATGTTTACTCTATACTGCCGTACACACAGCCAGAATGATGATTATATTTACTATATACTACCGTACACACAGCCAGAATGATGATTATGTTTACTATATACTACCGTACACACAGCCAGAATGATGATTATGTTTACTCTATACTACCGTACACACAGCCAGAATGATGATTATGTTTGCTCTATACTACCGTACACACAGCCAGAATGATGATTATGTTGTCTCTATACTACCGTACACACAGCCAGAATGATGATTATGTTGTCTCTATACTACCGTACACACAGCCAGAATGATGATTATATTTACTCTATACTACCGTACACACAGCCAGAATGATGATTATGTTAACTCTATACTACCGTACACACAGCCAGAATGATGATTATGTTTACTCTATACTACCATACACACAGCCAGAATGATGATTATGTTTGCTCTATATTACTCTACACACAGCCAGAATGATGATTATGTTTGCTCTATATTACTGTACACACAGCCAGAATAATGATTATGTTTACTCTATACTACCGTACACACAGTCAGAATGATGATTATGTTTGCTCTATATACAACCGTACACACAGCCAGAATGATGATTATGTTTACACTATACTACCGTACACACAGCCAGAATGATGATTATGTTTACTCTATACTACCATACACACAGCCAGAATGATGATTATGTTAACTCTATACTACCGTACACACAGCCAGAATGATGATCATGTTTACTCTATACTACCGTACACACAGCCAGAATGATGATTATATTTACTCTATACTACCGTACACACAGCCAGAATGATGATTATGTTAACTCTATACTACCATACACACAGCCAGAATGATGATCATGTTTACTCTATACTACCGTACACACAGCCAGAATGATGATGATATTTACTCTATACTACCGTACACACAGCCAGAATGATGATTATGTTTACTCTATACTACCGTACACACAGCCAGAATGATGATTATATTTACTCTATACTACTGTACACACAGCCAGAATGATGATTATATTTACTGTATACTACCGTACACACAGCCTGAATGATGATTATATTTACTCTATACTACCGTACACACAGCCAGAATGATGATTATATTTACTCTATACTACTGTACACACAGCCAGAATGATGATCATGTTTACTCTATACTACCGTACACACAGCCAGTATGATGATTATGTTTACTCTATACTACCGTACACACAGCCAGAATGATGATTATGTTTGCTATATACTACCGTACACACAGCCAGAATGATGATTATGTTTACTCTATACTACCGTACACACAGCCAGAATGATGATTATGTTTGCTATATACTACCATACACACAGCCAGAATGATGATTATGTTTACTCTATACTACCGTACACACAGCCAGAATGATGATTATGTTTACTCTATACTACCGTACACACAGCCAGAATGATGATTATGTTGTCTCTATACTACCGTACACACAGTCAGAATGATGATTATGTTTACTATATACTACCGTACACACAGCCAGAATGATGATTATGTTTACTCTATACTACCGTACACACAGCCAGAATGATGATTATGCTTACTATATACTACCGTACACACAGCCAGAATGATGATTATGTTGTCTCTATACTACCGTACACACAGCCAGAATGATGATTATGTTTACTCTATACTACCGTACACACAGCCAGAATGATGATTATGTTTACTATATACTACCGTACACACAGCCAGAATGATGATTATGTTTACTATATACTACCGTACACACAGCCAGAATGATGATTATGTTTACTCTATACTACCGTACACACAGCCAGAATGATGATTATGTTGTCTCTATACTACCGTACACACAGTCAGAATGATGATTATGTTTACTCTATAATACCGTACACACAGCCAGAATGATGATTATATTTACTCTATACTACCGTACACACAGCCAGAATGATGATTATGTTTACTCTATACTACCATACACACAGCCAGAATGATGATTATGTTTGCTCTATATTACTGTACACACAGCCAGAATGATGATTATGTTTGCTCTATATTACTGTACACACAGCCAGAATAATGATTATGTTTACTCTATACTACCGTACACACAGTCAGAATGATGATTATGTTTGCTCTATATACGACCGTACACACAGCCAGAATGATGATTATGTTTACACTATACTACCGTACACACAGCCAGAATGATGATTATGTTTACTCTATACTACCACACACACAGCCAGAATGATGATTATGTTGTCTCTATATACTACCGTACACACAGCCAGAATGGTGATTATGTTTACTCTATATACTACCGTACACACAGCCAGACTGATGATCATGTTTACTCTATACTACCGTACACACAGCCAGAATGATGATTATGTTTACTCTATACTACCGTACACACAGTCAAAATGATGATTATGTTTGCTGTATACTACTGTACACACAGCCAGAATGATGATTATGTTTACTATATACTACCGTACACACAGCCAGAATGATGATTATGTTTGCTCTATACTACCGTACACACAGCCAGAATGATGATTATGTTGTCTCTATACTACCGTACACACAGCCAGAATGATGATTATGTTGTCTCTATACTACCGTACACACAGCCAGAATGGTGATTATGTTTACTCTATATACTACTGTACACACAGCCAGACTGATGATCATGTTTACTCTATACTACCGTACACACAGCCAGAATGATGATTATATTTACTCTATACTACCGTACACACAGCCAGAATGATGATTATATTTACTCTATACTACCGTACACACAGCCAGAATGATGATTATGTTTACTCTATACTACCGTACACACAGCAAGAATGATGATTATATTTACTCTTTACTACTGTACACACAGCCAGAATGATGATTATATTTACTGTATACTACCGTACACACAGCCAGAATGATGATTATGGTTACTCTATACTACCTTACACACAGCCAGAATGATGATTATGTTTACTCTATACTACCGTACACACAGCCAGAATGATGAATATGTTGACTCTATACTACCGTACACACAGCCAGAATGATGATTATGTTAACTCTATACTACCGTACACACAGTCAGAATGATGATTATGTTTACTATATACTACCGTACACACAGCCAGAATGATGATCATGTTTACTCTATACTACCGTACACACAGCCAGAATGATGATTATGTTTACTCTATACTACCGTACACACATGTACAGCCAGTATGATGATTATGTTTACTCTATACTACCGTACACACAGCCAGAATGATGATCATGTTTACTCTATACTACCGTACACACAGCCAGAATGATGATTATGTTTACTCTATACTACCGTACACACATGTACAGCCAGTATGATGATTATGTTTACTCTATACTACCGTACACACAGCCAGAATGGTGATTATGTTTGCTATATATACTACTGTACACACAGCCAGACTGATGATCATGTTTACTCTATACTACCGTACACACAGCCAGAATGATGATCATGTTTACTCTATACTACCGTACACACAGCCAGAATGATGATCATGTTTACTCTATACTACCGTACACACATGTACAGCCAGTATGATGATTATGTTTACTCTATACTACCGTACACACAGCCAGAATGGTGATTATGTTTGCTATATACTACCGTACACACAGCCAGAATGATGATTATGTCTACTCTATACTACCGTACACACAGCCAGAATTATGATTATGTTGTCTCTATACTACCGTACACACAGCCAGAATGATGATTATGTTGTCTCTATACTACCGTACACACAGCCAGAATGATGATTATGTTGTCTCTATACTACCGTACACACAGCCAGAATGGTGATTATGTTTACTCTATATACTACTGTACACACAGCCAGACTGATGATCATGTTTACTCTATACTACCGTACACACAGCCAGAATGGTGATTATGTTAACTCTATACTACCGTACACACAGCCAGAATGATGATTATGTTTACTCTATACTACCGTACACACAGCCAGAATGATGATTATATTTACTCTATACTACCGTACACACAGCCAGAATGATGATTATGTTAACTCTATACTACCGTACACACAGCCAGAATGATGATTATATTTACTCTATACTACCGTACACACAGCCAGAATGATGATTATATTTACTCTATACTACCGTACACACAGCCAGAATGATGATTATGTTGTCTCTATACTACCGTACACACAGCCAGAATGGTGATTATGTTAACTCTATACTACCGTACACACAGCCAGAATGATGATTATGTTTACTCTATACTACCGTACACACAGCCAGAATGATGATTATATTTACTCTATACTACCGTACACACAGCCAGAATGATGATTATGTTAACTCTATACTACCGTACACACAGCCAGAATGATGATTATATTTACTCTATACTACCGTACACACAGCCAGAATGATGATTATATTTACTCTATACTACCGTACACACAGCCAGAATGATGATTATGTTTACTCTATACTACCGTACACACAGCAAGAATGATGATTATATTTACTCTATACTACTGTACACACAGCCAGAATGATGATTATATTTACTGTATACTACCGTACACACAGCCAGAATGATGATTATGGTTACTCTATACTACCTTACACACAGCCAGAATGATGATTATGTTTACTATATACTACCGTACACACAGCCAGTATGATGATTATGTTTACTCTATACTACCGTACACACAGCCAGTATGATGATTATGTTTACTCTATACTACCGTACACACAGCCAGTATGATGATTATGTTTACTCTATACTACCGTACACACAGCCAGAATGATGATTATGTTTGCTATATACTACCGTACACACAGCCAGAATGATGATTATGGTTACTCTATACTACCTTACACACAGCCAGAATGATGATTATGTTTACTATATACTACCGTACACACAGCCAGAATGATGATCATGTTTACTCTATACTACCGTACACACAGCCAGAATGATGATCATGTTTACTCTATACTACCGTACACACAGCCAGAATGATGATTATGTTTACTCTATACTACCGTACACACAGCCAGTATGATGATTATGTTTACTCTATACTACCGTACACACAGCCAGAATGATGATTATGTTTGCTATATACTACCGTACACACAGCCAGAATGATGATTATGTCTACTCTATACTACCGTACACACAGCCAGAATGATGATTATGTTTGCTATATACTACCATACACACAGCCAGAATGATGATTATGTTTACTCTATACTACCATACACACAGCCAGAATGATGATTATGTTTACTCTATACTACCGTACACACAGCCAGAATGATGATTATGTTGTCTCTATACTACCGTACACACAGTCAGAATGATGATTATGTTTACTATATACTACCGTACACACAGCCAGAATGATGATTATGTTTACTCTATACTACCGTACACACAGCCAGAATGATTATTATGTTTACTATATACTACCGTACACACAGCCAGAATGATGATTATGTTTACTCTATACTACCGTACACACAGCCGGAATGATGATTATGTTTGCTCTATACTACCGTACACACAGCCAGAATGATGATTATGTTGTCTCTATACTACCGTACACACAGCCAGAATGATGATTATGTTTACTCTATACTACCGTACACACAGCCAGAATGATGATTATGTTTACTATATACTACCGTACACACAGCCAGAATGATGATTATGTTTACTATATACTACCGTACACACAGCCAGAATGATGATTATGTTTACTTTATACTACCGTACACACAGCCAGAATGATGATTATGTTTGCTCTATACTACCGTACACACAGCCAGAATGATGATTATGTTGTCTCTATACTACCGTACACACAGCCAGAATGATGATTATGTTGTCTCTATACTACCGTACACACAGTCAGAATGATGATTATGTTTACTCTATAATACCGTGCACACAGCCAGAATGATGATTATATTTACTCTATACTACCATACACACAGCCAGAATGATGATTATGTTTGCTCTATATTACTGTACACACAGCCAGAATGATGATTATGTTTGCTCTATATTACTGTACACACAGCCAGAATAATGATTATGTTTACTCTATACTACCGTACACACAGCCAGAATGATGATTATGTTTACTCTATACTACCGTACACACAGCCAGAATGATGATTATGTTAACTCTACACTACCGTACACACATCCAGTATGATGATTATGGTTACTCTATACTACCGTACACACAGCCAGAATGATGATTATGTTTGCTCTATACTACCGTACGCACAGCTAGAATGATGATTATGTTTGCTTGATACTACTGTACACACAACCAAAATGATGATTTTGTTTGCTATATACTACCATACACACAACCAAAATGATGATTATGTTTACTCTATACTACCGTACACACAGCCAGAATGATTATTATGTTTGCTATATACTACCGTACACACAACCAAAATGATGATTATGTTTAATCTATACTACCGTACACACAGCCAGAATGATGATTATGTTTGCTATATACTACCGTACACAGAGTATACTCTATTCGTGAGCGACGGAGCTTTTTGTTGATAAAATATTGCGTAATTTCTTCATAACTCAAAGATTCGTGCATATCAATCATTATAATTATATTGTTTTAACACAATTGTAATTCCAGTAATTTGATGTTTATACACTACAAATAGAACTGGGTCAGCCAATAAAGACATGATATCAAAATGGATTATACTTATCACATATATGTATGTCATACAAAGATAAACGTGTACAGATCCATCTTCCTCGGCTCTAATGAATGATTAATGAACAAGTAGGTCTGAAATAGAATCTTTGTCTTATCAGATAAACTATTTTAGGAAACTAATCCCCGATCACTTAACACATAACTAGATAGACTTGATAAAACATAGGTATGTAGGCTAAGGTACTATGACGTATACTGACTAATACATGACACCTGGGATATCAGAGATAAATAGACTGGTGTACTCTGACGTATACTGACGATAACATGACATTTAGGATATTTTAGATATATAAAATGATCTACTATGACGTATACTGACTAATACATCACACCTGGGATATCAGAGATATATAGACTGGTGTACTATGACGTATACTGACTAATACATCACACCTGGGATATCAGAGATATATAGACTGGTGTACTATGACGTATATTAACCAATACATGGCACATGGGATATCTCAGATATCTGTGTATAAGGGTAAAACTGAAAACAAAACGACTTGTTACAGATAGATATTTATTCGTTATTGTAAGTTAATTACATTATAATTGGTCACCAAACCTCGTAATAGGAATACAAGTATTATAACATACTATACACTGGAAAAGATAGAGGAACATAGTTGTGATATAACATAATATATATATTAATTAAACTCTAACATCAGATATCAATACAAATGCGAAATATCTCAATTGTAACATTTCTATATTTGAATACATACGGTGATCACCAGCTTCCTAACACTGCATGAATCAAAAGTCTAGACCCATCAAAAGTCTAGACCAAGTAAAAGTCGAGAATCATCAATCATCATGCCCTTATATCACGATTATTCCTTTAAAATCCATTATGATGCATTGGAAACTAAGAGTAGAAAGACTCACTCAATATGTATTCATTTAAAGGAGGTCTGTGAATTTTGTGATATGCATTAGGTTATATATCCACTGCAGTCTAATGTTTTCGGAAGTAGGCTACTTTTTTCGGACGAAGTCTCATGTTTTGTGATATATACTAATGTTTTGAGAAGTAGTCTTATGATTTGGAATGTAGTCTTTTATTTTAGTAAGTAGACTAATGTTTTGGGATGTAGACTAATGTTTTGGGATGTAGACTTATGTTTTGGGATGTAGACTAGTGTTTTGGGATGTAGACTAATGTTTTTGGGATGTAGTTCAATGTTTTGGGATGTAGACTAGTGTTTTGGGATGTAGACTAATGCTTTGGGATGTAGACTAGTGTTTTGGGATGTAGACTAGTGTTTTGGGATGTAGACTTATGGTTTGGGATGTAGACTAGTGTTTTGGGATGTAGACTAGTGTTTTGGGATGTAGACTTATGGTTTGGGATGTAGACTAATGTTTTGGGATGTAGACTAATGTTTTGGGATGTAGTTCAATGTTTTAGGATGTAGTCTATTGTTTTTGCATGTAGTATATTACCTTGGACTACTGGTTTTGATATTGCATAATGCCTTAGATTAATGGTTTGGGAAGTAGTTTATATTTTAGTAAAATGTACTAATGTTTTACGAAGTAAATGTAGATTAATGTTTTGGGATGAAGTCTAACGGTTTCGAAAGTAGACTAATATTTTTGAATGTAGTATGATATATTTACATTGTATATCATATATTTGTGGTATATTTAGTGATCGTATAGAGTTTACAGAATGGTCAACCGCCATCAAATGTTTAGTGACATTTTTACTGTATTGGGTATTATGGATATATTTTACTTTAAGCAAATGTTTTAGGGGTGAGTGACTATCTATATTAGGTGGGAAGATTTTGATTTATTTGCTGGTAACGAATATTGATGGTGTACATTTTAACTACCTGTGACAAAAGTGACACAGTTACACGTTTCTACCAAGGACTGAATAGGGTATTGGCTAAGACCGATAGTGACCAGAATCTCACAGAGATATATCCTTGGATCATAAACCAATAATGTGACAGATTTCTTTACCTGGGAATTAGGGTTGCCGGATGAGAATTTATGTATGAATGGTTTAGCTACTAAGAAATATACTAGTGAATAATCATCAAACATGTCCCGATCACTAGCGAGAAAAGAGATGGGCCAGCTATCTACTAGACACATATAATTGAATTAGAGTTCTACTGAAAAGGGGGTAGGATTACACATAGCAAGAAGCGTATAAAGGCAATGGTTAGTTTCTAATGCAAAATATGGTGTCAGAATGATCTACGAAAAATAGTGATAGCTGGAGTATCTACGAGGAGAGAAAGTGTCCGGGTTTCTATCAAAGATCTTCTACCCAGGAGGAAGATATTATCGATGTTCGACGGTAATATTACATACGCCTAAATTTCCGTGTTCTACATTTATTAGAATAATTGTTATTATCAACTATTGGTATGGTAGGTTAGGTAGTGACTGGGTTCTAAAATTTACAATATATCATATTACTTATTCTTTATTTATGGCGGATTAAGTATGAAATGTCATGTGTTGTTTTCATCTCTGATTGTAAAGATGATTTCAATATAAAATTACAAACTACATGTATACCTAAATTAGTTGACACATGTTTGAAACAGAAAGAATGCTTACTTAATATGTGACGGCAACAACGTTTTCTGCATAATTGAAAAGCAAATAATTTCTTCATTTTCTAAAATCACAACTATCTTTCACTTTTTATATTTTTTTCTGAATAAGTCATTCGTTGCAAGAATTGTCTGTTTTGTCTCTTCGATATTGTTTTCTATATAAATCACTTTTTATCCGCATTCATTGTCCGTTATCCAGGTAAGCAGATACAACACATTACACAGAGCTGCCATTCTTAATAAATGTACAATACAATATATGAATATATGTGAATACAAACTCTACACCAAAGGCAAACATTTTATTTCACGTTGTTAAGACAAAAATGACCATTTTGCTACGATAGAACGTAGAAGTCAATAATATACTATGTATAGCAACGTAACCACACTACCGACAGTTACTATGTATAGCAACGTAACCAACTACCTATGACAGTTATTATGTATAGTAACGTAACCAAACTACCAATGACAGTTATTTGGTAAGGTAACGTAACCAAACTACCAATGACAGTTATTATGTATAGTAACGTAACCAAACTACCAATGACAGTTATTATGTATAGTAACGTAACCAACTATCAATGACAGTTATTATGTAAAGTAACGTAACCAAACTACCTATGACAGTTATTATGCATAGCAACGTAACCAACTACCAATGACAGTTATTATGTACAGTAACGTAACCAAACTACCTATGACAGTTACTATGTATAGTAACTTAATCAAACTACCAATGACAGTTATTATGTATAGTAACGTAACCAAACTACCTATGACAGTTATTATGTATAGTAACGTAACCAAACCATCAATGACAGTTATTATGTATAGTAACGTAACCAAACTACCTATGACAGTTATTATGTATAGTAACGTAACCAAACTACCAATGATAGTTATTATGTATAGTAACGTAACCAAACTACCTATGACATTACTATGTATAGTAACGTAACCAACTACCAATGACAGTTATTATGTATAGTAACGTAACCAAACTACCAATGACAGTTATTATGTATAGTTACGTAACCAAACCATCAATGACAGCAAACAGAGCCACGTAACCTAGTTACCTATGACAGTAAATATATGATGTCACCATGTACAGCCACGTAACCAAATATTTGTTACCAAGGTATTGAAACCATTCTAACTTTGCGTTCGTTAAATTGGCATTTGATTTTGATACTACCATAATAGTGCTGAGTACAACTAATTGCTATCAGTAATTACTAGATAATGACTCTCCTTACGGCTGAATGATATACATGTACTTCGACCTACTGGGGCAACAGGAGTGATAAATATAAGTTAATACGATTTTTAAGCAATCAAAAAGTAAATTCAGTTTAAATGTACAGTCATACAATTTTAACAAGACAAACCAAACGAGAATGCCATACTGTGAATATTTATTATGACGCATCCACAAAGGACAACATATTAGTGTTCAAAGTCTACATATAAATTATGATAAATGCAAAATAAGTCAAAAACATATACATTTCATCAAATACACTGTTTATTCTGAGGTAGATATTTTAGTGACGTAAATGCATGCGTTGTATGATGGATTTGTATATAAATAGGTATTGAAAAAGAGAAGACGTAGCACCGTCGGCTGGACGGCATAGTAGTTGTATACACTACGTCAGAGTTCTCACCAATATTTCATTTCCTTTTGATGTTTCCGTGTTATTGAGCCCAAATAGACCTACTGTAACAGAACAGTGCATTGTTACAACACACGCGAAAGCCACAAATTCTTCACCTTAGTCCGACAGAGGTTGTGTGCTGCTGGTGGTCGATCTCACAACACGAGAACAAACAATCTGTGACTGTAGTTTGTGGGACACGGTATGCTTTACTGCTTCATCGATGTATCCTACATTACGATCTGTACAAAGTATGAAGAATTGCTGGCTTTGCCATTTTACTTTCATTCATACTGAAGTGACGTGAAAGGCACAAGCTTCATGTCTATAAATGCCCCTTTTCTGTGGTAGAATGGACGGATTGGTTTTTTGCAATATTTCTATAAATGCTGCTGACTACCACATATAAAATGCCGCTTGGAACGACACTAGAAGTCTCTCAATAAATTCCGCAATCTTGGGATGTTCAGACAGGACTTCTATGCCTAGGCAGTTCACCAAATGAGAACATTTGTCACATCAAAGTGAGGTGACTCATTGTCTGTCCTCACTAGAATTTAGGAGAACATTACCATAAACAAAGCAACATTCATTCCGCTAGACAATGTCAGTTCTTCTTATGTGTCCATTATTGCACAAATAGTCCCTCGAGTCCGCGGATGTGAATGACGAATCCTGTCGGAGCAGTAATTGGGTCGGAGTTCGGGCTTCCCCGGACATATTAGGTTTTTCGAATCGGGGAAGATTCAAAGTAACTTGTTTACAATTACTATCTTGTAACACTTTCTCGCCCAGAGCTTTGTACTGCAAAGACAAACAAATAAACGAAGGCATTAGAGGAAAAGTTATTAACGTCGGTACAAGGAAACGAGCAGAACGATAATAGGGTATGAAGGACACTATGAACAACATGATTCTCCATGACGCCACCGGGCTGGTTAAAATGGTATAATGTGGGTAGATTCGAGATAAGGTGTACTGAAGCTGTGAGCCGAGAGAATAAAAATATCATATCTACGCCCTCAACTCTCCAGTTCGCTTGTGTGGGGCGGTATCTAACATACTGCTCATTATTCAACATGTCATATACCGGGATTTGAAACTATTACTCTGCTTACATATACATTGTTTTCTTAAAGCACAGAAGAAAAGGTTATGTATTCTTAGAGTATGACAGAATCAGGAGTAACGAACGTTGGCAATAGTCGATATTGTTGAGGATGCTATCTGAATTGTTGGCACTGCGTCGTGATGACTAAATGATATCTTAGGGAAGGAAAATAGCAAGATGTAATGCAGTTCGTGATTTCTCTTAGTGATTCCTGTTCGTGGCTTGATTAACGAGATACAAGGAAATAATACGTTGTTTAAAAAGAAGAACTACATCAAAAGATAATCCATGTTCCATCACTCTTCCAAATTTTTGTCCGTTTTACGGAACAACATTCGAAATTTATTCCAGTCGCAATACTTTAGTTCAATCGATACAGTTTCAAACGAACCAAGAGTTTTATGTCACTCTAAATACCCAATTAGCCTGATTATTGTTTGAGAGTTTTGATTAGTCATACAGCGAAATTGCGTCAAAGAAGTTCACAATCAGGAGGATCACACACATTAATGTATAACTGTGAGAAATAACTCCGAAAACTAATTTTTGTGTGATGTCCATACTTTAATTTGTTTTTGATGTAAACCCTCTCTTTCTGTGTTTCAAGATATCTTTAAGCAAATATTAGCGATAAAATCTATCTAAAAATGCTCTTAATCAACAAACAGAACACTATAATTGGACGTGTTGGCTGCACATCAGTGTTTAACGCAGATATATTGTTTATTATTTTGACATTTGATGAGCACACATCCCAAATCAGATAATGACCAATTTTATTGCACGTTAAAATGTCTTGTTAACAGAAAGTCGTCAGCGATACTGATTTATCACGTGTTAGCTATTAGTTCTTTTTTATTCTAATTAACCGGGATTCTAACAAGATGTTCTCAACTAACGGGTTTTCTTCTATCTACCGATTCAGCGTAACTTGGGAGCCTATTCACCGATCGTGTAATCATAGTTTTTTATTCTTTAATTTCATCTGCATTTTCGATCGAAAAATTGCTAATAACATACTGTACTTACTATGAATACGGCATTGCATATTCCGAGTAGAAGCCCCGCAATGATGTCTGACACGTGATGTTTGTAGTCATAGTAACGTGTTAGAGAACAAGCCAGTGACAGTACCACCAACGACAGTTGAAGCACTGGTTTAAGGACCAGGGAATAGGTCAGTCTCACCCTCTTCTCCAAGTACAACTAATGACGATAAACAAACATTCAGACAGTGGATTCAAAGGAAAATAATCGTAAGAAATAGACTGGTGGATCAAAACATCAGTGAATACTTTATATCATATTGACTAGTTTGAATATCAAAACAACGTTACCACTCGAAAATCAGTACTTCAAGACAATAGGAGAAATAGAGAAAATAAACATTCTGATAACGACGATTCGAATTAATATTTCCGATTGTCTGATGCAAAAACAAAGTGTGGCCAGATGATACGTACACTGGTAAAAACGGCTCCGTACATGGAAAAGGCGGCGTGTCCAGAGAGAAAGGAGAATCGGCTCTCTCTCATGATCTTCTCACTGTAGGTCGTCCCAGTGCATTCGTAGTTTGTAATATACCTGTAATATCATAAATATCTATATTTACTTACTTCGTGAATTAAGTAAGAAATTTATACAGTGAAATATGCCAAATTAAGGGTTAAGTAGATTACTAGTAGGAAGTAACACATAAAAAACGTATTTCCTAAATTCCTCTTTTCCTTGATCATCTGTCTACAATAACTTATCATTGACGACGAAAGCAAGACCGACAACTGACGCAGATAAATGTCTAGTGAGTGGCACTCATCATTTTTTTGTTCTTTTTATGTTCTGTGATGTCAATTTCGTTATCTGTAGCATAAAACTGGAAACTATAATGTTTGTTATTATATTTCACGTGTGCGATATTACGATAAGATACATCATCACTCGGGTAACTATCGCGGCCCATAAAAACTTCAATTTCAGTTTTACAGCAAGCCATCACTACTTCTTATTTAACAGGAAGTTGCACGAGTTTTAGTTTATGGATTTAGAATATATCTAGATAGTATTATTGATAAGAGTTATAGTGAAAGGGGGATGTGTAAGACACCTGATAACTTAGACACATACCATAGAATGTCCCCATTAGTATTGTATGACATGGCCGTGTCGTTTTGTTACCTTTGTGATGGGCATGTGCTATCTATGGATCGTATCAGGATAAATATGATACAACAGTGACAGAAACTGTTTTGATATTGCCTCTTAAATCTAAGTACAGAGAACTCGGTAGTAGGAATGCATACACGCAATTGTAGTTAAACAACTCCAGACGAATTTGGCGAATAAGCCTAAAATTTGACGCAACATGCATTTTCGCGAGATATTACGCACGATTATATTCGTAGTTAACGAAATCAGGACCTTATAGATATTTGAATATAAACGAAATAGCATGTATGTAAGAACTGCCTTTTTCTTTATGATATCAAACGTTATGACAATACGTTCAAACTTTAATTTCACGGTCGTTAATTGTCCTTACCACAGCAGTAATATACCAGTTTCCACTACATCTGTCTATTTTAACTTCTCACTGTACAAGGTTGATTATATGAATGATATGACTAACCGATTGGGGGGATGGGGTGGGGTAACGGATCTGATACGAAACTGTGTATACGGTTATGTGGTTCATTTGCCTAGTGATATTTAACGATACATTTCCAGTACATGATTCTGTATCCTCTACACCAGACGCAGTACATGGTGATTGTTATACTAATTACATACGTTGTACAGGTCATGTGGGATCTTGGATTTGTGTATTCAATTAATTCCAAATGCAAGATATGATTGATATTGAACACATATGATAATCACTTAACAATATTAATGAGTATACTCACCCTTCTGAACAGTTTATACTGCTGAAGTTCGGACGACAGACGTCAAAGAAATGTGGCCTCGGTCTGCCGATGGAGAATTTGAAGCCCTGTATGAAAACCTCCACGACAGTAAAACCAAAAACAAACACACATACTCCTTTGCAGAAGATGAGGAGGTCTCGGTTAGCCAAACTTCGTTCCCTGGATGCCAAACAGCGGATTACTTCTGTCATCAGCATCTAGCGTAAGGTAGAATACTGTGATTAGTATTTACCAAACATTACCACATCAATAACATATATAATAGCATTCTACAAGTCCACACAGTGATTTATAACATGGTATAGGTGTTATATAACAACATATCGTTATATCATTAACTACACAATTCGTCGGTATAGTATTACAAACCCAAAATGCACTTTTAATTACAGAACACATTATAAACCTGTTTTAACTACAGAACATTTACTTACACAACACGTCGGTACAACATTATAAACCGACAATTAACTACACAACACGTCGGTACAACATTATAAACCGACAATTAACTACACAACACGTCGGTACAACATTATAAACCGACAATTAACTACACAACACGTCGGTACAACATATAAACCGACAATTAACTACACCAACACGTCGGTACAACATTATAAACCGACAATTAACTACACAACACGTCGGTACCACATTATAAACCGACAATTAACTACACAACACGTCGGTACAACATTATAAACCGACAATTAACTACACAACACGTCGGTACAACATTATAAACCGACAATTAACTACACAAAACGTCAGTACAACATTATAAACCGACAATTAACTACACAACACGTCGGTACAACATTATAAACCGACAATTAACTACACAACACGTCGGTACAACATTATAAACCGACAATTAACTACACAACACGTCGGTACAACATTATAAACCGACAATTAACTACACAACACGTCGGTACAACATTATAAACCGACAATTAACTACACAACACGTCGGTACAACATTATAAACCGACAATTAACTACACAACACGTCGGTACAACATTATAAACCGACAATTAACTACACAACACGTCGGTACAACATTATAAACCGACAATTAACTACACAACACGTCGGTACAACATTATAAACCGACAATTAACTACACAACACGTCGGTACAACATTATAAACCGACAATTAACTACACAACACGTCGGTACAACATTATAAACCGACAATTAACTACACAACACGTCGGTACAACATTATAAACCGACAATTAACTACACAACACGTCGGTACAACATTATAAACCGACAATTAACTACACAACACGTCGGTACAACATTATAAACCGACAATTAACTACACAACACGTCGGTACAACATTATAAACCGACAATTAACTACACAACACGTCGGTACAACATTATAAACCGACAATTAACTACACAACACGTCGGTACAACATTATAAACCGACAATTAACTACACAACACGTCGGTACAACATTATAAACCGACAATTAACTACACAACACGTCGGTACAACATTATAAACCGACAATTAACTACACAACACGTCGGTACAACATTATAAACCGACAATTAACTACACAACACGTCGGTACAACATTATAAACCGACAATTAACTACACAACACGTCGGTACAACATTATAAACCGACAATTAACTACACAACACGTCGGTACAACATTATAAACCGACAATTAACTACACAACACGTCGGTACAACATTATAAACCGACAATTAACTACACAACACGTCGGTACAACATTATAAACCGACAATTAACTACACAACACGTCGGTACAACATTATAAACCGACAATTAACTACACAACACGTCGGTACAACATTATAAACCGACAATTAACTACACAACACGTCGGTACAACATTATAAACCGACAATTAACTACACAACACGTCGGTACAACATTATAAACCGACAATTAACTACACAACACGTCGGTACAACATTATAAACCGACAATTAACTACACAACACGTCGGTACAACATTATAAACCGACAATTAACTACACAACACGTCGGTACAACATTATAAACCGACAATTAACTACACAACACGTCGGTACAACATTATAAACCGACAATTAACTACACAACACGTCGGTACAACATTATAAACCGACAATTAACTACACAACACGTCGGTACAACATTATAAACCGACAATTAACTACACAACACGTCGGTACAACATTATAAACCGACAATTAACTACACAACACGTCGGTACAACATTATAAACCGACAATTAACTACACAACACGTCGGTACAACATTATAAACCGACAATTAACTACACAACACGTCGGAACAACATTATAAACCGACAATTAACTACACAACACGTCGGTACAACATTATAAACCGACAATTAACTACACAACACGTCGGTACAACATTATAAACCGACAATTAACTACACAACACGTCGGTACAACATTATAAACCGACAATTAACTACACAACACGTCGGTACAACATTATAAACCGACAATTAACTACACAACACGTCGGTACAACATTATAAACCGACAATTAACTACACAACACGTCGGTACAACATTATAAACCGACAATTAACTACACAACACGTCGGTACAACATTATAAACCGACAATTAACTACACAACACGTCGGTACAACATTATAAACCGACAATTAACTACACAACACGTCGGTACAACATTATAAACCGACAATTAACTACACAACACGTCGGTACAACATTATAAACCGACAATTAACTACACAACACGTCGGTACAACATTATAAACCGACAATTAACTACACAACACGTCAGTACAACATTATAAACCGACAATTAACTACACAACACGTCGGTACAACATTATAAACCGACAATTAACTACACAACACGTCGGTACAACATTATAAACCGACAATTAACTACACAACACGTCGGTACAACATTATAAACCGACAATTAACTACACAACACGTCGGTACAACATTATAAACCGACAATTAACTACACAAAACGTCGGTACAACATTATAAACCGACAATTAACTACACAACACGTCGGTACAACATTATAAACCGACAATTAACTACACAACACGTCGGTACAACATTATAAACCGACAATTAACTACACAACACGTCGGTACAACATTATAAACCGACAATTAACTACACAACACGTCGGTACAACATTATAAACCGACAATTAACTACACAACACGTCGGTACAACATTATAAACCGACAATTAACTACACAACACGTCGGTACAACATTATAAACCGACAATTAACTACACAACACGTCGGTACAACATTATAAACCGACAATTAACTACACAACACGTCGGTACAACATTATAAACCGACAATTAACTACACAACACGTCAGTGCAGTATAATAAACCGACAATTAACTACACAACACGTCGGTACAACATTATAAACCGACAATTAACTACACAACACGTCGGTACAACATTATAAACCGACAATTAACTACACAACACGTCGGTACAACATTATAAACCGACAATTAACTACACAAAACGTCGGTACAACATTATAAACCGACAATTAACTACACAAAACGTCGGTACAACATTATAAACCGACAATTAACTACACAACACGTCGGTACAACATTATAAACCGACAATTAACTACAGAACATTTACTTACACAATACGTCGGTGCAGCATTATAAACCGACAATTAACTACACAACACGTCAGTACAACATTATAAACCGACAATTTACTACACAACACGTCGGTACAACATTATAAACCGACAATTTACTACACAACACGTCGGTACAACATTATAAACCGACAATTTACTACACAACACGTCGGTACAACATTATAAACCGACAATTAACTACACAAAACGTCGGCACAGCATTATAAACCGACAATTAACTACACAACACGTCGATTCAACATTATAAACCGACAATTAACTACACAACACGTCGGTATAACACTATGAACCTACATTTTACGAAAGGCTATTCTGAAAAGATTACCCTTCAGACGTCACATACACAAATGTACTCGTACATAAAGACCAATTATCCATAACATGCTCCTGCCAAACACCGCATACTCTTGGTAATCACCAACAGTCATTTCAATTTAAACGTGAAAATAAACAATTTTGAAATGAAAAAGTAAAAAATGTAAAGACATCAAAAATAAAAGCAGGTCTTTTTTATTTTCTCCTCAATCTAAGCATGTGCATTCCTCTGGATAATTTTCCTTTTCATATGGCAGACCTGGTCTATCTGTCATCTCGCTACAAGTATCCAGAACCATCTAACCTCGCAGTATACGTTATTCTAATGTACAAATAAACACGCTTGATTTAATTCATGTTGGCAGATGACAGTCTGGTCATAAGTATCTGAGTAACCACCAACTCAATATAGCCTCACAAGATGCTTCACTTCACTAAACAAATGCCCTATACCAGACATTTGGTTCATGTCAAAGGATTTTGAATATCTTAACCTAAGCAAGTTTTAAATACAGCTTGTACACTTATATTTCTATACTTGGTTATATTTTAACATGTATATTTTGAAACAAACTGTACATGTTGTCGTCCAAAAGCCAAAGCGTACGGCACGACAGATGAAAATCGAGAGTTCGCGAACCCATATTCATGTCCATACATAGTACAAAATTAGTACTAAACTGCGAGTTAATTTACAAAATTGGCATTATCGCAAAGCTCATGACTAAGTTAATCTCGGAAAAATAGAAATTATTAAATAGTTTCACGGAAACAAGAATTAATCGTAAATACGCGGTAATCCATCTTAAAGATTACTGTTTATGCTGTATTAACATTTGGATGACAAAATTGACGAACCAATCTTTAAAATGTTACAGTCCTCTGTTTTTACAGATAATCACTATCAATCGTAAGAAAATGGTTTTATTAGATTAGTTAAATTCCAGTCTAATTACCGCGTCTGGCTGCTATCACAAATGAGGGTAATATCCAGTTAGATGGATGCTTCTCTACAGCTATACCTTATTAATTGATAGTGAACTTGGCACAAGTTGATTAATTAATAAACCACAAAAATCGATCGGCCATCCTTCGCAATTTGTTGGATAGATGGGTTATGCACAAGATATGCCAGAACACATTACATTGTGTTGCAAATCTTCTTAATTGTCAGCTTTTAAGGGGATGTAACATACTTTGCTCTATATAAATATTACAAATCCGTCCAGCAAATGAAAGTACGTCCGGATTAAAGGTTCTTTACAGATGGTAGACATCAATATCAATGGCTTTACGTACCACGAAGAAGGGAATGGAGAAGCCCATGCCAAGCAGCAGAGGATCGGGGATGGTGTCATCCTTGTAGGGGTAGCGGAGACTCTGGTCGTCACAAAAGAAACCAGCATGGTACGGCGTCCCTGTCTTGTAGAGTAGTAAAATAGGCAGGCCAACTGGAAAGAGAAAAATCACTTATCATAAACATTGATAACAATGGTGTAATGGGAATAAACTATCACTCATTTCTATCTTAGCTATACATTGATTTAACATGAACTTAGTGGAACAACCTGACCTTTAACTTGAGTGTTTACTGTCGTATAGAAATAGTTTCGTGTAATTATAGGCACTTTTCACCAGACAAATGTATGTGTAGATTTTAGAAGAAAATTTCAGGCTATTTTGACAATAGAAGAAAATTACAGCACTATTTTGACAGTCCGCCGACATTTATAATGTTCCCTATAATTACATGTATGTCAACAACACTCGTTACACTTAACGTTTCCTACATGCGCACTCTTATTATGTACCATGAATTTTTGTGTGGTTGCCGGTTGGTATAACGTGTAGCTTGTCCTTGACACCCACATGTACAAATATTACACATGACGAGTAACTCCTACAGATAATGCGTGTTTTAGTACAAATTGTTTGACATGTGTTTTTCTGTCCTGTTGAGAGTTTTGGTAACGACCGATACAAATGTTAGTCTCGCTGTACACATTGTAGAGTGACTATGTGCGTGTCTGAATATCGGGTATTACTGACTCCGTCTGATAAGCGTGATGTGATTAAAAAGTAATAATATATAATTACATCATGTACAATTTAATTATCCATGATTTTATAGTGGCACAACCGTGACAATGTGCAGTACATGATTTAGATCACGTGACATTCTCAGATTAAAGCTAGAAAAGTAAAAAGCATACTCACACTGAGTGTATTTATTTCATCATATAAACATTACTTTTGACACGTAATGATGATCAATGCGGTGTTTCACTTCTTTTTAGATGTTTATTGTTTAATTTGTGACCATCACGTGGGAACAATCTCCATATCACGTGCCTATCTGATGTATGTTTCGGATGTGACATAAAGCTACTCTGGAGCTACCCTGATAATTCAGATCATCAGATTGAAAAAAAATGTCACATCTTACTTATATGTTATTGTGGCACAGCGATGCCACATTTTACCCCGGTATGATGTCAATCCAAGCTTTCTAGTCATGTAGTCAGTGGGTTTAAATCCCTTCGAAGTGTTTTATTAATAGCAAAAATAACGAGGCAAAGTTGTCATGAAGACAGAACTATTTATTCCACGTAAACTCAGTGTATAACGAGGATATAACAATATCCGAATACATTTACACTGACCTTTACATACGGGTTATCGTAACCAAGTGATGAACTGTTACAGGCTAAGTTCCCCGCATTAAACACGAATGAGTAATATAGCATTACATCAATGCAGAAAGACAAGCAATATAGGATGTCGCTATATATCCGCCCTTTTACTGAATATCACTCTAATCGGCAATCTGTAGGAAATCACCATAATATTAATCACATGTATTTTTAATGAATAAAAAGATATTTTATCAAAAACCTTTCATTTCAAAGAATTGATACCACAGGAATGCATTACCGGTTTTTCAGGAAAACCACCTCACCATAACTTTATAATGTTACGATATTGAATATCATTAAGACGTCATATTTGGGAGAGAAGAATAAATTGGTATTCGTTGATGCAATATAAAATACATTTTATCAAATTTAAAACTGTGAAAGGGAATTCATTACGGGCCGTGGACTCAACAATAGCACAGTCATATTTTAGTTCCCCATTAGACCACAAGAAATACAAGGGAAATGGCACGCCTTTCTCCCTCGTGTGTAAAGCCATCAGAAAGATTTCACTAGGTCGATCAGATTTTCATTACAAATATAGAAAAGGCGAAATATTGCAATTAATAATGACAGAGAGTGTAACTAGAATTTGAATTGAACTCCAAACATTGTCTATTGAGGGAGCGTTAACGAGCGTTTCCTTGTGTTATATTGTAATAGTACATAGAGCCTAGGTATCTGATACAGACATTTACCGATATTGTAAGAAACTAGAAACTATAAATTGGTCCAAAAGAAATCACTTAAACTCCGTTTAATGTTGCGTATGGTAGAAGCTGATCAATCCGGGCTCCGATAAAGTTAAGTGGTGGGGCTCAGTACTTCTATCTATCTCATCAACATCTTCATGCAATACATTTGCAGGATTAATTGCTAATAAAGCACCTGTTTCCACGAACCCGTTACTCCTATTTCAACGAATAAATCTCTCATAGAGATGTCTTTCCGAGTTAAGTAACGATCCAGTGTTTTGTTCATTTCGATAGATTGTTGGCAGTGGAAACCAACAGGTGTAGCATTACAGAGTACTTTTTCTTTCTTTAACATCCCGTCGATGTAACTCATTTGTTAAATTCAATGTACTTAGCCTGTAGCTATACCAGTATAACGACAATACCATTAACAACACAGCTTTCCAAAACGAACTAATCACAGACAATCAAAACTTTCGCTTGTCAGATAAATGTGTGGTGATTACATCATTGCCATTAAAGTCAGCAAGAAATAGATTTGTATACCTAAAGCTTAAAATAAGTATACGAACACTTATCACTCAGTAAACTATAACTTATGTGCTTCCGGATCAATTTCAAGTCGATATGCATTTATTTCATGACTGTTAGTTGAATTTTCCAGATCTTAGCAATTAATTACTTCAAAGTAAAATTAAGAATGATTGACAGGCCACGATGCTGTGAATGTAAACAAATAGCTTTACACCATCACATGCTCGTACCTGTCAGCTACGCAGGTATCGTCCGTAAGTGAGTGGCAGGTGAATGTTTAGACAGTGGAATGTGAGACAATACGGTCAGAGGTACGTCGGGTACAGTAAAACAGCAGGAGAAAATGTTGATGTGATAATACTAAAGCACTTAAGATATTCATCATAGGTTTCCTGATGTTTTTTTTTCATATATATAAAATTACTGTACGTACATGCATGTTTACCGTTGTAGGTACAATGTACCTATACAATGTCGTGTATATATGAATGGAGTCAATCCTTACACAGTAAGGATAGATAGGTGAGTTGTAGTTACCTGGAATTTTCTGTCTGATTCCGTCGTCAGATGATCTGATCAGTGAAGATGACTCAATAGATTTAAATAAATTTCAGAGAATTCGCTACTCAATAGATTTAAATATATTTCCGAGAATTCGCTATGTACCAGATAGGCGACTAGAAGAGTGATTTACTAGAGACGAAACGCATTGTATCCCAAAAACATACGAGTGGTTAATTTATAGCTGAACAGTGAGTTTTCGGACATCATATTTACATAGTTTGGTAGCTTTTACCCGGAAAAACAACAGTCGGCATAACGTACTCAGAAACAGCAGACCAAAAACACGAAAAAATGTCGATCAGAATGACATATCATTTAACAGATGACAACATATTATATCCAATCACTCCAGCAATAGACACGACACTAGTCGTCAAGTATTAATATAGCCTGTGTAACGTCTAGCCATGTAAGTGTTACAAACACTACAAAACTCACGATATTTTAGTCATACATCATCGCTTATTACCTTCCAACATTTTAAACTTAATAGGTTTTTTTTTTTAAATTAATATTTTCTAAGAAGTGTATCATACTAACAAGTAAGTGTTTTCATAACCAACTTACTCCAACAACGTGTAGTGTATATATGTATCTACTCTATACATACTCAAAACTTGACCTACAGTCGAGAGGAACGTACACTATGTAACTATGTTTTCCGGTCAGGAAATTATCCACTCTATGAGAATGCGAGATATAAGTGTATTTTAACGTAACAGTTTACACACAGATACTTACTGTTTTACTGCATGCTAGCGAAGACAGTTAACAACATATACTTACTGTATGTTAACGTAAGACAGTTAACACACAGATAATAACTGTATGTTAACGTAAGACAGTTAACACACAGATACTTACTGTATGTTAACGTAAGACAGTTAACACACAGATACTTACTGTATGTTAACGCAAGACAGTTAACACACAGATACTTACTGTTTGTTAACGTTAGACATTTAACACAGAGATACTTACTGTATGTTAACGTTAGACATTTAACACACAGATACTTACTGTTTCTTAACGTAAGACAGTTAACACACAGATACTTACTGTTTGTTAACGTTAGACATTTAACACACAGATACTTACTGTATGTTAACGTAAGACAGTTAACACACAGATACTTATTGTATGTTAACGTAAGACAGTTAACACACATATACTATATGTTAACGTAAGACAGTTAACACACAGATACTTACTGTATGTTAACGTAAGACAGTTAACACACAGATACTTACTGTATGTTAACGTAAGACAGTTAACACACATATACTCTATGTTAACGTAACACAGTTAAACTACAGATGCTTACTATATGTTAACTTAAGATAGTTTACACACAGATAATAACTGTATGTTAACGTAAGACAGTTAACACACAGATTCTTATTGTATGTTAACGTAAGACAGTTAACACACAGATTCTTATTGTATGTTAACGTAAGACAGTTAACACACAGATACTTACTGTATGTTAACGTAAGACAGTGAACACACAGATACTTACTGTATGTTAACGTAAGACAGTTAACACACATATACTTATTGTATGTTAACGTAAGACAGTTAACACACAGATACTCTTATTGTATGTTAACGTAAGACAGTTAACACACAGATACTTACTGTATGTTAATGTAAGACAGTTAACACGCAGCTACTTACTGTATGTTAACGTAAGACAGTTAACACACAGATTCTTATTGTATGTTAACGTAAGACAGTTAACACACAGATTCTTATTGTATGTTAACGTAAGACAGTTAACACACAGATACTTACTGTATGTTAACGTAAGACAGTTGACACACAGATACTTACTGTATGTTAACGTAAGACAGTTAACACACAGATACTTACTGTATGTTAACGTAAGACAGTTAACACACAGATACTTATTGTATGTTAACGTAAGACAGTTAACACACATATACTATATGTTAACGTAAGACAGTTAACACACAGATACTTACTGTAGGTTAACGTAAGACAGTTAACACACATATACTTACTGTATGTTAACGTAAGACAGTTAACACACAGATACTTACTGTATGTTAACGTAAGACAGTTAACACACAGATACTTACTGTATGTTAACGTAAGACAGTTAACACACAGATACTTATTGTATGTTAACGTAAGACAGTTAACACACAGATACTTACTGTATGTTAACGTAAGACAGTTAACACACAGATACTTACTGTATGTTAACGTAAGACAGTTAACACACAGATACTTACTGTATGTTAACGTAAGACAGTTAACACACAGATACTTATTGTTTGTTAACGTTAGACATTTAACACACAGATACTTACTGTATGTTAACGTAAGACAGTTAACACACAGATACTTACTGTATGTTAACGTAAGACAGTTAACACACAGATACTAACTGTATGTTAACGTAACACAGTTAACACACAGATACTGTATGTTAACGTAAGACAGTTAACACACAGATACTAACTGTTGTATTAACATCCGACAATTCATTTCTGACTGAATCGCGGATAAGACAGAAGGCGATCGGTAATTTTTCTATCAGTCATGATGTTGTGTGTGACATGTTTGAGTACAAAATTACACGCGTCACGCATTGTCTTCAATCAAATAACCATATTAGCAAATTATGTCGAATTTGAGCGCTATTGTGCTCTCGCATGACACCGACTAGAGAGTAATAAAAGTATGTTAGGACATTACAGAATGTCAATTCTGGCACCTCTTCGTCATAACCTCCACTACAGCTATCCCTCCAACTGATCGTTTTGGGTTTTATATGCATTTAATGACGTTTAAAGACACACGTAAAGCAGTCTTTAAATGTAACATCCAATATAAAATTTTAGAAAAGAATCTAATAAATCACGAATACTTGGGGTTGTAAGCACATTTTACATTAAGATAGATTAAGTTAACATTTACGACCACTGTTTAGTTATTACATTCCTTGTATAAATGTTTTGATGGGCTAGGTTCTGCCCGTTATATCGGACACGCATCAAACGTGTCCCACTGTTTGATACGAATGTGATGACATGCTGTAGAGTATTAACTCATTAAACATATATAACTAATACATTACGGTCCTTTAGTTGTATTTCATTGGAAATCTACTTGAAATATGAAGTATTGTCATATGGTGTTTCAGAGACATTTCCCCATTAAGAAGACGTCTTCATACCTGGTGATACGCGTCCCAATGTGTTTTATCAGTAGTAAGTACGACGTTATCACTGAGTTAATGACCAACAATATCTCAGATCTATAATAAAACTAAACACTCAGATGAGTTTCCGAGTTACAAACAATTCTGTCGGTTTCTTTTGTATACATATATGCTTGGAAAGTTAAGACGATATCGATTTTAATGCATTAACAATAAGCTATACACTTATAGGATACGCTGACGTGGCTGGAGACATAAACAATTTAAAACAACATACAAAATGTAATATCCGTTCTTCGGGTACGCATGTTCAGGCCTAGTTAAACAACGCGAATTGTGTCACGTGAATGGGAGCCATTTACAAATGATTTTATTTAATGTTTTCTGTCGAACGGAACTGTTAACCATAAAAACATATTTCAAATTATTTGGAAATCCGAGAGAAAAAGCGCAAGAACATACAGTAATGTGTGTGTTAAGATCACTGCAGTAAACTTGTAAGAACAGTTTTAATATAAGTACTGTTTAATTCATGTATAATCCATACTATTATCAAACATAATGATTCATAGACACGTGCAAGTTTCGAGCATTGTGACGTGTCTACAGCACAGATGGTCTATTGCTATTATTACACCCGGGGAAGTGACACGGATTGTTTGTAAACACGAAACATACAGTACGATTGCTATGCTAACATTCAGTAGAATGACAAGAGAACGATCGATTTCAATTTAGATATCAATCGTCTATCAGCTGTCTTCCGCGTTGTTGATGATGCTGAGGCAGGCATAGCCGCCTCGTATGCTCTGTGTGATAGAAATCCCACAACAACAAGATAAGTTAGGCATAACGTGAAACACTTAATGAAAAAAAAATGTGTTTCTAAGATCGATTTCTAGATTGGAATATTTTCCACTTTATTCAAAACGCCTTTCCACAGAGAGTAAGTAGTCGTTAAATTGCCATCAGTTTTCAATTTCATATTTTCAAAAAAAAAATGAATATATAACTCTGTTTAGTAAACCGAGTTGCAAAATTTTTGGTGACAAATTGTCATAACCACATATACGACAAAGTTAATTGATCGAGATAATATTTCTGTATGATGCCTACGTACATAACAATAAGATGTGACTATACTGTTGTTTGTGTTCTCATTGTATTCATTCTGCAGTCTTCCATACACATAAGAGAAAGTCAGAAGGTTAAAAACTTCATTTTTCACTAAAATTGTTCAGTTTTATTTGCATCTCATTTAAAATGAATATATTATAACTAATATCAATCAAATACAATACTGAAATGTGATACATGAAGAATTCATTATCTTCTACTCTATATCGTCTCATTGCGTGCGTAATGATGTGCTTCCTTTTTGGTTAGTGGAACCCACGATGGAATATGATGTGTTTTACCCCATAAATTAAATCTACCCAGCAATGAAGGTGAACAAGCTACTAATTTACATTGATCCTATCCAGTTCATTGTAGTATCAAATATCGCGGATGGATATGGCGTGCTCTTTTATAAAACTGTGAATGTCCGTAATGAAAGAGGAGGAGGAGGAGGAGGAGGAGGAGGAGGAGAGGAGGAGGAGGAGATTAGACCGACAATGAGAAAAAAAACCATAACACTTTAATGTAAATAATTTAAGACTGTAACAATTAGAGATGAATGTAAATGCGATATAAAGGGATGCCGTCTGATTTGGTTTTTGTTCTCTCATAGCTCAACATTTGGCCAGCAAAAACAGACATTTCTATATTTAGATATAAAACACGTACTGTATGGATTGTGTTTAAACAGATTTCGGGGTGGGTTTATTTTCCCAAAAATTTGGCAACCGACAATAATTACGAAAATAATGACATATTCGTTTGTTTCAATATACACAATGCATATCTTTTTCGCGATTTTGTAAAGTAAATAAACTATTGATACTAACTTTCAGAGTGGTCATCTCTAATTTGGCAACATCAAAATGAGATTGCTTCCTTTGTACACATGACATAGCCTATTAGAAATAGATTATTACATTTTTGCTGAAATACGAAGGTAATACATATGATATTTAGCATAACGGCGTGCTATTGAATCCTATATAAAAACCATGCAGTCGATTGGAGTGTTATTGTAGTGTTATTGTAGAGTTCGGTTTTCAACACACAGTTCGGCCTGTGTCAGTTTGAATACACTGATGCAGTCTGTAAATTGCCTGCTCATGTTGGATCAATAGAAAGCGATTACGCAAATACAACCTGCCAGTTTTCCTCCTGCAAACACCATTACGTCTCCCCGAGAGTAATTAAATTCGGATAAACTTATTGCTCGTTTAGTTACAAGATACGCTTTTTGTTCTTCCCCAGGAAACGTAATTGATTCTGGCTACTAAAACCCGTTGATTGTTACTGTTTTTGCACGTGAAGTTCATGAGTTGATGTTGGTGAAGTGTGTGCCATTTCATCTATAATTGAATACATAGTTTATTTCTTTGTGCACGATTTAGTGGAAAACTCTAAATAGATATAGTTTTACTGTCACGTTTAATTTACAACTGTAGGATCACACCGGTGACCTTTTTATCTCGTTCCTTTTGTTTTAATACATGTATTACACTTCTGTACATTAGGGCTGTGCAGCTTTTACATAAACCACTTAACCAGGTTCTGACGGGGTCACCACAATTCTGGCAGTACTTCTTGGTGTGCCCTCTTAACAAGATTAGAGTACAATTACCACCTTTAGAGCGATATCCAATACCGTCATATCTACTTTATCAACAGACAACCAAACGGATCTACATTTAAAATTAGCAATTTAAGCTTTTCTTTAGACTTAACCAGACACAGAAATATATAGAACTAGGCCTAGTGGTAGAGATACGGAGGTATTAAGGGGTAATTAGAGGAGCTTTCTGGGGAGGATTTGCGACTCCTCCCCAAAAAAATTGATAAAGCAGATAGAATATTATCTGTCGACAGGGATATCCCACCTGCATTTTATCCCACGACACGAAATTCTGCATGTAATACGGATAAGGGATCTCGATGACACGTGGGATTAAACACACCGAGCGTCATTCTGATATCACAATGTGTGTACATGTTATACAACTCATAATGTAGTATATAGCAACAACTCCTTTATGTTGATTTTATTTTAGAAGACATGCAGGAAATCCATTTTATTTACCTAATCTGCAGGGTATTTATTCTATTTACGTACTTTGCAGGCCAACCATATTTTATTTACACTGTAACCCAGACGCCTTGCTTGACAACTCAAGCATTTGTATTATTTCTGAATCTATAAATACTGCATAAGTACTGCATTTTTATAGCCCCTAACTTTGAAGTTAACATCAAACATATCTATGTCATCTGTATGTGCCTATGGTTTCGGAGTCCCTGTAGGTGTAGTTATAGCTTTGCTCGAGATTCCCATAAAATACTATCCATTAGGAAACCGCATATACCACATCTACCTACATCTGTCATTCTGATTGATAACCCTGGCCCTGGATATAATAAGTATAATTATACAACCTTAGATAGTAGAGAGTATATTAGATCGTTACAAAATAAACAACATTTGCTTGATTCAACAGTTGTAAGCAAACCAATGTCATATTTCAAAAATATTCATTCCTGCTTTCAAAATTCACTATCAATAACTGGATTCTTTTATCCAAGATAATTATTTTTAATGTGATTGAACTAGTTCATAGAATAGAAATATAATCACGAAAAATAAAATTGTTAACTTAGTTTTATACAAAACATTCTATTCGATTGTAAAATATATTTTAGTTAGATATTAATGGTATGCAGCGTCACCCAAAACACCCTATTCAACTTAGAATGTCCCCGACTTTGTGTGCGACATTGATTGAGATGGTGAGTGTTGTGTGGTATGCCGGTAGGGTGTAGGTAGGTAGTCACTTATAATGTCCCTGTGTTACAAATATAAAATTTAACTACTCCTTTATTACATTTCTTAGTAAAACACGTCAATGATCCGCGACACAGACAGTATTGTTGATGTGGTCCCAGGTCCGGTGTAAATGGGTTTTACTCGCACTAGGTTATTCTACTCTAAACCAATTATCCACTTTATCGACTGATAGAGTACCAAGTGTTGTGCATTTAAGTGTTTCTCCCTAAACAATAACACCTTCTAAGTATACAAGATTATTAATTAATCTCGCTTGTGGTATTGCTTAGGCTTTAGTCCACAACCATTGAAAGTGTGACTCTTTAATTTAATCACGAAAGAATTAACACATGGTTCGTATGAATTTTAATAATGAAATACTATATAGTATGGATCAACAATGGACGCCCGGAGGACCTGTTATGTCATACTTAGCCAGGTGGGGGATAAGGGTAATGGTATGGTAGGTAAACACCTACTTGTAGGTCTCAATGACACTTTACACACCAACCAAGACCTGCTGGTAATCCTAGGGTGATAGTTGCAGACAGGAGTGCCTCTCCTTTAGATCCCTTATACCAGTATATATACCCATTTACAAACGCGTCATGGAATACCTAGTGTATTTATTTAAATGATTGTGTGTGTATACATGTATTGTGACAGTGTCTAATCTCTCCTCACTCTGCCTACGGTGATATATTAACATTTATCAAGAGTTTAAAGGCGACTTCGTGTGTACTACTGAGGTTTGTGCCCATTCCTCCCAGCGAACAATTCACATGTCATTATTGCAATTAATAAATTTCAGAAAACCCTAAATTGATATGCGGGCAGCTTTTTTATTTTGATAATGTCGCAGGGATCGTAACGTAATGCTTTGTCGTCATTTGAGTGTGTATTTTACTTGATCAATGCATGCAATAGATAGACCTGGCACTGCCATAACATAAGATCCCTCCAATCATATACGTTAAACTCAGCACGATGTTATAAAATAAATCATTATATATATTAATCAAATGCTTCCTATTTTAATGTGTTAACTATGATATGTGTTACTTACCAATAAGCCACAGAATGGTATCCACAATTAATCGAATGAAAGCTTTTCTTGTAGATAAAGAACAGGACCTGTGACAGACAGAGTCCCCACGTCTTGGAGAGTGTTCCCGTTTACCTCTCATGACTGATACGCTAGTTGATGATGATAGTGTAATATCCCGATCTATGGTACAGACTCGCTACAGCCCACCAGGTCTGTGTGCTGAACAGTGTGACCGCCACCCTACTCGATCGCTTAAATACGCCGAGCCTCGCCAACCTTCCGGTGTGTGCCTGTCAGTCTAGGAGGGATCCATATACAAATTAATTGGCTGTAATAAATTAACACTTAAGTATTAAGTTAGTATACCAGTTAAGTGGTAACTGTGGTATCAATATCATTTACACTGTAATATTTACATGTGTAAGTGTATTGAGGTAGGCATTCTTAGGTGAAAAATCATACATTAATGTTTTGTGTATACATGTACACACTGTCAGTCTAGCAATTGCGTTGTCATTGCTTCCATGTTAGTATTATTCCAATGAAAATGATGACAAAGGGCTAAACATTATCGGGTGTACTCATAAACAAAAACGCTAAGTGTGTAATACCACTACAAGTAACTTGTTGCAATGTACGGAGAGCTACTAAACATATTTGTTAATACACCCTACACATTAGAATAGTCGACACCAAACACATTTGTTAGGAGGGTCGTTCTTCGCGTACTTAACAGGCCTTTAAAGACATAAATATTGGTCCCGAGTATATTATAGATAATGTCACTATTTTTCATCCATTAATTGTAAACAACTACGAGTTAATGGCAATATTAATATATTGAAGCTTTGATGATAAATGATAAATTAGTTTCCTTATTCAAGAAAAAAATATTTATTTTTACAAACATGTTTTGGACAATTATTGAACATCTGCAATAATATGCTGTAGATATACGTCATACGCTTTCAAAGTAATTGAAGGGTTTTGAATAGATTTGCGTATTTTCTATGATTTTCACGTACTATCTCAGGACCATGTGAATTAAACCCCATGACCGCCTTCATCTTACAACTCAATGCATTATAACATATTATTAACATATTTGAATACCATCCTTCTCTCAATGGAATGTGAAAGAGCATCGTATATCAGGCATTACCTCCGGTGGTACTATAGTTTCTTATACATTACGGTATTGAAACTAGATCGGTCGGGTTTTAATATAAGGTACACGTTGGTTTTGGCCTTAGTTTTCATTTAACTTCATACATAATGCAGCAGTTAATTACTATATAGAATATTGCTTACGTGAACAAGTTTCGGAAATACCTAACGACGTAGATAGGGTTCTCCGAATTTTATATTTTCATGTCTATCCGACTTAGACTTTTAACACTTAGAAACAAATCCTTGCATGGTCCAAAGTAATTATATTTCATACTTGACCTGTTTTGGGGGATTCATCGTATGCATTAACATAATAATAGAGTGTTTATGTTGTTGTTACGTCTGTACAGTAAGTACCCCGCAGTACCCTGCTTCATTGTTAGAAATTTCATTTAATGTCCAGCATTAAAAAAAACTTAACTACAGAACTTAACGGTCAGTGGTGTTAAACTTTTTATGGATAAAGAATTAGTTTCGTATTTATTCTGAAACGTTTGAGTACAACTGATGACAATAGGAATACTGTCTGTTCTAAACATGATAATGGAGCGACATACATGAATTAGACAGAAATATATATTTAGTTCTATTATAACCGATTTTAAGGGAAAAGTCGTCAGGTTTAAGAAACTTTGAAACATAGAAAAGCTCATGCTCTGACATATGGAGTGTAAAACTACCATACGGACAGATAAAAGATGATACCCCATCACATTATAGACTCGTTTTCTCCTTATTTCGAAAGAGCTGAGGAAAGTATTGTAAATACAACTAGATCTGGTCATTTCGATAAGTCCAGCTGAAAATCAGAACATTTTGTCTTATTTAATTACCTTTCTTTAAGTTATGGTGATGTCTTTACGTTCAGGGCTCGACACCCCTTCCTATTGCTGACAACACTCCTTAAAGAAATGGTTAAAATCACCTATGGATTTATACATACAATGTTCTTCTTATTCGCAGTTTTATATAGGTCCACTTGGATATCAAATTCGCCTTTGATGGTGAAATATTGAGTTTATGATATTGATAAATACATTATTGTATTTGGTATTTTACCTTTACTCGCGTTAATAGTGGGGTCATTACAATACCGTTAAATCTACAATAAAAAGGGAATGCCGAGAACGAAGTCCAGTCATAAATATAAGCTTAAACTATGATTGATTCTGAATTATAATGAAGGTGGCGTTTATATGGGGTTTTTTCTTAGCTAACGCGGATTCTGAACTTTTTTTTGCTAGACACGATGCAAAATTGCAAATATTTCGTAAGATTCAGATTTCATCTCCTTGGTTACTAGATCGGTGGAACCAACCGTCATCCAATGAGAAGCATTACTACTTATCGTATAGAATACTTAATTTTTGTAAACGATTTTTACAGTTATTAGAAGTATGCGAAAATAAATATTCACCAACAGATCTACTGTATGTTAATTTATTCAAATGTCCAAAAATATCAACTGTGTCGGGTAGATCTTTGGAGATTATCAAAGACATTCTAGATGTCACTGCTGTGGTATGTATTTGAAAAGTTTGTGTCATCCTATGCGAACGAATTAATCCATTTGGAATAACGGAGACATTACTTTATTGGAAGAACTTTTGATCTTGTCTCATACGTCTCGATTCCGGCAGCAGATTTGATTTTACATCATGCTACCTTTACTTAATACACGTTTATATTAATTTTACGTCATTAATGAACAATATCTCTCGTTTGAAGTTACTACTGGCACAGTGTATTGTTGTCTAGTCTGATGAATGTTGTTTGTTCGTTTCATGACTTATTTGTGTATAGAAATAAATCACGTGTCTGAACCAACACATGCACAAACCAACTGTAAATTGTACGAAATTCATCATAAGCACTCGGTTATGTTAGGGTGAACCGATTATAGATATACATCTTGTCTAAATGTTTATTAATTCATCGTATTGCTAATTTTGACATTTTAAAAGACAGTTATGAGCTGTTCATGTCTTGTGCATTACCTTATAATTGTAATGAATGAAACATTAGATAATTATCATAGAAAAATGCATCGCGCTACAATCTCAATTTGATGTTCTGAATTTAACTTCAACACGTAAACGGGATGTCATGACCTCACATCAAGGACGACCCTTTAATCACATTATGTTACAGCAGGATGTCTATTTATAAAAAAAATTATGTAATCTTGAGATATTACGCGACCTCTCGTATCTTTACCTAGGATTTTTTGCAAATGCTTTTAGAAAGAACCCGTCGGTTTTGCACTTCAAAATTATATTCAAATGTAATTGGTCGATTTGGCGTATAAATATATCGCAATAATGGCAAGTCGATATTCTTCATGTGAAAATAGAGCATCAGATTGAGCGTTAACACAGGTCGAGTTAAGTTATTAGTTCACGACATACAACTAACGCTATTAATCTATCAATATAAGAAACCTAAATCGACGTTAATTAACCAATTTGAGTAAGGATAATGTGAATAAAAATCGGAAGGTTTATCGCCATCTTGCTACTGAAGGAAACCATCAAAGACAACCTGTAAGTCGTCACTACAGATAATGACATGAACGTACGGAAATATAACAATTTATCTTGGCATGTTAGAGCGTCTGTTTATCGAAACTCCTTGAGGGACGTGTTACCTCAACAGTGATTGCTAACCACCACTCAAAGACACAGATACATTGGGTGCTTATGTTCACTAAGAATACAAATCGGGGCATGTCACCGAGTCTTACTCTACAGCGATATAAACAGTGATACCGTAAATCATTTATATTCCTAATACCCAGTATAACGGTATATCACCATGGAGTGACATAAGCTCTAAGTGGTGTACAGAGGGGAAGATGTAATCCTCAATTTCATGATTAATGTATCGTTTTTTCTACGTTTTTCTTTCTCGGTCATAATAATATCATATTCATACTTACAAAATTCGATTATTATTTAGTAGTCCGAATATCCGACGTGATTATGACGTCGTAATATTGTGTTTGTTAAATCGCACATCAATGCCATACACTACTCGGATAAGAAACCTAACTCAGGTCTATTTCATAACAAGATAAGTAATGCAGGCAAATTCCAGGATTAAAAGTTAGGCTAGGAAAAATAAGTTTGATGCGAATTGTACCAGTCACTTGGAGCAGTTAATAATGTATAACATGGCATTACGCTCTGCCTATAGTACGTTTATATAAGTCGGTTGTGAGTATACCACACACAGACTCAGCTGTGAACGCCCCCTAATTTACATTCTTCTAAGCCTATTATTATTTATAATTCATTACTTCGAAAACGAAAAAAAAAACATAAGAAAGACTGTTTTCAATTATGCAAATGAGTTTGTTCTGTTAGCGACACATTGATTGAATGTATCGCCAAGCTTTTATAACATGTTATATATAACAAATACTAAAGTGTTGTCAGAATACCAACACTGACACTGTTTGAGGACAGCAGACTGTCAACACACTAGAACAACTACAGGTCGTACTTTTCTCCCCAAGATTTTGTTTTTTCATTGCTTCCATCGTTTGTGTACTGTAGAGGGAGACAGCCAACAACTGATTTGTCTGTGGCAGTGTATATCATTGTCTAATATCGTAAGTGGAGGTTATACAAAATAATTCCATTAGCTATAGTTGGTTTGGAAAAGACTATTAATTTATACCATTAGCATTACTGAAGAGGAAACGTTTAATAAGTGGCGCCACAATGGGTTTCTAAACATAATAGGTAAATATTTAAGATGATAATGAATTGTGCATTGCTTTGTTGCCATTATAGATATAATAACTATTTAATAAAACGATTTACCTAGATTGTTATTGTAAGACAAAGCAAGACAAAGTAAAAAAAAAATGCAATTCTTATAGCTGACTCCTGGCATATAAATAATTATTATATATATATTTATGTAACTGTTCTATGTTCTATGTATATATGTGATCGTATGTAATTTACTTGTGTCTTGATAAAGGGGCATATTGCCTCGAAAATTCGACAATTTACTTGTCTGTACTGTCGTTATTACTACTCGACAAATTATATATATATAATTATATATATAATTATATATATATATATAGAATAAAGTTGAAATGTCCATGTGACGGTAAATAATAATAAAATAAAAAGCCAAACACACATCTGCTCTCTCCCTAGTACTTTCGCGGCTACATCGTGCCGCTATATCACTGTGGAGTAATTTTAACATAAAATGATATATACGGGTGGTATTACTGTGGTGTAATTTTAATATACAACTGTAAAATGATATGTACGGGTGGTATTACTGTGGTGTAATTTTAATATACAACTGTAAAATGATATGTACGGGTGGTATTACTGTGGTGTAATTTTAATATACAACTGTAAAATGATATGTACGGGTGGTATTACTGTGGTGTAATTTTAATATACAACTGTAAAATGATATGTACGGGTGGTATTACTGTGGTGTAATTTTAATATACAACTGTAAAATGATATATACGGGTGGTATTACTGTGGTGTAATTTTAATATACAACTGTAAAATGATATGTACGGGTGGTATTACTGTGGTGTTATTTAAATATATAATGACATACGGTTGAAATTGCTATGGTGTAATCTTAATATATTAATGATATATACTTGTACGAGTGATATTACTGTGATTGATTATAATATATTTATGACATATACTGGTGGTTTTACTGTGGTGTAATTTTAATATATAATGATATATACGGTTGGTATTGCTGTGGTGTAATTTTAATATATAATGATATATACGGTTGGAATTACTGTGGTGTAATTTTAATATATAATGATGTATACGGTAGGTATTACTATGGAGTGATTTGATATATGACATATACTTATTTACTCATATATTAACTTTGATGATTTCCTCGGATGACGTTTGAAATCACTGTTAACTAAGACAGCTCTGGCAATACTAACTCGTTATCATATATCTGATTACAATAAGGCTGCCTCAGCGCGAAGAAAACATGTTTCTATAGTAAGTTATATTTATTGTACCGAACTTAGAATCTATAAGTTATAGACAAATACATTAAATGACACAATGCACAAATATCATTATATGCATGTATGTAAGACATAGGCTAATATTATGATCATATTTATCCAACACATTTGATACGAGAAAATTAACTATAAAACCATATAAAATTATTACAAATGATAGCCTTGTCATATATAATTAGATGGTTCGATATTATCTGATAAACTTTTACTTTATTTACAAACAACTTAAAACGAAGGAATACTACAGTGAAGTTTTATTGAAGAGTGACTTATAAAAAAATGTGAAAAATGAAACAAAATAAAGTCAATTAAGGGGCGTGGTGCGGGACAACCTGAGAGATTAGTAAGTTGATACAACTTGTAAAACATTGTAAATTCAATACAGTTTGAATTAGAGTGATAAGCAAGCATATACCACAATTACAACTGTATCTTAAAACATTGAAAGACCCATTGAAAGAAAGATTGAAACAAAATATTGAAGATACACTGAAAAGACACATTGAACGAAACATTAAAAGACACATTGAAAGAAACATTGAAAGACACATTGAAAAGACACATTGAAAGAAACATTGAAAGACACATTGAAAGAAACATTAAATGACACATTGAAAGAAACATTGAAAGACACATTGAAAAGACACATTGCAAGACACATTGAAAGAAACATTAAATGACACATTGAAAGAAACATTGAAAGACACATTGAAAAGACACATTGAAAGACACATTGAAAAGACACATTGAAAGAAACATTGAAAGACACATTGAAAGAAACATTAAATGACACATTGAAAGAAACATTGAAAGACACATTGAAAGACACATTGAATGACACATTGAAAGACACATTGAAAGATATATTGAAAGATACATTGAATGACACATTGAAAGAAACATTGAAAGAAACATTGAAAGACACATTAAAAGAAACATTGAATGACACATTGAAAGACACATTGAAAGATATATTGAAAGATACATTGAAAGAAACCTTAAAATACACATAGAAAGCAAATGAATTTTTAATGTGCCTTTGATCTTCATGTTTATTTTAATCATAATAATTATAGTGTCAACAGACTTCTGTTAAAATTCCTTATCTTTATATTTCCCTGCCTTAATGGTTGTAAATGTACTTAATTAGAGATATATGGGTTTACATGAAAACTACCAAAATGACAAATGTAGATAGATGTCACGCGTGTCAGCCACACAAATGTCTGTAAATTAGGGTAAACAAGAGATGAGTGACAGGCGACCCCACAGACGTCCACACGTCTAACACTACTGTTTGTAACCTATTGGTGTCACGGCGTCCGAGGCTGGCTGACATATTCTGTTGACACTTCTGAATTTTAAACTAAAATACACATCATTTCACCGACTTAACGACTTCCGTTTCGAACAGTTTCAATGCGTTTATACATTCAATTAGTATTTTCAGTAATGTAACTTTTCTTAAATAAAAATAGCATTTGTGACTACAGCCAACCACAACAACTATTGAAACAAAAAGAAAATACCACTACTGAGGACAACCAACCACCACAACTGAGGGGACAACCAGCCACCACAACTGAGGACAACCAACCACCACAACTGAGGACAACCAACCACCACAACTCAGGGGACAACCAACCACCACAACTCATGGGACAACCAACCACCACAACTGAGGAGACAACCAACCACCACAACTGAGGAGACAACCAACCACCACAACTGAGGAGACAACCAACCACCACAACTGAGGAGACAACCAACCACCACAACTGAGGAGACAACCAACCACCACAATTCAGGGGACAACCAACCACCACAACTGAGGAGACAACCAACCACCACAGCTGAGGACAACCAATCACCACAACTGAGGGGACAACCAACCACCACAACTGAGGAGACAACCAACCACCACATCTGAGGAGAAAAACAACCACCACAACTGAGGGGACAACCAACCACCACAACTGAGGACAACCAACCACCAAAACTGAGGAGACAACCAACCACCACAACTGATTAGACAACCAACCACCACAACTGAAGAGACAACAAAGCACAACCACTGTAACAGAGAAGACAACAATACACAGCAAATACAACTGAGGAGACAACAAGCACAACATCCACAACTAAATGAACAGCAAAACATAACTGAAGAGACAAAAACACAACTGAGGTGGCAATAAAAAACAACTATCACAACTGAGAAGGCATCAAAACACAACTATCACAACTGAGGAGGCAACAAAACACAACTATCACAACTGAGGAGGCAACAAAACACAACTATTACAACTGAGGAGTCAACAAAACACAACTATCACAACTGAGGAGGCAACAAAACACAACTATCATAACTGAGGAGGCAACAAAACACAGCAAATACAACTGAGGAGGCAACAAAACACAACTATCACAACTGAGGAGGCAACAAAACACAACTATCACAACTGAGGAGGCAACAAAACACAACTATCACAACTGAGGAGGCAACAAAACACAGCAAGTACAACTGAGGAGGCAACAAAACACAGCAAGTACAACTGAGGAGGCAACAAAACACAGCAAGTACAACTGAGGAGGCAACAAAACACAACTATCACAACTGAGGAGGCAACAAAACACAACTATCACAAATGAGGAGGCAACAAAACACAGCAAGTACAACTGAGGAGGCAACAAAACACAACTATCACAAATGAGGAGGCAACAATACACAGCAAATACAACTGAGGAGACAACAAACACAACAACCACAACTAAATGAACAGCAAAACACAACTGAGGTGGCAACAAAAAACAACTATCACAACTGAGAAGGCATCAAAACACAACTATCACAACTGGGAAGGCATCAAAACAACAACTACAATCAAAGAAACAACAAAACACAATTCTCTTACTCGGGAGACAACAACACACAGCCACTCTAAGTACAGAGAAAACAAATAAAACTGAGGAGACAACAACACACAGCCACTCTAAGTATGGAGACAACAAACACAACTGAGGAGACAACAACACACATCCACTCTAAGTATGGAGACAACAAATAAAACTGAGGAGACAACAACACACAGCCACCCTTAGTATGGAGACAACAAACACAACTGAGGAGACAACAACACACAGCCATTCTAAGTATGGAGACAAATAAAACTGAGGAGACAACAACACACAGCCACTCTAAATATGGAGACAACAAATAAAACTGAGGAGACAACAACACACAGCCACTCTAAGTATGAAGACAACAAATAAAACTGAGGAGACAACAACACACAGCCACTCTAAGTATGGAGAAAACAAATAAAACTGAGGAGACAACAACACACAGCCACTCTAAGTATGGAGACAACAAATAAAACTGAGGAGACAACAACACACAGCCACTCTAAGTATGGAGACAACAAATAAAACTGAGGAGACAACAACACACAGCCACTCTAAGTATGGAGAAAACAAATAAAACTGAGGAGACAACAACACACAGCTACTCTAAGTATGGAGACAACAAATAAACCTGAGGAGACAACAGCACACAGCCACTCTAAGTATGGAGACAACAAATAAAACTGCGTAGACAACAACACACAGCCACTCTAATTATGGAGAAAACAAATAAAACTGAGGAGACAACAACACACAGCCACTCTAATTATGGAGAAAACAAATAAAACTGAGGAGAAAACAACACACAGCCACTCTAAGTATGGAGACAACAAATAAACCTGAGGAGACAACAACACACAGCCACTCTAAGTATGGAGACAACAAATAAAACTGCGGAGACAACAACACACAGGCACTCTAAGTATGGAGACAACAAACACAACTGAGGAGACAACAACACACAGCCACTCTAATTATGGAGAAAACAAATAAAACTGAGGAGACAACAACACACAGCCACTCTAAGTATGGAGACAACAAACACAACAGAGGAGACAACAACACACAGCCACTCTAAGTATGGAGACAACAATCGCAACTGAGGAGACAACAACACACAGCCACTCTAAGTATGGAGACAACAAATAAAACTGAGGAGACAACAACACACAGCCACTCTAAGTATGGAGACAACAAATACAACTGAGGAGACAACAACACACAGCCACTCTAATTATGGAGAAAACAAATAAAACTGAGGAGACAACAACACGTACACAGCCACTCTAAGTATGGAGACAACAAATAAACCTGAGGAGACAACAACACACAGCCACTCTAAGTATGGAGACAACAAACAAAAATGAGGAGACAACAACACACAGCCACTCTAAGTATAGAGACAACAAACACAACTGAGGAGACAACAACACACAACTGGGGGGGGGGGGGGGGGGGCAGCAAATCACAAACAATACAGCTTAAGAGACAATAAACTGTAACAACCACAACTGAAAAGACAACGGGAAACAATCATCGTTACTAAGGGAACTTACAAGTAATAGACATATAATAATAAACTCCCACGGATACCGAAATATATTGCATTTTAAAATGAGCATTCAAAATCGAGGATGGTAGACATGCGTGTAAAATTTGCCAGCCAAATGGAAACAAGGTGGTTTTAGGCGTGTCACGGTGACATTGACAGGTGGTGGTTTGTACTATCGTATTTAGTCTTGTACCGGTCTACCTGTTATGATGTTACACTTAAAATACAATTAAGTGGTTAAAATACTGAACGGTTATTGAATGGTAGTCAGATGGTATGGCGCGTCGGTATCTATTAAATCTCTACTATACCTCTTCGTCTGGAATTTTAGTCAGATTTCTATTGACCGCAGTGTTTTGATATGTAATTATGTTATGGTTAGAATGTAAAACTTTAAAATATTGGCTGGAAAGCACTCTTCCATTGCACATGCACAATTGATGGAGAATATAATAATTCAGTGTATTAAAATCATGTTTGAACTTACTTGTCTATACTGAAGGACTCATATATATGTATGTAGTCATCTGGAGAAATAAGAGAGCGTTAAAAGACTTCATTTTATCTAAGAATGTTGGGTTGTAAAAGGCAACGAACAATGCTCAAGAACTGGATATATAACTACCACCGTATGGAGACGATGTTCGATAATTAGCCCACCTGGACATGCTTGATCTGAGTCAACAGTAGAATGAATCAGTTTGATACCGTGATATATGTTACAATTGCACTAAGTGCATAGGCTATATACATGGTGGTCTGGTAGGATACTCGCTCACCTTTCCACAAGTGTTATTGTATACATTTATGAAGATAAATCCGCCAAACATTTGGCAGAGTTCCAGGCTCATCATCAGGCTCTGTGTTGACAGCCGGTCTGGTAATGTCCAGTCTTTGACCTCGGTATTTTCGCTTGACCTGTGTGTTTGTTTACCTGCCCCCTAGTCCCATTATTCTCGGTGTCCTGATCAACGATCATTGATATCTCTATATCATCACCGAGCCTGGCGATGGCATCTCGTCCCCCAGGCCAAACTTCCTCTGAACGCTTGACCCTACATCCGAATGCTTTTCTTATTTAACTTCTAATAGATCGGTTCCGACTTGGGTTTTGATGTACAACAGCTGTTTCCTTAATATTCTGTTTCGGAGGTTGAGTATGTGCCATACTTTCCTGCTGAAATAGTCATTAACAAATATTTACGGCAATTTTCATATCAGTTTATACGATGTAGAATTAATCACGTAATAATGAAAAAATGTACAAAAGGAACACCCGATATTAACAACATTAGTTATGAGAAATGTAGATACAGCGGAGCCAGAATTGATTTAATTGCATTATACAATTGCTTCGTCCTTCTAGGAGTCATCGGCGATGCTAAGGACTTAAAGTGTTGGTACCCAGAAGACGACGAAGAACGCTTACAATTGGCGAAAAATAAGATTAAAATCTTCATGAGGAGGTGCAATAGTCTCTAATTCAGTGTCAGGCACATGAATTAAGATATGGCTGACATGTTAACCATGGAGACGAGTTCAGTAGTAGTGCCTATGTTTACCACCTGTAATCTGATGTAATGATACAAAATGACACATAAAATATAGATATGTTCATACAATAGCCGGTCATTTTGTTACAAACAAAAATTAATATTAATCCATCCGTGTCGGTAAAGTATTAGAATACTATCAATTAGTGTGTTTTAAGTATAATCTATTGAACACTGGTTCAATGTTTTCGGCAACCAAAATTGCCCAAAATAGTTGCAAAACATTTTGATGCTATTTTTCGAAATGTTTGAATTAGGGATTAATTACACTTCCCACTGTATACATTGATTACACTTCCCATTGTATACATCGATTACACTTCCCACTTTATACATTGATTACACTTCCCATTGTATACATTGATTACACTTCCCACTGTATACATTAATTACACTTCCCATTGTATACATTGATTACACTTCCCACTGTATACATTGATTACACTTCCCATTGTATACATTGATTACACTTCCCATTGTATACATTGATTACACTTCCCATTGTATACATTGATTACACTTCCCATTGTATACATTAATTACACTTCCCACTGTATACATTGATTACATTTCTCATTGTATACATTGATTACACTTCCCACTGTATACATTGATTACACTTCCCACTGTATACATTGATTACACTTCCCACTGTATACATTGATTACACTTCCCACTGTATACATTAATTACACTTCCCACTGTATACATTAATTACACTTCCCACTGTATACATTAATTACACTTCCTACTGTATACATTGATTACACTTCCCATTGTATACATTGATTACACTTCCCACTGTATACATTAATTACACTTCCCACTGTATACATTGATTACACTTCCCACTGTATACATTGATTACACTTCCCACTGTATACATTGATTACACTTCCCACTGTATACATTAATTACACTTCCCACTGTATACATTGATTACACTTCCCACTGTATACATTAATTATACTTCCTATTGTATACATTGATTACACTTCCCACTATATACATTGATTACACTTCCCATTGTATACATTGATTACACTTCCCACTGTATACATTGATTACACTTCCCACTGTATACATTGATTACACTTCCCACTGTATACATTGATTACACTTCCCATTGTATACATTGATTACACTTCCCACTGTATACATTGATTACACTTCCCACTGTATACAATGATTACACTTCCCACTGTATACATTGATTACACCTCCCACTGTATACATTGATTACACTTCCCAATGTATACATTGATTACACTTCCCAATGTATACATTGATTACACTTCCCAATGTATACATTGATTACACTTCCCACTGTATACATTGATTACACTTCCCACTGTATACATTGATTACACTTCCCACTGTATACATTGATTACACCTCCCACTGTATACATTGATTACACTTCCCAATGTATACATTGATTACACTTCCCAATGTATACATTGATTACACTTCCCAATGTATACATTGATTACACTTCCCACTGTATACATTAATTACACTTCCCACTGTATACATTAATTACACTTCCTACTGTATACATTGATTACACTTCCCATTGTATACATTGATTACACTTCCCACTGTATACATTAATTACACTTCCCACTGTATACATTGATTACACTTCCCACTGTATACATTGATTACACTTCCCACTGTATACATTGATTACACTTCCCACTGTATACATTAATTACACTTCCCACTGTATACATTGATTACACTTCCCACTGTATACATTAATTATACTTCCTATTGTATACATTGATTACACTTCCCACTATATACATTGATTACACTTCCCATTGTATACATTGATTACACTTCCCACTGTATACATTGATTACACTTCCCACTGTATACATTGATTACACTTCCCACTGTATACATTGATTACACTTCCCATTGTATACATTGATTACACTTCCCACTGTATACATTGATTACACTTCCCACTGTATACATTGATTACACTTCCCACTGTATACATTGATTACACCTCCCACTGTATACATTGATTACACTTCCCAATGTATACATTGATTACACTTCCCAATGTATACATTGATTACACTTCCCAATGTATACATTGATTACACTTCCCACTGTATACATTGATTACACTTCCCACTGTATACATTGATTACACTTCCCACTGTATACATTGATTACACCTCCCACTGTATACATTGATTACACTTCCCAATGTATACATTGATTACACTTCCCATTGTATACATTGATTACACTTCCCATTGTATACATTGATTACACTTCCCACTGTATACATTGATTACACTTCCCATTGTATACATTAATTACACTTCCCACTGTATACATTAATTACACTTCCCATTGTATACATTGATTACACTTCCCATTGTATACATTGATTACACTTCCCACTGTATACATTAATTACACTTCCCACTGTATACATTGATTACACTTCCCACTGTATACATTGATTACACTTCCCACTGTATACATTGATTACACTTCCCACTGTATACATTAATTACACTTCCCACTGTATACATTGATTACACTTCCCACTGTATACATTAATTATACTTCCTATTGTATACATTGATTACACTTCCCACTATATACATTGATTACACTTCCCATTGTATATATTGATTACACTTCCCACTGTATACATTGATTACACTTCCCACTGTATACATTGATTACACTTCCCACTGTATACATTGATTACACTTCCCATTGTATACATTGATTACACTTCCCACTGTATACATTGATTACACTTCCCACTATATACATTGATTACACTTCCCACTGTATACATTAATTACACTTCCCACTGTATACATTAATTACACTTCCCACTGTATACATTGATTACACTTCCCACTGTATACATTGATTACACTTCCCATTGTATACATTGATTACACTTCCCATTGTATACATTGATTACACTTCCCACTGTATACATTAATTACACTTCCCACTGTATACATTGATTACACTTCCCACTGTATACATTAATTACACTTCCCACTGTATACATTGATTACACTTCCCACTATATACATTGATTACACTTCCCACTGTATACATTAATTACACTTCCCATTGTATACATTGATTACACTTCCCACTGTATACATTAATTACACTTCCCACTGTATACATTGATTACACTTCCCACTATATACATTGATTACACTTCCCATTGTATACATTAATCACACTTCCCATTGTATACATTGATTACACTTCCCACTGTATACATTGATTGCACTTCCCATTGTATACATTAATTACACTTCCCACTGTATACATTAATTACACTTCCCACTGTATACATTAATTATACTTCCTATTGTATACATTGATTACACTTCCCACTGTATACATTAATTACACTTCCCACTGTATACATTGATTACACTTCCCACTATATACATTGATTACACTTCCCATTGTATACATTAATCACACTTCCCGTTGTATACATTGATTACACTTCCCATTGTATACATTAATTACACTTCCCATTGTATACATTGATTACACTTCCCACTGTATACATTGATTGCACTTCCCATTGTATACATTAATTACACTTCCCACTGTATACATTGATTACACTTCCCATTGTATACATTGATTACACTTCCCATTGTATACATTGATTACACTTCCCACTGTATACATTGATTACACTTCCCATTGTATACATTGATTACACTTCCCATTGTATACATTGATTACACTTCCCATTGTATACATTGATTACACTTCCCACTGTATACATTGATTACACTTCCCACTGTATACATTGATTGCACTTCCCACTGTATACATTGATTACACTTCCCACTGTATACATTGATTACACTTCCCATTGTATACATTGATTACACTTCCCGTTGTATACATTGATTACACTTCCTATTGTATACATTGATTACACTTCCCACTGTATACATTGATTACACTTCCCACTGTATACATTGATTACACTTCCCATTGTATACATTGATTACACTTCCCGTTGTATACATTGATTACACTTCCTATTGTATACATTGATTACACTTCCCGTTGTATACATTGATTACACTTCCCATTGTATACATTGATTACACCTGCCACTGTATACATTGATTACACTTCCCATTGTATACATTGATTACATTTGATTAGCTCGGTTTAGAATTTCTTTGTTCCCCTTTCGAGTTACTACATTTTTAGTTCCTAACGCCGATAGAGTGTCCATCGGAAATGGCTTGAACGTGTTTATACAGCTTTTGCCCGGTGCTTTTGCTTGATGGCAATAAAATATGTTTAAACTAAAAAAGAGTCATATAACACGATAACAGCTGCAAGGTGTAGTTTTATTATATAATCGCCATATAAACTGAATGTATTATCAAATTAAATATTGAGTTATTTACTTTCGTATGCATTTAATCGAACACGCGTGTCTTTTAACCCATCCGGTTTATCGCTGCTTCAATTAAGATAACATTTCAGCGGTAAGGTTATGAATTTAACTCCACAGCTGAGAGTAATAAATTCATAAGATTTCAGAAATATTTATATGTTGTAGTCAGTTTTCCAGCTAGATCTCTTCCTCTCTGTGATTTTTTGTTTATTTCTCTGCCTGTTTGTACGTATGATAACATCTCCTGGCCGTTATCTGTCCGAATGTGATTCTATACCGGACAGTGTGTTGATAAGGTTTATATATGGGAGGGGCCAGTAATCATTCAAAAATCACGCTTTGATCTCTCACTGCTGTTTTGACTATGACTGTGAATGGAAATGTAGGAGTAAACAGAGGCGACAATATTGCTATTCAATAGCTTACACGTTGTGCACATTTCATGCCAAAATTCCAGTATGTCTGCCAGCTGCACATAAAATTGATTATAAAAATTCAAAATATCAAATTGAAATTTAATTCCCCAAGAAGCACGAATTCAAGATGAAAGATAAAATTCCAGAGGAACATGACAGAAATATCACTGCTTTGAATTCTTGTAGCAGTTTATTTTCTAATTACGTCTGGAATTTCGCTTGACAACTTTGCAGATCTAATTAACACATCTACATACTGACGCACTCTGTTTTTTAGTTCTCTAACATAGTTTGAGCTTTTGATGTTAAACCAAGTCTCTAAAGTTTCAGTAGTGTGATCATTCCCTCTGTCATTTCGAGGATAGGATCTACACATCTATGATCAGTCCAGTACAACGATATCGATCTTACTGTACTGGTGTTAGGTTCAAGTACTCCAGCTTCAGGAAACGGGCAATAGAAACACAGCTTATCCAATCATATAGTCCTGTAATATCTGAGGATGGGAGGTCCAATCATATAGTCCTGTAATATCTGGGGATAGGAGGTCCAATCATATAGTCCTTTAATATCTGGGGATAGGAGGTCCAATCATATAGTCCTGTAATATCTGGGGATAGGAGGTCCAATCATATAGTCCTGTACTATCTGGGGATGGTAGGTCCAATCATATAGTCCTGTAATATCTGGGGATGGGAGGTCCAATCATAGTCCTGTAATATCTGGGGATGGGAGGTCCAATCATATAGTCCTGTAATATCTGGGGATGGGAGGTCCAATCATATAGTCCTGTAATATCTTGGGATGGGAGGTCCAATCATATAGTCCTGTAATATCTGGGGATGGGAGGTCCAATCATATAGTCCTGTACTATCTGGGGATGGGAGGTCCAATCATATAGTCCTGTACTATCTGGGGATGGGAGGTCCAATCATATAGTCCTGTACTATCTGGGGATAGGAGGTCCAATCATATAGTCCTGTAATATCTGGGGACAGGAGGTCCAATCATATAGTCCTGTAATATCTTGGGATGGGAGGTCCAATCATATAGTCCTGTAATATCTGGGGATGGGAAGGTCCAATCATATAGTCCTGTAATATCTGGGTACGGGAGGTCCAATCATAGTCCTGTACTATCTGTGGATGGGAGGTCCAATCATATAGTCCTGTACTATCTGGGGATGGTAGGTCCAATCATATAGTCCTGTAATATCTGGGGATGGGAGGTCCAATCATATAGTCCTGTAATATCTGGGGATGGGAGGTCCAATCATATAGTCCTGTAATATCTGGGGATGGGAGGTCCAATCATAGTCCTGTAATATCTGGGGATGGGAGGTCCAATCATATAGTCCTGTAATATCTGGGGATGGGAGGTCCAATCATAGTCCTGTAATATCTGGGGATGAGAGGTCCAATCATATAGTCCTGTAATATCTGGGGATGGGAGGTCCAATCATACAGTCCTGTAATATCTGGGGATGGGAGGTCCAATCATATAGTCCTGTAATATCTGGGAATGGGAGGTCCAATCATAGTCCTGTAATATCTGGGGATGGGAGGTCCAATCATACAGTCCTGTAATATCTGGGGATGGGAGGTCCAATCATAGTCCTGTAATATCTGGGGATGGGAGGTCCAATCATATAGTCCTGTAATATCTGGGGATGGGAGGTCCAATCATACAGTCCTGTAATATCTGGGGATGGGAGGTCCAATCATATAGTCCTGTAATATCTGGGGATGGGAGGTCCAATCATAGTCCTGTAATATCTGGGGATGGGAGGTCCAATCATATAGTCCTGTAATATCTAGGGATGGGAGGTCCAATCATAGTCCTGTAATATCTGGGGATGGGAGGTCCAATCATATAGTCCTGTAATATCTGGGGATGGGAGGTCCAATCATACAGTCCTGTAATATCTGGGGATGGGAGGTCCAATCATATAGTCCTGTACTATCTGGGGATGGGAGGTCCAATCATATAGTCCTGTAATATCTGGGGATGGGAGGTCCAATCATATAGTCCTGTAATATCTGGGGATGGGAGGTCCAATCATATAGTCCTGTAATATCTGGGGATGGGAGGTCCAATCATATAGTCCTGTAATATCTGGGGATGGGAGGTCCAATCATATAGTCCTGTACTATCTGGGGATGGGAGGTCCAATCATATAGTCCTGTAATATCTGGGGATAGGAGGTCCAATCATATAGTCCTGTAATATCTTCGGATGGGAGGTCCAATCATATAGTCCTGTACTATCTGGGGATGGGAGGTCCAATCATATAGTCCTGTAATATCTTGGGATGGGAGGTCCAATCATATAGTCCTGTAATATCTTGGGATGGGAGGTCCAATCATATAGTCCTGTACTATCTGGGGATGGGAGGTCCAATCATATAGTCCTGTACTATCTGGGGATGGGAGGTCCAATCATATAGTCCTGTAATATCTGGGGATAGGAGGTCCAATCATATAGTCCTGTAATATCTTCGGATGGGAGGTCCAATCATATAGTCCTGTACTATCTGGGGATGGGAGGTCCAATCATATAGTCCTGTAATATCTTGGGATGGGAGGTCCAATCATATAGTCCTGTAATATCTTGGGATGGGAGGTCCAATCATATAGTCCTGTAATATCTTGGGATGGGAGGTCCAATCATATAGTCCTGTAATATCTGGGGATGGAAGGTCCAATCATATAGTCCAGTAATATCTGGGGATAGGAGGTCCAATCATATAGTCCTGTAATATCTTGGGATGGGAGGTCCAATCATATAGTCCTGTACTATCTGGGGATGGGAGGTCCAATCATATAGTCCTGTAATATCTGGGGATGGGAGGTCCAATCATATAGTCCTGTAATATCTGGGGATGGGAGGTCCAATCATATAGTCCTGTAATATCTGGGGATGGGAGGTCCAATCATATAGTCCTGTACTATCTGGGGATGGGAGGTCCAATCATATAGTCCTGTAATATCTGGGGATGGGAGGTCCAATCATATAGTCCTGTACTATCTGGGGATGGGAGGTCCAATCATATAGTCCTGTAATATCTGGGGATGGGAGGTCCAATCATATAGTCCTGTACTATCTGGGGATGGGAGGTCCAATCATATAGTCCTGTAATATCTGGGGATGGGAGGTCCAATCATAGTCCTGTAATATCTTGGGATGGGAGGTTCAATCATATAGTCCTGTACTATCTGGGGATGGGAGGTCCAATCATATAGTCCTGTACTATCTGGGGATGGTAGGTCCAATCATATAGTCCTGTAATATCTGGGGATGGGAGGTCCAATCATATAGTCCAGTAATATCTGGGGATAGGAGGTCCAATCATATAGTCCTGTAATATCTTGGGATGGGAGGTCCAATCATATAGTCCTGTACTATCTGGGGATGGGAGGTCCAATCATATAGTCCTGTAATATCTGGGGATGGGAGGTCCAATCATATAGTCCTGTAATATCTGGGGATGGGAGGTCCAATCATATAGTCCTGTAATATCTGGGGATGGGAGGTCCAATCATATAGTCCTGTAATATCTGGGGATGGGAGGTCCAATCATATAGTCCTGTAATATCTGGGGATGGGAGGTCCAATCATATAGTCCTGTAATATCTGGGGATGGGAGGTCCAATCATATAGTCCTGTAATATCTGGGGATGGGAGGTCCAATCATAGTCCTGTAATATCTGGGGATGGGAGGTCCAATCATATAGTCCTGTAATATCTGGGGATGGGAGGTCCAATCATATAGTCCTGTAATATCTGGGGATGGGAGGTCCAATCATATAGTCCTGTAATATCTGGGGATGGGAGGTCCAATCATATAGTCCTGTAATATCTGGGGATGGGAGGTCCAATCATATAGTCCTGTAATATCTGGGGATGGGAGGTCCATCATAGTCCTGTAATATCTGGGGATGGGAGGTCCAATCATATAGTCCCGTAATATCTGGGGATGGGAGGTCCAATCATATAGTCCTGTAATATCTGGGGATGGGAGGTCCAATCATATAGTCCTGTAATATCTGGGGATGGGAGGTCCAATCATATAGTCCTGTAATATCTGGGGATGGGAGCTCCAATCATATAGTCCTGTAATATCTGGGGATGGGAGGTCCAATCATATAGTCCTGTAATATCTGGGGATGGGAGGTCCAATCATATAGTCCTGTAATATCTGGGGATGGGAGGTCCAATCATATAGTCCTGTAATATCTGGGGATGGGAGGTCCAATCATATAGTCCTGTAATATCTGGGGATGGGAGGTCCAATCATATAGTCCTGTAATATCTGGGGATGGGAGGTCCAATCATATAGTCCTGTAATATCTGGGGATGGGAGGTCCAATCATATAGTCCTGTAATATCTGGGGATGGGAGGTCCAATCATATAGTCCTGTAATATCTGGGGATGGGAGGTCCAATCATATAGTCCTGTAATATCTGGGGATGGGAGGTCCAATCATAGTCCTGTAATATCTGGGGATGGGAGGTCCAATCATATAGTCCTGTAATATCTGGGGATGGGAGCTCCAATCATATAGTCCTGTAATATCTGGGGATGGGAGGTCCAATCATATAGTCCTGTAATATCTGGGGATGGGAGGTCCAATCATATAGTCCTGTAATATCTGGGGATGGGAGGTCCAATCATATAGTCCTGTAATATCTGGGGATGGGAGGTCCAATCATATAGTCCTGTAATATCTGGGGATGGGAGGTCCAATCACATAGTCCTGTAATATCTGGGGATGGGAGGTCCAATCATATAGTCCTGTACTATCTGGGGATGGGAGGTCCAATCATATAGTCCTGTAATATCTGGGGAGGGGAGGTCCAATCATATAGTCCTGTAATATCTGGGCATGGGAGTCCATTCATATAGTCCTGTACTATCTGGGGACTGGAGGTCCAATCATAGTCCTTTAATATCTGGGGATGGGAGGGGGCACAAACATCGATCTATTACTGTTTACAAAGCGTGATTCATACATCAAATTTCAAATCTAAAACTAGATTCGTATCCTACATTTACTTTGTTCTAGTTTTTTTCGGTTGCATTAGACAGTAACGATAAAAGGAACATTCTCAGCACATTTTTTTCAAACCATACCTAAAAAGTTTAAACTGTTTTTTGAAAGTCCTTGTATTAGAACCAGCAGTACTTTCACAATGAATACGATATATGTCCAGGGTTGGTATCGTTACACCGACAGGAATGATGATGGCCGGGTCATGTGTTAGTAGGTTGGTGACGGCCGGGTCAGGTGTTAGTAGGTTGGTGACGGCCGGGTCAGGTGTTAGTAGGTTGATGACGGCCGAGTCAGGTGTTAGTAGGTTTGTATCGTTATACCGACAGGAATGATGACGGCCGGGTCAGGTATTAGTAGGTTTGTATCGTTATACCGACAGGAATGATGACGGCCGGGTCAGGTGATAGTAGGTTGGTATCGTTATACCGACAGGAATGATGACGGCCGGGTCAGGTATTAGTAGGTTGGTATCGTTATACCGACAGGAATGATGACGGCCGGGTCAGGTATTAGTAGGTTTGTATCGTTATACCGACAGTAATGATGACGGCCGGGTCAGGTGTTAGTAGGTTGATGACGGCCGGGTCAGGTGTTAGTAGGTTGGTATCGTTATACCGACAGGAATGATGACGGCCGGGTCAGGTATTAGTAGGTTTGTATCGTTATACCGACAGTAATGATGACGGCCGGGTCAGGTGTTAGTAGGTTGATGACGGCCGAGTCAGGTGTTAGTAGGTTGGTATCGTTACACCGACAGGAATGATGACGGCCGAGTCAGGTGTTAGTACGTTGGTATCGTTACACCGACAGTAATGATGACGGCCGGGTCAGGTGTTAGTAGGTTGGTATCGTTACACCGACAGTAATGATGATGGCCGAGTCAGGTGTTAGTAGGTTGGTATCGTTATACCGACAGTAATGATGACGGCCGGGTCAGGTGTTAGTAGGTTGATGACGGCCGGGTCAGGTATTAGTAGGTTTGTATCGTTATACCGACAGTAATGATGACGGCCGGGTCAGGTGTTAGTAGGTTGATGAAGGCCGGGTCAGGTGTTAGTAGGTTGATGAAGGCCGGGTCAGCTGTTAGTAGGTTGGTATCGTTACACCGACAGGAATGATGACGGCCGAGTCAGGTGTTAGTAGGTTGGTATCGTTATACCGACAGTAATGATGACGGCCGAGTCAGGTGTTAGTAGGTTGGTATCGTTACACCGACAGTAATGATGACGGCCGGGTCAGGTGTTAGTAGGTTGATGACGGCCGAGTCAGGTGTTAGTAGGTTGGTATCGTTACACCGACAGGAATGATGACGGCCGAGTCAGGTGTTAGTAGGTTTGTATCGTTATACCGACAGGAATGATGACGGCCGGGTCAGGTGTTAGTAGGTTGGTGACGACCGGGTCAGGTGTTAGTAGGTTGGTATCGTTATACCGACAGGAATGATGACGGCCGGGTCAGGTGTTAGTAGGTTGGTATCGTTACACCGACAGGAATGATGACGGCCGGGTCAGGTATTAGTAGGTTGGTGACGGCCGGGTCAGGTGTTAGTAGGTTGATGACGGCCGGGTCAGGTGTTAGTAGGTTGATGATGGCCGAGTCAGGTGTTAGTAGGTTGGTATCGTTATACCGACAGGAATGATGACGGCCGAGTCAGGTGTTAGTAGGTTGGTATCGTTACACCGACAGGAATGATGACGGCCGAGTCAGGTGTTAGTAGGTTGATGACGGCCGAGTCAGGTGTTAGTAGGTTGGTATCGTTACACCGACAGTAATGATGACGGCCGAGTCAGGTGTTAGTAGGTTGGTATCGTTACACCGACAGTAATGATGATGGCCGGGTCAGGTGTTAGTAGGTTGGAATCGTTACACCGACAGGAATGATGACGGCCGAGTCAGGTGTTAGTAGGATGATGACGGCCGAGTCAGGTGTTAGTAGGTTGGTATCGTTATACCGACAGGAATGATGACGGCCGAGTCAGGTGTTAGTAGGTTGGTATCGTTACACCGACAGGAATGATGACGGCCGAGTCAGGTGTTAGTAGGTTGATGACGGCCGAGTCAGGTGTTAGTAGGTTGGTATCGTTACACCGACAGGAATGATGACGGCCGAGTCAGGTGTTAGTAGGTTGATGACGGCCGGGTCAGGTGTTAGTAGGTTGGTATCGTTACACCGACAGGAATGATGACGGCCGGGCCAGGTGTTAGTAGATTGGCATCGTTACACCGACAGGAATGATGACGGCCGAGTCAGGTATTAGTACGGTTAAAAACATCTACAAATATTGCGCGATGATCTCATTGGATGCTGGACGTTTTCTGTTGATCGTGAACTGTCAGTTGTTATATTATATCAATCTTTTTTAGATGATTAATCCATAAAATATTTCTGTGAAAATGATGCACGATATTTCGGCAAGGAAAACATACCTCTTCGTTTTAATTTTGACATTCCTGTCGCATTTTTCAATCGAATCTCGTGTATAAACACTTTAGGCCCTCAACATCACTGACGGGTTTTAGAAGGAGCAAACAGCTGCATGGTGTCCCTAACATCCCTAACGGTTTTAAAATGACGAAAGAGCTCTAGGATCTCCCTAACTTCACTGACGGTTCTTAGAAGGATGAAACAGGTAGTCGGATCTCCCTAACATATCGGACGGATCTTATAAGGACAAAACAGACGCGTGGTGTCCCTAAAATCCGTGACGGGTCTTAGAAGGATGAAACAGGTGTATGATCTCCGCAACATCCTGACGGATCTTAGAAGGTGAAACAGGTGTATGGTGTCCCTAACATCACTGACGGGTTTTAGAATGACGAAACAGCTGTAGGATCTCTTTAACATCACTGACGGGTCTGCGAATGACGAAACAGCTGCATGGTGTCCCTAACATCACTGACGGGTTTTAGAATGACGAAACAGCTGTAGGATCTCTTTAACATCACTGACGGGTCTTCGAATGACGAAACAGCTGCATGGTGTCCCTAACATCACTGACGGGTTTTAGAATGACGAAACAGCTGTAGGATCTCTTTAACATCACTGACGGGTCTTCGAATGACGAAACAGCTGCATGGTGTCCCTAACATCACTGACGGGTTTTAGAATGACGAAACAGCTGTAGGATCTCTTTAACATCACTGGCGGTTCTTAGAAGGACGAAACAGCTATATGATCTCCCTAACATCACTGACGAGTCTTAGAAGGACGAAACAGCTGCATGGTGTCCCTAACATCACTGACGGTTCTTAGAAGGACGAAACAGATATATGATCTCCCTAACATCACTGACGAGTCTTAGAAGGACGAAACAGCTGCATGGTGTCCCTAACATCACTGACGGATCTTAGTAGGACGAAACAGCTGCATGGTGTCCCTAACATCACTGACGGATCTTAGAAGGACGAAACAGCTGCATGGTGTCCCTAACATCCCTAACGGGTCTTCAAATGACGCAACAGCTGTATGATGTAGTTGAATTCATTTTCGACTCTGCTGTATCTAACTCTATTTTATTGTAATGTACTAATATTTTATGTGTTTTTGTTAAATCCTTTCTATAGATGCGCATATCAAAGTAATCAGCCAAATAATGTCCAACCTAAAACATCAATACACGTTTACAAAGATATTGCTCCCATCTGTACCATCGTACAGCTTGATCAATATGATAGATCACAAATCGTTTTTGAACGCCTAACGTTTTTCAGGCAGTTTTTATCTTGATCTGCTTTTGTTAAATGTGTAGAGTACAAAGGCTTGTTGGTGATTGGCTAACATCAATCAAGAAAACGCTATCTGATGGCATGGAATCGGATTGTTGTCCGCTTCACACAGACTTACCCAATCACTCACGCACCATCCAGATCTCTTTCATGGAGATGCTTTTTTCGTTAATGTCGTCTAGGTCTCATGAGAGTTTACAGGAATCAGTATTGCTGGTGATTGCAGGAGATTTAAGGTGGACTCGAGCTTGACCCCTATATCCGCACTTCCGTTCAAAACAATCTGTCTTGCCAAAATGTGCCTAAGTTACATATCCTTCGGATTTATTTGGGTCAGAGAAAGTTGTTAATCAAGTATTATTGAGTTGGAAGTTACGACCAAACAAGTGTTACTCTAACGGAAAGGAAGGAAGACTTTCTTCAGTTCTGACAATTGTAAATATGATTTCTCAGTAATAAAAAATCACCATTGTTTAATGCAAAATTGATCCTGTTTGAAATAAAGTGTATTTGCGTATCTAGAAGTCATTGATAAAAAGTAGATGTTAAAACATGTTGCACCCTAGGCGTTTTTACATAAACCTTATAGGTGCTGAATAACATGGTCATCAACTGCTACCAAGCGTGATATTGATGATTGAAACCCGTTCATTTATGTTTCCATGGGGACGTAAGTCATACTTATACTATAAATCAACTTATTAGTTGATTTATTAATTAATCTATTTATTTATCTATCTATTTATTCATTTTTTCTGTGGATTTCAGCCACCAACACATCTATCTCGGCAGCGGATTTCCATAATAGTTACATTCACACAATCAAACCATGTTTCTTTTAATATCGTGTAGAGAAACTACCAATGAACAATGAGAGAACACAACCCGAAACAAACAAAAACTTCCGACACACAAAAACGTCCGACACAAAAAAAGTCCGCGACACAAACACGTCCGACACGTACAAAAACATTCGACACATACGAAAACGTCCGACACGCACAAAAAGGTCCGACACACACAAACGTTCGACATACACAAACGTTCGACATACACAAACGTTGAAACACACGAAAGTTCGACACACACAAACACCCGACACGGCACTTCCGACATATCACTGGACATACTACATCACTGGACATACTACATCACTGGACATACCACATCACTGGACATACTACATCACTGGACATACTACATCACTGTGTATACCACATCACTGTACATACCAAATCACTGGACATACTACATCACTGGACATACCACATCACTGGACATACTACATCACTGGACATACTACATCACTGGACATACTACATCACTGGACATACCACATCACTGTACATACCACATCACTGGACATACTACATCACTGGACATACCACATCACTGGACATACCACATCACTGGACATACTACATCACTGGACATACCACATCACTGGGCATACTACATCACTGGACATACTACATCACTGGACATACCACATCACTGGACATACCACATCACTGGACATACCACATCACTGGACATACTACATCACTGGACATACTACATCACTGGACATACCACATCACTGGCCATACTACATCACTGGACATACTACATCACTGGACATACCACATCACTGGACATACCACATCACTGGACATACCACATCACTGGATATACCACATCACTGGACATACTACATCACTGGACATACTACATCACTGGACATACTACATCACTGGACATACTACATCACTGGACATACTACATCACTGGACATACCACATCACTGTACATACTACATCACTGGTCATACCACATCACTGGATATACCACATCACTGGACATACCACATCACTGGACATACTACATCACTGGACATACTGCATCACTGGTCATACCACATCACTGGATATACCACATCACTGGACATACTACATCACTGGACATACTACATCACTGGACATACCACATCACTAGACATACTACATCACTGGACATACAACATCACTGGACATACTACATCACTGGTCATACCACATCACTGGACATACTACATCACTGTACATACTACATCCCTGGACATACTACATCCCTGGACATACTACATCACTGTACATACCACATCACTGGACATACTACATTACTGGACGCACTACATTTTTGAGGTGACATGGGGGAAAAAAAGAAGAAAAAAATAGTACGTTCGAAACCTCCGGAGAAATATATACATATATATATATATATCAGTGATATACAGGACATTAAACAGTTTGGGTCATGTCTGTTACATTCTTCCACGATCTTCACGAAACAGCTTCATTTAACACATAGTTTATGTGGGACCCCTTTTAAAGAACATCTTAAATAGGATTTTCTACTAATATGAATATAAAATATTGTAAACATTAAGACTATATCTTGTAAAAAATCAGACATTAAGTATGTTCAATGACCAGAACGCCTTTATCACAGGTACACGGACAATGGTTACTGTCACTTTATGCCAAGTACGGTCAGCTTAATATAGTTTGATATAGTTCGTCTTGTCTTACAGAAAACATTTTCTGGTAAAATATCAATACAAATCATTATGTGTGTGCTGTTATTGTCTTCAGTAATGATGTAGATATTTTTTTTATTTATTATAACAATGTCGAAGAAATATAAAGGAAAGATTAAGTAATACTTAAAGCACACAGATCTATCCTTCTGTAATTTGGACATTATAAGTGAGGGACATTATAAGTGAGGCGAAACAACCTAATAAATAGAGTGAAGCTGGTAAATATCTACTGTTAATGATTATTACACCCGTGATGGGCGGGGCACTCAGTCATCGTGTACTTTACACGTGGCCAAAACACGTATTAACAGAGGTGATGACATAGTCACGTGATCACATTTTACCTATCTGATATTTCCTACAAAATACAGGAAAGTCTGAAATTTAGGAGGGAAAGTTGAACGGTTCTCTATCAAAGTTTCACCAATACATTACAACCTGTCAAAGTTAAGGAGCGTTTGAGGAGCTATTTCTCCGTATGTGTGAAGAGATAGTTATTTCTATCTGTGATGGAAATGATGTTTTTAGAAGAACAGATAAACTCCTAGGTAGTGTGTGGTTGCCCCAGGGTGGAGATTAACCTCTGTAACACTAATTCATACAGCACATACACAGAAGCTATATCTGAAGTTGACATAAAACACACATTTCAACTTAACCGTTTAAAAAAATAAAAACTTTTTAAATAAAAATTCCTACCAGAAAATGAATCAGGAGTCCGATTTCAAACCGAAAAAATCTGACACGCAATAAACTTTCGAGCAAAAACCAGAAAAGTGCATCCTACGTCTGTGTTGAGATAGTGTGATTCGACTAGGTGTGGTGGGCAACTCGAGTTACAAATAGGTGTGACAGGGCCCTACTACATAGGGTGCATTTAGGTGTGACAGGGCTATACTACATAGGGTACATTTAGGTGTGACAGGACCACACTACAAACGGTACATATAGGTGTGACAGGACCATACTACATAGGGTACATTTAGGTGTGACAGGACCACACTACATACGGTACATTTGGGTGTGACAGGACCATACTACATAGGGTACATTTAGGTGTGACAGGACCACACTACATAGGGTACATATAGGTGTGACAGGACCATACTACATAGGGAACATTTAGGTGTGACAGGACCATACTACATAGGGTACATATAGGTGTGACAGGACCATACTACATACGGTACATTTAGGTGTGACAGGACCATACTACATACGGTACATATAGGTGTGACAGGACCATACTACATAGGGTACATTTAGGTGTGACAGGACCATACTACATACGGTACATATAGGTGTGACAGGACCATACTACATAGGGTACATTTAGGGGTGACAGGACCACACTACATACGGTACATTTGGGTGTGACAGGACCATACTACATAGGGTACATTTAGGTGTGACAGGACCATACTACATACGGTACATATAGGTGTGACAGGACCATGCTACATAGGGTACATTTAGGTGTGACAGGACCATGCTACATAGGGTACATTTAGGTGTGACAGGACCATACTACATACGGTACATTTGGGTGTGACAGGACCATACTACATACGGTACATTTAGGTGTGACAGGGCCACACTACATAGGGTACATTTAGGTGTGACAGGACTATACTACAAAGGGTACATATAGGTGTGACAGGACCATACTACATAGGGTACATTTAGGTGTGACAGGACCACACTACATATGGTACATTTAGGTGTGACAGGGCCATACTACATACGGTACATTTAGGTGTGACAGGACCATACTACATAGGGTACATTTAGGTGTGACAGGACCATACTACATAGGGTACATTTAGGTGTGACAGGACCATACTACATAGGGTACATTTAGGTGTGACAGGGCCATACTACATACGGTACATTTGGGTGTGACAGGACCATACTACATAGGGTACATTTAGGTGTGACAGGACCATACTACATAGGGTACATTTAGGTGTGACAGGGCCATACTACATACGGTACATTTGGGTGTGACAGGACCATACTACATAGGGTACATTTAGGTGTGACAGGACCATACTACATACGGTACATTTAGGTGTGACAGGACCATACTACATAGGGTACATTTGGGTGTGACAGGACCATACTACATAGGGTACATTTAGGTGTGACAGGACCATACTACATACGGTACATATAGGTGTGACAGGACCATACTACATAGGGTACATTTAGGTGTGACAGGACCATACTACATACGGTACATTTGAGTGTGACAGGACCATACTACATAGGGTACATTTGGGTGTGACAGGACCATACTTCATACGGTACATTTAGGTGTGACAGAACCATACTACATAGGGTACATTTAGGTGTGACAGGACCATACTACATACGGTACATTTAGGTGTGACAGGACCACACTACATAGGGTACATTTAGGTGTGACGGGACCATACTACATAGGGTACATTTAGGTATGACAGGACCACACTACATACGGTACATTTAGGTGTGACAGGGCCACACTACATAGGGTACATTTAGGTGTGACAGGACCATACTACATAGGGTACATTTAGGTGTGACAGGACCATACTACATAGGGAACATTTAGGTGTGACAGGACCATACTACATAGGGAACATTTAGGTGTGACAGGGCCACACTACATACGGTACATATAGGTGTGACAGGACCATACTACATAGGGTACATTTACGTGTGACAAAAACATACTACATAGGGAACATTTAGGTGTGACAGGACCATACTACATAGGGAACATTTAGGTGTGACAGGGCCACACTACATACGGTACATTTGGGTGTGACAGGACCATACTTCATACGGTACATTTAGGTGTGACAGAACCATACTACATAGGGTACATTTAGGTGTGACAGGACCATACTACATAGGGTACATTTAGGTGTGACAGGGCCACACTACATACGGTACATATAGGTGTGACAGGACCATACTACATAGGGTACATTTACGTGTGACAAAAACATACTACATGGGGTACATTTAGGTGTGACAGGACCATACTACATAGGGTACATTTAGGTATGACAGGACCATACTACATACGGTACATTTAGGTGTGACAGGACCATACTACATACGGTACATTTAGGTGTGACAGGCCATACTACATACAGTACATTTAGGTGTGACAGGACCATACTACATACGGTACATTTAGGTGTGACAGGACCATACTACATACGGTACATTTAGGTGTGACAGGGCCATACTACATAGGGTACATTTAGGTGTGACAGGACCATACTACATACAGTACATTTAGGTGTGACAGGACCATACTACATAGGGAACATTTAGGTGTGACAGGACCATGCTACATAGGGTACATTTAGGTGTGACATTACCATACTACATAGGGTACATTTAGGTGTGACAGGGCCATACTACATACGGTACATTTGGGTGTGACAGGACCATACTACATACGGTACATTTAGGTGTGACTAGGCCATACTACATAGGGAACATTTAGGTATGACAGGACCATACTACATAGGGTACATTTAGGTATGACAGGACCATACTACATAGGGTACATTTAGGTGTGACAGGACCATATTACATACGGTACATTTAGGTGTGACAGGACCATACTACATAGGATACATTTAGGTGTGACTAGGCCATACTACATAGGGTACATTTAGGTGTGACAGGACCATACTACATAGGGTACATTTAGGTGTGACTAGGCCATACTACATAGGGTACATTTAGGTGTGACAGGGCCATGTCATACTAGGAGTAAGGTATTACAAAGAGGCCCAGGTACTTGATATTGGGCGTGATTTATTTGGGAATGGAATTAATACAACCTTTAAGTTTGTTTTCCAATCCTATATAAATATAGGTTTGTGCAATGTGAGTGAATAATGAATGAAATGTTGTGTAACATAACAGAACTTGACTTCTTAAGAACTTAGCTCAATAAATAGAGTGTTAACGAACCATGGTTTGAATTATAAAAAGGAAATAACAATTTACTACACTGAACTCTATCAATAAAAATATATATATATATATCTGGTGTATAGGGATGGTGTGTTGTACCGAGGACATGGAGGATAATATCTGGTGTTTAGGAATGGTGTGTTGTACCGAGGACATGGAGAATAATATCTGGTGTTTAGGAATGGTGTGTTGTACCGAGGACATGGAGAATAATATCTGGTGTTTAGGAATGGTGTGTTGTACAGAGGACACGGAGAATAACAACTGGTGTTTAGGAATGGTGTGTTGTACCGAGGACATGGAGAATAATGTCTGGTGTTTAGGGATGGTGTGTTATACCGAGGACATGGAGAATAATATCTGGTGTTTAGGAATGGTGTGTTGTACCGAGGACATGGAGAATAACAACTGGTGTTTAGGGATGGTATGTTGTACCGAGGACATGGAGAATAATATCTGGTGTTTAGGAATGGTGTGTTGTACCGAGGACATAGAAGATAATATCTGGTGTTTAGGGATGGTGTGTTGTACAGAGGACATGGAGAATAATATCTGGTGTTTAGGGATGGTATGTTGTACCGAGGACATGGAGAATAATATCTGGTGTTTAGGAATGGTGTGTTGTACCGAGGACATAGAAGATAATATCTGGTGTTTAGGGATGGTGTGTTGTACCGAGGACATGGAGAATAATATCTGGTGTTTAGGAATGGTGTGTTATACCGAGGACATGGAGAATAATATCTGGTGTTTAGGAATGGTGTGTTGTACCGAGGACATGGAGAATAATATCTGGTGTTTAGGAATGGTGTATTGTACCGAGGACAAGGAGAATAATATCTGGTGTTTAGGGATGGTATGTTGTACCGAGGACATGGAGAATAATATCTGGTGTTTAGGAATGGTGTGTTGTACCGAGGACACGGAGAATAACAACTGGTGTTTAGGAATGGTGTGTTGTACCGAGGACATGGAGAATAACAACTGGTGTTTAGGGATGGTGTGTTGTACCGAGGACATGGAGAATAATATCTGGTGTTTAGGGATGGTGTGTTATACCGAGGACACGGAGAATAATATCTGGTGTTTAGGGATGGTGTGTTGTACCGAGGACATGGAGAATAATATCTGGTGTTTAGGAATGGTGTGTTGTACCGAGGACATGGAGAATAATATCTGGTGTTTAGGGATGGTGTGTTGTACCGAGGACATGGAGAATAATATCTGGTGTTTAGGGATGGTGTGTTGTACCGAGGACATGGGGAATAATATCTGGTGTTTAGGGATGGTGTGTTGTACCGAGGACAAAGAGAATAATATCTGGTGTTTAGGGATGGTGTGTTGTACCGAGGACACAGAGAATAATATCTGGTGTTTAGGAATGGTGTGTTGTACCGAGGACATGGAGAATAATATCTGGTGTTTAGGGATGGTGTGTTGTACCGAGGACAAAGAGAATAATATCTGGTGTTTAGGGATGGTGTGTTGTACCGAGGACATGGAGAATAATATCTGGTGTTTAGGGATGGTGTGTTGTACCGAGGACATGGAGAATAATATCTGGTGTTTAGGAATGGTGTGTTGTACCGAGGACACAGAGAATAATATCTGGTGTTTAGTGATGGTGTGTTGTACCGAGGACACAGAGGATAATATCTGGTGTTTAGGGATGGTGTGTTGTACCGAGGACATGGAGAATAATATCTGGTGTTTAGGAATGGTGTGTTGTACCGAGGACATGGAGAATAATATCTGGTGTTTAGGGATGGTGTGTTGTACCGAGGACATGGAGAATAATATCTGGTGTTTAGGGATGGTGTGTTGTACAGAGGACACGGAGAATAATATCTGGTGTTTAGGGATGGTGTGTTGTACCGAGGACACGGAGAATAATATCTGGTGTTTAGGGATGGTGTGTTGTACCGAGGACATGGAGAATAATATCTGGTGTTTAGGGATGGTGTGTTATACCGAGGACATGGAGAATAATATCTGGTGTTTAGGGATGGTGTGTTGTACCGAGGACATGGAGAATAATATCTGGTGTTTAGGAATGGTGTGTTATACCGAGGACATGGAGAATAATATCTGGTGTTTAGGGATGGTGTGTTGTACCGAGGACATGGAGAATAATATCTGGTGTTTAGGGATGGTGTGTTGTACCGAGGACACGGAGAATAATATCTGGTGTTTAGGAATGGTGTGTTGTACCGAGGACATGGGGAATAATATCTGGTGTTTAGGGATGGTATGTTGTACCGATGACACGGAAAATAATATCTGGTGTTTAGGAATGGTGTGTTGTACCGAGGACATGGGGAATAATATCTGGTGTTTAGGGATGGTGTGTTGTAGCGACGACATGGAGGATAATATCTGGTGTTTAGGAATGGTGTGTTGTACCGAGGACATGGATAATAATATCTGGTGTTTAGGAATGGTGTGTTGTACAGAAAACACGGAGAATAATATCTGGTGTTTAGGAATGGTGTGTTGTACAGAGGACATGGAGAATAATATCTGGTGTTTAGGAATGGTGTGATATCAGTTGTACTTAAGTTTTGTAATACAAAATGTCTTTATGTCAATTTAGGTCACTTACATGTGAAAATTGCCAGGCCAAATTTACCTGAAAAGAGCAGAATAGTCAATTCATATCAGGAAAGTGACCTACCTAAATTTAGGTCATTTTAAGGTCAAAAGTAGGTCAATTTAGGTCAATTCCAGGTCAAATTTATATCAAGACATTTTGCCTGTGTACCGTTACAATACAATAACAATATTGATATCACCACGGGATTTGTTTAGGTAGCTGTGCATGGTTTAGGTTTCAGCGGACATTTTCTTACCAGAATCTGTCACATCCCGGAATATTTCTCATAATACAACGTAATAAGTCTGACATCAAATTGTCTTCCTTCGTCATTTTCGTTACCATGTTATATATATATATATACTGTATTATTGACCTGCAGTATATATAGGGTCAGTGGATTCTGGCCTCTTTGTACTGACATAAAGAATAAAGGCGTTTTGACGGACATTAGCTAGCCCTTTCCGTATTGTACTGGTACCGAAGTGTGATACACGTGGGCACATACTTTCTCGTGTGCAGATCCCGTGGGCCCGGGCGATAAATAGGGCATTAGATATATTAATACGTTGTCCTGTAATCCCCCATTGCCAGGGGAGTCAGCTTCCGATGGGAAAAAATCCAATAGGAACTGGGTCATCGGTGTGACAGTGGACGGATAATCACTGTGTTGTATGGGCAGCAGTAAGAAGTTTTGGTCACATATTGCTGCTTGGCATGAAGGAAACAACTGAGAAAATAAATGAAACAGATTCCAGGCATGATGGGAAGGATGTTAATGGTGACTCCAAAATTTCATCCATTTTATCAAAGCACATAAGTATATAAGGAAACACTTGTTTCCACGTACATAAGGGATCACAAATCGGTAACACTTCATGTATAAGGAATCAGAAATAGACAACACTTGTTATCCTCGTTGCCAGGGTTGATGAACGCCATAACAGGCTGGTAACAAGTTATAGTAACGGTCTATTGAATGATGTATATGTAAATCAATAAATACCCAACAAGAAATATCTTTAAAAAGATAAACGGCATAGTTTATAATGTAAAACTGCTGGTGAAATAAATTAACGAACTAGTGCGTTTCAGCACGGATAACAAAATTATATCAGTTTGAATCATTTTTGGTTATAATAAGACTGCATTTGAATTCTCAGGGATATAATTTTATTAATGTGTCATTTGAAAAGATACATCCACTTATTCAGCTTGCATTCAATCTTAACTTTATTTCGTTTTTAATTGCATATCTGCATTTTGCATTTACCGCTACATTGACCAATCACATACATGTACTTCATCTTGACCAGAACGCCACCTGTCGCGTCATATCCGGGGCCAAAAGAATATTATACGGCAACACGGGCTATGCCGAAAAAATAAAAAGCAAATTCAAAAGCTAAAACGTTAATATTCACCGAGTAAAACAAGCAATACACCGTGAATATACCTGAATATACCGTATAATCCTGATGTACCGTATAATAAGATAACTAAATTGTGGCTACCAGACATGAAGTAAATAGGTACTGTAATTGAACTAAATGTATTGAAAACAACGCCTGTATTGGATGTAAATGACGTTTAAATAAAACAGGGATCTCGTAGCTTTGTCATTCTTTGAACTTACTAGATATATTCTTCCGCCGGGTATCATTGATGTTGATGTTATTGCTGTTTTTTGTTTTTGTTTTTGTTTTTGTTTTGTTTTTGTTTTTTTTATCTATTTTATCTTATTTGTTAGATAATTGGTGTTCCCCTTGTCTACAAAGAACATTGCTATTAAAGATGCAAACAGTTTATCCAAACGGATACAAAGGTAACACCATTATGATAAACCTACATCCTGGACCTGCTATTGGTGCAGAACATAGTTTAAAGTGTTCTCTATTACTACGGCTGACATAACATTTTATGTGCCGTCTTACTAACCGAAACGCCCATTGTTTTGTAAGTACTAATCAAGCATTTCAATAGCTTTTTACATGATTTGATATATGGTTCCAAGTAAGTTCATTTTATTCCAGATACATGTGATTCTATGATAAAGTGCATGTTCTGAGGCCTTTGTTCAGATATCCTGCTTTTCTAGCGAACTGTTTTCAATCATTCGATGATTTACAGAAATGCTTCCGGTTCGTTTTGGGTGCCAAAGTGGTGGGCAATAGACAAATGCGTAATAAGATGTCCTTAAAGAACAACAGATGACGCCGAGTATTTGTATTACATGCAAGGCTTCCTGCCAAATGCTTGCAGCATAATTAAACAAGAGTTGAGTGTGTGCGTCAATGCTAAATACCGTAGATCGAACATTTGTAGTCAAAGTCTAACACCAGGTCCACCATACCAACGAGCAGTTTAATCACACGTTTATAAGCTCTCGCGCGTGATCACCTCGCGCTCGCCATGTGTACGACATAATTGTCAAGGATATTGCTTCACTATTCGTCATATTGGATAACACTTTAAAGGCCGTAATTCGGAGACCGGTCAACTTGACAATGTGCTCGTCTTTAATTAAATATACCTGCTGTGAAAATAAACAAATTTCAATACAAATACAATAAACATTTGTCTCACAGACCAGTTCACGCCATCCAACAGGAAAATGTGAAACGGACACATTAGCATGTGTACATTTTTATCACGTTTGTTTTTCAATGACTGGTTTTTCCTTTCAAGTTGACGATCGTTCCGAAGTTTCGCTGGGTTGCCAATCGCTGTTGGATTTGGCACTAGCCAACACTAACCAACACAATGATACGCTGCCCTGTGTTCCGGGTTCCCGGATACCGGGTCGGGACAAAAGCATTAATCACAATGGTAATAGGTTCCTTTAATTTACTACCACGTGGGGTATACTCTGGAAGTCATTACGCGATCATACAGATTTATAGGCTTGTCACAAAAAGTTGCAATGCACTTTAACAATTAAAATAACCAGAGCAATCTAATATTTCATCGATTTTTTTAATAGAAAGTTAGGTTTAGTATCATTGATAAATGCACACCACTGTTTAAATACAACTGATATCACACCACTGTTTAAGTACAACTGATATCACACCACTGTTTAAGTACAACTGATATCACACCACTGTTTAAGTACAACTGATATCACACCACTGTTTAAGTATAACTGATATCACACCACTGTTTAAGTATAACTGATGTCACACCACTGTTTAAGTACAACTGATATCACACCACTGTTTAAGTACAACTGATATCACACCACTGCTTAAGTACAACTAATATCACACCACTGCTTAAGTACAACTGATATCACACCACTGTTTAAGTATAACTGATATCACACCACTGCTTAAGTACAACTGATATCACACCACTGCTTAAGTACAACTGATATCACACCACTGTTTAAGTATAACTGATGTCACACCACTGCTTAAGTACAACTGATATCACACCACTGTTTAAGTATAACTGATATCACACCACTGCTTAAGTACAACTGATATCACACCACTGCTTAAGTACAACTGATATCACACCACTGTTTAAGTATAACTGATGTCACACCACTGTTTAAATACAACTGATATCACACCACTGCTTAAGTACAACTGATATCACACCACTGCTTAAGTACAACTGATATCACACCACTGTTTAAGTATAACTGATATCACACCACTGTTTAAGTACAACTGATATCACACCACTGCTTAAGTACACCTGATGTCACACCACTGCTTAAGTACAGCTGATATCACACCACTGTTTAAGTATAACTGATGTCACACCACTGTTTAAGTATAACTGATATCATATCCATAATCTGGTACTAAATAAGGCGTAGTACAGCTCTATCACATCCGTTACCTGGTACTAAATAAGGCGTGGTACAGACCGAAAGCTCTATTACATCCGTTACCTGGTACTAAATAAAGCGTAGTACAGACCGAAGGCTCTATTACATCCGTTACCTGGTACTAAATAAGGCGTGGTACAGACCGAAGGCTCTATTACATCCGTTACCTGGTACTAAATAAGGCGAAGTACAGACCGAAGGCTCTATTACATCCGTTACCTGGTACTAAATAAGGCGTAGTACAGACCGAAGGCTCTATTACATCCGTTACCTGGTACTAAATAAGGCGTAGTACAGACCGAAGGCTCTATTACATCCGTTACCTGGTACTAAATAAGGCGTAGTACAGACCGAAGGCTCTATTACATCCGTTACCTGGTACTAAATAAGGCGTAGTACAGACCGAAGGCTCTACTACATCCGTTACCAAATAAGGCGAAGTACAGACCGAAGGCTCTATTACATCCGTTACCTGGTACTAAATAAGGCGTAGTACAGACCGAAGGCTCTATTACATCCGTTACCTGGTACTAAATAAGGCGTAGTACAGACCGAAGGCTCTATTACATCCGTTACCTGGTACTAAATAAGGCGTAGTACAGACCGAAGGCTCTATTACATCCGTTACCTGGTACTAAATAAGGCGTAGTACAGACCGAAGGCTCTACTACATCCGTTACCCGGTACTAAATAAGGGATAGTTCGGGCCGAAGGCTCTAAAACATCCGTTACCTGGTACGAAATAAGGCGTAGTACAGACCGAAGGCTCTATTACATCCGTTACCTGGTACTAAATAAGGCGTAGTACAGACCGAAGGCTCTATTACATCCGTTACCTGGTACTAAATAAGGCGTAGTACAGACCGAAGGCTCTACTACATCCGTTACCCGGTACTAAATAAGGGATAGTTCGGGCCGAAGGCTCTAAAACATCCGTTACCTGGTACTAAATAAGGCGTAGTACAGACCGAAGGCTCTATTACATCCGTTACCTGGTACTAAATAAGGCGTAGTACAGACCGAAGGCTCTATTACATCCGTTACCTGGTACTAAATAAGGCGTAGTACAGACCGAAGGCTCTACTACATCCGTTACCCGGTACTAAATAAGGGATAGTTCGGGCCGAAGGCTCTAAAACATCCGTAACCTGGTACTAAATAAGGCGTGGTACAGACCGAAGGCTCTATTACATCTGTTACCTGGTACTAAATAAGGCGTAGTACAGACCGAAGGCTCTATTACATCCGTTACCTGGTACTAAATAAGGCGTAGTACAGACCGAAGGCTCTATTACATCCGTTACCTGGTACTAAATAAGGCGTAGTACAGATCGAAGGCTCTATCACATCCGTAACCTGGTACTAAATAAGGCGTGGTACAGACCGAAGGCTCTATTACATCCGTTACCTGGTACTAAATAAGGGGTAGTACAGACCGAAGGCTCTATTACATCCGTTACCTGGTACTAAATAAGGCGTGGTACAGACCGAAGGCTCTATCACATCCGTTACCTGGTACTAAATAAGGCGTAGTACAGACCGAAGGCTCTATTACATCCGTTACCTGGTACTAAATAAGGGGTAGTACAGACCGAAGGCTCTATTACATCCGTTACCTGGTACTAAATAAGGCGTAGTACAGACCGAAGGCTCTATTACATCCGTTACCTGGTACTAAATAAGGCGTAGTACAGACCGAAGGCTCTATTACATCCGTTACCTGGTTCTAAATAAGGCGTAGTACAGACCGAAGGCTCTATTACATCCGTTACCTGGTACTAAATAAGGCGAAGTACAGACCGAAGGCTCTATCACATCCATTACCTGGTACTAAATAAGGCGTGGTACAGACCGAAGGCTCTATTACATCCGTTACCTGATACTAAATAAGGCGTAGTACAGACCGAAGGTTCTATAACATCCGTTACCTGGTACTAAATAAGGCGTAGTACAGATCGAAGGCTCTATTACATCCGTTACCTGGTACTAAATAAGGCGTAGTACAGACCGAAGGCTCTATTACATCCGTTACCTGGTACTAAATAAGGGGTAGTACAGACCGAAAGCTCTATTACATCCGCTACCTGGTACTAAACAAGGCGTAGTACAGATCGAAGGCTCTATTACATCCGTTACCTGGTACTAAATAAGGCGTAGTACAGATCGAAGGCTCTATTACATCCGTTACCTGGTACTAAATAAGGCGTAGTTCGGGCCGAAGGCTCTGTCGCATGCATTGCCCGGTATTTATTAAAGCATTGTATTATTTGAAGGAGTAGTCACCGAAATTTCACATATAAAAACCCCCGACATTTGAATTTCATACTTGCACATATTATATAATAAATGCGATTCCGTTACGTAGAAGGAAAACCTGGAGGGCCTTGAGTAAGGTGAAAGCTGCCAAATCGGCCGTTTTTATCATTCCTGAACATAAACACAGCTGGTGAAAACAATGATGTGATATACGTACCTATAATTAAAATGTGTATGTGTCATTAATGTGGTCGCAGAGCCCAAACACAAGTTCAAAAAAGATAGATAATAATAGCAAAACCTAATCCTGCTGAGGCAGAGAAAACCAGCATGAATACATGTGTTTAATAAAGAAGGTAAATGATTGAATTGGTATCTGGTTTGGACCATCGCAGATAAAAAAAAAACCAGACGTCATCGTATGAGGCAGACGACAGCTGCTCTGATAATGTTTGGCGCCAAATATCACGCCGAGTGCTACCTGTAGAGGGAATTGCATTAATGTGTTGCAAAATTGCGATGTATTTTAACATGTCTGATGATTTTTTTCTATTCATTTTGTTTATCTTTGGCACAAAATTATTTCACTTTGCATTAAAATATAGAAGGGTGGGTACACGAACAGACGAGATAGCAGGAGTCATTGTCGCCGACATTCACGTCGATATCACTTTAGCTACCAAATATCTTTGACAATGATAACATGCATATCTCACCTCAATTCTGATACCATGTACGCTTCCGTTCATCGTTGCCCGTTCTCCGATAAGTAGGAATGACGCAGCAACCCTTGATCAGAATCCTCATCCGTGTCAACACTTGTACACGAGAATACACTTATGAAGATATATTCCGAACGTCACACACCTTGTTTGTAATCTTATTTGACGACAGAACCCCGACATATTTCAATTGCTGCTCAATTTGGATTCACTGAAACTACAAAATACCGTTTGCTCCCTTTGCTTACAGAACTGTAGTGACCTGATTAAGAAATAACAATTTATCAAACAATCTATATATTTATTTATCTGTACATTTACTGCTATGCACATTTTAACCATATACTAACAAATGTAACAAGAACTGGTCATATTTTCTTTACTTTTGTATAATGAAATGATGCTCGCATGGATTATCATAGACATTAGACAAGTTTGAACGAAAGGAAAGTCGAATTGTGTACCAAAGTGATTGTTGCCCGAGTCCGCTTAGGTCTACCACAAAACTATTTGTCTTTTTGAAGTATTTAGATATACATGTATATCCCATATATATAAGATTATTTGTATCAATATCTTATAAAATCTCTTTCTGTCTCTCTCTTCCTCCCCCCCCCCCCCCCCCCTCCAACTCCCCCTCTCTTCCCCTTTCTCTCCGTCTCCCTCCCCTTCTGTCTCTCTCTCTCTCTCTTTCTCTCTATTTCTTATAAAATTAGATTGTAAATATGTAAATAAAACTACCATCATGTGAATTTTTTCTCAATGTAAAATTGTATCGGGAGAGGGCTTAATATAAGTTGGAAAACTTGTGCCCAATCCCTTTGTAACAAATTGTAAATTACAAATAAAATATGTTTAAATCAAATCAATAAATGCTCGCAGAATTTGGGTTTTATATTATAGCATATTTATAGTGTCATTTTCGCTTTTTCGCGGTTGAAAAGTTTGAATCTGCAGTCCCTCTTCAGCCCAATATATCGGAGTTAGCATATTCTAACTGTTTGTTTGTTTGCTGGGTTTATCGCCCTATGAACAGCCAGGGTCATTTTAAGGCGCGGTCTCCTTGTTGTAGTTGTTACTATCTCACTAAACAACATACGGGGGGGGGGGGGGGGGGGGGGGCTCGCATGCCATCCAGAACAATCAGGGTAAAAAAGTCTTGCCAAATGATACAATCACGACAGCACAGACTGTCACCCTCAAACAACAAACCGACACGGGTCGGGAGCATCCAACCACACACCTCAGATCTTATCTGAGGTTACGTGGCCTGCACTCTAACTGACTGAGCTATCGCGGTCTATATCAATTTTAACTAGTCCAAAGGATTATGGCTATATATCTGCTTTGATATACTGTAGGTAACGGATCCGAGTGGCGATTTTTGATGCCAAATATACCCATTTCTGTCTATCAGGCCATGAAGAGACGACTAGCTACTACTAATCTGTTTCATAGCTGTGGTAGCATTAACTCGTTCCCAAATCTTATTTAAAGCTTCCTTTATCTCAACATACGCTTTGGTAAAGGAGCAACTAATCTCTGTTAATCTGAAATATAATCATAATTAATTTATATCGCGAAAAAGCTCAGAATTAATCAAGCCGGAGACAAGCGGTATACATCAATTTGTCTCTCAAAAGAGTAGTCTTTTTCCAGTTTTAATAATAAACATGGCGACAGCCATAGACAACGAAAACTGAATATATGCTACCATAGCTATATAAAGATAAAGATTAACTCATTTAAATGGCATCGTTTGTCATTACATGTGCCCGTGCACACACCACCCCCACCCCGCACCCCCATGATAACGGGATACTCCCCATGATAACGGAGTACTCCCCATGATAACGGGATACTCCCCATGATACCGGAGTACTCCCCATGATAACGGAATACTCCCCATAACAACGGAGTACTCCCCATGATACCGGAGTACTCCCCATGATGACGGAGTACTCCCCATGATAACGGAATACTCCCCATGATAACGGAGTACTCCCCATGATAACGGAGTACTCCCCATGATAACGGAGTACTCCCCTTGATAACGGAATACTCCCCATGATAACGGAGTATTCCCCATGATAACGGAGTACTCCCCATGATAACGGAGTATTCCCCATGATAACGGAGTACTCCCCATAATAACGGAATACTCCCCATGATAACGGAGTATTCCCCATAATAACGGAGTACTCCCCATGATAACGGAGTACTCCCCATGATAACGGGATACTCCCCATGATAACGGGATACTCCCCATGATAACGGAGTACTCCCCATAATAACGGAGTATTCCCCATGATAACGGAGTACTCCCCATGATAACGGAATACTCCCCATGATAACGGAGTATTCCCCATAATAACGGAGTACTCCCCATGATAACGGAGTACTCCTCGTGATAACGGAGTACTCCCCATGATAACGGAGTATTCCCCATAATAACGGGATACTCCCCATGATAACGGAATACTCTCCATGATAACGGGATACTCCCCATGATAACGGAATACTCCCCATGATAACGGAGTACTCCCCATGATAACGGAGTACTCCCCATAATAACGGAGTACTCCTCGTGATAACGGAGTACTCCCCATAATAACGGTTACTCCCCATAATAACGGAGTATTCCCCATAATAACGGAATACTCCCCATGATAACGGAATACTCCCCATAATAACGGTTACTCCCCATAATAACGGAGTATTCCCCATAATAACGGAATACTCCCCATGATAACGGAATACTCCCCATAATAACGGAGTATTCCCCATGATAACGGAGTACTCCCCATGATAACGGAATACTCCCCATGATAACGGAATACTCCCCATAATAACGGAGTACTCCCCATGATAACGGAATACTCCCCGTGATAACGGAGTACTCCCCATGATAACGGAATACTCCCCATGATAACGGGATACTCCCCATGATAACGGAGTAGTCCCCATGATAACGGAGTAGTCCCCTTGATAACGGAGTACATGGACCAATACATTGTTCTGCCCACCTTCCTAATGGGCACCATGTGGCGAACATTAATACCCAATCAAAATGTTTGTTACTTCCTAAATCATCTCACGTGGAGAATACCTGATCAGATAGGCCAAGCCGAGTGTGATTGGTGGAGATATGTAAGGTATGGTGTTAATTGAGGCCCGACATACCGAGCTAAAGAGGTTTTCTATCATTTTGTACGTATGGATTATATACAGTAAATAACAGCTTCATCACTGCCTCAATTACGCAGTTTTATTCTTGGATGTATGCAATTTGTTCTACAGAACAGTGAGTGGAAAACTCATCTATGTATTATAGTGACTGGGATACTCATCTCTATATTATAGTGACTGGGATACTCATCTCTGTATTATACTGACTGGGATACTCATCTCTGTATTATACTGACTGGGATACTCATCTCTATATTACACTGACTGAAATACTCATCTCTGTATTATACTGACTGGGATACTCATCTCTGTATTATACTGACTGGGATACTCATCTCTGTATTATAGTGACTGGGATACTCATCTCTGTATTATAGTGACTGGGATACTCATCTCTGTATTATAGGGACTGGGATTCTCATCTCTGTATTATAGTGACTGGGATACTCATCTCTATATTATACTGACTGGGATACTCATCTCTGTATTATAGTGACTGGGATACTCATCTCTGTATTATACTGACTGGGATACTCATCTCTGTATTATACTGACTGGGATACTCATCTCTGTATTATACTGACTGGGATACTCATCTCTGTATTATAGTGACTGGGATACTCATCTCTGTATTATAGTGACTGGGATACTCATCTCTGTATTATACTGACTGGGATACTCATCTCTGTATTATACTGACTGGGATACTCATCTCTGTATTATACTGACTGGGATACTCATCTCTGTATTATAGTGACTGGGATACTCATCTCTGTATTATAGTGACTGGGATACTCATCTCTGTATTATAGTGACTGGGATACTCATCTCTGTATTATACTGACTGGGATACTCATCTCTGTATTATACTGACTGGATTACTCATCTCTATATTACACTGACTGGGATACTCATCTCTGTATTATAGTGACTGGGATACTCATCTCTGTATTATACTGACTGGGATACTCATCTCTATATTACAATGACTGGAATACTCATCTCTGTATTATAGTGACTGGGATACTCATCTCTGTATTATAGTGACTGGGATACTCATCTCTATATTATACTGACTGGGATACTCATCTCTGTATTATACTGACTGGGATACTCATCTCTGTATTATACTGACTGGGATACTCATCTCTGTATTATACTGACTGGGATACTCATCTCTGTATTATACTGACTGGGATACTCATCTCTGTATTATACTGACTGGGATACTCATCTCTATATTACACTGACTGGAATACTCATCTCTGTATTATACTGACTGGGATACTCATCTCTGTATTATACTGACTGGGATACTCATCTCTGTATTATACTGACTGAAATACTCATCTCTGTATTATACTGACTGAAATACTCATCTCTGTATTACACTGACTGGGATACTCATCTCTGTATTATACTGACTGGGATACTCATCTCTGTATTATAGTGACTGAAATACTCATCTCTATATTATAGTGACTGGGATACTCATCTCTGTATTATACTGACTGGGATACTCATCTCTGTATTATAGTGACTGGGATACTCATCTCTGTATTATAGTGACTGGGATACTCATCTCTGTATTATAGTGACTGGGATACTCATCTCTGTATTATAGTGACTGGGATACTCATCTCTGTATTATAGGGACTGGGATACTCATCTCTGTATTATATTGACCGGGATACTCATCTCTATATTATACTGACTGGGATACTCTCTAGAACACACATCGTTATATTGGTAAATGGATTTAATGTCCATCAGCGTATGGCTATTATGTTCTCGATTACGTTGTAAAACTCAAATGATGGTAAAATGCTGCATGTCCCTTTGTGCTTTAGTTTATGATGGAATTAGTGTTGATGACATGTACAACGAATCCGGACTGGCCTCTATCATCTGTCGTGATACTAAGGTTTAATAACTAAGGCATTAACAAACTGTGGGCGAATGTTCCTAAACAAGAAACGCAATCTAGACCTGCAAATCTTTTCTTTTTTTTACTTAAATTATTTCCTTATTCTATTTTTGCTTAAAGTGTCATTGTTGCTACAGAAAGGAAGAGCTGCTTCCCAGAAAAAAAACTTAATTCACAACACAAAGAGCACATCAATATGAATGTATCCGTGTTATGAACTATAGAAGTGAGGTTTCGCACCACAAAATGAATAGATGCGCCTGCTATTTTAAACCATTTTTTTATCGGATGTAAATACAGATATTACACTACAATACTTGTGTGGCTTATGTTGAAATTGGTCCATTTCTCTCCATACACGTCGTAGGAAATGAGAGATGATGAACTACATCTAGTCAAGATTGAAATCAGAAAATCGATTTGCAGGATAAATTGGATTTTTTTTTATCTTTGAGGTTGTATACGCCGTGTAGAGAGATGTTGGTTGGTTCCTTAGATTGTGTGTTATTATATACCCAAATGGTACACGATATCTACAGACATATATGATAACGCTTTGTTACTGTCATATACCTAATAATTGTATTTGACAAAACCTTTAGCTATTAAATATTACTTTATGTTTTCATAATCTAGATGATAATATATATTACAATACAGATTACAATACAGATTACAATATATATTACAATACAGATTACAATATATATTACAATACAGATAACAATATTTATTACAATATACATATATATTACAATACAGATTACAATAGAGATTACAATACGTATTACAATACAGATTACAATATATATTACAATACAGATAACAATATTTATTACAATATACATATATATTACAATACAGATTAAAATGCAGATTACAATAGAGATTACAATACGTATTACAATACAGATTACAATATATATTACAATACAGATAACAATATTTATTACAATATACATATATATTACAATACAGATTACAATAGAGATTACAATACGTATTACAATACAGATTACAATATATATTACAATACAGATAACAATATTTATTACAATATACATATATATTACAATACAGATTAAAATGCAGATTACAATAGAGATTACAATACGTATTACAATACAGATTACAATATATATTACAATACAGATAACAATATTTATTACAATATACATATATATTACAATACAGATTAAAATGCAGATTACAATAGAGATTACAGTATACAATGTATATTACAATACAGTGTATTTTTGTACATTAACTATTGGTTTGGTCTTATAAAGAAGACGTTTGTTGTCAGACTAAGACCGCATGTATATATATTGTACTTTATTTATCTATTAGACATGATTGGTGACGTAGAACATGTGTAGGAAGGAATGTGTCCGAGTATGTCCGAATGAAACCTGACAGAAATCAAACATAAATATTTTGTACTACCGATCGCCCAAAGTAATAACGTTTTATTTTACTTAGATTTATCGTCAGTATTGACGGGAATGGTTTCGTGATAAGAAGAAGAAAGTTAGAACAATGGAAAGGTGGTATACATGTCTAAATATTAAATAATATTCCATCTAGGCGATACCAAGGAGTTGCAGTCGTTATATTATCATTCAACAAGGACAATGGATGCTACCAAAGGTTACTTGGGCAAGTTGACAAATTGTTCCCCAATAATTCGTTCTGTATACTGTACAACAGTTCAGTTAACACACATGTACAATACACACTCAATTAATTCCTCCTAAAAAATTACGATAATTCAATCAATTAAAATATCAAAGGTAGCCGGAAATTGGATGTTATGTAATTTTTGAGTTTGATCACCGGTGATAGATCTGGTTTGACTGAACCAAGTTAATATAAAAACGTATCACAAGAAAAGGCACGCGCATAATTGTGTTGTCCTTTGTCAATTCTGCTAAAGCCAATAGAATATAATTTGGGACACGAGGTTTACTTTCCGACGTTGCTCACAATAGTGTAAAAGAATTATTGTGGATAATTACGTCATGTTTGTGGACTCGGTGTTTTTCCCACGGAGTAATTAGTTAATTAAAATAATAGTGCATGTGTCTTAGTCAAAACAAACAATAAACACACGCGTAGAGGTCACATGGTACACCAACAAAACACTATACCAACAAAAACAATATTACAACTAGACATACCAGCCGAGAAACGAGGGCCCTATGACATCACGGTAATAACGGTAACAAAGGTAAACCAGTGACATTCATACCAAAACATAAACAAACAATGACGACATCACACGATGGCGTAGGGGCTGTGATAAAAATAGTAATACCAGATCGGGAGCGGAAAACTACTTTTATCCCAGACCAGTACAGGACACGAGGATGTCCCCAGTCCTGGAGCACTCGACTTCCGAGTGGTATGTAAGCGCGGTAGACGACTGGCGACAAACTAGTCGGAATGTTAATGACTCTGCCCATATAAAGCGATATCTACTCACAAGCACTAAGCATGTCTGTATGTTTATCTTTTACTCCGCTCCCCCACATCGCCCAGTCAGTATCGTATGGGAGGTGCAGGGATTGACAGTTATCTTGACATACGTTAATTACATAATGGCCTGCAGTTGACTAATAGGTCAGGGTGTCGGATACACCCTTATGCGTAATAAACCGGACATTCCAACTACGTCGTAAACCGTACACATGGCTAATGTAGTGCAATCAAATTTTGGTCAAAATACAGAAAATCAAATTGTCTGTTTGAAGACGCAGGTTTCCTCATAACATTTAACAAATACTCCATCGTAGTATAGGTATGGTGATGTCCCTTAAAAATATTGACAAATTACTCTCACAATTGAGGATGATTTCTATAAATGGCATGTTGGTTAGGAAGGGTTGGTGGGGAAAACAGAAGAGTATACAGAAAAGGGTTGGTGAGACAAACAAAACAGTGTAGAGGAAAGAGTTAACCAACGACTCCTGGTCTGTTTGTTAGGAAGGGTTGGTGGGGAAACCAAAAGAGTATACAGAAAAGAGTTAACCAACGACTCCTGATCTGTTTGTGGTGAATGGTTGGTGGGGCACACAAAACAGTATAGAGAAAATGGTTAACCAACGATTCCTGATCTGTTTTTGGTGAAGGGTTGGTGAGACAAACAAAACAGTGTAAAAATCAGCGTATCCACGGGAACAACCAGATCTTCCGTCAGACAATCAGCGTGTCCATGGGAGCAACCAGATCTTCCGTCAGACAATCAGCGTATCCACGGGAACAACCAGATCTTCCGTCAGACAATCAGCGTGTCCATGGGAGCAACCAGATCTTCCGTCAGACAATCAGCGTGTCCACGGGAACAACCAGATCTTCCATCAGACAATCAGCGTGACCACGGGAACAAACTTTGTCCACTTGTTGGCCGACTTGGTTTCAAAAGACTAATTATTCAAGAGCTATTCAGAACTGGCAACTGAGACCTATCCTTCACCTAGGTATATCGACGATGTATCGTCTATAAATGATAAAAAACTGTATTGACCAAGTCGATCGCATATACCCTGTAGAACTTGAAATCAAATTACACTGTAGACTTTTTAACTGCAGCCGCTTTCCTCGATCTTTACTTACAATGTAATCAGTAGGGGCCACTTACAACAGGTAAGGATCTGTATTACAAGCGTGATGATTTCAATTTCACAATTGTTAATTTATTTTCCATTTCTAGATAACATTCCTGTTTCCCCTACCTACGGTGTTTACATGTCCGACGATAGTTAATTCGATATTCAAGAGCTTGTACCCATTCTCATGATTTCCGTGACAGACGTCGACTAGTGGCAGAAAGGTTAACGCAGGGTTTCGGGTAATACAGGTTGGTGGTAATCACGTAAAGTTTTATGATCAATACTAATATCATGATCATGATGATTTCATTTGTAAATATTCCCTGTCCTTGTGTAATATGAAATCAGACATGTGTGACGCTGACTGATATGCCTTGTGACTCGTACAGTAATGTTACTTAACCCGGATTTGACCTACATGGTTAGATTGGCATGTGTCGTTGATGATTGACATGGGTGTGTCGTTGATGATAGACATGGGTGTGTCGTTGATGATTGACATGGGTGTGTCGTTGATGATTGACATGGGTGTGTCGTTGATGGTTGACATGGGTGTGTCGTTGATGATTGACATGGGTGTGTCGTTGATGATTGACATGGGTGTGTCGTTGATGATTGACATGGGTGTGTCGTTTATGATTTACATGGGTGTGTCGTTGATGATTTACAAGGGGTGTGTCATTGATGATTGACATGGGTGTGTCGTTTATGATTTACATGGGTGTGTCATTTATGATTTACAAGGGGTGTGTCATTGATGATTGACATGGGTGTGTCGTTGATGGTTGACATGGATGTGTCGTTGATGGTTGACATGGGTGTGTCGTTGATGATTGACATAGGTGTGTCGTTGATGATTTACAAGGGGTGTGTCATTGATGATTGACATGGGTGTGTCGTTGATGATTGACATGGGTGTGTCGTTGATGATTGACATGGGTGTGTCGTTGATGATTGACATGGATGTGTCGTTGATAATTGACATGGGTGTGTCGTTGATGATTGACATGGGTGTGTCGTTGATGATAGACATGGGTGTGTCGTTGATAATTGACATGGGTGTGTCGTTGATGATTGACATGGGTGTGTCGTTGATGATTTACAAAGGGTGTGTCGTTGATGATTGACATGGGTGTGTGGTTGATGATTGGCATGGGTGTGTCGTTGATGATTGACATGGGTGTGTCGTTGATGATAGACATGGGTGTGTCGTTGATAATTGACATGGGTGTGTCGTTGATGATTGACATGGGTGTGTTGTTGATGATAGACATGGGTGTGTCGTTGATAATTGACATGTGTGTGTCGTTGATGATTGATATTGGTGTGTCGTTGATGATAGACATGGGTGTGTCGTTGATGATTGACATGGGTGTGTCGTTGATGATTGACATGGGTGTGTCGTTGATGATTGACATGTGTGTGTCGTTGATGATTGACATGGGTGTGTCGTTGATGATTGACATGGGTGTGTCGTTGATGATAGACATGGGTGTGTCGTTGATGATTGACATGGGTGTGTCGTTGATGATTGACATTGGTGTGTCGTTGATGATTGACATGGGTGTGTCGTTGATGATTGACATGGGTGTGTCGTTGATGATTGACATGGGTGTGTCGTTGATGATTTACATGGGTGTGTCGTTGATGATTGACACGGGTGTGTCGTTGATGATTGACATGGGTGTGTCGTTGATGATTGACATGGGTGTGTCGTTGATGATTGACATGGTGTGTCGTTGATGGTTGACATGGGTGTGTCGTTGATGATTGACATGGCGTGTCGTTGATGGTTGACATGGGTGTGTCGTTGATGATTGACACGGGTGTGTAGTTGATGATTGACATGGGTGTGTCGTTGATGATTGACATGGGTGTGTCGTTGATGATTGACATGGGTGTGTCGTTGATGATTGACATGGGTGTGTCGTTGATGATTGACATGGGTGTGTCGTTGATGATTGACATGGGTGTGTCGTTGATGATTGACATGGGTGTGTCGTTGATGATTGACATGGTGTGTCGTTGATGGTTGACATGGGTGTGTCGTTGATGATTGACATGGCGTGTCGTTGATGGTTGACATGGGTGTGTCGTTGATGATTGACACGGGTGTGTAGTTGATGATTGACATGGGTGTGTCGTTGATGATTGACATGGGTGTGTCGTTGATGATTGACATGGGTGTGTCGTTGATGATTGACATGGGTGTGTCGTTGATGATTGACATGGGTGTGTCGTTGATGATTGACACGGATGTGTCGTTGATGGTTGACATGGGTGTGTCGTTGATGATTGACATGGGTGTGTCGTTGATGATTGACATGGGTGTGTCGTTGATGATTGACATGGGTATTTCGTTGATGATTGACATGGGTATGTCGTTGATGATTGACATGGGTGTGTCGTTGATGATTGACATGGGTGTGTCGTTGATGATTGACATGGGTGTGTCGTTGATGATTGACATGGGTGTGTCGTTGATGAAATAAACGACGCTAACCCTACCGGAACACCTGGTCTTGTTAACCTTATACTGTTTAAGTATGTCCATGCAAATCCATACTTTATTTTGCCGTCCTTTTGAGAATGATGGTTTCGATATTATATCGGTATTTTCTGATGTTTAGGTCAAATGTAAACTTTATTTAATTTACAACAATTGCGAAACAAATTATGTCACTCTCGATGGAAGCATGCGTGGTGTCTTACTAATGATGGAAACTGGAGTACCTGGAGAAAACCGACGTGGTCAGGTAGGTGACCTCATACATTTTCACGTCCGATCAGGGAATCGAACTACGACCGCCTAGGTGAAAGGTCACTGTGCTACCACTGCCTCCCGACCACCCATTATGTTTAGGTATGTTCTGGCCTGATTCGACAGTATGATTTTAAACCTCGCACGACAGAAAAGTCAGAGTAAAAAAAGGAAAATCATAGTTTGTTAAAAACATTTTAAAGGTATACTCGTTAAAGGGTAAGGAAATACGGGGTGAGCATCCTTAATTAACATGACAGTGCGTGTGTTGGTATGATAAAGACGAAGTTATGACACAACATGTAATCACGTGTAACAGGACCGTGAAATTAAACAAGGCGGGGTTACTTGTTGTCTCCAACACTGCATGAAATGAAACGTCAGCGTGCAATTATTATTAGATCAGTTTAAAAGTGGGTCAGGACCTTATTTCACGGAGTTTTTCATGTCAGAAATCCCAGTGTCATGTAATGTACAAGTACATTAGTAAATGTTGGTTTCAGAAGAGTAGAGTTAATATTAAAAATATTAGACGATACAACTGTTAGGTCGGTGGGACTCGCCAGGTATAGCTCGATTAATTATGTAGTTCTGTATAACTGGATTGATCATGTAGTTCTGTATAGCTGGACTAATCACGTAATTCTGTATAGCTGGATTGATCACGTAGTTCTGTATAACTGGATTGATCATGTAGTTCTGTATAGTTGGATTGATTATGTAGTTCTGTATAGCTGGACTAATTATGTAGTTCTGTATAGCTGGATTGATCACGTAGTTCTGTATAGCTGGATTGATCATGTAGTTCTGTATAGTTGGACTAATTATGTAGTTGTGTATAGCTGGACTAATTATGTAGTTCTGTATAGCTGGATTGATCATGTAGTTCTGTATAGTTGGACTAATTATGTAGTTCTGTATAGTTGGACTAACTATGTAGTTGTGTATAGCTGGACTAATTATGTAGTTCTGTATAGCTGGTTTAATTATGCAGTTCTGTATAGCTCGATTGATGACGTAGTTCTGTATAGCTGGATTAAGTATGTAGTTCTGTATAGCTGGATTAATTAGGTAGTTCTGTATAGCTGGATTGATCATGTAGTTCTGTATAGCTCGATTGATGACGTAGTTCTGTATAACTGGATTAATCATGTAGTTCTGTATAGCTGGATTAATTAGGTAGTTCTGTATAGCTGGACTAATTATGTAGTTCTGTATAGCTGGTTTAAGTATGTAGTTCTGTATAGCTGGATTGATCATGTAGTTCTGTATAGCTGGATTAATTATGTAGTTCTGTATAGCTGGATTAATTATGTAGTTGTGTAGAGCTGGACTAATTATGTAGTTCTGAATAGCTGGACTAATTATGTAGTTCTGTATAGCTGGACTAATTATGTAGTTCTGTATAGCTGCATTAATTATGTAGTTCTGTATAGCTGGATTGATCATGTAGTTCTGTATAGCTGGATTGATAATGTAGTTCTGTATAGCTGGATTAATTATGTAGTTCTGTAGAGCTGGACTAATTATGTAGTTCTGTATAGCTGGACTAATTATGTAGTTCTGTATAGCTGGACTAATTATGTAGTTCTGTATAGCTGGATTAATTATGTAGTTCTGTATAGCTCGATTGATCATGTAGTTCTGTATAGCTGGACTAATTATGTAGTTCTGTATAGCTGGACTAATTATGTAGTTCTGTATAGCTGGATTGATCATGTAGTTCTGTGTAGCTGGATTGATCATGTAGTTCTGTATAGCTGGATTAATTATGTAGTTCTGTATAGCTGGACTAATTATGTAGTTCTGTATAGATGGACTAATTATGTAGTTCTGTATAGCTGGACTAATTATGTAGTTCTGTATAGCTGGACTAATTATGTAGTTCTGTATAGCTGGACTAACTATGTAGTTCTGTATAGCTGGATTAATTATGTAGTTCTGTATAGCTGGACTAATTATGCAGTTCTGTATAGTTGGACTAATTATGTAGTTCTGTATAGCTTGACTAATTATGTAGTTCTGTATAGCTTGACTAATTATGTAGTTCTGTATAGCTTGACTAATTATGTAGTTCTGTATAGCTGGACTAATTATGTAGTTCTGTATAGCTGGACTAATTATGTAGTTCTGTATAGTTGGGCTAATTATGTAGTTCTGTATAGCTGGATTGATCACGTAGTTCTGTATAGCTGGATTGATCATGTAGTTCTGTATAGCTGGATTGATCACGTAGTTCTGTATAGCTGGATTGATCACGTAGTTCTGTATAGTTGGATTGATCATGTAGTTCTGTATAGCTGGATTAATTATGTAGTTCTGTATAGCTGGACTAATTATGTAGTTCTGTATAGCTGGACTAATTATGTAGTTCTGTATAGTTGGACTAATTATGTAGTTCTGTATAACTGGATTGATCATGTAGTTCTGTATAGCTGGACTAATTATGTAGTTCTGTATAGCTGGATTGATCATTTAGTTCTGTATAGTTGGACTAATTATGTAGTTCTGTATAGTTGGATTGATTATGTAGTTCTGTATAGCTGGACTAATTATGTAGTTCTGTATAGCTGGATTGATCACGTAGTTCTGTATAACTGGATTGATCATGTAGTTCTGTATAGTTGGATTGATTATGTAGTTCTGTATAGCTGGACTAATTATGTAGTTCTGTATAGCTGGATTGATCACGTAGTTCTGTATAGCTGGATTGATCACGTAGTTCTGTATAGTTGGATTGATCATGTAGTTCTGTATAGCTGGATTGATCACGTAGTTCTGTATAGCTGGACTAATTATGTATTTCTGTATAGTTGGATTGATCATGTAGTTCAGTATAGTTGGATTGATCATGTAGTTCTGTATAGTTGGACTAATTATGTAGTTCTGTATAGTTGGACTAACTATGTAGTTGTGTATAGCTGGACTAATTATGTAGTTCTGTATAGCTGGATTGATCATGTAGTTCTGTATAGTTGGACTAATTATGTAGTTGTGTATAGCTGGACTAATTATGTAGTTCTGTATAGCTGGATTGATCATGTAGTTCTGTATAGTTGGACTAATTATGTAGTTCTGTATAGTTGGACTAACTATGTAGTTGTGTATAGCTGGACTAATTATGTAGTTCTGTATAGCTGGTTTAATTATGCAGTTCTGTATAGCTCGATTGATGACGTAGTTCTGTATAGCTGGATTAAGTATGTAGTTCTGTATAGTTGGACTAATTATGTAGTTCTGTATAACTGGATTGATCATGTAGTTCTGTATAGCTGGACTAATTATGTAGTTCTGTATAGCTGGATTGATCATTTAGTTCTGTATAGTTGGACTAATTATGTAGTTCTGTATAGTTGGATTGATTATGTAGTTCTGTATAGCTGGACTAATTATGTAGTTCTGTATAGCTGGATTGATCACGTAGTTCTGTATAACTGGATTGATCATGTAGTTCTGTATAGTTGGATTGATTATGTAGTTCTGTATAGCTGGACTAATTATGTAGTTCTGTATAGCTGGATTGATCACGTAGTTCTGTATAGCTGGATTGATCACGTAGTTCTGTATAGTTGGATTGATCATGTAGTTCTGTATAGCTGGATTGATCACGTAGTTCTGTATAGCTGGACTAATTATGTATTTCTGTATAGTTGGATTGATCATGTAGTTCAGTATAGTTGGATTGATCATGTAGTTCTGTATAGTTGGACTAATTATGTAGTTCTGTATAGTTGGACTAACTATGTAGTTGTGTATAGCTGGACTAATTATGTAGTTCTGTATAGCTGGATTGATCATGTAGTTCTGTATAGTTGGACTAATTATGTAGTTGTGTATAGCTGGACTAATTATGTAGTTCTGTATAGCTGGATTGATCATGTAGTTCTGTATAGTTGGACTAATTATGTAGTTCTGTATAGTTGGACTAACTATGTAGTTGTGTATAGCTGGACTAATTATGTAGTTCTGTATAGCTGGTTTAATTATGCAGTTCTGTATAGCTCGATTGATGACGTAGTTCTGTATAGCTGGATTAAGTATGTAGTTCTGTATAGCTGGATTAAATAGGTAGTTCTGTATAGCTGGATTGATCATGTAGTTCTGTATAGCTCGATTGATGACGTAGTTCTGTATAACTGGATTAATCATGTAGTTCTGTATAGCTGGATTAATTAGGTAGTTCTGTATAGCTGGACTAATTATGTAGTTCTGTATAGCTGGTTTAAGTATGTAGTTCTGTATAGCTGGATTGATCATGTAGTTCTGTATAGCTGGACTGATTATGTAGCTCTGTATAGCTGGATTGATCATGTAGTTCTGTATAGCTGGTTTAATTTTGTAGTTTTTTATAGCTGGATTAATTAGGTAGTTCTGTATAGCTGGACTAATTATGTAGTTCTGTATAGCTGGATTGATCATGTAGTTCTGCATAGTTGGATTGATCATGTAGTTCTGTATAGCTGGACTAATTATGTAGTTGTGTATAGCTGAACTAATTATGTAGTTCTGTATAGCTGTACTAATTATGTAGTTCTGTATAGCTGGATTGATCATGTAGATTTAAATCTGTATAGTTGGATTGATCACGCAGTTCTGTATAGCTAAGTTTTAGTCAAGTACTAGGATTTGATTTTACATGTGTGTAGATATAGTCAATGGTGCATGATCTCTTCCGATTTTGAAAAAGATTTAGTGAACTTTGCATGTTTTTTTTTCAAAAACATAAAATGGCCGCGAAGGTTACACCTTCGTCGCTCTAATTGCCGTAGCTATCCTGAACGATACATAGGTTCGTCATTATCTGACACTTATCAGACCTATAGAAGAGGTATGAATAACGATTCATTTATTATTATGGGTTTTCGGCACGCTTGTCGAATTCTAGCACCCAAAATAAACACGTATCTACAGGAGAAGTGTCTGGAGTAAAAGTTCTGTGTGAATGGACAGACAGATTGTAAAACGTCGGTGTTAGTGATGAATGGACAGACAGAATGTAAAAGGTCGGTGTAAGTGATGAATGGACAGACAGAATGATGTCTAATAGTTATTTATTAGGATAAGAAAGCACACGACGATACCCGGCAATGATCTGTGATGTATAGGGTACAGTACATTCCAGTATACACACAGCAGCGGCATTATTTGCTGCTGTTCCTCATTAGATCATAATTATGGTGAGGGGTGTCATGAATTATAAAATAAAAATACGGAACATTTAATGAAGTCGGTAGTAGATTAAAAGGTGAAGGGAAACCTTCCGAGATACCTTCTTATCACCGGACTATCAATAAGGAGTAGTGGGTGTCGTTGTATTTGTTCATTGGTATCACAATCGCAACTTTAGGAAACAAATATGTAGCCGTTTTTGTTACGTTTTCTTATCCTAGGCTGAGACTGGATGAAGTATTTAGTATCACAACCTATTTTAGATCTTCATACATTGTACATTTCGTCTATGAACGACTCACCAATTATGCAGATAGCATTGAACTTATACTAGAAAACCAAGCGGGATTTAGAAAACATCATTCTACAACTGATCATATTTTTTCACTCTATTCTTTAATTGAACTATCAAAACAATTCAAAAGTAAAATGTACTGTGCATTTATAGATTTTGAGAAAGCCTTCGACAGTGTCTGGAGATTAGGACTGTGGAACAAATTAATTACAAGTAATATAGGAGGGAAATGTTTTAAAGTCATAATTAATATGTACAATGGAATTAAGGCCAAAGTAATTAAAGGCGGTTCTGTCTCTAATATTTTTAATTGTAATTCCGGTGTAAGACAAGGGGAAAATTTGTCCCCTTTTTTATTTTCAATCTTTTTAAATGATCTAGAAAATTTCTTAATATCACATGACTGTAGAGGTTTATCTAATTTGGCGGGAAAACTAGAGACAGAGCTACAAGTTTATATCAAGTTGTATATAATGTTGTATGCCGATGATACCATTCTACTTGCAGAGTCAGTAGAAGATTTACAAACACAACTTAACGTATTTCACACCTACTCAAAATTGTGGCATCTTAAAGTTAACATTGACAAGACTAAGATAATGGTTTTTGGGAGAGGAACGGTGTCACGAAATATACAGTTCACCTATGATGGCAATAATTTAGAAATTGTGAAAAATTTTAAATATCTCGGGGTTTGTTTCACTAGAAATGGTTTTACACATTTGAATATCAAACAATTATATGAAAAAGGCCTTAGGGCCATGTATGGCGCTATTTCAAAATGCAGAAATCATAATCTGTCCATCGATTGTAAAATGGATATTTTTGATAAAGCAATCAAACCGATTATACTATATGGCTGTGAGGTTTGGGGGTTTTGTGACACCAAGCTCTTAGAACGTCTACATTTGAAATTCTGTAAACATATCCTTAGATTAAAAACATCTACACCAAACTTTATGATATATGGAGAATTGGGAAGGTTTCCATTACGTATAAATATAAAAGTTCGTATGATTGGATTTTGGGCCAAAATGATGGTCTCAACTCATAATAAATTGAGCAACAAATTTTTCCAAATTTTAAGACATTATAATGCTCAATGGTCTAACTATATTAAAAATATTTTTGAAGAATGTAATTTATTAGATGTTTTTGAAAACCATGAATTTACTAGTATACGCTGCTTAAAAAATACTGTTTTTCATACCCTAAGAAATTTGTTCATATGTAATTGGAAAAATGACGTTTTCAATTCTCCGAAAGGGACCAATTACAGAATTTATAAACATGATTTAAGTTTAGAAAAATATCTACTTGACCTCCCTCCTAAGCTAGCTAATTCCTATTGTAAATTTCGAACTTGTAACATTAAATTACCAATCGAATACGGAAGATGGAATAACATCCCAAGAGAAAATAGAATCTGTAGTCTGTGTAACCTGAATGAAATAGGAGACGAATTCCATTATCTATTTAAGTGCAGCGATCATCAAATAGCATTAAACAGAAAAAAATATATATCTAGATACTATTATGAAAGACCAAGTACATTCAAATTTAATACACTTTTTAATTTTGTAGTAGACGATGAATTGAAATCACTTGTGAAATTAATTAAAGAAATAAGTATACGACTCAACAATATTTAAGATAATCTCTTGCTTAACAAATGTATCGATGTATTATATCATATGTCCTGTACAAAATTTTGTATGTATATAATTCTCTACACTTTATATGTTTATGAGAATAAAATATTGTCATTGTCATTGTCATTGTCATTGTCTAAACACTGTCATACACTCTGGATCATCAGCTGTCGGTATTCATTGTACAGTGTATATAGCCACTTTGTCAAGGTCATGACTCTTACTTACATCTATGTGATGAGTTCCACAAACATACGGATAAGGCCTATTGGACCTGCTCATCTAGTGTTCAATACAGATGATCACAACAGAAAACATTTCGACATGCGACACATAAAGTGTGCCAAGCGATTTTTAGTTGACGAAAACAGTTTTCTTATTTTTTTCTAACAACGTTGACACCCGTGCCTTGGATATGGAACTAGGGAAGTTACTTTTTTCCAAATGTTATTGAGTTTCAGGATAAATAGTGGATCAATTTCATGCTTATAAGCCTCTTAGTTATTGAAAAGAAATTGTTTGAGTGAGAATGATGAAGCCGGAAGGACGGACGGAGGGACGGACGACGCACCTCGTCATAAGCTCACTCACTTGGACATTAAGAAAGACCAACGTGTCACGTGGTCGTGTACATTAAAACCGACATAACTAGGATAAAATATCGACAAAATACAAAGGAGCTCTTACAGAAACAATGGATATTTGGAACCAATCTGACCAAAGCATTGTGTTAATTGTAACAACCTTAGAGACTAATTACAGTGTCGTCTTCGGTATCTATTCCGTGTCGGTGAAACCACATACTTCTACTGATATGTCATTGAGAGTGTAGTGGTACGGCATTAGGAATCTAGTGGTATGTCATTGGGAGTGTAGTGGTATGGCATTAGGAGTCTAGTGGTACGGCATTATGAGTCTAGTGGTACGGCATTAGGAGGTTAGTGGTACAGCATTGGGAGTCAAGTGGAATGTCATTGGGAGTCAAGTGATATGGCATTGGGAGTCAAGTGGTATGTCATTAGGAGTCTAGTGGTATGGCATTAGGAGGTTAGTGGTATGGCATTGGGAGTCAAGTGGTATGTAATTGGGAGTCAAGTGGTATGTCATTGGGAGTCAAGTGGTATGTCATTGGAGTCTAGTGGTATGGCATTATGAGTCTAGTGGTACGGCATTTAGGAGTCTAGTGGTATGACATTGGGAGTCTAGAGGTATGACATTTGGAGTCTAGAGATATGACATTGGGAGTCTAGAGATATGACATTGGGAGTCTAGAGATATGACATTTGGAGTCTAGAGATATGACATCGGGAGTCTAGTGGTATGGCATTAGGAGTCTAGTGGCATGGCATTAGGAGTCTAGTGGTATGGCATTAGGAGGTTAGTGGTATGGCATTGGGAGTCAAGTGGTATGTCATTGGGAGTCAAGTGGTATTGCATTGGGAGTAAAGTGGTATGTCATTGGAGTCTAGTGGTATGGCATTATGAGTCTAGTGGTACGGCATTTAGGAGTCTAGTGGTATGACATTGGGAGTCTAGAGGTATGACATTTGGAGTCTAGAGATATGACATTGGGAGTCTAGAGATATGACATTTGGAGTCTAGAGATATGACATCGGGAGTCTAGTGGTATGGCATTAGGAGTCTAGTGGCATGGCATTGGGAGTCTAGTGGTATGGCATTGGGAGTCTAGTGGTATGACATTGGTAGTCTAGTGGTATGACATTTGGAGTCTAGTGGTATGGCATTGGGAGTCTAGTGGTATGGCATTGGGAGTTGCATTCTTTAGGTAAAAAAACTGTCACCATTGACTTGTCTTTAAACCGTGAGAACACATAAAAAAGTGAGTTGATGTAGACGGCGAGTCAAGTGGTTTGTGACAGAAAAAGTCAAGATGACAGGAAATTAACGAGTTATTTTTGTATAGTGATGATCACCCGTCTGATAAACGGTTTGAAATGATTCAAGATGCAAAGGATTTTCAGTTCAATCGCGTCCTTTAATCTGTTATTCTCTGATATAAATTCACGTACAAAATTATATACTTTTAGATAATTAAACATCACTACTCAATTATAATTCTTTAATCCACGAACATTTACCGATCTGTCGTCTTACTATACCGGTCCGCAAACATTCTGATAATGGTAGCTAACAGTCAAACTTACATTTGTAATAGCATTAAATGGACATTTTATTGTTTGGTTTAGGATGTACTAGATAGATATTAATTGTTTGGACCAAATACAAATGCTTCCTTTGCCATATATTCAAAGTGAATTTTCATCCTAGTTCCGTATCACTGAAAGATAGCCAAGTAAGGCCGAAAAGTAGCCATTACAAATACCAGGAAAGACACGTTTGGTTGTTTGCTATCTTTTTTTCCACAGGAAGTTAAATGACACGAAAATGCTCCTTCAACTCAACACACCAGTCCTTATTTATGACCTTTCTATAAGGCATTGCGTGCACCTGACTTCCGCTCGAGTATTAGGCTATGTCTATGTAATGGCCAGCTGGCATTCTAGTTTTGTTTGTACTGTCATAATCGTAAGAGGATACTGGCCGTTGTTTTCCGCCAACTCAGTATTAGCATTACAATATTAATTGCCTGCTGATTTTCGACACAAGGACGTCACAATTATCGCGTAACATTCCAGATAAAAACCAATTCTTACGTTTTCCTATTACACATTATATAGTTATATCAATTAAAACAGACGATGTCTTTTAGGATATTTACTCTAAACACAAAATGAATTTCTTCTCCTATATTTTGCCCTGCCTAGTTAAGTGATTTTGCAGCACGGCAGCACGGACGGTAGGTATACGGACGGATTCCATATATCGCGGTTTTGACGTCCATCTTGTGTCGGATGGTCGGTAAACGTACTGAATACCGATTCTGTAGAGTTTGACCTCAAACCTGTGTTGGATGGTCGGAAAACGTACTGAATACCGATTCCGTAGAGCACAGTTTGACCTCAAACTTGTGTTTGATGACGGGTCAAGTACCAAGCACTCTTGACTTTGTTGCTAAATGCTCATTATTTACTGGGAACAATTTATACTTCTCTTTTACTCATTTAAACATCAAACATTTTCGTACAATCCAACAAGGGGGTATTGAATTGTGGGACTGCTACTTCTTCAAAATACGAGGTATTTCTATCACACTAACTGTCGACCTTGATTGTGTAGCATTTTTATACAATATATCGTGTAAGATAAGGAAATCTTTGAGGTGGACACACTTACAGAAACTGTTAAATTGGTATGAATATATAGTTGATCCGATATACAAGGAAATAACTAAGGTCAACAAGGACGTCTATTATTATTATAATTCTGTATTCACAATATCTATATACCGGTAAATAAATCACTCAGTCAATTCTCAACTTGTTTTTCTTACGTTGTTCTCTTTTGTCCTCATGTTAACATATCTAAATTTATATCTGCATTCAGTAAATTCTTCTAGTAGAACTTGCAACATTCATTGTTTCCGGAGACAGTCAAAATTGGCACGTCACAAATGATCTTGTTCTTGCTCGAAAAATTTGGTAATGAAAATGACAGTTCAACGATGTAAAAATGGGCTGTAGTCAGTTTCAGAATGTCAGCTTGATATCATAATCACTATTTGAACACTTACTTGTTGCGACACACAAATCTGACAAAACTATTTGGTGGTATAAACGCATTGGCTTATTTTAACTCAAGTATGTAAGAGTTATTCCCCTTCTCCGTAATTACAACCATGATTATGACACAACTGTCAAATAAATGTACACATCATGTCCTCTCTTAACTACACTGTGTCATCTCCTAATTACATTGTGTCCTCTCCTAACTACACCGTGTCCTCTCCTAACTACACCGTGTCCTCTCCTAACTACACCGTGTCCTCTCCTAACTACACTGTGTCATCTCCTAACTACACCGCGTCCTCTCCTAACTACACTGTGTCCTCTCCTAACTACACTGTGTCCTCTCCTAACTACACCGTGTCCTCTCATTACGACACTGTGTCCTCTCCTAGCTACACTGTGTCCTCTCCTAACTACACTGTGTCCTCTCCTAACTACACCGTGTCCTCTCCTAACGACACTGTGTCCTCTCCTAACTATACCGCGTCCTCTCCTAACTACGCCGTGTCCTCTCCTAACTACACCGTGTCCTCTCCTAACTACACCGAGTCCTCTCCTAACTACGCAGTGTCCTCTCCTAACTACACCGTGTCCTCTCATAACTACACCGTGTCCTCTCCTAACGACACTGAGTCCTCTCCTAACTACACTGTGTCCTCTCCTAACTACACTGTGTCCTCTCCTAACTACACTGTGTCCTCTCATAACTACACCGTGTCCTCTCATAATTACACCGTGTCCTCTCCTAACTACGCCGTGTCCTCTCCTAACTACGCCGTGTCCTCTCCTAACTACGCCGTGTCCTCTCCTAACTACGCCGTGTCCTCTCCTAACTACGCCGTGTCCTCTCCTAACTACACCGTGTCCTCTCCTAACTACACCGTGTCCTCTCCTAACTACACCGTGTCCTCTCCTAACTACACTGTGTCCTCTCCTAACTACACCGTGTCCTCTCCTAACTACACCGTGTCCTCTCCTAACTACACTGTGTCCTCTCCTAACTACACTGTGTCCTCTCCTTACTACACTGTGTCCTCTCCTTACTACACTGTGTCCTCTCCTAACTACACTGAGTCCTCTCCTAACTACACGGAGTCCTCTCCTAACTACACCGTGTCCTCTCCTAACTACACCGTGTCCTCTCCTAACTACACTGTGTCCTCTCCTAACTACACTGTGTCCTCTCCTAACTACACTGAGTCCTCTCCTAACTACACTGTGTCCTCTCCTAACTACGCCGTGTCCTCTCCTAACGACACTGTGTCCTCTCCTAACTACACTGTGTCCTCTCCTAACTACACTGTGTCCTCTCCTAACGACACTGTACCCTCCCCTAACTACACTGTGTCCTCTCCTAACGACACTGTGTCCTCTCATAACTACACTGTACCCTCCCCTAACTACACCTTGTCCTCTCCTAACGACACTGTGTCCTCTCCTAACTACACCGTGTCCTCTCCTAACTACACTGTGTCCTTTCCTAACTACACTGTGTCCTTTCCTAACTACACTGTGTCCTCTCCTAACTACACTGTGTCCTCTCCTAACTACACTGTGTCCTCTCCTAACTACACCGTGTCCTCTCCTAACTTCACCGTGTCCTCTCCTAACTACACTGTGTCCTCTCCTAACGACACTGTGCCCTCTCCTAACTACACCGCGTCCTCTCCTAACTACACCGTGTACTCTCCTAACTACACCGTGTCCTCTCCTAACTACACTGTGTTATCTCCTAACTACACCATGTACTCTCCTAACTACACTGTGTCCTCTCCTAACGACACCGTGTCCTCTCCTAACTACACTGTGTCCTCTCCTAACGACACCGTGTCCTTTCCTAACTACACCGCGTCCTCTCCTAACTACACCGTGTCCTCTCCTAACTACACCGCGTCCTCTCCTAACTACACTGTGTCCTCTCCTAACTACACTGAGTCCTCTCCTAACTACACTGTGTCCTCTCCTAACTACACTGTGTCCTCTCCTAACTACGCTGTGTCCTCTCCTAACTACGCTGTGTCCTTTCCTAACTACACTGTGTCCTTTCCTAACTACACTGTGTCCTCTCCTAACTACACTGTGTCCTCTCCTAACTACACTGTGTCCTCTCCTAACTACACTGTGTACTCTCCTAACTACATTGTGAATCACCAGGTATTTTAACAAACATGTTTTCTTATGTAAAAAATGTGAATGGCAGAAACACTAGATCTTCTATATCAAACAAATTGTATGTTCCAACAGCCAGAACAAACTATTTCAAACGTTCATTTGTATATACATGTTCAATTTTATGGAACGAAGCTAATGATACTATTAGAGACTCAGTTAGTATTGGGATTTTTAAAACTAGATACCTGCAGCTTTACTTCTCAAAATCTTAGCTATATATATATATATATATACTGCAATATTTTATAAATTACTTCAACTAGTCTAGTTTTAATTTCTAAATATTTCTTTTGTGATTATTAATAGAATATATAGTTATATCTGTGATTCATCCCTTACACTGATATTTTAGTATAGTAATATTCAATCTTCTAAATTTAATTTTAGATCACCTACTTCATTGTACCATTTTAATTCACACTATATTAGTGTATATTCTGTCAATTTTTACCTTTTGCTATATTAGCATTGTATGTATATTCGACTCCTTGTGCTTTAATAATGTCCTTCAGCAACACTTGTGTGATATACAAGCGTTCATTTATAAATCATATTTAAGCTGTGATGATAATTATATATTTATTACATTGTTATATTATATCGTTATTTTAAATTATGCCATGCTTGTGTAAATATATTTGATGCAGGGCCATGTTGTAAACTAGACATTGTCTAAATATGTTACCCTGGTTAAATAAAAGATATTATTATTATTATTATTATTATTATAACTACACTGTGTCCTCTCCTAACTACACTGTGTCCTCTCCTAACTACACTGTGTCCTCTCCTAACTACACTGTGTCCTCTCCTAACTACACTGTGTCCTCTCCTAACTACACTGTGTCCTCTCCTAACTACACCGTGTCCTCTCCTAACTACACCGTGTACTCTCCTAACGACACTGTGTCCTCTCCTAACGACACCGTGTCCTCTCCTAACTACACCATGTACTCTCCTCACTACACTGTGTCCTATCATAACTACACCGTGTCCTCTCCTAACTACGCCGTGTTATCTCCTAACTACATCATGTACTCTCCTAACTACACTGTGTCCTCTCCTAACGACACCGTGTCCTCTCCTAACTACACCGTGTCCTCTCCTAACTACACTGTGTCCTCTCCTAACTACACTGTGTCCTCTCCTAACTACACTGTGTCCTCTCCTAACTACACTGTGTCCTCTCCTAACTACACCGTGTCCTCTCCTAACTACACCGTGTCCTCTCCTAACTACACCGTGTCCTCTCCTAACTACACTGTGTCCTCTCCTAACGACACTGTGCCCTCTCCTAACTACACTGTGTCCTCTCCTAACTACACCGCGTCCTCTCCTAACTACACCGTGTACTCTCCTAACTACACCGTGTCCTCTCCTAACTACACTGTGTTATCTCCTAACTACACCATGTACTCTCCTAACTACACTGTGTCCTCTCCTAACGACACCGTGTCCTCTCCTAACTACACTGTGTCCTCTCCTAACGACACCGTGTCCTTTCCTAACTACACCGCGTCCTCTCCTAACTACACCATGTCCTCTCCTAACTACACCGCGTCCTCTCCTAACTACACTGTGTCCTCTCCTAACTACACTGAGTCCTCTCCTAACTACACTGTGTCCTCTCCTAACTACACTGTGTCCTCTCCTAACTACGCTGTGTCCTCTCCTAACTACGCTGTGTCCTTTCCTAACTACACTGTGTCCTTTCCTAACTACACTGTGTCCTCTCCTAACTACACTGTGTCCTCTCCTAACTACACTGTGTACTCTCCTAACTACATTGTGAATCACCAGGTATTTTAACAAACATGTTTTCTTATGTAAAAAATGTGAATGGCAGAAACACTAGATCTTCTATATCAAACAAATTGTATGTTCCAACAGCCAGAACAAACTATTTCAAACGTTCATTTGTATATACATGTTCAATTTTATGGAACGAAGCTAATGATACTATTAGAGACTCAGTTAGTATTGGGATTTTTAAAACTAGATACCTGCAGCTTTACTTCTCAAAATCTTAGCTATATATATATATATATATACTGCAATATTTTATAAATTACTTCAACTAGTCTAGTTTTAATTTCTAAATATTTCTTTTGTGATTATTAATAGAATATATAGTTATATCTGTGATTCATCCCTTACACTGATATTTTAGTATAGTAATATTCAATCTTCTAAATTTAATTTTAGATCACCTACTTCATTGTACCATTTTAATTCACACTATATTAGTGTATATTCTGTCAATTTTTACCTTTTGCTATATTAGCATTGTATGTATATTCGACTCCTTGTGCTTTAATAATGTCCTTCAGCAACACTTGTGTGATATACAAGCGTTCATTTATAAATCATATTTAAGCTGTGATGATAATTATATATTTATTACATTGTTATATTATATCGTTATTTTAAATTATGCCATGCTTGTGTAAATATATTTGATGCAGGGCCATGTTGTAAACTAGACATTGTCTAAATATGTTACCCTGGTTAAATAAAAGATATTATTATTATTATTATTATTATTATAACTACACTGTGTCCTCTCCTAACTACACTGTGTCCTCTCCTAACTACACTGTGTCCTCTCCTAACTACACTGTGTCCTCTCCTAACTACACTGTGTCCTCTCCTAACTACACTGTGCCCTCTCCTAACTACACCGTGTCCTCTCCTAACTACACCGTGTACTCTCCTAACGACACTGTGTCCTCTCCTAACGACACCGTGTCCTCTCCTAACTACACCATGTACTCTCCTCACTACACTGTGTCCTATCATAACTACACCGTGTCCTCTCCTAACTACGCCGTGTTATCTCCTAACTACACCATGTACTCTCCTAACTACACTGTGTCCTCTCCTAACTACACCGTGTCCTCTCCTAACTACACTGTGTCCTCTCCTAACTACACTGTGTCCTCTCCTAACTACACTGTGTCCTCTCCTAACTACACCGTGTCCTCTCCTAACTACACTGTGTCCTCTCCTAACTACACTGTGCCCTCTCCTAACTACACTGTGTCCTCTCCTAACTACACCGTGTACTCTCCTAACGACACTGTGTCCTCTCCTAACGACACCGTGTCCTCTCCTAACTACACCATATACTCTCCTCACTACACTGTGTCCTATCATTACTACACTGTGTCCTCTCCTAACTACACTGTGTCCTCTCATAACTACACCGTGTCCTCTCATAATTACACCGTGTCCTCTCCTAACTACGCCGTGTCCTCTCCTAACTACGCCGTGTCCTCTCCTAACTACGCCGTGTCCTCTCCTAACTACGCCGTGTCCTCTCCTAACTACGCCGTGTCCTCTCCTAACTACGCCGTGTCCTCTCCTAACTACGCCGTGTCCTCTCCTAACTACGCCGTGTCCTCTCCTAACTACACCGTGTCCTCTCCTAACTACACCGTGTCCTCTCCTAACTACACCGTGTCCTCTCCTAACTACACCGTGTCCTCTCCTAACTACACTGTGTCCTCTCCTAACTACACTGTGTCCTCTCCTTACTACACTGTGTCCTCTCCTTACTACACTGTGTCCTCTCCTAACTACACTGAGTCCTCTCCTAACTACACGGAGTCCTCTCCTAACTACACCGTGTCCTCTCCTAACTACACCGTGTCCTCTCCTAACTACACTGTGTCCTCTCCTAACTACACTGAGTCCTCTCCTAACTACACTGTGTCCTCTCCTAACTACGCCGTGTCCTCTCCTAACGACACTGAGTCCTCTCCTAACTACACTGTGTCCTCTCCTAACTACACTGTGTCCTCTCCTAACGACACTGTACCCTCCCCTAACTACACTGTGTCCTCTCCTAACGACACTGTGTCTTCTCATAACTACACTGTACCCTCCCCTAACTACACCTTGTCCTCTCCTAACGACACTGTGTCCTCTCCTAACTACACCGTGTCCTCTCCTAACTACACTGTGTCCTTTCCTAACTACACTGTGTCCTTTCCTAACTACACTGTGTCCTCTCCTAACTACACTGTGTCCTCTCCTAACTACACCGTGTCCTCTCCTAACTACACCGTATCCTCTCCTAACTACACTGTGTCCTCTCCTAACGACACTGTGCCCTCTCCTAACTACACTGTGTCCTCTCCTAACTACACCGCGTCCTCTCCTAACTACACCGTGTACTCTCCTAACTACACCGTGTCCTCTCCTAACTACACTGTGTTATCTCCTAACTACACCATGTACTCTCCTAACTACACTGTGTCCTCTCCTAACGACACCGTGTCCTCTCCTAACTACACTGTGTCCTCTCCTAACGACACCGTGTCCTTTCCTAACTACACCGCGTCCTCTCCTAACTACACCGTGTCCTCTCCTAACTACACCGCGTCCTCTCCTAACTACACTGTGTCCTCTCCTAACTACACTGTGTCCTCTCCTAACTACACTGTGTCCTCTCCTAACTACACTGTGTCCTCTCCTAACTACGCTGTGTCCTCTCCTAACTACGCTGTGTCCTTTCCTAACTACACTGTGTCCTTTCCTAACTACACTGTGTCCTCTCCTAACTACACTGTGTCCTCTCCTAACTACACTGTGTACTCTCCTAACTACATTGTGAATCACCAGGTATTTTAACAAACATGTTTTCTTATGTAAAAAATGTGAATGGCAGAAACACTAGATCTTCTATATCAAACAAATTGTATGTTCCAACAGCCAGAACAAACTATTTCAAACGTTCATTTGTATATACATGTTCAATTTTATGGAACGAAGCTAATGATACTATTAGAGACTCAGTTAGTATTGGGATTTTTAAAACTAGATACCTGCAGCTTTACTTCTCAAAATCTTAGCTATATATATATATATATATACTGCAATATTTTATAAATTACTTCAACTAGTCTAGTTTTAATTTCTAAATATTTCTTTTGTGATTATTAATAGAATATATAGTTATATCTGTGATTCATCCCTTACACTGATATTTTAGTATAGTAATATTCAATCTTCTAAATTTAATTTTAGATCACCTACTTCATTGTACCATTTTAATTCACACTATATTAGTGTATATTCTGTCAATTTTTACCTTTTGCTATATTAGCATTGTATGTATATTCGACTCCTTGTGCTTTAATAATGTCCTTCAGCAACACTTGTGTGATATACAAGCGTTCATTTATAAATCATATTTAAGCTGTGATGATAATTATATATTTATTACATTGTTATATTATATCGTTATTTTAAATTATGCCATGCTTGTGTAAATATATTTGATGCAGGGCCATGTTGTAAACTAGACATTGTCTAAATATGTTACCCTGGTTAAATAAAAGATATTATTATTATTATTATTATTATTATAACTACACTGTGTCCTCTCCTAACTACACTGTGTCCTCTCCTAACTACACTGTGTCCTCTCCTAACTACACTGTGTCCTCTCCTAACTACACTGTGCCCTCTCCTAACTACACCGTGTCCTCTCCTAACTACACCGTGTACTCTCCTAACGACACTGTGTCCTCTCCTAACGACACCGTGTCCTCTCCTAACTACACCATGTACTCTCCTCACTACACTGTGTCCTATCATAACTACACCGTGTCCTCTCCTAACTACGCCGTGTTATCTCCTAACTACACCATGTACTCTCCTAACTACACTGTGTCCTCTCCTAACGACACCGTGTCCTCTCCTAACTACACCGTGTCCTCTCCTAACTACACTGTGTCCTCTCCTAACTACACTGTGTCCTCTCCTAACTACACTGTGTCCTCTCCTAACTACACCGTGTCCTCTCCTAACTACACTGTGTCCTCTCCTAACTACACTGTGCCCTCTCCTAACTACACCGTGTCCTCTCCTAACTACACCGTGTACTCTCCTAACGACACTGTGTCCTCTCCTAACGACACCGTGTCCTCTCCTAACTACACCATATACTCTCCTCACTACACTGTGTCCTCTCCTAACTATACCGCGTCCTCTCCTAACTACACTGTGTCCTCTCCTAACTACACTGAGTCCTCTCCTAACTACACTGTGTCCTCTCCTAACTACATCGTGTCCTGTCCTAACTACACTGTGTCCTCTCCTAACTACACTGTGTCCTCTCCTAACTACACTGTGTCCTCTCCTAACTACACTGTGTCCTCTCCTAACTATACCGCGTCCTCTCCTAACTACACTGTGTCCTCTCCTAACTACACTGAGTCCTCTCCTAACTACACTGTGTCCTCTCCTAACTACATCGTGTACTCTCCTAACTACACTGTGTCCTCTCCTAACTACGCCGTGTACTCTCATAACTACACTGTGTCCTCTCCTAACTACACTGTGTCCTCTCCTAACTACACTGAGTCCTCTCCTAACTACACTGTGTCCTCTCCTAACTACACTGTGTCCTCTCCTAACTACACCGCGTCCTCTCCTAACTACACCGCGTCCTCTCCTAACTACACTGTGTCCTCTCCTAACTACACTGTGTCCTCTCCTAACTACACTGTGTCCTCTCCTAACTACACTGTGTCCTCTCCTAACTACACTGTGTCCTCTCCTAACTACACTGTGTCCTCTCCTAACTACACTGTTTCCTCTCATAACTCAAGAGAATATATTGAGCTTTTTCACTGTAAATCAAGGCTATAAATATATTTCATCTGGTGTTTATTCAATGAAAATATTCTGAAATAAACCAAGTCATTATACATTTCACATGTGATAATCACAATTTCAACCTTAACTTGTCCTCATCAATTTCATGAAAAGTTTGAAATGCAGATTTATCCATTACTTACTGATTTGTTTCAATTAATCTCCGATAAACCAACAAAAATGCATAAGAGTATAGTTCTCACATTTTAATAATACAGTTCTCACATTTCACTTGACCACAAACATATATTATTAATCAGCATATCTAAAATCCTATTGAACTTGATTATGTTACAGTAATTAATGACACAATGATTTCTTGCATACAAATGTACAATTTAATTAGATTGTATGACCAGTCAGTGTCTCAAGGAAATGATAGTTCATCCATACAACAAACATCATATTATCAACTTTCAAATTCTTTCTTCCATCTTCCTTTCAACTCATGATTACTAGTGTTTGATGACAAGTGTCCATGTCAGATCAGATCATGTGATTGGTGACTTTGGATGCAATGCTGTCCAATGGTGTCCATCGAGATAATTCTATTGCCTCAAAGATTTCCTACAACAGACAAAAAAGAGAAAAACATGACAAAAACAAAATAGGAAAAACACTTCCAACTGTGATAACCATGTCATTATCAGAGGACCAATAGAGACGTCACCACGTACAGCCGATACCCGAGGGCCAGGCCTCATGGTCCAATCCCCACTACAATTGACAGAAGTACTGTACCACTTGTATGATCACTATAGTCATGTAGGTGGTATTAAGAGCTGATACCCGAGGCATGATGGCCAGGCCTCATAGTCCCAATCCCCACTATAGCTGACAGAAGTACTGTACCACTTGTATGATCACTATAGTCATGTAGGTGGTATTAAACCAGTAATCAACTTAAAGTATTGAATATCACTAAAATAAGTAGAACTGTTCGTATTTGAGATATCCATACCTCACTCTGTTCCATGTAGTCCTTGTTGTATCTGAAAATGTCAACTTCTAATTCTGGTTCTGAAAAAGACAAGATAGTCTAAATAATACCTCCTGTAGCTAAAAACTATATGTAACAGAGCGCAGGATTAATTAAATTTAAATCACCACCTCCGCTAGGGATCGAACCCGGACCTATGGCTTACTAGTCTTACGCTCAACCGATCGAGCTAAAGAGAAGATCTCTCTAGCCGAGCGGTATATTGCGGCTAGTATTTACCAGGGTTACATATACAATCAGGTTATAGACTTGCATATGGAATATTTCAAGTACATAGTTCAGTTTTGCAATATCAAATGGCATGAGATTGTGGTGATTTAAAGTGGTTCAGAACATCACTTGCTCTAATAAAATGCTACATCTGAAATATTAGCATGTGTCACCATCAAATATGACATGAATCTTGGGTATGAAAATTCCAGAAATTGAAAATGTGTGATTTTAATCAAATCAATTCATGAGTAAATCAGTCACAATTTAACTGTAGCTAAACAAGAGGCCCAGAGGGCTTACATCGCTCACCTTAATATTTCAGTTATCAGTGTAAAATACTCTCATTTAAGTTATATTTCAATTGTGTTCCTACTTTTGAACTGCCTCTCTCAACACTGGTTCAAACCAAACCAGGTGGTCCAAATCCTGTCATGCGCAAAAATTTGCTATATTTCCCCTATATGGCTTTTATCTCCCACCCCAAGTGTGCCACATCCTTTGTTAATACAAAATTTGATCTACTTAGCCCAATAACACTCCAGACCAAATTTCATCAAAATTCATTCAGGCGTTCAGGACACATAGGGATTAAACATATTTACCTCAATTTCCACTAAAGGGCCCCATCCCTCTGGCCCAAGGAGAGCCATATTCTCTGTTTAAACAATCTTAAATCTCCTATGACCAATAATGCTCCACATAAAATCTCATAAAAACTCATTCGGTTGTTCAGAACAAGTAGCAATTTAAATTATTTACCTTTATTTCCCCTATTGAGCCTTGCAACTCCAGCCCCAAGGAACCGCACCCTTCATTTAACAGCATTTATTCTCCTTAGCCCAATAATGCTACAGACCAAATTAATATCCATTCAGGTGTTTATGACTAGTAGGGATTTTAAGGAAATGTTGACAGATGCTAGATCACGGACACCTGGCATAAGCTTGGGGCCAGGTGAGCTAAAAAAAAACTCACTCATGATTCCTTCAAACGACTATACAAAAGTAGGAAATGATTTATAGGGTGAAACAAAATACTGTCTTACCTTCTAAAGCATCTACGTCCTCCTCAGTGTTATGTTCATGATGTCCACTCTGTGGAAATGACAGGAGATTGTACACTAGTCTAAACATGTCACATGGCTTATTCTAAAGAATTCACACATAAACTTAGTTAAGTGCAATATTTTACTAAGAAAACAAAATATACAAGTATTTATGAGATTTCTGTATGATGCTGTGTTATATTGTCATGGTTGTTGTAGTGTAAGACTTGTGCATACATACCTGGCGTGTTGTATTGTCATGGTTGTTGTAGTGTAGGACTTGTGTATACATACCTGGCGTGTTGTAGTCCTGGTATACATACCTGGTGTGTTGTATAGTCCTGGTATACATACCTGGCGTGTTGTATAGTCCTGGTATACATACCTGGCGTGTTGTAGTCTGGTATACATACCTGGTGTGTTGTATAGTCCTGGTATACATACCTGGCGTGTTGTAGTCTGGTATACATACCTGGTGTGTTGTATAGTCCTGGTATACATACCTGGCGTGTTGTAGTCTGGTATACATACCTGGCGTGTTGTAGTCTGGTATACATACCTGGTGTGTTGTAGTCCTGGTTGTTGTAGTGTAGGACTTGTGTGTACATACCTGGTGTGTTGTATAGTCCTGGTATACATACCTGGCGTGGTGTATAGTCCTGGTATACATACCTGGCGTGTTGTATAGTCCTGGTATACATACCTGGTGTGTTGTATAGTCCTGGTATACATACCTGGCGTGTTGTATAGTCCTGGTATACATACCTGGCGTGTTGTAGACCTAGTTGTTGTAGTGTAGGACTTGTGTATACATACCTGGCGTGTTGTATAGTCCTGGTATACATACCTGGCGTGTTGTCCTACACTGGTTATTGTAGTGTAGGACTTGTGTATACATACCTGGTGTGTTGTATAGTCCTGGTATACATACCTGGTGTGTTGTATAGTCCTGGTATACATACCTGGTGTGTTGTATATTCCTGGTTGTTGTAGTGTAGGACTTGTGTATACATACCTGGTGTGTTGTATAGTCCTGGTATACATACCTGGTGTGCTGTATAGTCCTGGTATACATACCTGGTGTGTTGTATATTCCTGGTTGTTGTAGTGTAGGACTTGTGTATACATACCTGGTGTGTTGTAGACCTGGTTGTTGTAGTGTAGGACTTGTGTATACATACCTGGTGTGTTGTATATTCCTGGTTGTTGTAGTGTAAGACTTGTGTATACATACCTGGCGTGTTGTATAGTCCTGGTATACATACCTGGTGTGTTGTATAGTCCTGGTATACATACCTGGTGTGTTGTATAGTCCTGGTATACATACCTGGTGTGTTGTATAGTCCTGGTGGTTGTAGTGTAGGACTTGTGTATACATACCTGGCGTGTTGTATAGTCCTGGTATACATACCTGGCGTGTTGTAGTCTGGTATACATACCTGGTGTGTTGTATAGTCCTGGTATACATACCTGGTGTGTTGTATAGCCCTGGTTGTTGTAGTGTAGGACTTGTGTATACATACCTGGCGTGTTGTAGTCCTGGTATACATACCTGTACCTGGCGTGTTGTAGTCCTGGTATACATACCTGGCGTGTTGTATAGTCCTGGTTGTTGTAGTAAGTATGTGAGTTGTAGTAGTTGTAGTACGTAGCACTGTAGGGATAGTTGTGGCCATAGTAGTTACTATAATGGACACCTCCTGACATATCTTGAGGCATCGGCCTGCAATGAAAATATATTTGCATAGAGATCATAAAAATACATTTCCTTTGGCCTTCAATTCTGATAACAATTAGAATCGTATTTTTTTTTATAATTCTATAAAGTATTACCTCTTGAATATTCATTTACACTAACTGACAAAATTCTCACCATTGTTAACAGTCCAGGCATAAACAATACTATGCATTAATGCATTTTATAAACCACATCTAAACTTATCAAAAAGCCAAAGGTACATTTCAAGTTTCTTCACGAAAAGGCTAGATTATGCCACAATGGATGTATTGACACAGTTGATGATTAAAACATTAATTAACTGCCAAAATATCAGATCTGTAAATGCACAAATGTATCGTAATGGGCTCCTACCGTTTTGGTGTTGCCAGGCTCACACGGATAGGCTTTGACCCAATGCCAGTCATATGCTGCATTTCTATCAGAGCTCTCTGCTGGTCTGTTTCTTCTGAGAAGCGAACAAATCCATAACCTTTACTGCGTCCACTGTTTTCTAGTACAACTGTGAAAATAAGAAATTGTTTACCAGTACAGCTTTGAAAAATGAGATAATGTTGGTGTCAGTTTACTTTCAAATGAACCGTGATGCTACTTTAAACATTTTGAACAGCAATTTTTCCACTAATGACTTTATGAAGCTTGAATATAACAGGAGTGTGAATTTGAAATTGTTTTAAAAACCCTGTGGAAGAATATTGACAGAATAAACTTAAACATTTGGTAAACAAACTTCAAATATACATTATACATTTTACAAAATAAAATTACTTTATCAGAAATATTGTGATCATCCATTGTAGTCATGTAATTTCTTAAAACACAGAAAATGTATTGCCTTACAGATCTACAAAATATGTATTTCTGACCACATATGTTCAGTAACATAAGTGTGTTACCTTTTTGTAGATCTACAAAATATGTATTTCTTACCACATATGTTCAGTAACATAAGTGTGTTACCTTTTTGTAGATCTACAAAATATGTATTTCTTACCACATATGTTCAGTAACATAAGTGTGATACATTTTGTAGATCTACAAGAGCTGTATTTCTTACCACATATGTTCAGTAAGTGTGTTACCTTTTGCAGATCTACAAGATCTGTATTTCTTCGCAAAAGCATAATATAACACATAGTCATCAACATCCATGGAGAGGTCACCAATGAAAAGAGAAAATTCTGGTCTGAAACAGGAAAACAATGTACTAATTAAATATAAACTACCCATACTTGCAGTAATCATATAAACATGAAGATGTATTTTTCAGTGTAAATTCTGTATGAATACATTAAATCATTCCAAGGTAGTTCTGGCCTTTAGACTAGTGCATTCTAATAGATAAAGGTCTGGTGTCAGGGCCAGAGGAAACACCGGGTATTTATTTGTCAGAATGTCTAAGTGTGGTGTGAGGGTCAGAGGAAACTCTGGCTAACATTAACGATTCTAAATTCCACTCTTGCTACCATGTTTGATACAGTATATATTAGCGGCACTTATATTGTGTCAATGTTATTATAAATGAAAATATATGAGAGCATGATAACAAAAGTATAAAAAAAATCCTAAAACAATATAGAAATTAAATTGGGAGTTTTTTAGAGATAAATAAATATACACTTACACTGCTAAGTGTTCCTTCCCATGACTAGATGTGTTCAGCTTGAACCTCTTGGGCTAAAACATGTTGGAAACAATCGTTAGGTATCAAAGAATCAAGATAACACCTGTATCAAAACGACTGCTCCTCCTTATTTTTCTCAAACACAAACAAGAGATCCCAGAGGGATCTTGGCGCCCACCATTGAATGATCTTTATAGGTTCCATGTCAGATTGATCTTTTCTCTACTTTTCCCTTCCTCTAAGTCTTATGTAATCTGTGTAAATTCAGAAACAGCCCTCTAGTACTTTTCAAACAAGGGGAACCTATATATAAAATTTAAGATTTAGCAATAATGGCTGTCTGTTGTTTTTGGATTGGTCCCAAAATGCAACACCAGGGACCAAGGGGAACCTACATATGAAATTTGAGAAAGATCCCTTCAGTACCTTCTGTAAAATAGCGATAACAAACTTCAATTGTCAAAATACAAGATGGCTGCCTGTCGGCCATATTGTTTTCCTATTGGTCCCAAGATGCAATATGCAGAACTACAGACAAAGGGGAACTTATAAAAATGTTTGAGAAAGATCCCTTCAGTACTTTCTGAAAAATAGCGATAATAAGTTTCAATTGTCAAAATCTAAGATGGCTGCCTGTCGGCCATGTTGTTTTACGATTAGTCTCAAAATGCAATATGCATAACTAGGCACCGAGGGGAACCTAAATATGAAATTTGAGAAAGATCCCTTCATTACTTTCTGAGAAATAGCGATAACAAACTTCAATTGTCAAAATCTAAGATGGCTGCCTGTCGGCTATGTTGTTTTCTGATAGGTCTTAAAATGTAATATGCATAACTAGGCACCAAGGGGAACCTATATATGAAATTTGAGAAAGATCCCTTCAGCACTTTCTGAGAAATAGCGATAACAAACTTCAATTGTCAAAATCCAAGATGGCTGCCTGTCGGCCATGTTGTTTTCTGATAGGTCTCAAAATGCAATATGCATAACTAGGCACCAAGGGAAACCTACATATGAAATTTGAGAAAGATCCCTTCAGTACTTTCTCAGAAATAGCGATAACAAACTTCAATTGTCAAAATCCAAGATGGCTGCCTGTCGGCCATGTTGTTTTCTGATTGGTCTCAAAATGCAATATGCATAACTAGGCACCAAGGGAAACCTACATATGAAATTTGAGAAAGATCCCTTCAGTTCTTTCTCAGAAATAGCGATAACAAACTTCAATTGACAAAATCCAAGATGGCTACCTGTCGGCCATGTTGTTTTCCGATTGGTCTCAAAATGCAATATGCATAACTAGGCACCAAGGGAAACCTACATATGAAATTTGAGAAAGATCCCTTCAGTACTTTCTTAGAAATAGCGATAACAAACTTCAATTGTCAAAATCCAAGATGGCTGCCTATCGGTCATGTTGTTTTCCGATTGGTCTCAAAATGCACTATGCATAACTAGGCACCAAGGGAAACCTACATATGAAATTTGAGAAAGATCCCTTCAGTACTTTCTCAGAAATAGCGATAACAAACTTCAATTGTCAAAATCCAAGATGGCTACCTGTCGGCCATGTTGTTTTCCTATTGGTCTCAAAATGCAATATACATAACTAGGCACCAAGGGAAACCTACATATGAAATTTGAGAAAGATCCCTTCAGTACTTTCTCAGAAATAGCGATAACAAACTTCAATTGTCAAAATCCAAGATGGCTGCCTGTCGGCCATGTTGTTTTCCGATTGATCTCAAAATGCAATATGCATAACTAGGCACCAAGGGGAATCTACATATGAAATTTGAGAAAGATCCCTTCAGTACTTCCTCAGAAATAGCGATAACAAACTTCAATTGTCAAAATCCAAGATGGCTGCCTGTCGGCCATGTTGTTTTCCGATAGGTCTCAAAATGCAATATGCATAACTAAGCACCAAGGAAAACCTACATATGAAATTTGAGAAAGATCCCTTCAGTACTTTCTCAGAAATAGCGATAACAAACTTCAATTGTCAAAATCCAAGATGGCTGCCTGTCGGCCATGTTGTTTTCTGATTGGTCTCAAAATGCAATATGCATAACTAGGCACCAAGGGGAACCCATATATGAAATTTGAGAAAGATCCCTTCAGTACTTTCTGAGGATTAGCGATAACAAGAATTGTTTACGGACGGACAGAGGGACGGAGGGACGGAGGGACGACGGACCACGGACGCAGGGCGATTTGAATAGCCCACCATCTGATGATGGTGGGCTAAAAACAAAACTATTATTTTAAATTTGAAACCCCTTTTTTTCGTCAGATAGATTGTTTAATTGCCACAGGGACACTGTGCAATGTGAGAATATTCATTATAGGTATGATAAGGGACAGAGCCTATTACCAGTATCCTTTCTCATACCAGACAACTTGATCACCTTACATGGTCTCACGTTCCATGTTAAACTTTTAACCACAATCATTATGACTAAACACAACACATCATCAACAGATACTGTTGATTTGTACATACAGACCGGCCGTTGATTTGTACATACAGGGTTACTGTTGATTTGTACATACAGGGTTACTGTTGGATTGTACATACAGGGTTACTGTTGGATTGTACATACAGGGTTACTGTTGGATTGTACATACAGGGTTACTGTTGATTTGTACATACAGAGTTACTGTTGATTTGTACATACAGGGTTACTGTTGGGTTGTACATACATGGTAACTGTTGGGTTGTACAAACAGGGTTACTGTTGATTTGTACATACAGGGTTACTGTTGATTTGTACATACAGGGTTACTGTTGATTTGTACATACAGGGTTACTGTTGGGTTGTACATACAGGGTTATTGTTGGGTTGTACATACAGGGTTACTGTTGAGTTTTACATTCAAGGTTATTGTTGATTTGTACATACAGGGTTATTGTTGGGTTGTACATACAGGGTTACTGTTGGGTTGTACATACAGGGTTACTTTCGATTTGTAAATACAGGTTTACTGTTGATTTGTACATACAGGATTACTGTTGGGAATTATTTTTCCATTCAGCTTCAGCATTGCATCATGAGCCTTCTCTGCATCATGGAAGTCAATGAAACAGTAGCCAGCTGGGAGACTGAAAGGAAGAACAAGCAAGTTTAATTAGATTATAGATAACTGAAAGTTACATAACAAACAAATGAATACATAGTACACACATATACTCATACATGCCATATTTTCAGGAGACCAATAAGGGAGATTGATGATTATTTTAAGGGAGTTTTGCCTGAAATAAGGGAGATTTGTGCGCGACATGAATATCAACATTTTTACTCAATTTTAAAGCAATAAACTAATTTTCAAAGTGATAAAGAATATTTACATTTATTTTGGATATTAATCATATTGTATATATATATGCAAACAACAAAAAGTTGTATAAGGTAAAAAATGCAATAGTATACATTCAGATTCTGATGATTTTAAATTATTTTTTTATTTTCTTATGTAACACAAAAAGTTTCACAGCATTATATGCATATTACATAACAGCATTTGGAAAGGGTATATTATAATTACATGTAGCTAAAGATTAAGACAAGAAAGTTAATCATTTATCAGTTTTAAATTTTTCTTAAAATTAGAAAGCTTGATCCACTCTGAGGGAACACATCAGTTGGGAAAATATCACCATGAAATGTCCTGTGGGATACCTTATGTTGGACCATTCAGATATAAAAATATTCCAAGTGTGCAAGTGTACACATGAAGTCATGGTACACAGAAGTATGTAAATGCAATAAAATATTTAAGTAATGAGAAACACAATGTAATAAACTTAAAAAATTTAGAATTTTTTATCTGAGCAATGAATACCCTAAGTATTAATAAAAAATTAATGAAGATTCTTCAAATCACCTAGTGCTTTAGTCCTTTGATTTACATACTGGTAGACATAGACTATAGCTAAAGTTGGTTCATGAAAAATATTGTAAACATGATGATACAAAAATGTTAAAATGTTCTTAGCTTGTATACCAGACCATACATACTAATACAACAACTAACAAGATGACACAGATAAAAACCTGGAGATCACAGTGTCTTTTTTTGGTGTTATTAGCAGGTAATTAGAGTTAGGTGCATCGAGCGAGGCATGAGTGGGCAACAAGAAAGATGGCAAATGAAATATGGCATATGTACATACATGACATGCCCCTGTGTGTGCATACATGGGTGCAAATTAAGTGTTACATCACACAATTAAATTTAAATCAATGCCTCCACTAGGTATTGAACCCAGGACCTCTGGCTTACTAGTCTTACGCTCAACTGATCGAGCTAAAGTCCAATAATGGCAGACGAAGATGCCAGCTCGCGGTTAGTTTGATGCTTTTAAACTCATTTACTGTATCGATATCAACAATTTAATAAGTGCACGGGACTCGTAACGCTTATCACTCATCAATGGATACACAAAAACGACATTACTATATGCTGTAGTTAATGCAAACACTTCTACACCATTCTTCTACACCATTTCTCAAGAAATTGTCAGGTTATTTGGTTGCAAATACATACATTATAAGTTAATGTTAATTTCTAATTTGAATTTTTTTTTTTTTTTGGGGGGGGGGGGGGGGGGTCTTATGATTAAACAAGAAAGTCTTACCCTGTGACCTTATTTTTAATCAATTTCATTGACTTGATTGTTGCTCCCATCTGTTCAAATGCAGAAGTTATGAAATAGTCATCCATATATGGCTCCAACTGGGAAAAAAAACAGAAATAAAAAGAAATAATAAACATACTGGGTCATAAATCCAAACTATTTCAACATTTGTCAACTATTTTCTTTGATACTTAATCGCTTTCTTTCCAAAACAGGTGTTTACAAAGTACGTATTCTTACATCTCCCATCCACAGAGATAAAGATGCCCCTGACATGATGGCAACTTGTTATGTTCTCTGTGCAGAAAACGTGGTCAAACTACATTTGTTTTCTTCTGAGATGTATAAGCTTATGGGTGATCGAGATCGACATAAAAAGCGCCCCGAAGTACGGGATCGGGTACGGGATTGTACGGGATCAGCGCAAGACGAAAAGCGGTGACGTAGTACACAACACAAGAACCGAGAAGAAGCACGTGGACGACATGCCGTCTGGGTCATTATAAATTATAGAAATTTATAATATTTATAATGGAAGAATTAATCATGGAAGTTGTCGTCGGTACTTATGACGAGGTCCTACTCGGTTATAAGATAATTAGGGTTGCAGAGGTGTGTATATTTGGACGTAGTTCATGGGGGCTACAGAATGGCTTAGAAAGTGTTTGGGGAAGCGTAAAAGCAAAAAACACTATTCTAGTACAATTTAAACTGAAATAGCTTGACCAATTGTAAATATATGTCATGGCTATCTATGGGTCTTGCTTTTGACATTTAAGTTGTTAAGTTGCCTTAAAATTTCTGCCAGAAATGTGTAAAATGTAAGTTTCAGGAAAACACGGAAAACTCATGTGGATCGGACACGTTGCATAAAATAACCATGTCGTTTTGTCCACAAGCGTCTAGCAGTTAGTGTGAGCGTTTGTTTGACCAAATTATAAAAAAAATAAACACCGATTTTCTTCGACATTGAAATTTGAAATGCAAATGGCGGCTGTGAATTAAATTGCACAAACGTGGCATAAAGAGAGGCATTTCAATAACTAAAAATGCCCATATCATAATATACTATTAAGACGTGAGCACAATAAGAGGAATGATTTCGAGACACATAGATTATTAGAGTTTTGGACTATTTTCAGAAATCTGCACATTTTACCTCGAACTCTACATTTTGAATTAATTTCATAAAGACAGGCTTCTTGTTATGTTCAGAGTTCTTCATAGTGTCTTATAAGAGCAATTTTTGATAATAATAGTTTAATGTTATTCACATTTGCCATCTGAATTTCAAGATCAACAGAGAATCTGTATTTATGTTTTTATAAAGTCAAATCTGGTCAAATAAATGCTCACACTAAGCTACCTGCTAGACACCTGTGGCCATAACTGCATGGTTATTTTTGCAGTATGTCTGATCCACTGGAGCTTTCTTGTGTTCTCCTAGAACTTGCATTTTGCATGGTTTGCCGAGTCAACAGGTAGCTTTACAAATCTAATGTCAAAATTAGAGTCCATGGATAGCCATGCTACATTTTAACAATTGGTCAAGCAAATAGGGATTTATAGGCTTGTAACATATATTTTACTTGATTTGCTAATTAGATGAACCTTGATATATTTGGCGCTCCATCTTGGCTATAAGCAAGGAGTGGTCTTCCTGTATACTATAGCATGCATATCTTTCACCTTTCACACTAAATGATGATATTTCGATACCTGATCTTGATGAAGATATCTTATCATGGAACCTCTGAAGTGTGAAGTTAGGAAGATAGGTAATAAAGAAGTGAATATGATGTCGGAATAATGTGATATTTAATCTAATGGTAATAACAATTTAAAAAAATGCTATAATTCAAAATATCCTGTCTGCGCTTGGGCACCACTTGAACTAGTGATCTGATGGTTATTTCTTTCCTCTGTACAGGAAACTACAGTATTTTTCAGGGTTAGCACGGGCCTTGAGAAAGTCATGAATTTCCACCTTTGGGCCTTGAAAAGCCTTGAATTTCACATTGGGCCTTGAAAAGCCTTGACAATTGATTTACAGCTTTTGAAAAAGCCTTGAATATTAAGGTTTCATTAGGAAAAGTGAAACCCTGGCCACCTGATCATTTGGATTCAACTTTGTCCATGTCGCCTCCCCTTACAGACTGTTAATAATCACCATATCAAGTTGTATTTTGATCAAGTGTATAGTTATAAGTTGTCTTTTTGTTCTCTTGTTCCCTCTCAAGATGACTTAGATGACTGGTAAAATGGGCCTTGAATATGTAATTAAGACATTGAAAAGGTCTTGAAAAGGCAAGGCCTTGAATTTGGTTTGACAAAATCCGTATGAACCCTGAAAGAATTGCTGTTCAAAGTCACAATTTTACAAATATTAATTTCTGCAATAACTTGTTTCAACATCGGTGCTTAATTACAATATATACTCATAGTGTTTGTTGTGCATGTTTTGACAATAAAATTGATATTCATTAAAATGGAATTTAAACTTTTAGCTAACTTTAAGGTTATCGCACTGGGTGCACATGCCATAACGTCAATAGACTGGTCTTCCTGTATACTATAGAATGCATATACGTATCTTTCACACTAAATGATGATATTTCGATACCTGATCCTAATGAAGATATCTTATCATGGAACCTCTGAAGTGTGAAGTCAGGAAGACCGGTAAAAAAGAAGTGAATATGATGTCGGAATAATGTGATATTTAATCTAATGGGAATAACTATTATAAAAGAATGCTATTATAATTAAAAATATCCTGTCTGCGCTGGGAGCACCACCTGAACTAGTGATCTGATGGGTACTTTTTTCTTCTGTCCAGGAAACTACAGTATTTTTAGAATTGCTGATCAAAAGTCGCAATTTTACAAATATTGATTTCTGTGCAATAACTTGTTTCAACATCAGTGCTTAATTACAATATATACTCATAGTGTTTGTTATGTATGTTTTGACAATAAAATTGATATTCATTAAAATGGAAAGCATATCTCTATATTTAAACTTTTAGCTAACTTTAAGGTTATCGCACTGGGTGCACATGCCATAACGTCAATAGACTGGTCTTCCTGTATACTATAGAATGCATATACGTATCTTTCACACTAAATGATGATATTTCGATACCTGATCCTAATGAAGATATCTTATCATGGAACCTCTGAAGTGTGAAGTCAGGAAGACCGGTAAAAAAGAAGTGAATATGATGTCGGAATAATGTGATATTTAATCTAATGGGAATAACTATTATAAAAGAATGCTATTATAATTAAAAATATCCTGTCTGCGCTGGGAGCACCACTTTAACTAGTGATCTGATGGGTACTTTTTTCTTCTGTCCAGGAAGCTACAGTATTTTTAGAATTGCTGATCAAAAGTCGCAATTTTACAAATATTGATTTCTGTGCAATAACTTGTTTCAACATCAGTGCTTAATTACAATATATACTCATAGTGTTTGTTATGTATGTTTTGACAATAAAATTGATATTCATTAAAATGGAATTTAAACTTTTAGCTAACTTTAAGGTTATCGCACTGGGTGCACATGCCATAACGTCAATAGACTGGTCTTCCTGTATACTATAGAATGCATATACGTATCTTTCACACTAAATGATGATATTTCGATACCTGATCCTAATGAAGATATCTTATCATGGAACCTCTGAAGTGTGAAGTCAGGAAGACCGGTAAAAAAGAAGTGAATATGATGTCGGAATAATGTGATATTTAATCTAATGGGAATAACTATTATAAAAGAATGCTATTATAATTAAAAATATCCTGTCTGCGCTGGGAGCACCACCTGAACTAGTGATCTGATGGGTACTTTTTTCTTCTGTCCTGGAAACTACAGTATTTTTAGAATTGCTGATCAAAAGTCGCAATTTTACAAATATTGATTTCTGTGCAATAACTTGTTTCAACATCAGTGCTTAATTACAATATATACTCATAGTGTTTGTTATGTATGTTTTGACAATAAAATTGATATTCATTAAAATGGAAAGCATATCTCTATATTTAAACTTTTAGCTAACTTTAAGGTTATCGCACTGGGTGCACATGCCATAATGTCGATAGGCTGGTCTTCCTGTATACTATAGAATGCATATACCGTACGTATCTTTCACACTAAATGATGATATTTCGATACCTGATCTTGATGAAGATATCTTATCATGGAACCTCTGAAGTGTGAAGTCAGGAAGATGGGTAATAAAGAAGTGAATGTGATGTCAGAATAATGTGATATTTAATCTAATGGGAATAACAATTAAAAGAATGCTATAATTCAAAATATCCTGTCTGCGCTGGGGTACCACTTGAAGTAGTGATGGTATTTCTTTCTTCTATGCAGGAAACTACAGTATTTTTTTTCCAGAAATTCTTTTTATGTTTAACAATGTACTAGTAACTAGTTAAGTCAGATCCCCTTTTCTACATTAGCTTCTTAAAAAATAATAGGGAATGGAAAATATTTCGTATCTACATACTATAGTCTTCCATGTTTTAGGGTGAAAACACGCTTTAAGTTATATACACACAAATGATGATCTTTCGATACCTGAGCTCAATGAAGAGATCTTATCATGGAACCTCTGAGGTGTGTAATTAATTAGATATGGTCTGATTTTCCACAATTTTCATTGGCTAAAACTATTTGATTTATTGTTGTTTAATGTCCTATCAACAGCTAAGGTCATTTGAGGACAGTCTTCGGTGTGTGCGACATGCATGCATGTGATGAGTGCATATGTTACGATCACATTGTGTGCCTTCAGGAAGCTGCGATATGGTCACGTGGAGATCAATATTTTAAGAAATATGATGCCAATATTTATGTTTATGAAGTCATAATCATTGATGTCACAATGCCCCAATGTAAATTTCCTGTTATCAATTAAGATAAAAATATAATGCAATTTCAACTAGTTTCATATCCGATATAAAAACTAAGGACTTGTATATGGTGTTATTGACCTCCGCCAGCTTTACCCTCTGTTAATATCTAGTTCTACCAGATTAATATAACCCCCCTATTGACCTCACCAAAGGTCCATAATTGATAAGTAAAAATATATAATGAATTTTGCACTAATTAAGCCGGCTGATCAGCTGAATATAGTTGACCAGTGACATACGGTGCAGAGATCAAACTTATGATATGGTAGACTGGTTTTTCCTGTAAATAATATGGGAAATACCTCCATATCATAAAACAACTTTTTATTGTGCTGCAATTTAAATATGTTGATATACCAACAGAGAATACACTGTAAAGATATCACATTAGTATAGTAAAGATTTCATTAAAACAATATTTACTGATTATATGACTCTAGCTACATGCAGGATAATGTATTCAATATATATTCATAATGGTTTCTTTAAATAAACGTTAGTAAATCCAGCCCAGATTTCATTTGCCATTAAAATTTTAAACAGTATATATATGAATTAATAATAAAACATTGTTGATCAATCTTGATGAATGAACACTTTTTGTAAGTTTGACTGAACTTCACCAATGTTTTATCACATCACCACTATTGAGTATTGACTACCACTAACAATTTTCAATATAATGGGCTGAAACTGTCTGTATATCAGTCCATAATTTGTATAAACCTACATTATCACCATGACAAAGTACATGTGATGTAAGGAAGTATATTGCACTAATTAAGCCGGCTGATCAGCTTTACATAGTTGACCAGTGACATACGGTGCAAAGATCAATCTCATGGTTTTGTGAAATAGTTCTTCTGTTATATTGGCAGAACTGTCAAGGTCATGATACAACACTAGTGATGGGAATCAGTTTCACTGTGAGAATCGACAATCAGAAGCTCAAAATTAATCAATTATGATTTATCTTCTAAATTTAGCACCGAATTGTCCTTTTGTAGAAAATTTATATACCTTTATATTACACATTTTAGCCTTTGTTATCAATATTTTTGCTACTGAACACAAACAACACTTGTTAATATAGTAGAATCTCCTTAATTGCATGTAAACAACAAATGAAGCCTATGATATGCAAACATTTTTGATGATCGTGGTATATATATATTTGGGGGGGGGGGGGGGGTATCTTATTTTCAATCATCTGCCCAATACTATGTAACACCTGATTTATAATATAATTTGATATTTACTAAATGGCAATGCTACAAATAGCTTAATTACTATGATAACTGTTTTATATTAACAGGCCTACCAGTTCGATCAGAGTTTTACAGACCATTCACATATGGGATGTGTGAAAACCTTATCAATATCAAAGAAAGGGATCCTAGCGTCCGGTGGTACAGATGAGACGATCCGCTTGATTAACCTTAAGAAGAGGACAGAACTTGGTTCCCTAGTCCAACATTCAGGTCCAATAGTATGATAATTTGTTATCCTGTTTGGTCAAACATCTAAAACATAGATCTTTGGTTAAGTTCAAGCAGAGCATCCAGTTGACCCTTGACTTTTGGAAATTTCAGAAGTCAAATCACCTTTTCTCAGAAATATGAAGGGTCAAAACATTATGTCAAATAGACATGTTCCTTCAAACTGAAGAGTCAAAAACATACTCTCAAGGGTCTACTGGATGCCCTGTCAAGCAATATTTTATGTACTCCAACAGTGATTACACATTAACACCTGTACATGCAAGAGACCCGAGATTGGAAAATAAAAAATGCTCAGATAACATTGTATTTGATTAAGTATACCTTGTACATATTTTATTAAATATACATTTTGTACATATTAATTATTTCTACTGCACAAAGTCTTTACATGCCTCTCGATTCCATGGGTTGTCATGTCGTTAACTGTGCAAACATAAATTCTTGGCCTTGGAGAATCACTTTCTACATAAAGTGTTTTGATCTGCAACCTTGAGACAAATTTTATTTATGCATGAGTATTGATACACATAATTGTAAAATATATTTCTGAGGATATTATCAATAAAGTGAAACATTTTCTGGTGGTACAGGAATTCAAGGCCATTAACTGTTATTTACTCATGAAATTATCCCAATAATGACCTTGTTAAATAGTTATATACCGTCAGATTATTTTGCCTTATATTACTTGGCATAAAGTTATAAAATTTTGAAGCAGAAGACTGGTTGTCATGAGTTGCCTGAAAACATTTGCAGTAGACTTCAGGTCTTTGATCATGGCATTTTATATCAGTTATTGAGATGGACATCTGTAGGGTGTTTTAAATCTAATAAAAACAACTTCAATGATAATTCAGATACACATACTTGACAAGGTCTGTAGCATTGAAATATACATGTATGTGAAAACTAGATTAATAGTTCAGTTTGAGTAATATTTGGCTTGTAAAGTATTTTTTTAAAGTTATATTAAGCATAAAAACCAACAACAGACAATCAGCTGACTACAATCTATATATTTTCTGTTTTTAAGAATAATGCAACTTCCTTATTTATTAGCCTGAGTTTCCTCTGGCCCTGACTCCATGTCTAGTGTAGGCATGGTGTCAGGGCCAGAGGAAACTGGTTATTTCTTTATTTGTGTACAAACATTTCTTGCAACATTTCCAAACTGCATGTAAATGATATATGACTCTCGATTCCATGGGTTGTCATGTCGTTAATCGTGCAAACATAAAATCTTGGCCTTGGAGAATCACTTTCTACATAAAGTGTTTTGATCTGCAACCTTGAGACAAATTTTATTTATGCATGAGTATTGATACACATAATTTTTAAAACACATTTTTGGGGGATAATATCAATAAAGTGAAATATCTTCTGGTGGTACAGGAATTCGAAGACATTGACTGTTATTTACTCATTAAATTATCCCAATAATGACTTTGTTGTTAAAGTTTATATATACATGTATATACTGTCGGATCATTTCGCTTCATATGGCACAAAGTTATATCTAATTTTGTTGTGGAAGAATGTTTGTCAAGAGTTTCCTGAAAACATTTGCAATAGACTTGAAAAGTTATATTGAACATAAAAAAACTAACAGTTAACCAGCTGAGCTTCACACCCTAAATATATATTCTCTGTTCTGAAGAATGATGCAACTTCTTTATCCGTGTACAAACATTTTTTGCAACATCTCAAACCTGCATGTAGATTATTCATGCCTCTCAATTCCATGGGTTGTCATGTTGTCATCGTGCAAACATAAAGTCTTGGCCTTGGAGAATCACTTTCTATATAAAGTGTTTTGATCTGCAACCTTGAGACATTCTTAAACATGTTCTATGTGTGCCTGGTGGTTTGTAACTAAGGTATAAAAAGTATTACAAAGTGTTTTTATTAATTTAAGATTTTCCTTTCATACAAGTTTGCTGTAACTTACCGTATTAAATATCTTGTAGGCACGGTGACGTGTTTGAAATTCCACCAAGGCAGTCACATGTTCAGCACGAGCGAGGATGGCACAATAGGGATGTGGAAGTACTTTACCTGGGAGTGTTTGAAAACTCTTCGAGGACACACGTAAGTCCTGTATGACAATTTACATTTCACAATGGTTTTGTAAAAAAAAAAAACAATAGAAACTATTTTGTCCTTAAACTATTAAGTTTTATTGGAATTTCAGGTGAAAGCTAATTTTAGTATACACTAGACTACATTACAAGTTTCATTTTGAAGTATCTGCTGTTTTAGGTCGGCCGTTAATTACATTTCCATTCACCCAAGTGGGAGGCTAGCTCTGTCAGTGGGACGAGATAAGACGCTACGTACCTGGAACCTGATTACTGGGCGGTCTGCCTACACCACCAACATCAAACAAGGTAAACAAGCCTCCTAGTCATTGTATCTTCATGGGGTGAAAGATTGTCCAAAGAAAATATCTTTTCCTACATTGACAATTACAAAGGTCAAATTACTGAAAGACCGCTAGAAAAACAAAATACTTAGCTTGTTGCTTGTATGTTTTGTAAATTGATATTACCCTGGTATAAAGTTTTATGTGCTATAAAAATCTTTTGCTGCATCTTACTAATTAATTCATATCGGATCTCGTGAGCATATAGATACAGTAATATATTGGGATGACTTGCTGCACAAAGTCTTTACATGCCTCTCGATTCCATGGGGTGTCATGTCGTTAACTGTGCAAACATAAAATCTTGGCCTTGGAGAATCACTTTCTACATAAAGTGTTTTGATCTGCAACCTTGAGACAAATTTCTGTAAGATGAAATATATGAAATATAAGATACAACAGTGAAAATGATTTTTGTGAAAATCTGATAACTCATTGCTGGTCTTGCATGCACTAATTCCCAACCAATATGTATAACACATGTTAATATGTGCTGGTGTTGTGCCAAGTCCCTGTGACTGGTCCCCTTGGCTCTGAATAAGACAAACAGTATATTCATGACTTGAGAAACATGAGTGATTCCAAAATAAGGATATTAGATTGACACTACAAATGCTTTTGACAAGTAAGCAATTTCTTATTTTGAACACTATGACAATACCTGTATTACAGAATGTGACCCTGAACTTTTATTGCAGAGGCTTCTCAGGTTGTTTGGTCCCCAAGTGGTAACCACTATGCTGTGGTCTTTTTCACAAGAATCGACATATATAATACACAGGTTGGTGGATACTGTTCAGAGACTTTTAATAACAATGTCATCATTTAAGAATTGATATAGAAGCTGTGTATTGTACAAAAGTGGGTACCAAAATCCATCTGATACATTGTTTTCAGAGCAGAAATTTTCTCATTTATCAATCATTTTTAACATAAATGGCATAAAGTACAGTTTGCTGGTAAATGTATGGATAATACTTCATCAGCACCAAATGCCTTTCCGAAGAGGCATTGTCTCGCATAAACCAGTAACAACATAAATAACTTGGGGGGAAAAAAACAGTTAAAATTGTGTATTATTACAACCCAACACTTGAATACATTTGCATCTTGTTTCAGACAGCTGAAGTCATCAGCACAGTGAAAACAACACACAGAGTCAATGACTTGGCTTTCATTTCTGTAAGTGTGACACCTTAGATATATATACTTTACCTTTAGAGTCCATGGTCCTATTGAGCAAATCCATAGAATTTACTGTTAACACATTACAGGGTTAGCACGGGCATTGAAAAAGCCTTGAATTTCACCTTGGGCCTTGAAAATTGGTTTACAGCCTTGAAAAATCCTTGAATGTTAAGGTTTCAGTAGGATAAGTGAAACCTTGGCTACTGGTCAATTTTGTCTATGCCGCCTCCCCTACAGATGTTGATAATTACCATATCAAGTTGTATTTTGATCAAGTGGATACTTAAGTTGCTGTTTTGTTCTCTTGTTCCTCTCAAGCTGACTTAGATGACAGGTAAAATGGCCCTTGGATATTTAATTAGGACATTGAAAAAGACTTGAAAAGACCTTGAGTTTGGTTTGACATAATCCATATGAACCCTGCTTCACTTACTTTTCAGAATTTATTATAAAAACTTTTGATATTAATGAAAGTTTCTATTAATTGAAATGTTTTTAATTTGCTTAAACTCAATGTTTGTCTTTTATAAAAACTTTTGATATTAATGAAAGTTTCTATTAATTGAAATGTTTTGAATTTGCTTAAACTCAATGTTTGTCTTTTCCAGAAAACAGTACTTGTGTATGGAGGAGAAGGAGGACAGGTGTATTTCTACAACATCGTCAACAAAACCACTGTTCATAACTTAGACACACAGACAAACAGGTACATGTAAATAATGTAGGATGGTGTGAACACTTTGTACTGGGATTGAACACCACTGTACATAACTTAGACACACAGACAAACAGAATTGAACACCACTGTACATAACTTAGACACACAGACAGGTACATGTGAATAATGTAGGATGGTGTTAACACTTTGTACTGGGATTGAACACCACTGTACATAACTTAGACACACAGACAAACAGGTACATGTAAATAATGTAGGATGGTGTTAACACTTTATACTGAGATTGTGTACTGGTAAATTAGCAACATTCAAAAAAAAAAAATGTTTCGTTTATGATGTTGAATAAAACACACATTGGGATATGATAAATATTTTGGTTTGATCCTATAGTACACTGGCAGAACGACAATAAAATAAGGTATAACCCATAATTCATTGGGTATGATCACTTTCTAATTAGAAATATATAAAGGTATATGTCTGCCCAGCAAACAATAGGGAGAAAGCTTTGATTGTGATGTCAGTGACAGGGTAATAAACTGAGTTATTGGGGCTGGAATGGGAAATGTAGACCATGACCAATGTCTTGGAAATCAAGAAGGATGTAATATTACGTTAAATATTTCAGAATTCGAGCCATGACTGTTGTGCCTGCACCACCAGAGGAATGTGAGGAGAGCATTGAAAACAGCCACTGGCTGTTCACAGCCTCCAGCGATGGACACATCAAAATATTCAAAGTACAGTGTGACGAGGTGCTTATTTTATAACATTCAAGTACAACATGTCATAGAACATTTAAACTCGGTAATCATGCCATGCAGTTATATTGGGTTAATCTCATAAAGACTTGTGGTAATAATTTCAAGTAAGCCTATGGTAAAACTTAAGACAGATATTTCCGGTAAAAGTGCTGTTAGTCTGATTCAGTAATTAGTGTCGCCGGATTAAATGTCCGGTCCCACATTCATACGGGTCGTTAACTATAGTTTCTATCATGATTCTGAGAGATGTTCTCACAACTAAAATACGTCCCCAGTGCCCTGCCCGACAAGGCTTTAAAGCATACAATTAATTTGGTTGATTAATTTTCCCACTCAAAAAAGTGAGTAAAGTGGGAGCAACAGTTCCTTCCTAAGTGTTGTGAAGGGCGCGAGAGGTTGAGGTTTGATGGTACAGTGATGACTTGTTTCTTGTGCACCGCGCACTACTGTCTGTAACTGTAAGTCGATAAAACGTATTCATTCTTTGATGCTGCTGTAGGTTGCTTTCTATATAAAACTTTGGATAGAGTTTAAAACTGAAATTTTATTGGATGCAACTTTGTAATTATTGTTATTGTTGTAACATAGTTTTAAACTTTGAAATTTTATTGCATTATTGTTGAATAAAACATGATTCAATTTCGAAACTGACCAGACTGAATGTCCTGTAAAGGATTTGAAAGTTTGGCACCCACTGTAAAGATATCATAAAGGCTTGCGGTAAAAATCTCATGGAGGCTTGTAAAAATTTGATGGCAAAGATTTTATAAAGGCCTTTGGTCAAGATATAAGGGAGCTGTAGTAAAGATCTCGTAGAGGTCTGTGGTAAATATCTCTCGAGGGCATGTAGTAAAGGTCTCATAGAGGTCTGTGGTCTAGATCTTGTAAAGGCATGTGCTAAAGATCATGTACAGGCCTGAGGTAAATGTCTCATGGAGGCCTGTGCGAAAAATCTTGTAAAGGGCCCGTGATAGATCTCATAAAGACCTCTGGTAAATATGGACACAGTTTGTACAAAGAAAGAACTGTTGTGTTGCAGTTTCGTTCAAACCTGTCATTCTGCTGATGTTTTACCTTGACACCACTAGGAAGTCGAAGTCCATGGACAAATTATATCTTCAATCATTCCATTTAATATAGATATTGTGTTCATTGAAAGATTTTTGCCTTCATTAGATGGCACTCATGAAATTCTGTTGTATATTTCAGGATGAAGTGCATACTGCTCTTGTAGTTTCCCATAACACCACCTTCAGAGTGACGTGCATGGCAGTGTCCGTGTTCAAAAGTAAATCCAAAGAAGGCACAAAGAAAGATTCTCAGCATGTCAATGTCAAAAAAATAAAAGGTGAATCACAGGAGGTTGTCACGGATACAAAGACAGAAAAATCACAGAAGGAGGCATCAAAAGGCACATCTCGGGACAAATCACAGGTGGCTGATAAAAAGTTGAAAAAAGTTGGGAAAGTCTCCAGGAAAAGAAAGACTGAAACAGAATCACAGGATTCTGGAGTTAATGTGTCACATGAAGTTCGCAGTGAGAATGAAAGCACGAAAACAAAGAAAGTCAAATTCAGTGAAACTGTTACATCAGAAAAAACAACAAAGAAACTTAAAAAAATCAAACAGAAAAAAGAAGTCGCAAAATCTAAATGCCATGTTACGTTTCCAGATGGTAAACAGAAGAAAAAGAAGATGAAATCTTGATTTACAATAAACAATTTTATTCACAGAATATCTTAATGATTTATAGTTGTATGTCAATCAGTCTTAAACATTAACAGAACACAAACAAATACTTCACGATGTACACTCATCTCCCTTTCCACAAATTTTATTCAGATTATATGATGTAAAATGAATTGTATCTGCGATACTATATTGAGGAATATTTGATACAAATTAACATTTTTTGTAGCACCAAAGAATAAACCATTGTCTACATTGCAAGTAGCCCTCAATTCAAATGTTAGTATATGTATATTTAAAAAAAAAAAAAAAAAAAAAATACATATGTGCTCCCTCATTCCTGTTGTTGACTATAGGCTATTTCAAGTTCCCTCTTTCCCACTGTCGACTATAGTCAACAGGCTAAGCTGACATAATTCAGAATGTACATGTAGCTAGCAATTTGGTTTAACTCTTCTGTACTTATGTTGTTTCTGGATTCTGTACAGCAAATAGTTAATAGGCTCGCCCCCACAAGTCTAAACCAAATTGCTAGCTACATGTGCATTCTGAATAATGTCGGCTTAGCCTGTTGACTATAACTAGTAAATATAATATCAAAGTTTAGTTTCATTTAATTTTATTAAAACCATGTTAAATATTTACTTCTATGATTCAGATTCGACTCATTTTATATATATATATAAGTTTGTTGCATAAAGTGTCTGACAAATGCAGTTGAATGAAGGATGGAACAAGTTATAAAACACTTTCAACCCATATTATGGCAAGGAAACTGAACATACTTCAGTATTTTACATTCAAATAATTAATTTTTTATGACATTGAAATTCTCAAACTATCCACTTCTCCATTTACTTCTGGGTTAGCCTGTATCCAAATCTTGCCACCATAAGTATGCTGAAAATAAATAGGTACATATTTATTAAGGAAATAGCTACCATTGGACATATGAACATCATTACAACGGAACAATTTGGTAGTAATGTAATCAAAATTTCTATAATCAACATTACTAGTTGATTGTTCATTCTAATCCTATATGCTATACACACCTCGCCACCAAAGCAAATGACAATTTTCTAATGAAAATATTGACAGTGCAAATTTAACTACAAGTGTCTACTGTAAATCACTTCAATTTTGCATGGGATTAATTTTCACGTTGATATGTGGGATGTGTCTATCACAAATTCAATTTCTTTGCGATTATTTGTAAGCAAATAACGCTTTTGGATGGTGGTCAAACTAAAAGATACTGGTCTAGGAGTCTTGTGGAGTTCTTGATTTACAATCTAATAACGCATCATTCGTGAATTTAAAGACATTTCTAGATCCAACATTTTCAAAATTATGCTGTCCCGAATGTGTCTGAAGAGTAAGTTCGCAAAATATAATATTTGTGAAATCTAAATGATTTACAGTATACCCTATAACTAAATTTCATGGGTTCTGAAAATTATGTAATTACAGAAATATGGATGAAAATCGCTGTCTGATCTAAATTGTCAGATTTCAGGTTAACATGCTCCTGAATTCCATAATGTAGTGCGAAAAAAACAACAGGATCAAACGGAACATCAACATACATGTTGTATAATGCCATTGAAAAATAGACTACAGTAGTTTAATTACAAATAACTTTGCTTTATTATTCATCTATCATTGATGAGATCTACTATGAAGGGATGTACAAAATTTGACCTGGACCTAATGGTTTTGACTTTTGACCTCGTATTTTTGTGAACTAAACATCTTGACCAAGTCTCATTTAGATTAGCGATAAATTCTGCAGTTATCAGCTGGAAACTCAATTTGTGGACAGATGGAGTGATTACTAGTGCACCATGTGACTTAGCTTCTGTTTCTAACACAAAACCACTGCTCCTTACCTCAGGCCAGCAACCACCCCAGCAGGCATGACCTTCTGTGTTTTGTAGAACCTTGACCCCATGACAGTCAACAGGAGACCACTAACCACTACAATATAGAAAAACATGAGTGTCTCTCACCTCAAAATCAACACTAGACCTGCTGGCATGAACTTCCCTGAACCATAAAATCTGGATCCCATGACAAGAGCCAATATACAACAGGTCACTGAAAACAAAGACCCAGGTGTTCAAGCTGTGTAATCCTCTTTTGACAGAATTCCCATCACCAGCAGAGTATTCTGATTGAGTGTAACTTTATGCTTTAGGTAATGTACATTGTTTTGCCTTACTTACCAAATAGAATATCTTGACTCAATTTCCCTTTGGTCTCTGATATTGTCAAACTCTGACTTTAAGTGTTGTTTTTCAGATCACCTGAGACAAAGTCTCTAGTGACCTGGAGTTAATTGCCTTTTGTCCGTCGTCCGTCCTTAAACAATTTACATTTTCAACTTCTTCTCCAAAACCGCTGAACCAAATTGAATGAAATTTGGCAGGAAGCTTCCATGGCCAAAGGTCAACCAAAATTGTGAATTATATGGTCCCCAACCCCTAGGTGCTAGGCAGGGCCAAAAAGGGTCAAATTGACTAAAATTTCAAAAATTTTCTTCTCGACTTCCAGATATGGTAGAAACAAATACTCTTCCCAGATAGAAAGGTCTAAAGGTGCTTTACCAAAATTGTGAATTTCATGACCCTGGGGTCTCATGTTTGCCCCTGGGGAGGGGGTCAACTTTGCTATAATTTATATAGGAAAATCACATTTTTGACTATCATTTGTTTTATTTCTATAGTAATTCATTCTAACTTGGTTAACGTTATCAGCATGGGATGACAGTTTGATGGTATGCACGTGTTGGTCTTGACCAACCCCCAGGGGCTGATGGGCGGGGCCAAAAAGGGTCATATTAGTTGAAAATTAAGAAATCTTTTCAAGATGCAAATAAGATAGAATCAAATACTTTTCACAGATGAAAGAGTCTTAGGTGCTTTACCAAAATTGTGAATTTCATGACCCTGGGGTCTCACGTTTGTCCCTGGGAAGGGGGTCAACTTCGCTATAGTTTATATAGGAAAATTAATTTTTCACTATCATTTGTTTCATTTCTTCTGGAATTCATTCTAACTTGGTAAACATTGTCAGCATGGGATGACAGTTTGATGGTATGCACATGTTGGCCTTGACCGACCCCCAGGGGCTGATGGGTGGGGCCAAAAAGGGCCAAATTGACTAAAATTTCAAAAATCTTCTTCTCAACTTCCAGATATGGTAGAATCAAATACTCTATAGAGATAGAAAGGTCTTAAGGTGCTTTACCAAAATTGTGAATTTCATGACCCTGGGGTCTCATGTTTGCCCCTGGGGAGGGGTCAACTTTGCTATAGTTTATATAGGAAAAAGGGTCAAATTTACAGAAATATTTCAAAACTCAGGTGACCGGTAAGGCCCATGGGCCTCTTGTTTTTCCTTAAAAACATTACAGTTCACACATTTTATATTTATAAATCTATACACTAACATGTAAAAAAAATCAACAAGATTTAATCTGCTAGGCCTTTCTGTTGTAAAGGAACATTTTTAGGTCACCTGAGACAAAGTCTCAAGTGACCTATTCTAATCCCCTTTTGTCCGTCGTCGTGCGTCGTCCGTCGTGCGTCCGTAAACAATTTACATTTTCGACTTCTTCTCCAAAACCCCTAAACCCAAATTCCATGAAATTTGGCAGGAAACTTCTATGGCTAAAGGTCAACCAAAATTGTAAATTATATGGTCCCCACCCCCCCAGGGGCCTGAGGGGCGGGGCTAAAAAGGGGTCAAATTGACTAAAACTTAAAAAATCTTCTTCTCTACTCTCAGATATGGTGGAATCAAACACTCTTCATAGATGGAAGGGTCTTAAGGTGCTTTACCAAAATTGTAAATTTCATGACCCAAGGGTCTCACATTTGCCCCTGGGGAGGGGGTAAACTTTACAATAGTTTATATAGGGAAATCACATTTTTGACTTTTATTTGTTTTAGTTCTATTGGAATTCATTCTAATTTGGTAAACATTGTCAGCATGGGATGACAGTTTGATGGCATGCACATGTTGGCCCTGACTGACCCCCAGGGGCTGATGGGCGGGGCTAAAAAGGGCCAAATTGACTGAAATTTTCAAAAATCTTCTTCTCAAGACCAAAATAAGGTGGAATCAAATATTCTTTTTAGTTAGAAGGGTCTTAAGGTGCTTTACTAAAATTGTGAATTTCATGACCCTGGGGTCTCAAGTTTGCCCCTGGGGAGGGGGTAAACTTTACTATAGTTTATATAGGGAAATCACATTTTTTACTATAATTTGTTTGAATTCTATTGGAATTCATTCTAACTTAGTTAACATTATCACCTTGTGAAGGCAGTGTGATGGTATACACATGTTGGCCCTGACTGACCCCAGGGGCTAATGGGCGAGGTTAAAAAGGGCCAAATTGACTGAAATTTAAAAAATCTTCTTCTCAAGACGGAAATAAGGTGGAATCAAATACTCTTTATAGTTGGAAGCATCTTAAAGTGCTTTACTAAAATTTTGAATTTCATGACCCCGGGGTCTCAAATTTGGCCCTGGGGAGGGGGTATACTTTACTATAGTTTAAATAGGGAATTCACATTTTTGACTGATTTGTTTGATTTCTATTGGAATTCATTCTAACTTGATTAACATTTTCAGCATGGGATGAAAGTTTGATAATATGCACAAGTTGTTCCTGACTGACCCCTAGGGGCTTATGGGCGAGGTTAAAAAGGGCCAAATTGACTGAAATTAAAAAAAATCTTAGGGGCTTATGGGCGGGGCCAAAAATGGTCAATTAAATTAACTGAAATATTTCAAATCTCAGGTGACCGTTAAGGCCCATGGGCCTCTTGTTGTATCATTATTTTGTGCCTGCAAGCAATGTCCACAGTCATGTGTATGTAGCCACACTTTTGTTTGCCAAGATCTGTGTTTTCCCCTGTTGGGAAAGAAAATCAGCGGTCTTTGGACCCTTACATGACCTGGTATGAACAGTGAATATACATGATTTAAAACAGTTTTGATTCACATTACTTACCAAGTGAAAGCATAACATTTTTGGGGTCCTGTGATGTTTGGTAGGCACCATACCCCATCAGCCCTCCGCAGATCACACCTGCGGCCAAGGAAGGGACACTGCCTGTGACAAACAAAAAAGGAATCTGTTTAAAATGAGAATTAGACATGTAACAATGAAGTGACATGATTTTTTTTTTTTTTTTTGTAACTTACATTTTATTCATCAAAATATATATGTATACAGGTACAAATTACATAATTTAATTCATTTTTTTTATTATCCATGCATGCCACGAACAAAACATACACACATACACACATGCACCACACCACACACATACACATATACAAGATGTACATGTATTATATATACTAATATACTGAAATTGATAAACTAATAAAGATATTACTTAAAGACATAAATGTCAAAAATATATCACAATAATCCAAAATCCATCCATCCATCCATCCATACATACATAATACAATACATACATACAATACAAAACATACAAAACATACATACAATACATACAATACATACCATACATACATACATACATACATACATACATACATACATAGAGTACATACATACATACATAGAGTACATACATACATACATAGAGTACATACATACATACAATACAATACATACATACCCACATACATAAGCATACATAAGCACATACATTGCACATACTTACATACATACATACACACACATACATACAATACTAGACAGACTGACAGACAGACACAGAAAAAAGTAAAGATAGTGAAGACTTAGTCAAAAAGGAAAAAAAAAAAAAAAAGAAATTGTTGAGAAAAAGAACAAATATGCAACAGAAACAGATGGAGAAATAGGGTGGGAGGTAGGCTAGGAGAGTTGTTTGACCATGTCAAGGTTGACTTTTATATATATACTGTAACAACTACAACTGTACTACAGAGACATATTACAAGAACAAATTGGTAGAATTAAAAATATATATGGTGGGAAAAAAAAAAAAAATTCTTAAGACAAATTTATTAATTTTTGCCACTTACTCCACTCTAAATCAAACCTTTCCTTGGCTGATACACCTTTACCAGTAGCAATATATTTTTGAACTCTGAAGTGATCCTTAATGGTATTAATTAATGAGTCTATATGTAATGAATTATGGAAGCACCTCATTCTGTAAATGTACTGTTTTATAATAATTATTATTTCATTGTCAACTCTATTTATAGGTGGATAATTATTAGTAATTAGTCCAAAGAGAAAGGATTTTTTGTTCACAGAAAAGGGGATTAATAACGCCTGCAGTAGCGTTTCAAAACTTTGTAATAGTGTCTGAACTTCAATGCATTCCCATAAAATATGTATAACAGTTTCTCTTTCAGAATTACACAAGACACAAACAGGAGAGTTTACCACACCCACTTTACACAAGAATGAATTTGTTGTTAAAAAATGGTGTACCACTCGGAACTGGAACCACTGAAGCTTTGTATTTTTTGTCACTAAAAACGGAATTTTAAAATAGTTTTTCCAATCAGTATCATTTAAATCTTCAAAAATTAAATCCCACTTCCTTCTACCAGATGGCATTATGTTATTTTTAATAAGCTTATTATAAAAACATTTTGAGCCACTGAGTCTGGTGTGCTCAAAAAACGGTTTTAGAATTAGTGGTATAAAAGGACAGGCTAAGTTATATAAACTTAAATCAAAACTAGATATTAACCTTTTTATTGCAGATGTGAAGCCATAGTACTGTAAAAAATTTGTCTCAATCTGATATTTGAGTGAGAATTCATTAAGAGAATAGAACGATCCAGTGGAAGTGTCTTTTAAAACATGGTATATATTAACTACACCTTTTTTAAACCAATTTTTATACAATATCGGTTTTCCTCCAACACATATTTTTTTGTTATACCAAAGAGGTATTTCTAGGATTGACTCATTATTTTCCAAATGTTCTTGACATAAATTATATTTATACCATGATTTAAAAACATCTTTCCAAAACTGATTCTTACAAATATTCATGCATGTATGTATATATTCATTACCACAGTGTGCTAGCAAATCAATATCAATATGAGTCTTCAAGATTGACTGCCATTTTTCTGTAGTTTGGAACAATCTCTTGATCCAATTTAATTTTAACGAACAAATAAAAGAATCTATATTAATCATCTTAAGGCCTCCATTTGCATAATCTTGCACTACTACATCTCTTTTAATTTTGTCTGGCCCACCATTCCATAGATAATTAAAAAGAATAGAATTCAGTTTTTTAAGAAAATTTTCATTTGGATTTGGGAGCGAGATAAAAAGGTGATTTAATTGTGAAACAAGCAGTGATTTAATTATGTGAATTCTACCAATAGGAGTTAAAGATCTTCTACTCCAAGTTTTTATTAATGATTTTAGCTTAATTAATTTTTTGTCAAAATTGAGTTTTGGAATCTCATGTAAATCAACACTAAATTCAATACCTAAAAGTGTAAATTTGTTCCTACCCCACTGCAAATTTAGTTCTGGTAAAAAGGAATCTTGTGAATATTTTTTATGCCCAATCCAAATTACCTGAGTTTTATCAACATTAATTTTTAAGCCTGAAATTTTTGCATATTCACTCAGTTCTTTAATTGCCTCAGACAAAGAATTTTGTGATCCATCTAAAATAAGTGATGTGTCGTCAGCATACTGGGAAACTAATACTGGACAATTGTCAATATCTATACCATTAATATTATCATTATTTCTTAACCTGACTGCCAAAACTTCAGCACATAATATAAACAAATATGGGGCGATTGGATCCCCTTGACGGCAGCCCCGCTTGATATTCAGAGAAGACGATAAATTTCCTCCCTGATTAATTACTGAATATGCATTTCTATGTAAAGCTTTGACCCAAGTCGAAATACCAACACCAAAACCAAAAAAAGTCAAAACTTTATCAATAAAATCCCAAGACACAGAGTCAAAAGCCTTTTCAAAATCTAACATTAATAACATCCCCGAAATATCATTTTCCTCAGTATATTGCATTATATCATAGATCAATCTTGTATTAACCCCTATATACCTCCCTGAAAGAAAACCTGTTTGATCCCTATCTATTATCTTATCTAAAACACTTCTGATCCTAAAAGCTATAGTCCCTGATGCAATTTTATAAACAATATTCAGTAGAGAAATTGGCCTCCAATTTTTTATAAAATGTCTCGCTTTATCTGCTTTAGGAATACAAGTAATAACCCCTTGTCTTTGAGTAATTGATAGTTCCCCCCTTTGATAACCATAATTAACAGATCTAACAACAAAAACTCCTAATTGTCTCCAAAAACATTTAAAAAATTCAGTTGTGAAACCATCAGATCCCGGACTTTTATTATTTTTCATATGCCTTAAGGTTTTACTGGCCTCTTCCAGAGTTATTTCCCCTTCTAAATTATGTGAGTCATGATAGGATAATTTTGGAACATCACAATCGTAAAGAAACTGGTCCAAATTAATCTCCTCTTGTATATCAGTAGAATCATAAAGTTTTCTATAAAAATTACTTACTTCCTCCAATATATCTTCCTGTTTTGTCAAAATTTTACCATTGTCTTTTTGTAACTTGGGTATAATTTTTGATGTAAAATTTCTGCTTTCTAGACTGAAAAAATAACTTGTTGGCTTTTCCCCTTCCTCAACCCACCTAACTCTAGATCGAATCATACTACCTTTCACCTTCTGTGCTCTTATGACTTCTAATTCCTTTTTCTTCATATTCAGTTCTTCTATATTCACACTATCTGCAGATTCTAACTCCTCTATAACTTTCCTAAGATTAGTCTCAGTAATGTTCTGCAGTTTCTTCTTATAAGAAGAGTAAGAGATAGTTCTCCCTCGAATTTCCATTAGCACGGTTTCTAAAAACAACTGATCATTTATAGTAAGTTGTAAATCCTGGTCAGGTATATCATGCAAATTTTCATAGTTGTATACTGGGACACAGTACTGTTTCTTAACACTATCAATACAGTTATTTATAAGATTAAGATAATCAATATCATGTAATAATGAATTATTCAATTTCCATAACCCTCTACCTTTTTTGAATTCATTAACTTTCATAATTATTTTAGGTATGGAATGATCTGAACGGTAACCAGGGTCTATTCCCGAGAAATTTATGCTAGATAGTAGATTCTCTGATATAAGAAAGAAGTCGAGACGAGCTTGTCTAATAGGATTACTTTTTCTCCATGTGTACCGTCTTTTTTCCTCATGCTGTTCTCTAAAAATATCTACTAGATTATAATTATCTATAATTTCTAAAACCTTGTTTCTGGCCTGGGCATTATTTAAGTTTTTGTAGTTTTGACAATAATCAAGCTCGGGTTTTAATACAAGATTAAAATCACCACATAAAACAATATTTGAATTGTTAAAGTAATCAACAGCTTCAGAAACTTTATTATAAAAATCTGGCTTATCCATATTGGGACCATATACATTTATCAACGTAATGCGCAAACCTTCTATATCAATGTCTAGAGCTAAGAAATTACCAGTAGAATCTTTCTTTTCTCTATAAACTTTAAACTCGAAATTATTGTTTAAAAGTATAGCAACACCTCTCGCATTTGACCTAAAAGAATTAAAATAGCAATCATAACCCCATTCGTTCCTAATTAATTCTTCATTTTCTTGTGTAAAGTGGGTATCTTGTAGACAGTAGATACTATATTTATTTTCCCTGAGATAAGTGAACACATCTCTACGTTTAAGTTTATCGGATAGCCCTTGACAATTGGCCGAAACAAATGTCACACCTGCATCAGCCATAGGAACAGAGTATACATGTAGTCATGCGAGCCTACCTTCCCACAAAGTCGAGAGAAAATCAGAAGAAACAGAGAGAGAAAGAGAGAATAAAAAATCATTGAAAACATCATAACATGAAACATACATACATAAAACAGAAGCATAAGATATAAAGTGTGAAGTCTCAGTCATAGACTACTGTTACACTTACGCACTCAAGAAAAAAAAAACATTCAGAGACGAAACTACAGTGTACTTCTACTGCTGTGTTCTAAAAACCGGAAGTGACAGATTAATCTGAAAAAGGTCTTGGTCATTCGAATGCTTGTGTCAAACGGCACAATGACTCTGTGAAGCGTCTGACTGACCAAGATACAATAGTCGCATTATAATTCCGGAAAAAGCTACGTTTAGTAGCCGGAACAAATATAATGTTCGAGAAAAACATTAAATCATATGAACCTCAATTAACTTCTGGAAATACTCTTATAAAGTTGACGATCGCATTATTATAATTTCAAAAAAATATCTTGAAAGTTGAAAGTTCACGCCAATAAATAAATAAACAACTTATGACCATAATTTATTACTGTATTAACGTTATATATAGGCCTAGCCTACTGTATAAGAATAATATCCAAGACATATAAAATAGAATCACTGAAGCATGACAAGCTTACCTGTACATTGTCTCTCCGCATGGATAATTAAATCCCAGATATATAATGCCGAAGAAACGCTAAGGATATCACACACAGATACGTACAAATCTAACTGATAGATATCTAGTCACAATGACAGATCGGAGACCGGGGGATGCCTCGGTAATGTCCACAACCGATCTATAGTGTCAAAAATTCACTGTATCTGTTTATAGTATTAGCGGAAATTTCCATCTTTACATAGATAGTCCTCATTTAATGGTGTGTCATGGAAAAGTCTACGTTTCCTACCGTCCTTCAATATTACGAAAAGTTTTCCGTCTGTACTGAAAGAGTTTTTAACACAGTCTAGTTTGTATGCTTCTCTCAGGCGATCTTGATTGTGTTTGGTGAGATCCTCGAATATGGTAATTCCTGAATTTCTCAACACTCTCCTCTCCTTCAGAATTTCGAATTTCTTGGTTCTGTGGGTGAACTTTACAATAATGTTTCTCTTTCTACCAGTCACAAATTTCCCCAGTCGGTGGGCTATGTCAATATCCTCTTTGGCAAGAGATACTTTTAACCTAGAGTTTACAAACTTGGTCACCTTTTCCTTACACTCTTCCACAGTCTCTTTTTCCGAAGGATCGTCCAAACCGAATATCCGGATGGAATTTTTTCGACCGTGCTGTTCTAAGTCATTTAACTGATTGTTCATTTCCATCCTCGAAACTTGTAATTCTGCACAAGTACATCGAAGGTTTGTAACAGTCTCTCGTAGTTCATCATTCTCCTTCTCTAAATCGAAGATCCTACTTTCGTAAGAGTCGATAAGTTCCCGATTTTCTTTCCTAATATCGTCCTTCAACCTTGCAAATTTTTCTTCCATTTTGTCTGTGATACGGTCGATCTTTTTGTCCATCTCCGTCTTTGTTACTAACTTAGAGAGCATCGCAGAAATTTCTTCCAATCTTTCATCGGTTGTTTTAGCAGAGGTTGAAGTAGTTCTACCTGCAGTACCAGTTTTACCCATGATTAAAGTCCAATTCCAGTATAGGTGTGCACACTACACTATATAATTCCACAGGTAAACGTATATACGCGTAAAGGTGCGTCGTTAACAGTAGTCACACGGTAAGGTCTAATCCATTGTGATTTTTTTCGAAGCCTCAAAAGTCACTTTATGCACATTTAAGAGCAAAAATTTTCAGATGATATGAGTCTAGAGTTCATCAGCCAAATGTTGTGCAAAAATCATAGTTGTTGGAGTTCTTAAAACTTCCGAAAATGTATAAAAATACTGGAGCCAAACAACAGTCAACTTTCCTGGTCCGTGTGACCTTGACCTCCTTGACCTGATTTTTTTATTTCATCAGTATTCAGGTGAATGCATCGAATAATTTTACTTTTATTTAAGTGTGCCATAATTTAGAAGTATCAAATTTGATTCAGAAAAATGAGAAGAACACAGGAAATAAACCAAGGAACTAAGGTACACTCCAGACAATTACTCTGATTTTGAGGAGGCATTTGATTCCATTCACAGAGAGCCTTTGGTCTATCAAGAAGTTATATGGGATCCCAGATAATCCAATCAGAATAGTCAAAATTCTATATGAAACTTTTGAATGTGAAGTGTTAGAATATAGTGAAGAACCTGACTAGTTCCAAATAACAGCAGGAGTGAAACAGGGTTGCTCATTGTCTGGAGTTCCCATTTGATGGTAATAGATCTAGACTTCATAATGAAAAGAACAACAGAAAGAGAACCAAAAGGAATAAGATTGGACTTCATCACAAAACTGGAAGATCTAGACTGGCAATTTTGCTCTACTCGCTTCAAAATTTCAGAATATCAAACAAAAGTCACAACGATTATATTGTTTTCTGATCAATCCCAAAATTCATATGCACAACTTGGGATCAAGGAGAACCTACATATGAAGATTTCTGAAAGATCCCTTCAGTACTTTCTGAGAAATAGCGATAACAAACTTCAATTGTCAAAATCCAAGATGGCTGCCTGTCGGCCATGTTGTTTTTTGATTGGTCTCAAAATGCAATATGCATAAATATGGACCAAGGGCAACCTAAATATGAAATTTGAGAAAGATCCCTTCAGTGCTTTCTGAGAAATAGCGATAACAAGAATTGTTGAGGGAGGGAGGAATGGACGGACAGAGGGATCACGGACGCGGGGCGATTTGAATAGCCCACCATCATCAGATGGGCAATTCAAATCGCCTTGCGTCCGTGATGTGTACATGAATGTAAATGAAGGAAATGGCTATAAAGATGAGACAAATACACAGTATACTTGTAAAATCATTTAATGTGGTTCGATGAGGTAATATTTTGTTATAGTGTCCGATTTGTTAGCACGGTAACAAGTGTAACTTCGAGCAGAACTTCCATTTCTGCTCTATCCTGTCTGTGCATGCTCTATTAATAGTCGTTTGCAGCGATTAATTTTCGAAATCCAGATCAAAGTCACATTTTCAAAAACTTTTATTTTTAAGAATTTTGGTTATCTTCAGGCTTTGAGTGTTGTATTACTGTAAAGTTTATAACTTTTACTAGTTGAAAAATATACAAGATTCCCGTTTACTTTTGTTTTTATAGCATAAACCCATTTCAATGATGGAATGCCCCCTTTAAACATAGAAGTGAAACTTGGAAAAAGAACAGAGCGAGACAAAAAGAAGCTTGACACCTTTTAGAACAGATGCCTGAAACAACTGCTGAGAATAAGATATCCTATATATGAAAAGTTTCATCGCAGAACAGGAACACCAAGGGTCAGCGAAGCAATAGCAAACAGGAAATAGAAATCGATTGGCCATGTACTAAGAATATCTTTCTATATAAATCAATGTAATCATTTTGTGTCGTTATCACACTTTCTGTAACATATATATTTGTGGAGAGGGCTTTTCTAAGTTGTAATAACTTGTGCCCGATCCTTTTGTTTATAACAATAAAATATTTTCAAATCAAATCAATGGGTACCACCGGGATCTGTATCACTATACTGACATGGCATCCAGAGGGAAAGAGAAAAGTACCGACCAAAACCAACATGGAGGACTTAACTGAGGAATGGTCAAGGCTGGGATGGAGTAGTTGAACGTCAGCAAAGGCAGCAACTAGAGATAGGGACAGGTGGTGGCAGTGTATCAGGGACAAAATAGAACAATGATATGGCATTTTGGGGTAAATGAATATCTCACTTATCCATATATATGTAAGATAGGTGTCATGTCACGCCAGATTTTACCGTATTTGCACCAAAATCTTAACAACACCAAATGGTGTCGGAGAATTCCAAATTTTCATATAGTAGTGTGCTCTGGCCCTAAACCAGACTTGATGTCAGAGCCTAAGGAAACTTGGCCTAGGGACCAAGAGGAACTTAGCTTTGAAAAATGACAAAGATCCCTTCAGTCCTTTCTGAGAAATGGTGACAACAATCTTCAATTGTCAAAATCCAAGATGGTCGCCTGCTGGCCATGTTGTTTTCCGATCGATCCCAAAATGCAATATACACAGCTAAGGACCAAGGGGAACATACATATGAAATGCGAGAAAAATTCCTTGCGTACTTTCTGAGAAATAGCGATGATAAGAATCATTGAGGGAGGGATGGACAGAGGACGGTCCAAGGATGCAAGGCAATTTGAGTAGCCTTGACTTCAGTTATTATAGTTCCTATTCCTGGAAAGTGGAGAAAAAGAAACCTTTATGGCAGACACAAACATATAGTGAGTGGGGTTAACAGAACTAAGGGACGGGACATATTTTAGGCCTCAGTTTTTTTTATTAGGGCTATTAGGTTAAACCAGGGACATACATGTAGGTAGTATGTCCCTGGTTAAACTTTGGACAATTATTCCAGTTGTCTCCCTGTAACAAGGTTATTTCGTGTGAAAAGAAAGTAGGGTACACCTCAAAATAAATTCAGGAAGAATGGAATTATTTATTCATGCATAACTGTAAAGAAACGCGTTTACTTTACAGAAATACGAGTAAAACGTGTATACATTATATACAAATAATGAAAAACGCCGACTTGAAGGATTGTAACGCAATGATCATGCTTTCGGTTTGCACTTTTCAGCTGATGTAAAACAGATATAAACATTTCAAAGTAATGATAAGTACATTACCCGCTCTAGTATAACCCAGGATACCTCCAGCAGCAACTGTAACCGCATACGCAATACTGACATAATCGACAGGCATCTTTGTAAGTCTACTTGTATATCGTGGAAAACGCTCTGCGTGTCAACTCTTCACTGTCCAAACAGGAACTGAACATGTCAAGGGGCGATAACCCTGCCACTTCCAAGATGGATGCACCCAGCGATGGTAAAGTCTGTGGGTTTCCAGTAAAAACAACACAGGTGCGTATACATGGATGCGATCGCATTATGTACGGATTGTCATATGTAATATTTTTTATGTCTGTAATAGCATCAGTAGACACTCAGTATGTCATATCAACACTGAAACCTTAACAACTACAGTAACACTGACTTATTCAACAAAACCTAACATTTATTTAGACAGAGACATATCCTGGAGTATCGTAATATATAATGTCTCTGATTTAGATATCTACCAGTCTTTTGCAAATTTGTTTGTCAGTTGATCTGAAATTGGCTACTTTGGTATAAAGAATGTACAAATGCTCGTAAAAATAGTATCTGGTGTCCATTAACCTGTCTTTTGGGCTCCTCTAGAGTATCTACTCTTTGTGTCCTTGTATCCATATACTCTCTTGTACATTAATTGTTTTTTGATGTTACCAATAATGCTGGTATATTTACAGAAAGCTGTGATGGTGAACAATCAGAAAACTGACATCCTATGTAGCCACTTTGCAGACAAGCTTTTTGTGGTTGTCACACAATTTAACAAGTTAGGAAACTTGGTATGTAAATTACAAAGATTTAGAAGTACATGAACTGAAAATTACTATTGGCCAGTTTTGACTATTTAACCATGATATACATCACATTTGATAAATGTATCCTTAGACAAGGGGACAATATTTGAGTGGAAGGTTAATTGGACTCTGTAGCTATTACACTAAAATACGTACCCCATAGGGGAATTTACATCATAGATACATAATAGTTCATTTTCACAAAATAGGTGGTTTCTGCCAAAATGGAAAAAATTGTCACTATTAATTTATGGATATCCATAATTCAGTTATGGATATCCATAAATAATTACAAATATCTGTAATTGATTTTAATATTCATAATTTAATTTATGGATATCCATATTTTAGCTTGACTACATGTACAGTAGACAGTAGAGGGCGTTGATTTATGTGTATCCATGGGTGAAATATAGACTAATTTACTTTTAAACTGAAAGTGTGTCCTTTATGCAACATGTATCTGTTAACAATAAACTTGTGTAAAGTATTTACTTTACATATCACAGATAAAATGCTTTTACTTGAACTAAAGAAAATAACCATTAATTAATAGACCATTAAAAGATACTTCAACATTTCAAAAGGGATGAAGGATTATTAAAAATGTAAAAGAAATATGATGTTTGCCATGATATAAAAGTATGGTCTCAAAAATGTGTAAAAAAAAAGAGACATTTTCCCCTCTTGGATGACAAAATAAATTGTATGCTTGGTTCTTTTCTTTTTAACTCTTAATAATTGCAATCATTTACATCACCAACTACTAGCAATATACATTCATATTTCCTTAATTGTTGTTTTTTTAGCAGAAGGAATAGCCTTAATACTGAGCCTCTAATATGACCACATGCGAATCGTTCGGACATTTACAATAGACTTCCAATTTCCTAGTGTTGAGACTCTTAACACGAAAAAGAAACATGGAATTAACAAAAGACAACACTGCCACTGCATAATTTATTGACATTCCCCAAATGTTTGCCATTTAAATTGGTATACATATTTTGACATGTCATCCATCTATTGTCAGTACCCACATGATCTGTCTTCGTATAAGCTTCTGTTTCTGTCTTCGTATAAGCTTAACTCCAAACGAGTCAAATATAGAGAAGACTCCATGGAACTGAAGACAGAAAAGAAATGTATACAGATAGGTATCTGGTGTAATGATGATTAGGGTACATGCCATGGTAGGATTGAGCAGAAGCTGCAGAACAAAACGTTTTCATCATGATTATTAAGTTACTGAAAACTGCGTTAAGATTATATCTGTAAATAATCAGTGGAAAATAGTTCCGGTGGTGAACCTGCAAGAGTTATCTACCCTGCTGATTTATAAATATACACAAGTCGATTTATAAATATCCATAAATCATTGATGGATGTCCATAAATCATTTATAGATATCCATAAATAGTGACATTTTTTTCCACTTTGGCTTGCCATAAAAATAATTCGCAATTTGTTTTGATAATTTGTTTGCATTTCACATTGGGTATATGCCATTAATAATTCTTATATCAAACTATAAAATTATAGTTATACATGTTCATGAAGCATGACTTATCCGATGTGTACCCAGTATGTGTAATGCTAGGCTATTCACTAAAGGCCAGTGAAACACAATAATTGGTTGTGTGTTATAGTTTTGTTATTGTTGAAAATAGCTAGATATTGACTTTCTATACCAGAGTGGATATCTGTAGATTTTGTTTTGTTTTATTTTCTTTGTCAGATTGAACTGACCAGGGATGTTGCTGTTGATGGTGTTTTATTTTCTTTGTCAGATTGAACTGACCAGGGATGTTGCTGTTGATGGTGTTTTATTTTCTTTGTCAGATTGAACTGACCAGGGATGTTGCTGTTGATGATGCCATAACTCCTTCCAGACCTTCATATTCCACCAAAGTGCTTATGGGACGGGACGAGGTATGCTTTCTAAAGGCCAACTATAGTTAGTAAAGATCTTGTACACTTACACATGGACAGTTTCAGAATAAATTCCCCAACTAGATACTTGTCCTTCACCAGTAAAATCCTTTTACAACTAGTACTTACTTCACCCTTTTTAATAAGAAAAGTCAGTATAGCACTTTAATGGGATATTTTGTGATCACTCCTAAAATGTTATCTCCCAAGAAAGGGGCCACGAAGGAGTAGTAGTTTAAGTCTCCCGACACTTTATCACTAGCCCTCCACCTCTGGGTTGCGAGTTTGAAACCCACGTGGGGCAGTTGCCTGGTACTAACCGTAGGCTGGTGATTTTTCTCCGGGTACTCCGCCTTTCCTCCACCTCTAAAACCTAGCACGTCCTTAAATAAATAAAATAAACCAAATTCCCAAGAAAAGGTTTCCAATCAAGCATTCCTATATTTGAGTACAGCTTGTAAGAATTCTTCCCTTTGTGAGTGCTAACACTTGTCAGGAGGACTGTCCGGCTGTGATACCAGGAACACCACAGAACAGTGTTATAATATAGACAGGAGACTCCCCTTTATATAAAGAAAAAAAACAACACAATACCCGGGGGTAATAAATTGCTTTATTAGTACAATGATAAGGTCAATATTTATCATTTATCACTGCAAGAAAGGTCATATGATTTCATCCATGACAAAATATTTTTTGCAATAAATGTTTGAATTTCCATTTTTTGGTGAAATAGAAATGCAGCCAAAATAAAATTCCAACATGCAGGTAAAGTTTCTCAGCTAAAATATGATTCTTTCTGTAACCACTTAACACTTACAGTGTGGCATTTTTTCATCCCCACCAAAAAATCTAGGTATTGAGAATATTAGCCTGGAAAGGCATAGTAATTTGTGACAATAAAGCAAACGGTGGTTCATGACAACCGGTCCTGGCCATATCATATCCCATTTATTCTAATTCACCCTTGTTACAAAAGTGAAATCCTAGCATTTGTGTAATATTTCCAGGAGGTGTATTATCCCTTTTGGACAGTTACTGGTATAAATATAGATGATCACATACATACAGACATGTATAAATCCCATTAATTGATTTAGTTATGTTATGCTTATAAATACTTATCCATATATGTATGTAATTAATAAGGACTTTCTTGTTATCCTAACAGTGTTACATAGATAGATAAATTAGACTCTAGCTACCCGTGTTGTTATTATTATTACTTGTACTCAGAAAGCAGAATCAGTTTCACATAAAACGTAATTTCTGTGTTGCAGCCATTGATGCATGTTCTTGCGAAGAATGTACTTGGTAAGCTGGATATTAAGAAGCCGGTGATGTTGGCACTGGCTCTGAAGGATGAGTCGCCGAAATCTGTAGCCCAGCTGAGTGAGGCGATTAAGGGAATAGTATAACATAGAAAACAGGCATGTGCTCTACTGAACAAGGCCAAATGACAATGAAGTCAGAGGGGACTATTTATGTAGATCTGGGTCCTTCTGGACAAGGCTAGTGGTTATGGAGTAGGACTATGTACACAGACACAGGAGACAGGTCTGGGCTCTTCTGTACAATGGAGTCAGAGGGGACTGTGTATGTAGACACAGGAGACAGATCTGGGCTCTTCTGTACAATGGAGTCAGAGGGACTGTATACAGACACAGGAGACAGGTCTGGGCTCTTCTGTACAATGGAGTCGGAGGGGACTGTGTATGTAGACACAGGAGACAGGTCTGGGCTCTTCTGTACAATGGAGTCGGAGGGGACTGTGTATGCAGACACAGGAGACAGGTCTGGGCTCTTCTGTACAATGGAGTCGGAGGGGACTGTGTATGTAGACACAGGAGACAGATCTGGGCTCTTCTGTACAATGGAGTCGGAGTGGACTGTGTATGTAGACACAGGAGACAGATCTGGGCTCTTCTGTACAATGGAGTCGGAGGGAACTGTGTATGTAGACTCCAGAGATTGGTCTGGGCTCTTCTGTACAATGGAGTCGGAGGGAACTGTGTATGTAGACATAGGAGATTGGTCTGGGCTCTTCTGTACAATGGAGTCGGAGGGGACTGTGTATGTAGACACAGGAGACTGGTCTGGGCTCTTCTGTACAATGGAGTCGGAGGGGACTGTGTACACAGACACAGGAGATTGGTCTGGGCTCTTCTGTACAATGGAGTCGGAGGGGACTCTGTATGTAGACTCCGGAGATTGGTCTGGGCTCTTCTGTACAATGGAGTCGGAGGGGACTGTGTATGTAGACACAGGAGACAGGTCTGGGCTCTTCTGTACAATGGAGTCGGAGGGGACTCTGTATACAGACACAGGAGATTGGTCTGGGCTGCTCTTCTGTACAATGGAGTCGGAGGGGACTGTATATAGACACAGGAGACAGGTCTGGGCTCTTCTGTACAATGGAGTCGGAGGGGACTCTGTATACAGACACAGGAGATTGGTCTGGGCTGCTCTTCTGTACAATGGAGTCAGAGGGGACTGTATATAGACACAGGAGACAGGTCTGGGCTCTTCTGTACCATGGAGTCGGAGGGGACTATGTATGTAGACACAGGAGACAGGTCTGGGCTCTTCCGTACAGACAAGTAGACAAGCAATATCCTTGTTAAATGAGAGAAAGGATGAATCCTGATGTTTGAACTTTTATCTACTATATTGAGATCGTCAGTTGCAATAGAATAAATGTACCATGTCTCCTTCACAATACAATACATGTACCCTGTCTCCTTCACAATACAATACATGTACCCTGCCTCCTTCACAATACAATACATGTACCCTGTCTCCTTCACAATACAATACATGTACCCATGCCTCCTTCACAATACAATACATGTACCCATGCCTCCTTCACAATACAATACATGTACCCTGTCTCCTTCACAATACAATACATGTACCCTGCCTCCTTCACAATACAATACATGTACCCTGTCTCCTTCACAATACAATACATGTACCCTGTCTCCTTCACAATACAATACATGTACCCATGCCTCCTTCAAAATACAATACATGTACCCATGTCTCCTTCATACTGGAATACAAAAACCTTAAACCCAATGATTTAGGTCAGGGTAGCCATGATGAACACACCAACGGTCCAGCTTCCTGTCTTTGTGTAATGTTTTGTGTCTACTGTCTAATGAGGTATTTTTCTACAGACTTAAAATATGACATGCTCATGACTTTTTTTCAGTCTTGGTCATACCTTGTATTAAAGAAATTTGTATTAAAGAAAAAAATAACACTGAAATTTCTTTGATTTTATTTTTATACTGGATCCAGACAAACTCGAAAAGAAATAATAATTGAAAATGAATAAATGTGTAGCAGTTTATTTTGTGCTTTTCTACTGATAAATGTTTGGTAGTGACATTGCTAAACATGTTCCTATGACATATGCAATATCTTAACCCAGTGTCACCTATAGCTGACATGATCTGGGGGTTGGAACCCCTGTAGTGACAGTCACATTGCTGAACATGTTCCTATGACATATCGAATATCTTAACCCAGTGTCACCTATAGCTGACATGATCTGGGGGTTGGAACCCCTGTAGTGACAATAGGTAAACAACATCTGTTTAATTGTTGCCTGTCCTTACGAACTGGCAGGTTTGTCTGCACACAGGACTTGCACAAATTCCAAACCCACTAGTCCAGTCGATTTACTCAAAATATAGCCCAAAGTGAGATATCAATTTATTACAACTTATTTCTTGGTTTTTGAAATCAACCTTTGGGAAAATGTCTTTTAAGTCTTAGAACAAATAGAGAAATTTAGAGAAATTTGTGTTTTTAACCTTCATTGAAGTGTAATATCTACCTCTTATATAATGATGTATATGAAAAACTAGCAGTATATTTAGACCAACTAAAAACAGTACAGATTTGCCAACACTTTTTCAACTGAAATATAGGATTGGAATTATCTTGAAATAGGCTTAAAATCCTTCCTTGTTTGATGATAATGACTCTTGTTATCTTTTTAAATGTGGAATATGTCATAAACTAATCTCATAACTGAAATGAGTTTTCATTTTACTTCTGAACATATGGCATTCCATTTAATTTTCATATATGAACAATGGTACATGCACATTTGACCAATTGTGCTAACTTGGTGTTTGTCAATAGGCCCTGTTGAATGCAAGCAAATTCTCAAGTACAGCATTTATTTTGATAAGAACAGTTTACATATGTGTCCAAGGTATAACATTGAACATGTCATTACATGCAATGTTGCATGAACAGTAAAAAATGGCTTAGTCCATGATTCTGAAAAACAACATTTGATTCTGGAACACTTGATCTTGGAAAATTTGATTGTGGAACATTTGATTGAGGAACATTTGATTGCGGAACATTTGATCGTGGAACATTTGATCGCGGAACATTTGGTCGCAGAACATTTAATCGTGGAACATTTGATTGCGGAACATTTGATCGTGAACATTTGATTGCGGAACATTTGATCGTGGAACATTTGATTGTGGAACATTTGATCGCGGAACATTTGATCGCGGAACATTTTATTGCGGAACATTTGATCGTTGAACATTTGATTCTGGACCCAAACAAGTTTTATCTGATGACTCTGCTAGAAAAAAAAGTCTTCACAAAATGTATGTTTTCTTGAAATCAACATCATACAACTTTCTTTTTATTCAAAACTACGTATCCCCCCACTCCGTACCATTGGCCATCCCCCCCCCACTCCGTACCATTGGCCATCCCCCCACTCCGTACCATTGGCCATCCCCCCACTCCGTACCATTGGCCATCTCCCCACTCCGTACCATTGGCCATCTCCCCACTCCGTACCATTGGCCATAATGGCGGGAAAGACAAATATTTGTTTGCTAAAACCAAGAGGTAATATTATTTCCCAATAATCATAAGGACCATGACTGATATTGTGGTAATTCCAGGGCAAAACAATATTATCATAAATTCTGAAGAGCTATTGATCAACCCAGAGACATATATAGATTATTATACATGTATATATATCTCATCAACCATACTTCTCTCACGATTTCCAGATATCTTAAGCAAGATGTCATTTTTGCTTAGGAACATCCATAGAAAATATTTTCATGAGCTTTGCAGCTTTAGCCTTTCATATTGTTAAAATACAGTTACAATAATTTGGAAATCATTCAATATGGACTTTGAAACAGTTCCAAATCAGCCCGAGAGTCCAATCAACAATTCCATCGCATAAAAGCAAAAGCTCATTTATAAAATTAAATACATTATACCACATGTCAATATATTTATTCTAATCTTTCATTGATATTAATTAATGATCATCAGTATGTTGTTCCTTTTTAAGATAAAATTCAATATGTTCAACATTTTAAGTACTTTTTAGCAATATTCGTGGTGCATTATTTTTTTTTACGCAATAGTTAACACTCCTACTGGTGTTTACAATAAATTGACTAGAATACACGGTCGATATACATTGTCCGAATACAGGGTTATTTTTCAATGTGCTAGGAACTGTAACTCTGGTTGCATTGACAAACCTCGGTAATCAGGAGTTGTCTTTCTTGCATCATTTTCACTGGCAAACTTTGTTATTGTTTGTAAAAAAAAATCCAACATATATATTAATATTCTATAAATATGTATAGGTTGTGCCCTTGACAATGACCTGTGTATCAATTTGTAAAATCACCGAGAAGACATGTTCTATAATATGATTTGTCGTTATCACCAGATTAAGGCTTATCATGTAAACATACCCTAAATTATCATACTTCATAGATATAATGTAACAGAATTAACTTTGTTTGTGACATGATGTGGTGAGATTCCTCCCGATAACTTCAAAATACAACGGCTACCTTAGTTTACACTCGCCAGTGCAGTTAGTAGTGTAGACATATAATTAGGTGGTGTAGCCTACTAGTAAAACGAAAGTATCATTTTATATACAAATAATGACTGTTTACTGGGTAGGTTTTATGTTCACTCTATGATTACTAAGCGCGGTGGTTACTGCAGTCTCTGGTAGCTTGACAGACTTCGACATTAACGTCTGACGAAATGTGGTAATCTAAAACGCTGTGCACGTTTTCAATAGAAGATTTATATAACCGAACAGCAAAGTCTTGTTTACTAATTATCCAGAACCTTGTAAAAATTAAAGTTTAAAATGACATTTAAATGTGCAAAAAGCTAAACACACTGCCTACTCAACCTGATAGACGTGAGGTGTATTTGTCGGGTATGACATCTGTCGGGTATGACACTCACTTATCACAGGTATAATCACAGCTCTGGCACGCCAGGTTTTCTACAATCAAATACTTGCACTGAATAATTGAAGAGTTTTGCTTCAGCAAAATGCATTTATTCTAATTTTACTAACAATGCAAGTGAAGGATTTCTTTTTTTTAATTTTTACATTAAAATGCAGTGTTTGTTAGCGATATCTTGCGGTTCTATTAATGCACATTCCATTGTTAATGGTTTAGTGAAGCGATGTATTTGTTCCGTATAGTTTGCTTTGCTGTCCCTCCCCCAGTCTCTCTGGGTCCCTAGGGTTACCTCCGGGGCGGGGCAGTCTGCAAACTGACATTGTCATAGGAAACCCGATCCCTCTGTGTCTGTCCGGGCGGGGAATGGGTAATTACTATAATGGGTCTGAAGTAGCCTTGTGTTTTAGGGAAACATTAGTAGGCAACAAACATTGTATTATTATGTAATAAAATTATCCTTAGTGGTTCTCTCATTGAAATTATTGTTTTATTACATAATTACAGAGTTTATCGTTGTATCTAACTCTCCGGAGGCGATACTCGTGCTTTTGTCGACAGAACTGCATAATGATGTATTAGTGATGCTATTGGTCGACTTTACAATGGTTTTATTTTAATCCGAAACAGCTGATGTGATCTCATTAATCAATGCTTTACTAATTACACGCCCAATAAATTACCATGATTAATGACAAGTTGACACGCTTTCTTACTTTGAAGGTTCTCTATAGAACACTGTAGCGTCATATTTTCAATATCAAAAGCTTGAATAAATTCAATCTTGGTGTACGTACCCGAAATGAAATAGCTCTTCTGTGGTTAATGTCACGTGGATTAAAAACCATTCAGCTGTAGCTGTTCCAACGCTGTGAAGTCTGAGTGTCGAATCTGTTTTATTGTATTTTAATGCATCTAAATAAATATTAATTAGATAAGGAATATACCAACAGATAGACATCCAGGCCGGTCAGGTCACGAGTCAGAAATTATCTCCCGACATCGTGTTACTATGTTAAAAACCTAATTATCAAACTTACGTAACAGGTTAAATATCTGAATTGACATTGCTATCCAGGTGTTCTTCGATATCAGATTCGTGAATTTCGACTGGCTAGACCCGATCAGGCCACGAGTTGTCTCCCGCCTCATCAGTAGATTAGATTATTATTGTGACAGTTCTTAAACATTCAGCATATTTTTATGAGGGACTTCAGGATGAAGTATACTATTCACATCACCTAAAATTGCATAAAACAAAGTATGAAGCAACCGAACTGTTTTGAAACCAAAGAAGGCAAAACCGGTTGGGCTGGTGCTGGTCAAATGCTAGTTATGTCAAACTAGTAAGAACTTAGGGAGAAGAAAGGAAAAGGAGAGAGGGGGTGCTGGGGTCAGCTATGGTCAGTTCTCCCGGGAATACCCGGAAAGAGGGAGGGGGGGGGGGGGGGTCAGCTATGGTCACACAGTTCTCCAGGAAATACCCGGAAAGGGGAATACCCGGAAAAAAGGGGGGGGGCAGCTATGGTCACACAGTTCTCCCGGGAATACCCGGAAAGGGGGGGGGGGGGGGGGGGGGGGGGGGTCAGCTATGGTCACACAGTTCTCCCGGAAATACCCGGAAAGGGAGGGGGGTCAGCTATGGTCACACAGTTCTCCCGGAAATCCCCGGAAAAAGGGGGTGGGGGTCAGCTATGGTCACACAGTTCCCGGAAATATTATTGGTCGTCTTGCTTCCTTATTTATAAGTAGGAGTGTAAAGTGTTTAAAACTATTCATATTCAGAACTCTAATTGCCAATGATATCATAAGTTGACTCTTACAGCAAATACACGTGTATCTAATAAAAAACAAGTGATGCAGGTCAATCTTTGGTATGTTGATTTCTGTCACCTTGTTCCTTTCCTTCCATCAATCCTCTTCCGCCCCCATTCCTTCCCCATCCTATTTTCCAGGAAATACCCGGAAAGGGGGGGGGGGGGGGTAGCTATGGTCACTCAGTTCTCCCGGGAATACCCGGAAAGAGGGGGGGGGGGGGGTCAGTTATGGTCACACAGTTCTCCCGGGAATACCCGGAAAAAAGGGGGGGGGGGCAGCTATGGTCACACAGTTCTCCAGGAAATACCCGGAAAGGGGGGGGGGTCAGCTATGGTCACACAGTTCTCCCGGGAATACCCGGAAAGGGGGGGGGGGGGTAGCTATGGTCACTCAGTTCTCCCGGGAATACCCGGAAAGAGGGGGGGGGGGTCAGTTATGGTCACACAGTTCTCCCGGGAATACCCGGAAAGGGGGGGTGGGGTCAGCTATGGTCACACAGTTCTCCCGGGAATACCCGGAAAAAAGGGGGGGGGGCAGCTATGGTCACACAGTTCTCCAGGAAATACCCGGAAAGGGGGGGGGGTCAGCTATAGTCACACAGTTCTCCCGGGAATACCCGGAAAGGGGGGGGGGTCAGCTATGGTCACACAGTTCTCCAGGAAATACCCGGAAAGGGGGGGGGGGGTCAGCTATGGTCACACAGTTCTCCCGGGAATACCAGGAAAGGGGGGGGGGGGGGTCAGCTATGGTCACACAGTTCTCCCGGGAATACCCGGAAAGGGGGGGGGGGGTCAGCTATGGTCACACAGTTCTCCAGGAAATACCCGGAAAGGGGGGGGGGGTCAGCTATGGTCACACAGTTCTCCCGGGAATACCCGGAAAGGGGGGGGGGGGGGGGGGGTCAGCTATGGTCACACAGTTCTCCCGGAAATACCCGGAAAAAGGGGGTGGGGGTCAGCTATGGTCACACAGTTCCCGGAAATATTATTGGTCGTCTTGCTTCCTTATTTATAAGTAGGAGTGTAAAGTGTTTAAAACTATTCATATTCAGAACTCTAATTGCCAATGATATCATAAGTTGACTCTTACAGCAAATACACGTGTATCTAATAAAAAACAAGTGATGCAGGTCAATCTTTGGTATGTTGATTTCTGTCACCTTGTTCCTTTCCTTCCATCAATCCTCTTCCGCCCCCATTCCTTCCCCATCCTATTTTCTCTTCCTATTAACCATTTCCACCTCTTCTAGTATAAGGCATCGGCCATTTTATTACTGAAGCAAGGTGGAGCCGGGAGGCTGGTATTAAAAAATATAACCCCCGTCTTTGCTGAAGATAAACTGATTGTTCATCTTAAGTAACAAAAACATTTAACAAGTTTTAAAAAAATGCACTGTTGAATTTCTGATCCTGTCGATTCACGGTGGAATTAAGGTCTCCTTTTCTATTCTCTGTGGTATTGAACCCCTGTGTGGATACAAAGAAATATTTCTATTGTTTTCTCCATTGGTCACATAAAATGGAACTTGAAGGCCTAGAATGATATGGTGACAGTCTCGATATGAAGGGTTTTGCACCATTTTTTCAAGACCTTGGGCTTACGCGGTATTTGGCGCTGTCCCACGTCCCTCCATGCAAGTCCTGAGCTGATGGGTGGGGCCAAAAAGGGTCAATAAATTAATTTAAATGCTTCAAAACCAAGATGACCATTGACCTCTTGTTGTTTGATACATTTTACGTTCTTAATTGATATATTCACAATCCACAATTTCCGTCTCAGATTAACTATAATTGTCAAGAACAGCGGGTAATGACACAGATTTAGGAGTAGTGACGTGGTCGAATGTTCTATAGGAACTGTACGCCTCAGCCGCTTGTTCACTCATTTCCGCAATCTCTAGTTAAGTTTCTAACAACGTACTCACTTGACATTAGCTTTTTATACAGAGAACATCGGGTAACAGGAGAATACGCTAAAATTGCGTTGATCAGTCCTTTGAAAATGGCACCGTCTAGTTGACGTTCCGGTAACGTCACAAGGAGACGACGTCATGATTATGTTACCGATTCCCGCACTTGCCGTGTATTAATCCGCTGGACCTTTTTTCACCGCGTTTGTGTGACCAAATAATCTCGGCTAGGGAACGACCGTATACTCGTAAAGCTGTTTGTCTAAAGAAAATTTTCTCCATATTTTCAGTTTTGTGCTAGGTAATTTTAATGAGCGGAAACTAAATGGCCTTTCAGAATCTAATACTTATCAGGAATCACACAATATCAAATTCGCAAGCTGAAAATCTAGCAGATTTGTAAACTAGTGTCAATTTCTGTCGCCAGATCATGCCGTTCTTTGAGCATGGAATCGCGAAATGCCGGCGCTTTGTCGAATAATAGACATGATAAAAATGATATGATGGAGATTGAACTCGCTCTGAAAGTTAAATCTAACGCAGCATTGTCTTCGCTTATTCCTGTTCTGGTCTTGTCAGTACACGGGGTTCAACCTTCGGATCGCTTCATAGATAAATCTGTCGTGACATTGTATAATGATACAATAAGACCATTAAATATCACGTGTACCGTTAGATCATAGTTCACGAAAGAATATACCAAAGAAGGATTATTATAAAAAAAATCTAGAGAATTCTCTGATAACTCGAAATCGATAAATTAAGACAAAGTATATATTAACATGGAGACCATTGAATTATTCGACGATATCCGCACGGAAAGCGGGGTCCGGAAGAGTAAGCGTTGTATGTATCTGGGTCAAATTCTCGCTCTCGCTTACGTTGTCCTAATTCTCGCTCTCTCTTACGTTGCCCTAATTATCGTTCTCGCTTACGTTGTCCTAATTCTCGCCCTCGCTTACGTTGTCCTAATTCTCGCTCTCGCTTCCGTTGTCCTAATTCTCGCTCTCGCTTACGTTGCCCTAATTCTCGCTTACGTTGTCCTAATTCTCGCTTACGTTGTCCTAATTCTCGCTTATGTTGTCCTAATTCTCGCTCTCGCTTGCGTTGTGCTAATTCTCGCTCTCGCTTACGTTGTCCTAATTCTCGCTCTCGCTTACGTTGCCCTAATTCTCGCTTACGTTGTCCTAATTCTCGCTTACGTTGTCCTAATTCTCGCCCTCGCTTACGTTGTCCTAATTCTCGCTTACGTTGTCCTAATTCTCGCTTACGTTGCCCTAATTCTCGTTCTCGCTTACGTTGTCCTAATTCTAGCTCTCGCTTACGTTGTCCTAATTCTCGTTCTCGCTTACGTTGTCCTAATTCTCGCTCTCGCTTACGTTGTCCTAATTCTCGCTCTCGCTTACGTTGTCCTAATTCTCGCTCTCGCTTACGTTGCCCTAATTCTCGCTTACGTTGTCCTAATTCTCGCCCTCGCTTACGTTGTCCTAATTCTCGCTTACGTTGTCCTAATTCTCGCTCTCGCTTACGTTGTCCTAAGGTCTTATCAATTCACTTGTGGCTGGTTTCTGGCAATTGAAAAGTTTGGATGCATTGATACTGCAGGACATTTTTGTATAGATAGTACGGTTTATGTAAGTTTGGCAGACTTGTTTAGGATATGACTTTAGCCTATATGCATAAAGTGTCTAGTTGTTGGAGAGTTGTGGCTATTCATACGTTCAGACATAATAGGCCAAGTCATCAAAACATCGGCTGATTTAGAGTGATATACATGTAATACAAGAAATTGTTGGATAGAGTTTGAAAGTGAAGACTAGTGTTGATAGCGATGTCAATGCCATATCGATCGCCGAGTTATCAGTGCCCCATGACTATCCATACGAACAGTAGTTCTTAAATTACTATGTTAACCTTAAACGATATAAAACAGGTGGCAACAGTCGATTCTGCAAAATCCATTTCTAAATAGTTTCCATAAGGGTGCCTAACCTTGATGAAATGTTGAGTTGAATTGATAAGTTCCAGTATAATCCAGATAGTATATAAGTTGTGTATGTTAGTCTGGATACTCAATTGACCCATTTGCTTTAGAGAAACATATTTTTTGAATCGGCAAATTTACAGCCGCATACAGAAGTGTATAAGATGTATCATCTCGCAATAAAACACTGTTGACTGAGCGACTGTGATGCCTTTTTTACGACTTGTGATATGTGTATAATGTACGTTGTCTGACCTATCGTTTGATTGGTCTGTCAGTAACAATGGGAATCAGACATTGATAGGGAATTGAGGGGTTTATGTTTTGGCCTTAGTGCTAGGGGGGATGTTTGACTTGTCAGACCTGGGGGGTATATAAATCACTTATACAGGGTCAGTGTACACACACGGTGCTTGTTTAATATCCACGATTGACTGTTTAGTTATTTGCCCATGCTTGTTTTTATTAGGTTTTGCAGTTGACTCCATTGACGGGCGTCTGTTTGTACGATTCGTCATCATGTTTTGGTTGATGTTAGTGCGGACTTTTTAAGATGTGTATTTTATTTGGGATTCAATTTCTGTCTGACTTAACTTATTAATCATCTCCTCTGTCTTGGCCTCATTTACTCTGGTAGAGAATCATTGCGTCAGGTCTTCCCCAGTAGCCAGCATAAACCTGATGTGTGTTGTGCCATGCAGCGAGCTTTAACGGCCGGCGTGCCTACAGACTCAACACTACCTTTGATGCCGCGTCTGTCCTTTCTAATTTGCGACAATCATATTCCTAATTACGTATCTCAAAGTTGATGTCGGGAATGTTTTCCTCACTTGGTGGGTCTGTTTGTTTATTTTTCTTGGCCAGCCTGAGATAACAAAATCTTAAATGTTTAGTTTTCATCAGCTGAGTCAAACGGATTGTTATTTCTCTTCCTGTCAAGGTCATTTGATAATTTGTATCTGATTATATACCCAGCTGTTCCTAATATCCAACGTCTCTGATTGGCCCGTATATATCCGTATACATCATTTCAGTCGGGCTCAGTCAATCTAAACTGACCACGTTTCAAATGAATTTAGAAAAACATAAAATGTTAATCTGTTTTCTAATTACTATGGTATTTTAAGAACAAGTACAAACGTCCTTTTGTATTTCATATTGCTTAAAATCTATTTATGTCCAAAGTTTACGAAATGGATTAGATCATCAATCAGATTGATTAACTTCCGTTTTATCTTTAACCTTTGGGATGTTTCTGACTTTCCTTCTGGGATTCCATAGTTCTGTTTCCTGTCGTCAATGATGAGGCCTTCCTTCTAAGATTCCATACTTTTGGTCAAAGCCCCTGTCGTCAGTGACTAGTCCTAGGCAGTGGCGTAGGAAGTCGTCAAAAAGTGGGGGGGCAAAATTTTTTTTAACCTTAATTTTTACGCACTAAACAAATCGTATGCCATCTTCGCAAAATTAGCCAATAATTATCATTTCAACATCCCATGATAATTTTGATAATTTATGTAGTACAAAATAAGTTATTTACGCAAATCAGGATATATTATTTATAGCAAAACATGAATCACCAGGCCCGGCCAGGATTTTCGAAAGGGCGGGGGGTCCAATAATTTAGTGATAATGCGAGCGCCGTAGGCGCGAGCCGATTTTTTTTTTGCTTTTTTTTTTTTTTACGAGGGGTCTGAGGGGCCGCCCAGCGGGTCCAGGGCAGCGCCCTGATAGGGGGTTCAAGGGGGTCTAAGCCCTCCGCGGAAAATGAAATATAACACATTTCCAATAATTCGGAATCAGGCGCGGATCCAGGAGTTTTCGAAAGGGGGGTGCAGTAATTAAGTGATCATGCTCGCGCCCGATTTTTTTCCCCTTTTTGCGAGAGGTCTGGGGGCCGCCCAGCGGGTCCCAGGGTGGCGAAGCCCCCCTGTGGATCTGCAATCGAAAGGGGGGACAGTAATTTAGTGATAAAGCGAGCGCCATAGGCGCGAGTCGAATTTTTTTTGTATTTCCTCGTACCTGTCGGTAATTAGTATCACTCTATTCACGTTAAAACCGCGCATTCTTATTCATGTTGTGTTTCTGTCTGGTTCTCATTATGAACTCAATTAACTTCACAAATTATCATCAACTTATTGAATCTATGTGATGAAGTTAACCAAAATTTCGTATTAAGATATAAATATTGACTTACCAGGCTAGTGCAGACGACCGACACACAGGTCTGAGGATTGATATACTAGTATAAAAGTCGGAATGTTCCGGATGTACAAGATAAAGTTTTTATCGTTGCCTTCAAGAAAACATTATCGGTTCGAAAATATACAGATATTTATCGAAATGAATATAGAAATTTGTGTTTTTTCCCCTTTTTTAGATTTTGGATGTCAAAAAGTGGGGGGGCAAAAAGATATGTTTGCCCCCCCACTGTAAAAAGTGGGGGGGGGGCAATTGCCCCCCCTGCCCCCCCGCTTCCTACGCCACTGCTAGGAGGACAAAACTGCTGTTTGATGTCCCTGTCGTCAGTGACGAGTCCTAGGAGGACCAATCATCTGTTTGATGTCCCTGTCGTCAATGGCGAGTCCTAGAAGGACAAAGTAGCTGTAGGATGTCCCTGTCGTCAGAGTGACGAGTCCTAGGAGGACAAAACAGCTGTATGATGTCCCTGTCGTCAATGACGTGTCATAGGAGGACAAGCAGCTGTTTTATGTCCCTGTCGTCAATGACGAGTCCTAGGAGGACAAGCAGCTGTTTGCTGTCCCTGTCGTCAATGACGAGTCCTAGGAGGACAAGCAGCTGTTTGCTGTCCCTGTCGTCAATGACGAGTCCTAGGAGATCAAAGCAGCTGTTTTATGTCCCTGTCGTCAATGACGAGTCCTAGGAGGACAAGCAGCTGTTTTATGTCCCTGTCGTCAATGACGAGTCCTAGGAGGACAAGCAGCTGTTTTATGTCCCTGTCGTCAATGACGAGTCCTAGGAGATCAAATCAGCTGTTTTATGTCCCTGTCGTCAGAGAGACGAGTCCTAGGAGGACAAGCAGCTGTTTTATGTCCCTGTCGTCAATGACGAGTCCTAGGAGGACAAACAGCTGTATGATGTCCCTGTCGTCAGAGTGACGAGTCCTAGGAGGACAAACAGCTGTTTTATGTCCCTGTCGTCAATGACGAGTCCTAGGAGGACAAGCAGCTGTTTGCTGTCCCTGTCGTCAATGACGAGTCCTAGGAGGACAAGCAGCTGTTTTATGTCCCTGTCGTCAATGACGAGTCCTAGGAGAACAAGCAGCTGTTTGCTGTCCCTGTCGTCAATGACGAGTCCTAGGAGGACAAGCAGCTGTTTGATGTCCCTGTCGTCAATGACGAGTCCTAGGAGGACAAAGCAGCTGTTTTATGTCCCTGTCGTCAATGACGAGTCCTAGGAGGACAAGCAGCTGTTTGCTGTCCCTGTCGTCAATGACGAGTCCTAGGAGAACAAGCAGCTGTTTTATGTCCCTGTCGTCAATGACGAGTCCTAGGAGATCAAAGCAGCTGTTTGCTGTCCCTGTCGTCAATGACGAGTCCTAGGAGGACAAGCAGCTGTTTGATGTCCCTGTCGTCAATGACGAGTCCTAGGAGGACAAACAGCTGTAGGATGCAGTTCTATATTCGTACATATTCTGTATCTATTACTACCTCGTATCTATTAAAGTGTTATTCACTTGTATATCTTCACAATCCTTTTTATTGATGACACACACGTCTATGACACTTCATATCAAGCTAATTGAAAAGCTGGAGAGCAGTGATTCATGCACCTCTTAAGAATAACGACATTGTTAGGTTTATTGGAAGATTATATAATCACACCACCTTGCAATATATGCAAATGAGCCATGAATTACGACTAGGACTAGAGAATGAAGATATATAATACTGTCGGGGTCACTGTTCGGGACTCACAGTAACAGATATACCCTGTTCCTATACAGAACAACACCCTCCCCTCAACTGTCACTGTCAGTAACCAGACTGTTGACAGACTTTGGTAAACATTGTCATATGCTATATGATATGACAAGTCGTGTCAAAACGGGTCATTTCATCAATTGTTATTTATAAAGTTTAAGGCTGGTCAGTTGTTGGTTTGTATTGCCAGGTGGCCAGAGATACACAGAACTCGAAGTGGACGTCAAAGTGACCATCCGTAAAGTCATACGATACATCATTATATGATTTAATGAAGGTCAGGTGGTGATCAGGTCATTGAGTTTTGGATTTGGATGCTATATCTAGCTTATTGTAAAACATCCCCCCCCCCCCCCCCTCCCCCTTACACACACAAAGAGACAATGTAATTTCTATAACACAGTATAATTATGTTCAATATTCAGTTCAATTCTTTTGTAACTGTAAAGTAGTTTGAAGACAAAGAATTAATTTTATCGATACAACAACCATTGGACTATAATTCGGTAGGATTATTAGAACTGAATGTAGATAACTTGAGAGATGATTGACGGGTGATATTCATAAACAGATCGCCATAGGAACATGAAGGAAAATATGTGGTAGAATGTGTAACATGTATAAGCGTTATGAAATGGTGTTTGTTTAAGTAAATACTTAAATTTAAATGATGTTACATGTACATGTCTAAGTGGATCTAGTTTTCTCAAATCAAAATCAATTTGATGGCTTCCATTCATAAAACCCTAAACATATTTTCTGCTATATTGTGTAGCAACAACCTTGAAGGTTGATTCCAAATAGGTTGGCTCTCACTGCTTTTAAAATCAAGGTTAAGAGCTTACACAGGTTTTAATTATTAGAACCCATTATGTATATCGGTACATGTACGTTGGATGTGAGCTGTGAGAGGCTGAGATACCCACTCCACACCCTTTACACGGATATCAACGGCCTGGCAGACTTCCCGCCTCGGCTGACACTCGCCTCTGTATCCAGCGTTCTCACCACCTGCTAATTGCAACAAAACAATGAAAGCGAGTTCAACTTATCTTGAGTCTTTGGCTCTAACAATAAAATTGAGGAATTTGGGATGGTCACTGTGAAGGTCATTCAAGGTCATCTGAGGCATCCTGACACGACATGGTATCAGCGCTAGGTCTGGGGGCGAGATATCTTCACAAGAGGCCATACCTGGGAGGTCTGTGATAGGGCAGTACCAAGAAGGGAAACACCGACCTGATAACGTTACAATACTATATCATAGTTAACAGCCTTCTCGCTCTATTCTAAGCAGCGTCCATGTAAAGTCTAAATAAATAACAAAACATAACGTTACACATCAATCGGACCACAAACCGTATTGATAACAAGTAAAGGTGTGTTGAATTATCTGACATAAGATTATCTCCGACTAATGAAGAATAGGTCTGCTGTACTGCTATATATTTCTGGCGCTGTCGGAGAACGTTTGACCCCCGACCTTACTTCTTGTGGGAACCATTTCAGGGAGACAATGGGAATGTTCAGTACGGATAAGTCCTCGGAAACTGACTGGTGATAACGCGTAGAAGATCATATTTTCCTGAAGTGAAATTGAATCTTACCACACGAGACTGGCTAGCCTTCCACGGTATTGTTTGACCTTTCTTAGGATTCGGTTATTCTGACAGTTCGCCACGAAGACTGCCGACAGCCATGTGATAACACTTCTATACTAGTAGTGACCCATCCTTTGGCTGTGATGGTTTGTAATGCTTTCTCATACTCCAGACTTTAGCTTGACAACTCTTTAAAACAGATTAGAGACTGGAAGTCAGAAGCCATGACCGCTATAAAAGTATCAGCTATCCTAACCTAGCCGAGGAGTCATTCGTACAAGCTATCCTAACCTAGCCCAGGAGTCGTCCGTACAAGCTATCCTAACCTAGCCCAGGAGTCGTTCGTACAAGCTATCCTAACCTAGCACAGGAGACGTTTGTACAAGCTATCCTAACCTAGCCCAGGAGTCATTTGTACAAGGTGTCCTAACCTAGCCCAGCAGTCGTTCGTACAAGGTGTCCTAACCTAGCCCAGGAGACGTTCGTACAAGATGTCCTAACCTAGCTCAGGAGTCGTTTGTACAAGCTATCCTAACCTAGCCCAGGAGTCGTCCGTACAAGCTATCCTAACCTAGCCCAGGAGTCGTTCGTACAAGCTATCCTAACCTAGCAGAGGAGACGTTTGTACAAGCTATCCTAACCTAGCCCAGGAGTCGTTTGTACAAGGTGTCCTAACCTAGCCCAGGAGTCGTCCGTAGAAGATGTCCTAACCTAGCACAGGAGTCACTGGTACAAGCTATCCTAACCTAGCCCAGGAGACGTTTGTACAAGCTATCCTAACCTAGCCCAGGAGACGTTTGTACAAGCTATCCTAACCTAGCCCAGGAGACGTTTGTACAAGCTATCCTAACCTAGCACAGGAGTCGTTTGTACAAGCTATCCTAACCTAGCACAGGAGTCGTTTGTACAAGCTATCCTAACCTAGCCCAGGAGACGTTCGTACAAGATGTCCTAACCTAGCTCAGGAGTCGTTTGTACAAGCTATCCTAACCTAGCCCAGGAGTCGTTTGTACACGGTGTCCTAACCTAGCCCAGGAGTCGTCCGTACAAGGTGTCCTAACCTAGCCCAGGAGTCGTTTGTACAAGCTATCCTAACCTAGCCCAAGAGTCACTGGTACAAGCTATCCTAACCTAGCCCAGGAGTCGTTCGTACAAGCTGTCCTAACCTAGCCCAGGAGTCGTCCGTACAAGCTATCCTAACCTAGCCCAGGAGACGTTCGTACAAGCTGTCCTAACCTAGCCCAGGAGTCGTTTGTACAAGCTATCCTAACCTAGCCCAGGAGTCGTCCGTACAAGCTGTCCTAACCTAGCTCAGGAGTCGTCCGTACAAGCTATCCTAACCTAGCCCAGGAGTCGTCCGTACAAGCTATCCTAACCTAGCTCAGGAGTCGTCCGTACAAGCTATCCTAACCTAGCTCAGGAGTCGTCCGTACAAGCTATCCTAACCTAGCCCAGGAGTCGTCCGTACAAGCTATCCTAACCTAGCCCAGGAGTCGTTCGTACAAGGTGTCCTAACCTAGCCCAGGAGTCGTTCGTACACGGTGTCCTAACCTAGCCCAGGAGACGTCCGTACACGGTGTCCTAACCTAGCCCAGGAGACGTCCGTACACGGTGTCCTAACCAGCTAGCTGAGGAGTCGTGGAGACTACGTCCAAGTCTTCACACTATGCAATGTTCCAAATTGAATGTGTTCCAAAATCAATTGATACTTTAACGACATTTACTTTCATTACACTTACAGTCGAAACATTTGTATTGATTTAGAACTGTTAAATATTAGACTACCTTCAGACAGGGGAAGGAGGAATTTATCTAGAGAAAACGGAGAAAAAAACATGTGTATTTGATCCTTTAGGACTAGTAATTGTCTGGATGTTGATACTGTAGTAATATAAGGGAATAAACTCGGCCAGTATCGTCTTAACAAGATCCCTAAAGAATGAAAACCCACCCAGTGTCGTCATAACAAGATCCCTAGAGGATGAAAACCCATCCAGTACCGTCATAACGAGATCCCTAGAGGATGAAAACCCGCCCAGTATCGTCATAACGAGATCCCTAGAGGATGAAATCCCGCCCAGTATCGTCATAACGAGATCCCTAGAGGATGAAAACCCACTCAGTATCGTCATAATGAGATCCCTAGAGGATGAAAACCCGCCCAGTATCGTCATAACAAGATCACTAAAGGATGAAAACCCACTCAGTATCGTCATAATGAGATCCCTAGAGGATGAAAACCCGCCCAGTATCGTCATAACGAGATCCCTAAAAGATGAAAACCCACTCAGTATCGTCATAACGAGATCCCTAAAAGATGAAAACCCACTCAGTATCGTCATAACGAGATCCCTAAAAGATGAAAACCCACTCAGTATCGTCATAACGAGATCCCTAGAGGATGAAAACCCGCCCAGTATCGTCATAACGAGATCCCTAGAGGATGAAAACCCGCCCAGTATCGTCATAACAAGATCCCTAGAGGATGAAAACCCGCCCAGTATCGTCATAACGAGATCCCTAAAAGATGAAAACCCGCCCAGTATCGTCGTAACAAGATCCCTAAAAGATGAAAACCCGTCCAGTATCGTCATAACGAGATCCCTAAAAGATGAAAACCCGTCCAGTATCGTCATAACGAGATCCCTAGAGGATGAAAACCCGCCCAGTATCGTCATAACGAGATCCCTAGAGGAGGAAAACCCGCCCATTATCGTCATAACAAGATCCCTAAAAGATGAAAACCCACTCAGTATCGTCATAACGAGATCCCTAAAAGATGAAAACCCACTCAGTATCGTCATAACAAGATCCCTAGTGGATGAAAACCCACTCAGTATCGTCATAACGAGATCCCTAGAGGATGAAAACCCGCTCAGTATCGTCATAACGAGATCCCTAGAGGAGGAAAACCCGCCCAGTATCGTCATAACAAGATCCCTAAAAGATGAAAACCCGTCCAGTATCGTCATAACAAGATCCCTAAAAGATGAAAACCCGTCCAGTATCGTCATAACGAGATCCCTAGAGGATGAGAACTACATTTACTAAAGTTAGAGGATGAACTATACGGATTCTGTTTCTCAATCTTTATATTGTACTGTCAACTCTGATTCCTTTAACACTGCTGACATACGCCGACATTTGGTTTGGTGATTTTTATCATATCCTACTCCGACTTATGAGATATTATAAGATAAAAAAGGGGGTTTCCTGGGGTTTTGAGGCAGGGCCCCCCTGCCTGGTGTGTGTTCCTCTCCGCCGTGTAACCTGGCACCAACGCTCTCTCATAGATTTGTCAACTTATATTTCTGTTTAAAAAGAAAGTCGGGTTAATTTCCATCCAAATTTCTTAGACATGAGTACATATAGAACATTACAGTTTGCAAAACATTCCTGTACTCATATCTAATATAACCTTGTTCACTCCATCCTCCATCAAAGTTCGAGTAAAACAAACCTCGTGAAAAACAGCGGAATACTTTTGTGTTACGTAAGTTGGTGGCAGGTTTGTTGTAACCAGTATATGGTTGATACATGTATATGGTTGATACAGGTATATGGTTGATATAGGTATATGTGGTTGATACAAGTGTATGGTTGTTACAAGTGTATGGTTGTTACAAGTATATGGTTGATATAGGTATATGGTTGATACATGTATATGGTTGATACAGGTATATGGTTGATACAAGTATATGGTTAATGCAAGTATATGGTTGTTACAAGTATATGGTTGATACAAGTATATGGTTAATACAAGTATATGGTTGTTACAAGTTTATGGTTGATACAAGTTTATGGTTGTTACAAGTATATGGTTGATACAAGTATATGGTTAATACAAGTATATGGTTGTTACAAGTATATGGTTGATACAAGTATATGGTTGTTACAAGTTTATGGTTGTTACAAGTTTATGGTTGATGCAAGTAAATGGTTGTTACTTAAGCATTAAACTGTATTCTGTTTCGATTTTTAGGCATATGAACGCACACTGCATTACAGGAAAATAAAACATGAACCGCTAGCATGCTATTTTCCTGTAATGCAGTGTGCGTTCACATGCCTAACAATCGATACAGAATGCAGTTTAATGTTTTAATGTTTGATACAAGTATATGGTTGATACAAGTATATGGTTGATTTTTACATTCACGCCACGAAACAGATTTTGAGATTATGCCCTGTCCTCCTTGCCCTGGGAAAATTGTACAAAATCCACAACAGTTATAGTACAATGTCCTGATGGATTTGTGATAGATAAAGCTGTACATGGCTATGTCACCCCTATAGGACTTCTCAATGGTTAGCCATAAGTTATCGTTTATTTGGAGATATTCTTAACAAAACTTATTTATAATTTATGTATCTGCGTTTTAAATAGTCACGAAGAATTAGTTTTATAAATATTAAAACAGACATTATTGGAGAAAATGGTCTGCATATCCAGGCCTATGTATGGAGCCTTGTCTGTGTATAAACTGATATATAATGGACAGGTAAAAAGACAACTCATACTTTACATTACAAGTCAAAATATTTGATTTATTTGGATGTCTCATAAATCTTCATTACAACTCTGTACTTTCAGGACGAAAGTCTCATTTAGTTTGGTATGAAATCTACTCATTTTTATCGAGTTCAAGAAGGAAAAAATCCACGATTTTACTCTAATGATTTATATGTAAAATATCGAAAGTAACGCTTGGAACATTGATCAGCTTGTAATGATACATGTCTATTTATACGCTTTGTTTTAAACAGCTTCTTGAGATTGTTATGTTTGTAGTGAAATGCCATGTGATTTGAGTAGTGAAGTGTCATGTGACGTGAAGTGAAGTGTCATGTGACTGAGTAGTGAAGTGTCATGTGACGTGAAGTGAAGTGTCATTTGACGTGTAGTGAAGTGTCATGTGACGTGTAATGAAGTGTCATGTGACTGAGTAGTGAAGTGTCATTTGACGTGTAGTGAAGTGTCATGTGACGTGTAATGAAGTGTCATGTAACTGAGTAGTGGTGCAATGTCATGTGATTGAGTAGTCGTGAAATGTCATGTGACTGAGTAGTGGTGAAGTAGTGCACCTATTTTTTGTTGAGTAGTGATTTGGTTCACGGAATTTAGTTTAATTGCTACGTTGGGAGAATTTGAACTTGACAAGCTTACCTTTGTAAGTAAAGAAGGGATAAACAAGTTCCCCAACGAGTGGAGATTGTTTATCATTTTTATCCAACTCGAGTTAGTTAATTTTCTAATTTCAAAAAGACAGTCGCTAAAGCTCGTGTCTTTTCAAAATTAGAAAATTAACTAACTCGAGTTGGATAAAAATGATAAACAATCTCCACTTGTTTGGGAACCTCTATGTGACTGAGTAGTGGTGAAGTTTCATGTGACTGAGTAGTGGTGAAGTGTCATGTGACTTGTGTAGTGAAGTGCCATGTGACGGAGTAGAAGTGTGTCATGTGACTGAGTAGTGGTGAAGTGTCATGTGATTGAGTAATCGTGAAGTGCCATGTGACTTTTGTAGTGAAGTGTCATGTGACTTGTGTAGTAGTGAAGTGTCATGTGACTTGTGTAGTAGTGAAGTGTCATGTGACTTGTGTAGTAGTGAAGTGTCATGTGACTGAGAAGTAGTGAAGTGTCATGTGACTGAGTAGTAGTGAAGTGTCATGAAAATTGTGTAGTGAAATGTCATATATGACCTGAACAGTGAATGTCATGTGGCTAGCGTATATAGCGCATGTGAGTGAGTAGTGAAGTGTCATATGACTTGTGAATTGAAGTGCCATGTACATGTAACTGAAAAGTGGTGAAGTGTCATATGATTTGCGTAGTGAAGTGCCCTGTGATTTGTGTATTGAAATGCCATGTGGCTTTGTAGTGGTGTAGTATCATGAAAATTGTGTATTGAAGTGTCATGTGATTTAGTAGTAAAGTGTGTTGTAAATTTGGTATTGAAGTGTCACGTTATTTAGTATTTAAGTGTCACGTGACTTGTTTTTTCTAATGTGGTTTCATGTAGTTGTTGCTTTTATCTAGCGAGAAGACACGTGACTGTTGTTATACCTAGTGAAGTGTCTGTATGACTTGTGATCTTTGATTTGATTAAGTAAGATATGTCACATGACGTGTTACATACAGTTTTATAAGTCAAGGTTCTCGGTGTAACATTTTGTTCCTAGTTTGTCCTCACTCTATTGATTTTTAGTTAGAACTGCGGTTTCGTTCGCATGTTGGTATTCTCCTCTTCTTACTGAAATCTTAGCGAATGTACATCAAGTTGAGCTGGGACCTTCACAACTACTCCCTGTATGTGTGCCAACATGACAGAAAATCACCTTCCTCAAAATCTCTAAATCAAAGTATGATACACCAAAATCTGCACCCAATACAGCCTGTATCTTTACTGTATCAGATGTGTGCATGCTTTATGTTTCCGACTCCATATTTTATACAGGAAGTTTGTATTCAATTCCATCTACTCTTATCTGGAGTAGACTTGTGTAGACAATGAGTAACACATACACAATCTCCTGAGCTTCGGGTTTACTCTTTGCGGTGTTGAAATTAATATCAAAACATTAAAAACAAATGCTCTTCTCTTTAAACAGCCATATCAAAGAATGGGAACAGTATCTTATCCGAATCTAATCTTGTGCCTAGGAATAAGTGGTGGCCTCTTTGGGAGGTGGTTAATAGTAGTGTTATTGAGAGCACAGCACTACTCTCCTGTGTTATCACCTCTGTGAGCAGAATCTGGAGAATAAGTTAAAATGTTATCCGATTTAATGGGGTACGGTTTACAATACTACACACGAAATCAAACGTTACAGTGGTACCATGTGTAAATACTGAATCTTAAAATGAGCATAATATTGTCGGAAGGTAACCTATTGATTACGGCCATAGTATGGCACACCACAGGGTCTGTCTTACCTGTCCGGGCAATCATACCCATTTATAGCAGGTATATCTTACGTAATAACTTTTGAGACAATGATTCGTTGTAAACATATCGAAGAGACAAAGCCATAAATTATATGGACAATGATGGTTGAGATGGAGTACAGAACTACAATTTCATAAAATCTTTGTGACGCGATAAAAAACAAAATTGACTAAATAGTCCTTAAAATGTATGTGAATATTAATCTGTAACATGGTATCGTAATCTTTAGTTCAAATTAACTCAAGTTGATGTTAACTCATGTTAACCCATGTTAAGTTGATGTTAACTCATGTTAAGTTGATGTTAACCCACGTTAAGTTGATGTTAACCCACGTTAAGTTGATGTTAACTCACGTTAAGTTGATGTTAACCCATGTTAAGTTGATGTTAACTCATGTTAAGTTGATGTTAACTCATGTTAAGTTGATGTTAACCCATGTTAAGTTGATGTTAACTCATGTTAAGTTGATGTTAACCCATGTTAAGTTGATGTTAACCCATGTTAAGTTGATGTTAACTCATGTTAACCCATGTTTACCCATGCCGAATTAAAGATACTGTACAGCTGTACGTCCTTCAAGTAACGATATCAATTTTTGAAATCAAAATAACAAGGATTGATGGAGTTTTTGGTGGGTTTCCAAAACGGAAACGATTAGATAGTCGGATATTTTCCACCCAACAACCTGTATTATCGGCTTTATATAAAAGTGATTGAAATATTTTAAATTTTACATAGTGATTCAACAAGGCCTACTGGAAATAGATCACCGTTGATGGACTTTTTTTTATTTGAGATACTTTGTGTTAAATACATGATAATGTGTCCAAACGTTGGCACGTGTTACCTGGACCTGATAGTTCTAAGTAATAATAGAATTTTAGCCGCGTGATCTGTGATATTTAGAATTCCCTTTTGTCCCGGGAGGTCTATAAACAACATTTTTACCCTTGCAGGTTTAACATTGTCACTAGATATTACCATTCTTGGATCACACGTGGTCATCAGCTGTTTTTTGGTATTTGAACAATTCTTCGGCACAGGACAAGCTCTCTACTACAACTACAATTCATTTCGTGAAACAACACAAATGAACATTTTAACTGTCAGAGCGTTTGGCACAAGTAGTATAACACTGCCCCTGTAAGTCAACAAATATGATGTAGTTGACAGGGGGAGACATCTTTATCAGTATCCTCCAGATGTCCCGGCCTCGCCACGCGCCAACTATCACCACGGTTACGTTCCTTAACAGTGTATGGACTCGTTTGCTTCCTTTTCGATAATAAATTCATGCACACTTCCACAAGCATAGCTATTCATTGTGACACCACTGTTTATGTTAAATATAATACCATTCACATGTTCACATGTTCCTTATATATAAGCGAATTGAACTTCGTACAATTTAACGTTTTGAAAATAATTATCATTGTGAGGTTATGAATTCACCCCAATTCAACTTAGACTTGCATGACGGGTGTCGTCGATGAACCAAAGACGAAGACGCTTACACTTCCGAACCCCTGGTCTTATCTCATACCTGTTGAGTTCATGTTGATTAAATGTGTTGTATATTATCGATCCTCTGTCTCGAAACCGGAAACTATTACCAAAAAAATTTCAGACGAACACATACATGTAGATTTGTAAAATTAGTGTTTATATGAGTATGTGTACAAGCAACAGACAAAGAGAATTTAATCAGCCGTAAGATATCGCCATGGTCATCTATTGTATGATGTGTATACGTACAGTAAGTTAAACAATTAGTCTACAGGTAAAGTGTTAACATCAGTTCATTGCATGGTATGGGTAGATGGCTTTGTTTTCACACAAAAACATTTTTATGATGCGATATATGTCATACTTGTATTGCTATACATGTATCGTGAGTAGTTGTTCATTAGCTTTTCGTATTACATGTACCTATCGGCATTTTGGCCGACAGTTGCCAGGCAATAACCAACGTTACGCACCAGTCGTTACTCTCTTGAGTTATCAAGAGTAAATGGCGGTTGGAACGGAAACTATTGGGGAAATTGAAATTTTCGCCTCGTTTTATTCGGCGGTGTTAAAATTTGACGGGTTAAATTTTGGCGATCTTTACACGGACCCGCCAAATCGCCAAATTAAAGCCCCGCCAAAATTTCCCGCTATACGGTAGTAACTTTTAAGGATTTTTATGGTAATCTTTTGTTATATTTTGCCGTTGTTTGATTGATTTTTAGTTAGAATTACGGTTTATATGTCAATAGTCTCACAAACGTTTCCCGACTTAAAAATGTCCTTAACTCACCCCACCTATCCCACAGGAAAGTATTAAGGGAATGTCCTTACCTCACCCCCACCTATCCCACAGGAAAGTATTAAGGGAATGTCCTTACCTCACCCCCACCTATCCCACAGGAAAGTATTAAGGGAATGTCCTTACCTCACCCCACCTATCCCACAGGAAAGTATTAAGGGAATGTCCTTACCTCACCCCCACCTATCCCACAGGAAAGTATTAAGGGAATGTCCTTACCTCACCCCACCTATCCCACAGGAAAGCATTAAGGGAATGTCCTTACCTCACCCCCACCTATCCTATAGGAACGCATTAAGGGAATGTCCTTACCTCACCCCACCTATCCCACAGGAAAGTATTAAGGGAATGTCCTTACCTCACCCCCACCTATCCCACAGGAAAGTATTAAGGGAATGTCCTTACCTCACCCCACCTATCCCACAGGAAAGTATTAAGGGAATGTCCTTACCTCACCCCCACCTATCCCACAGGAAAGTATTAAGGGAATGTCCTTACCTCACCCCACCTATCCCACAGGAAAGTATTAAGGGAATGTCCTTACCTCACCCCACCTATCCTATAGGAACGCATTAAGGGAATGTCCTTACCTCACCCCACCTATCCCACAGGAAAGTATTAAGGGAATGTCCTTACCTCACCCCACCTATCCTATAGGAACGCATTAAGGGAATGTCCTTACCTCACCCCACCTATCCCACAGGAAAGTATTAAGGGAATGTCCTTACCTCACCCCACCTATCCTATAGGAACGCATTAAGGGAATGTCCTTACCTCACCCCACCTATCCTATAGGAACGCATTAAGGGAATGTCCTTACCTCACCCCACCTATCCTATAGGAACGCATTAAGGGAATGTCCTTACCTCACCCCACCTATCCTATAGGAACGCATTAATGGAATGTCCTTACCTCACCCCACCTATCCTATAGGAACGCATTAAGGGAATGTCCTTACCTCACCCCCACCTATCCTATAGGAACGCATTAAGGGAATGTCCTTACCTCACCCCACCTATCCTATAGGAACGCATTAAGGGAATGTCCTTACCTCACCCCCACCTATCCTATAGGAACGCATTAAGGGAATGTCCTTACCTCACCCCCACCTATCCTATAGGAACGCATTAAGGGAATGTCCTTACCTCACCCCACCTATCCTATAGGAAAGCATTAAGGGAATGTCCTTACCTCACCCCCACCTATCCTATAAGGGAATGTCCTTACCTCACCCCCACCTATCCTATAAGGGAATGTCCTTACCTCACCCCCACCTATCCTATAAGGGAATGTCCTTACCTCACCCCCACCTATCCTATAAGGGAATGTCCTTACCTCACCCCCACCTATCCTATAAGGGAATGTCCTTACCTCACCCCCACCTATCCTATAAGGGAATGTCCTTACCTCACCCTCACCTATCCTATAAGGGAATGTCCTTACCTCACCCCACCTATCCTATAAGGGAATGTCCTTACCTCACCCCACCTATCCTATAAGGGAATGTCCTTACCTCACCCCCACCTATCCTATAGGAAAGCATTAAGGGAATGTCCTTACCTCACCCCCACCTATCCTATAGGAAAGCATTAAGGGAATGTCCTTACCTCACCCCACCTATCCTATAGGAAAGCATTAAGGGAATGTCCTTACCTCACCCCCACCTATCCTATAGGAACGCATTAAGGGAATGTCCTTACGTCACCCCACCTATCCTATAGGAAAGCATTAAGGGAATGTCCTTACCTCACCCCCACCTATCCTATAGGAAAGTATTAAGGGAATGTCCTTACCTCACCCCAACCTATCCTATAGGAAAGCATTAAGGGAATGTCCTTACCTCACCCCACCTATCCTATAGGAAAGCATTAAGGGAATGTCCTTACCTCACCCCCACCTATCCTATAGGAACACATTAAGGGAATGTCCTTACCTCACCCCTACCTATCCTATAGGAAAGCATTAAGGGAATGTCCTTATCTCACCCCCACCTATCCTATAAGGGAATGTCCTTACCTCACCCCCACCTATCCTATAAGGGAATGTCCTTACCTCACCCCCACCTATCCTATAGGAACACATTAAGGGAATGTCCTTACCTCACCCCACCTATCCTATAGGAACACATTAAGGGAATGTCCTTACCTCACCCCCACCTATCCTATAGGAACGCATTAAGGGAATGTCCTTACCTCACCCCCACCTATCCTATAAGGGAATGTCCTTACCTCACCCCCACCTATCCTATAAGGGAATGTCCTTACCTATGTAAGGACTGACAAGACTAAGTTTACCAAGTTCACTTTAGTTTGGATTGAAAATTTAGAACAACTCCATTTTTTTCTTGGCCTCCTTAACTGAGCTTTTGATTTCCCCAATCTGTTGGTAATTCCTTATGACACCCTTCTTTTGATGTTACCAATATTCCAATGTATGTTAATGTTTCTAGGTCCTTAACTAGGACGTTTTCAGAGGGTCGTTACCACAGTCGTGAAACAAGTAATGAGGGCTGTTACCTCAGTCGTGAAACAGGTACAAGAGGGCTGTTACCTCAGTCGTGAAACAGGTACAAGAGGACTGTTACCTCAGTCGTGAAACAGGAACAAGAGGGTTGTTACCTCAGTCGTGAAACAAGAACAAGAGGGCTGTTACCTCAGTCGTGAAACAAGTACAAGAGGGCTGTTACCTCAGTCGTGAAACAAGAACAAGAGGGTTGTTACCTCAGTCGTGAAACAAGAACAAGAGGGCTGTTACCTCAGTCGTGAAACAAGAACAAGAGGGTTGTTACATCAGCCGTGAAACAAGAACAAGAGGGCTGTTACCTCAGTCGTGAAACAAGAACAAGAGGGATGTTACCTCAGTCGTGAAACAAGTACAAGAGGGCTGTTACATCAGCCGTGAAACAAGAACAAGAGGGCTGTTACCTCAGTCGTGAAACAAGAACAAGAGGGCTGTTACCTCAGTCGTGAAACAAGAACAAGAGGGCTGTTACCTCAGCTATGAAACAGGTACATGTACCAGAGGGTCGTTACCTCAGTCATGAAACAGGAACAAGAGGGCTGTTACCTCAGTCGTGAAACAGGAACAAGAGGGCTGTTACCTCAGTCGTGAAACAGGTACAAGAGGGCTGTTACCTCAGCCGTGAAACAGGAACAAGAGGGCTGTTACCTCAGTCATGAAACCGGAACAAGAGGGCTGTTACCTCAGCCATGAAACAGGTACATGTACCAGAGGGTCGTTACCTCAGTCGTGAAACAGGAACAAGAGGGCTGTTACCTCAGTCGTGAAACAGGAACAAGAGGGCTGTTACCTCAGTCGTGAAACAGGTACAAGAGGGCTGTTACCTCAGCCGTGAAACAGGTACAAGAGGGTTGTTACCTCAGTCGTGAAACCGGAACAAGAGGGCTGTTACCTCAGTCGTGAAACAGGAACAAGAGGGCTGTTACCTCAGCCGTGAAACAGGAACAAGAGGGCTGTTACCTCAGTCGTGAAACAAGTACAAGAGGGCTGTTACCTCAGCCGTGAAACAGGAACAAGAGGGCTGTTACCTCAGTCGTGAAACAGGAACAAGAGGGCTGTTACCACAGTCGTGAAACAAGTACAAGAGGGCTGTTACCTCAGCCGTGAAACAGGAACAAGAGGGCTGTTACCTCAGTCGTGAAACAGGTACAAGAGGGCTGTTACCACAGTCATGAAACAGGTACAAGAGGGTTGTTACCTCAGTCGTGAATCAGGTACAAGAGGGTTGTTATCAGTCGGGAAACAGGTATCAGTGGGTTGTTGGATTTAGAGTTTCCTCAGTTGCCATTAAGATATCAACACTGTAGACCCTTAGCATCACTGACAAGTCTGGGAAGGAGGAGACAGTTGTATGATGCAGTGTATTTCATTTTTGACTCTACTGTTATAACCTTTATAATTGAAAAATGTCTTCAGTAATACCAAATATATTTTCCTCATGTGGCTAATATTTTGATATTTTCATGAGCGCGTATAGGACTTGTTAGTGATACAAATGTACACCAGGAGTGTGGAAATCTAGCAAGGAAATCAGGAAACCCCACATAAACCTAAACTAAAGTAAATACCTGATGATGCATATCAGTGGACAATAATGTAACAACACTACATTGTTACACATGCAAAACAAATTCAGAGGTCGGGTAGTCTTGTAAATTTGCTTAAATCAGATATCACTGGCCATCAAAGCAGACGAGACTTGCCAATCATATACCAGTATTTCATTGAAAAATTGTCCATTTATGGAAGGACTTGAAACAGTCCTTTTATACCCCAGAAGTCAAAGATCTCGATATTGAAGAATTATAATCCCATAAGAAAAATGACTGTCACATAGTATAGGCCAATTCATATTTAGGCCAAGAATACTTTTGCAGCTTTAGTTTAACCATACATTTACATGATACTTTCATATAGAACTGTTCACTATGTTTTCCCAGATACCTCAATATCAATATTGAAGTCTCTGGTTAGCTATACCGAACCAGAATCTATATCCTTTGAACTGGATTACAAATGATTTTGATACATCATCAGAAACTGTGGTCATTAGTAGGTCTTACTTCATTGTAATGTCAAAATGACAGATGTCCTTCAATACTTTTTGTCAGTAAATTTGATTCAATAAAACAAACAGTAAGATATATTTTCATACTTTATTCTCCAACCAGTCCTCCTCTTGTACAAAGTTGTACAGGTACACAACACATAAATGATGAGTAATCAAAAACAGGCAAAAATCTTAATTTATAAATGAACAGCACCAAGCAAATGATAACACAAAAACTCACAGAGAGACATTAGACTTGCACAGGCCCCTACAAGTATGTGACAAACATTCCCCTATAATGAAGCGGTGTCCTGTTAACACATATCATGACAACACTTTGATCAATGTTATGTTAAATGTATGCTAAATGTTCATATAAATATCGACATAAATTAAAATGAAACAAATTTTTTGAAATTTGAAATGTAGTGAACCATGCCTGGACTTGTGCAAGTCTATGGAGACAGTGAAAGTAGCACTATATATATAGCTGTGTTGTAGAGATCACTGGTGTTATTGTATACTCACAAACTCTATCACATACACACACCCTCAATCACCCTCACCCTTACACACACCCTCAATCACCCTCACACACACACACACACACACACCCTCTGACACTCATAAACTATAAGTGAATCAAGTCAAATTGGTGATATTCCTAAATATATCATGTGCCTGATGACTTTTTTTTTCAAATTTAGTATTCAAATTTGACAAATCTTTCTAACTCTCAACACAAAAAACACTTTCATTCATAAAAACAATGTGAACTCACAGAGTGACAAGTAGCACTTTGTCATGGTACCCATCATATACTATAGATTCCACACTAGTGAGGTAACCCCTCTTTAAGAGAGCTGAACAACCTCTACTCTAAAACATGTCAACATCTTCTGGATGAACTGTTCTAGTCAATGGTGTGAAATAGACATCAAGTCAACGTTTTTACATTTAAAAATATTCCCCGGGATGTATCACCAGGCCTACAGTGAGACTATCAGCTCAGCAATCTGTGTGTAATAAAAATATCAACTCTGCTAAACGTATAGCACATTTTTATCGGAGGCTTTGCTGCAAAAAGTGGATAAAATGGTTGCTTATCTGAAGCTCTATACATCTCCCGAGATAACCCGTGGAATACCCGATGTAATCTCAGCCTACAGGACATGCCAGGGGGCTCCGTACACCATAATTAAAAGCAAATTGAATTTTATGTGTTGATTCAAAAGTCTGATCTAAGGACTTGAACAGATTAATATTTATGCTTTAGAACATATCTTTTAGTGATATAACCTAGATAATATCTATATCCTCTCCTCTAAATCTCATGATCATATTTCTCGGCTCCGTGCTGCCATGTTTTGCCTCCAACATTCCCAGGCACTTTGCTGAATGTTCCTACCAATCAGCAGTAGACCAAGTGTCCTTCAGTGCTATCAAAAAAACTTGAGGTCTTAAAAAAACGACTGTAAAGGTGATTAATTTGGGGAAAAGGATGGTGTAGAAACACATCTGAAGCCAGCTGACATGTTACTGGGGATTCCCTTGGAGATTTCTAACACTACACATCCAAATGAACCACTTCTTGAGTAGTTTAGTTCTACACATACTATCGTCAACCTTTAAAAATGTTCAATTCTTCAAATGATAAAAAAATCTCAGGAGAATTCTGACTCTATACATACAATAAGACCTGTACATGTGTAAGACCTACAATGTATTCATCACATACCCATCTGAACACTGCAATGTTCATGCCTCACAAAACCTTTTTTTTTTACAATTTTGAGCACATCTTTTCCGTTTTAACTTTTGTATATCTCACAAACATATAAAGATGTCAATGTTTCTTTTCTTATATGATTTTTGTAAACCATGTATACATCCCTGATGATTAAGGAATGTGTAATCATGAAGACATGCAGGCAAGCAATGTGGTGTATAGACAGTATGGCGAAAGGCCAAGTGGTTACAACATCACCATTCAGAACAGCATGTCACAGTTAAGAAGTCTTGCTCATTGACAGTTCACTAACTAGCAAAGAAAAACACTGACCATCAGGGAATCACTAACTAGCAAAGAAAAACACTGACCATCAGGGAATTTCTTTAAGGGTTCTTTTTGAGACAGGTGGTTAGAACAGTAGTGTTAGAACAACAGTATTTGTATTTCAGAAATATGTTTGAACATCCATGTTGAATGAAGACATCGGTTTGGTAACAGCAGTACTGATATGACTAACTAGCTATTTGGTGGAACAGGAAATCTCAGGATAAGGAAAGCATGTCTGACAGAACGGTCCAAATGTTATAGATGTGGAGAAAAGTTGATCTGAATGTACTGAACAGCTGACTAATGATGTGGACAAGCATGTGATATGTTAGAAGTGGTAATTCACCCTTGCTGCGTTAACATTTCCCAGGATTATATTGACAAATACCCGTTAATTACCACTAAGTCAGCCCTGCCCTGGATATTGCAGCTAATTACATAACCAGTGGTTAGAGCTGTGGGGGACAACCTTTTTATATAGCCTACAGATGTTCACTATCATCTACCAATTTATGTTAATTGTGTTGATCAAATTTACATGCTTTCAAGACATCATTAGTCAGCACTTTTATCTAATTAGTATTTCTTTGATGTAACATACTGTATAAACCATTTGTCTATCTGGCAGAGACCTCCCTAACAGAAAAACTTTTGTTTTATCTCGTAGTAACACACTGCCAGAATGGGCGTACCACAACATTGTGTAGAATAGATTTATTCATATTAATTAATTTATATCATATCCCTTTTTTAAAGATTTTGCCAAGATAAGAAATTTGACTTGTCCATGCCAAATTCAAATTATACTCCACTGATGTTTCTGTGAAACTATTGTTTTGGTGAGTTTAAAACCTAAACATTTTCATATCCTTGCTGGACATTGACAAATGAAACTGTATTGGGTCACCCTACAATACAAAACAAAACCAACCAGCTGGGAAGCCTTGACCTGTCCAGTAAATGAGAGGAAACCCCATGTTTTAACAGTCCTCCTCAGACATAAAGAATCCAGTGGGAGAACGCTCCTTAGAACATAGGGAATCCTCTAAGCAGTTTAAGAAGTCTGTTGTTATATGTATGATACAACCCCAGAGAAATCCGGGAGTGTACAGTGGTACCTTCTGACATTTTTTTGGTTAAGAAAAGAATTTATCTGAAATAAAACATTTTTTGGCTAAGAAAAGAATTTATCTAAAATAAAACAATGTGATGTAAGGAAGTAATGGAAGATGTCATTGACAGATACACATGTCAAGTTTAGACTGGTAACCATGGTGATATACTTTGCTCTGATGCTGGGTGATGTTTATGTTTGACCTTATAATAAGTAATGTCAAGGGGTAGCCCCAAATCTGTGAGGACCTCCAGCACGGCCTTGTTTCCTCTGTAACGTGATGACTATGTAGGATGGAGAGATGTAGGATAGAGCATGACAGCAGTGTAATGCCAAGATCATCAAAATGTAAAAATGGTGACAGGTTCATAGACACACAAAAAATATACCAAAAAATTTCTGACAATATGGCTAGGCTACAGTGAATGAAGGGCTCTGTAAAACTCTTAGTGTCAGAAAATCTCAAAAAGGAATTATGTTAATTGTATCTACTAATGTACAGCACATTTTCTGTAATGATGTTTCAATAAGGTCTGCACACTAACCTCTATATCAATTTAAAGATATAAATGGACATTGGACTGGTGTAAACTCAAACTAACAGTGACAGTCTTGGAAGGAGCCCAGGTTTTCCAACGACTTCTCCTCTGTGACTGTCACAATAGTATGGACATCAGTTAACTATAACCTTCACATTGTTAACTATAACCTTCACATTACCACATTCTGTTAACTATAACCTTCACATTGTTAACTATAACCTTCACATTACCACATTCTGTTAACTATAACCTTCACATTGTTAACTATAACCTTCACATTACCACATTCTGTTAACTATAACCTTCACATTGTTAACTATAACCTTCACATTACCACATTCTGTTAACTATAACCTTCACATTACCACATTCTGTTAACTATAACCTTCACATTGTTAACTATAACCTTCACATTACCACATTCTGTTAACTATAACCTTCACATTGTTAACTATAACCTTCACATTACCACATTCTGTTAACTATAACCTTCACATTGTTAACTATAACCTTCACATTACCACATTCTGTTAACTATAACCTTCACATTGTTAACTATAACCTTCACATTACCACATTCTGTTAACTATAACCTTCACATTACCACATTCTGTTAACTATAACCTTCACATTACCACATTCTCTTTTTTATTGGGAGACACTTTACTAACTATTCATTGTCACTATACATTGGTGTGTAGGACTTTGATTCCTTGACAAGTCGGTTACCAAGATGATTTTAATTTTAGAGATTTGCAGTATTCTGAAAACTTGAAAATTTATAATCACACTAAGAATTGGTTTTTATCTGTTTCAAGCTAAGTTAATACACACAATCTGAATGATAACACATACTGGTACTTGAGACATTGACCGGAGAAAGATTGATGTGACAGTGTGTATGTGAAAGGAAAGCAACATTTGGATCTAACAGATTTCCTGGTGGTATTGGAGTTTTGACATCAAGAATAACATTGAGGGTAGACATGCAGTTACCATGGTTACATAATAACTTCTGCTGCCTTTTGTTTGAATTATTAATTTAATGGTTAAATGGTCTAAGAAATAATAACATAGCTTAATCTACATGTTGTATAAAACTACAATGAATTAGAAACTAAATCATGATTGTAGTGATTTTCAAAAGAAAACAATTCCCGTTCTGTTGAGAAGGTAAGTCCTTGAGTAACATTAGGGTACAAGTTATGTTGCCAATCACTTGCTCTCTGTATATCACAGCTATTTACAATATCACCAGCAACATTTTTTATGTAATTCTATTAACACTACTAACCTTATTTATTACCAAGCCAAGAATTTGAACACACTTTAAAAAACAAACAATAGCACAAATTCAATGAAATATCATTCTACACAGAATTCTAAGGTATTATATCAGATTTTTTTTTAAAAGCTGATATTTGAGACATAGACAAACTTAATTTGTAATCGGACCTCTGTGTAACGGATCTTATGTGAAGAATTAAATGAAATGTTTTACAAGATCTAATTTCTATACAATTAAACCTTTACATATAATAAAGTAACCTTTTGTGTAGATTAATTATTGAACTTCATAACAAGAGATCCCAGAGGGATCTTGGCGCCCACCATTGAATGTTCTTTATAGGTTCCATGTCAGATTGATCTTTTCTCTACTTTTCTCTTCTTCTAAGTCTTACTAATCTGTGTAAACTCAGAAGAAACCTCTAGTACTTTTCAAACAAGGGAAACCTATATATAAAATTTAAGATTTAGGCACCAAGTGGAACCTATATATATGGAATTTGAGAAAGATTCCTTCAGTGCTTTCTGAGAAATAGTGATAACAAACTTCAATTGTCAAAATCCAAGATGGCTGCTTGTCGGCCATGTTGTTTTCCGATTGGTCTCAAAATGCAATATGCATAACTAGGCACCTAGGGGAACCTACATATGAAATTTCAGGAAGATCCCTTCATTAGTTTCTTAGTAATAGTGATAACCAGTTTCAATTTTCGAAATCCAAGATGGCTGCCTGTCGGCCATGTTGTTTTCTGATTGGTCTCAAAATGCAATATGCATAACTAGGCACCAAGGGGAACCTACATATGAAATTGGAGAAAGATCCAATCAAAACTGTCTCAGAAATAGCGATAACAAACTTCTATGGTCAAAATCCAAGATGGCTGCCTGTCGGCCATGTTGTTTTCCGATCAGTCCCAAAATGCGATATGCATTACCAGGCACCAAGGGGAACCTACATATGAAATTTGAGAAAGATCCCTTCAGTACATTCTCAGAAATGGCAATAACAAACTTTAATGGTCAAAATCCAAGATGGCTGCCTGTCGGCCATGTTGTTTTCTGATCGGTCCCAAAATGCAATATGCATAACTAGGCACCAAGGGAAACCTACATAACAAATATGAAAAAAATCCCTTTAGTACTTTCACAGAAATAGCGATAACAAACTTCAATTGTCAAAATCCAAGATGGCTGCCTGTCGGCCATGTTGTTTTCAGATCGGTCTCAAAATGCTATATGCATAACTAAGCACCAAGGGGAACCTACATAACAAATATGAAAAAGATCCCTTTAGTACTTTCACAGAAATAGCGATAACAAACTTCAATTGTCAAAATCCAAGATGGCTGCCTGTCGGCCATGTTGTTTTCAGATCGGTCTCAAAATGCAATATGTATAACTAGGCACTAAGGGGAACCTACATATGAAATTTGAGAAAGATCCCTTCTGTGCTTTTTGAGAAATAGCGATAACAATCTTCAATTGTCAAAATCCAAGATGGCTGCCTGTCGGCCATGTTGTTTTCAGATCGGTCTCAAAATGATATATGCATAACTAGGCACCAAGGGGAACCTACATATGAAATTTGAGAAAGATCCCTTCTGTGCTTTTTGAGAAATAGCGATAACAATCTTCAATTGTCAAAATCCAAGATAGCTGCCTGTCGGCCATGTTGTTTTCCGATTGGTCTCAAAATGCAATATGCATAACTAGGCACCAAGGGGAACCTACATATGAAATTTGAGAAAGATCCCTTCAGTACTTTCTTAGAAATAGCGATAACAAACTTCAATGGTCAAAATCCAAGATGGCTGCCTGTCGGCCATGTTGTTTTCAGATCGGTCTCAAAATGCTATATGCATAACTAAGCACCAAGGGGAACCTACATAACAAATATGAAAAAGATCCCTTTAGTACTTTCACAGAAATAGCGATAACAAACTTCAACTGTCAAAATCCAAGATGGCTGCCTGTCGGCCATGTTGTTTTCAGATCGGTCTCAAAATGCAATATGTATAACTAGGCACTAAGGGGAACCTACATATGAAATTTGAGAAAGATCCCTTCTGTGCTTTTTGAGAAATAGCGATAACAATCTTCAATTGTCAAAATCCAAGATGGCTGCCTGTCGGCCATGTTGTTTTCAGATCGGTCTCAAAATGCAATATGCATAACTAGCAACCAAGGGGAACCTACATATGAAATTTGAGAAAGATCCCTTCAGTACTTTCTTAGAAATAGCGATAACAAACTTCAATGGTCAAAATCCAAGATGGCTGCCCATCGGCCATGTTGTTTTCCGATCGGTCCCAAAATGCAATATGCATAACTAGGCACCAAGGGAAACCTACATATTAAAATTTGAGAAAGATCCCTTCAGTACTTTCTCAGAAATAGCGATAACAAACTTCAATTGTCAAAATCCAAGATGGCTGCCCGTCGGCCATGTTGTTTTTCGATCGGTCCCAAAATGCAATATGCATAACTAGGCACCAAGGGAAACCCACATATCAAATTTGAGAAAGATCCCTTCAGTACTTTCTTAGAAATAGCGATAACAAACTTCAATTGTCAAAATCCAAGATGGCTGCCTGTCGGCCATGTTGTTTTCCGATCGGTCCCAAAATGCAATATGCATAACTAGGCACCAAGGGAAACCAACATATGAAATTTGAGAAAGATCCCTTCAGCTCTTTCTCAGAAATAGCGATAACAAACTTCAATGGTCAAAATCCAAGATGGCTGCCTGTCGGCCATGTTGTTTTCCGATCGGTCCCAAAATGCAATATGCATAACTAGGCACCAAGGGGAACCTACATATGAAATTTGAGAAAGATCCCTTCAGTACTTTCTGAGGATTAGCGATAACAAGAATTGTTTACGGACGGACGGACGGACGGACGGACGGACGGAGGGAGGGACGGACGGACGGACGGACGACGGACCACGGACGCAGGGCGATTTGAATAGCCCACCATCTGATGATGGTGGGCTAAAAATATATATCTGAGGAAAAAAACACTTTTTGATCATACAAATTAAATACTTTAAGTTTCATAAAAGTATTTCACATTTAAGCTTCTCCCCAAAATGTTTTCCCTACAGATACTAAATTTACAACTTTCGGACAGATTTGACCTTCAAACTTTGTCGGTGAATTACATAATAATATCAGTACTACAGTTCTATACAAGATCAATAGGATTGTTAAAAATGTACTGGCAGTCCTTTTGGGTTAGTAAAACCTGAGCTAAACCCATGGAAGTCTATAACTGTATGAACACCATCCCACCAATTTCCTCAGTGAAGTATATCATACTCTCTTCCAGTTTTGTTCATTAGTTTACAGATCATACTTAAATAAATCACATTTTCTCTTCATCTTTACAAAGTTGTATTTTCCCAATAAATCACAAAGTTGTTTGCCTCCTTTTTTGGTCACACTTTTTCTCGAATTTTTTTCTTTTGCAATTCATCATGCATGACCTTGATTGAGCTGTACAAGGTTGGGAATGGCGGCCTATGCATTGGTTTGCGACTCCAGCAAAGGCGCATCAAGTCATACACCTGCTTTGGTGTGTTTTCAGGACATGCCAACATCTTACCATCCTTTATGAATTTGATGACCTCTTCATGTGTCATACCATAGTATGGCTGAAGGGCAAATGAGAAAATCTCCCATATGAGAACACCAAATGACCAGACATCAGACTCTGCAGTAAACTTGTTGTAGAGAATGGACTCCAGTGGCATCCACCGAATCGGGATTGCGTCATGTTCGCTACCTTTATAGTAGTCAATAGTGTGCACACTCCGTGCTAGACCGAAATCTGCGATTTTTACGGTCAGATTTTCCCCAACAAGACAGTTCCTTGTTGCTAAGTCACGATGAACATAACCTCTCTCGGAGAGATACACCATGCCTGCAGCTATCTGCATTGAGATGTACAACTGGTCAACATTGTCCAGTAGTGGTAACTCCTCGTACACATTCACAGCAGGACGCATCACAATATAGTGCTCTGGACTGGAACGTCTTAAGTACTCATTCAAATCCCATTTTGTCATGTACTCAAACAACAAACACATGGGTTTTCCAATTGCACATACTCCCAACAGTTTGACAATATTTGGATGCTTGAACTCGGCCATTAAGGAGGCTTCTCGGCTGAAGTCTTGCAATAAGTCATCTGAAGCATCATCTTTTAGCATCTTTACTGCAATGATTGAGTCATCACCATCCTTTGAAAGATTTGGAGCTTTTGCTTTGAAAACACGTCCAAAAGCACCCTGTCCAATATCTTTGATGTACACAATATCATTCCTTGGATATTCTAATCCTTCAAGCTTTGGACTTAATTTAAGTGTTTCAGACACCTTATGGTAGGAGATGTTTGGTGTCAACTTGTCAATGTCAATATCAAGGTCATCAGTAGGAGTGCTGTTGTACTTGACCTGTTGTTTACGCTGGCTAACGATTTGGTAACACAGCACAATTATGAGTCCAATCACAAAAACACCAACTGAGGTTACTATGGTAACAATCAATATGGCCAACAAGGTAAAACGAGGCTGTTCCTCCGTCTCCCTTTCATCCTGTGGTACAGGGTTTGCTGTAACAGAAAGACAACATGTATACATCACTTAATAACACATAAACAATATTCTTCAAGGACAAGAAAAAGATATCTACCAGCATTTGAACATCTTACTTATCATTGATAAGTTATCACAATAAAACACCAGGTTTGAGTATGAATTTTTCTACTGTCACACTTACCACACTTTGGAATATCACACAATTCCCAACGTGAATGTTTCTCCATGGTGTAACACCATGGGGAACTCTCCTCTGCCCCAGGATTCCGACAGTAGTTTTCAGAATTCTGTAGTGTTGGGAAAACAGAGGGTGGTCGACGATGAGTATGAGGGAAGCTGGCTGCCCAAGCCTGACAGGCCTTGCCGGACCTAGTCACATTGAGTGTACCATTGTACCACTGTCCTCGACCTTTGTAGCATGTACCTTTAAAAAAACAGAAGTTTAGAATAAAATAGCTTAGGTATTCGAATGTGTCCTAAACTTTTAGCATGAACCTCTAAAATGACAAACTTAAAATAAAGTATAATAAACTATAATTGTAACAAAATAACTTTCAACAGCCTCAAAATAAATTGATTATTATACAGCCTCAAAAGAAAATGCCTTCTTCAATAGCCTCAAAACAAAATGGCTAATTGTATAGTCTCAAAACAAAATGGCTAATTGTATAGTCTCAAAACAAAATGGCTAATTGTACAGTCTCAAAATAGAATGGCTTACTATCCATTCAATAAGTTAGATTAAGTGTCATGAACATAGGATAAAATCCACCTCTATTAAAATCATATCAGTTTATGGAATGCAATAGACAACTTTGATGATAGATTTATTGTCAGATTTCCTGTCAGATGTAAACATCATGACATAACTAGGGAAGTAATAATTGAAGTCTGTGGCTTCTTTTACCTGTGATTGAGGTACAGAGATGAAATCATTAAGATAATAATACTACCGTACACTCCTGTTTCACCACTCTATATCATCATAAATCACACATCCATTCACAGCTATTTCAAAATGTCAAAAAGCATTATACTTGTAAATGTAGATTTGATTACACCATGTAGGAAGCCTGAAACCTTTGTAGTAATATAAATGTTGATATATGCTGCATATCTCAAGTGAATTTCATATTAGTACAATTTACAACAGGAGAATACCCATCAACACAGTCGGAGCGCCACCCATCCTGACATGCTATGCATAAACCTCTTGCCAGCAAATAATAAGCCCAGACAAGGATCTGATGCGCATCAATAAGAAGTACAAAGACATTCTTTTGGTTGGTGGCTGTGTAATATCTGACCACTTTATGAACTACAAAATACATAAAACAAACAACATAATTCTTACTGACCAAAAACAACTGTTCCTATATAGATATCATTCCCACTGACTCCAAATCTATATTCCTACAATCTATTATTCCCACAGACTCCAAATCTATATTCCTACAATCTATCATTCCCACTGACTCCAAATCTATATTCCTACAATCTATCATTCCCACTGACTCCAAATCTATATTCCTACAATCTATCATTCCCACTGACTCCAAATCTATATTCCTACAATCTATCATTCCCACTGACTCCAAATCTATATTCCTACAATCTATTATTCCCACTGACTCCAAATCTATATTCCTGCAATCTATTATTCCCACTGACTCCAAATCTATATTCCTACAATCTATCATTCCCACTGACTCCAAATCTATATTTCTACAAACTATCGTTCCCACTGACTCCAAATCTATATTCCTACAAACCATCGTTCCCACTGACTCCAAATCTATATTCCTACAAACTATCGTTCCCACTGACTCCAAATCTATATTCCTACAATCTATCATTCCCACTGACTCCAAATCTATATTCTTACAATCTATCATTCCCACTGACTCCAAATCTATATTCCTACAATCTATTATTCCCACTGACTCCAAATCTATATTCCTACAATCTATTATTCCCACTGACTCCAAATCTATATTCCTACAATCTATCATTCCCACTGACTCCAAATCTATATTCCTAAAATCTATCATTCCCACTGACTCCAAATCTATATTCCTACAATCTATTATTCCCACCGACTCCAAATCTATATTCCTACAATCTATCATTCCCACTGACTCCAAATCTATATTCCTACAATCTATTATTCCCACTGACTCCAAATCTATATTCCTACAATCTATTATTCTCACTGACTCCAAATCTATATTCCTGCAATCTATTATTCCCACTGACTCCAAATCTATATTCCTACAAACTATCATTCCCACTGACTCCAAATCTATATTCCTACAATCTATCATTCCCACTGACTCCAAATCTATATTCCTACAATCTATCATTCCCACTGACTCCAAATCTATATTCCTACAATCTATTATTCCCACTGACTCCAAATGATGAAATCTATATTCCTACAATCTATCATTCCCACTGACTCCAAATCTATATTCCTACAATCTATCATTCCCACTGACTCCAAATCTATATTCCTACAATCTATCATTCCCACTGACTCCAAATCTATATTCCTACAATCTATTATTCCCACCGACTCCAAATCTATATTCCTACAAACTATCGTTCCCACTGACTCCAAATCTATATTCCTACAATCTATCATTCCCACTGACTCCAAATCTATATTCCTACAATCTATCATTCCCACTGACTCCAAATCTATATTCCTACAATCTATCATTCCCACTGACTCCAAATCTATATTCCTACAATCTATCATTCCCACTGACTCCAAATCTATATTCCTAAAATCTATCACTATATTCCTACAATCTATTATTCTCACTGACTCCAAATCTATATTCCTACAATCTATTATTCCCACTGACTCCAAATCTATATTCCTACAATCTATTATTCCCACTGACTCCAAATCTATATTCCTACAATCTATTATTCCCACTGACACCAAATCTATATTCCTACAATCTATTATTCCCACTGACTCCAAATCTATATTCCTACAATCTATTATTCCCACTGACTCCAAATCTATATTCCTACAATCTATTATTCCCACTGACTCCAAATGATGAAATCTATATTCCTACAAACCATCGTTCCCACCGACTCAAATTCCCCAAACCTCCCTTGTATAAGGTATAACATGACCTTAAAAGGAATGAATATTTTCCAATCACACTTTGTTGTATGTTTTATTATGTTGTATTGTAATCACACTGATCAATCTATATAATTATCAATATAACAGGGGCATGGCCTAAGTTAGGGACTGCAGGAAATATCACAGGGGCCCAGCCCAAGTAGGGGACTGCAGGAAATATCACAGGGGCCTGGCCCAAGTAGGGGACTGCAGGGAATATCACAAAGGCGCGGCCCAAGTAGGGGACTGCAGGGAATATCACAGGGGCCTGGCCCAAGTAGGGGACTGCAGGGAATATCACAAAGGCGCGGCCCAAGTAGGGGACTGCAGGAAATATCACAGGGGCCTGGCCCAAGTAGGGGACTGCAGGGAATATCACAAAGGCGCGGCCCAAGTAGGGGACTGCAGGGAATATCACAGGGGCCCAGCCCAAGTTAGGGACTGCAGGAAATATCACAGGGGCCCAGCCCAAGTAGGGGACTGCAGGAAATATCACAGGGGCCTGGCCCAAGTAGGGGACTGCAGGGAATATCACAAAGGCGCGGCCCAAGTAGGGGACTGCAGGGAATATCACAGGGGCCTGGCCCAAGTAGGGGACTGCAGGGAATATCACAAAGGCGCGGCCCAAGTTAGGGACTGCAGGAAATATCAAAGGCGCGGCCCAAGTAGGGGACTGCAGGGAATATCACAGGGGCATGGCCCAAGTAAGGGGACTGCAGGAAATATCACAGGGGCATGGCCCAAGTAAGGGGACTGCAGGAAATATCACAGGGGCCTGGCCCAAGTAGGGGACTGCAGGAAATATCACAAGGGCGCGGCCCAAGTAGGGGACTGCAGGAAATATCACAGGGGCGAGGCCCAAGTAGGGTACTGCAGGAAATATCACAGGGCATGGCCCAAGTAGGGGACTGCAGGAAATATCACAGGGGCCTGGCCCAAGTAGGGGACTGCAGGGAATATCACAAAGGCGCGGCCCAAGTTAGGGACTGCAGGAAATAGCAAAGGCGCGGCCCAAGTAGGGGACTGCAGGGAATATCACAGGGGCATGGCCCAAGTAAGGGGACTGCAGGAAATATCACAGGGGCATGGCCCAAGTAAGGGGACTGCAGGAAATATCACAGGGGCCTGGCCCAAGTAGGGGACTGCAGGAAATATCACAAGGGCGCGGCCCAAGTAGGGGACTGCAGGAAATATCACAGGGGCGAGGCCCAAGTAGGGTACTGCAGGAAATATCACAGGGGCATGGCCCAAGTAGGGGACTGCAGGAAATATCACAGGGGCCTGGTCCAAGTAGGGGACTGCAGGAAATATCACAAGGGCGCGGCCCAAGTAAGGGACTGCAGGACATATCACAAGGGTGTGGCCCAAGTAAGGGACTGTAGGGTAGATATCTGTACCACACCCTATTTAAATCAGGATACAGATAGGATGGTAGCAAAAACAAAAATAACATCTTGTGAGATACGACTGAAATCTGATACATTGAAAGATAAGTCATTTGTCTAATTCCTGTAGACATGCAACTGTACCTAATACTTCTGATCTACAGTTACACATTTAAAGCCATCTAAGGACGTCAGTAAAGGGATAGTGTTACATCTGTACAACACTCTCTATCTGTACATCACTATATGTACATTACTATATGTACATCACTCTGTCTGTACATCACTCACTATGTGTACATCACTGTCTGTACATCACTGTCTGTACATCACTCTATGTGTACATCACTCTATATGTACATCACTGTCTGTACATCACTGTCTGTACATCACTGTCTGTACATCACTCTATGTGTACATCACTCTATATGTACATCACTCACTATGTGTACATCACTCTATATGTACATCACTCTATATGTACATCATTATATCTCTACATCACTCTATCTCTACATCACTCTGTATGTACATCACTCTGTATGTACATCATTCTATATGTACATCACTCTATATGTACATCACTCTATATGTACATCACTCACTATATGTACATCACTCTATATGTACATCACTCTATATGTACATCACTCTATATGTACATCACTCTATATGTACATCACTCTATATGTACATCATTATATCTCTACATCACTCTATCTCTACATCACTCTGTATGTACATCACTATGTATGTACATCACTCTGTATGTAAATCATTCTATATGTACATCACTCTCTATGTACACCACTTTATATATACATCACTCTATATGTACACCACTCTATATGTACATCACTCACTATATGTACATCACTTTATATATACATCACTCTATATGTACATCACTCACTATATGTACATAACTCTATATGTACATAACTCTATATGTACATCACTCTATATGTACATCACTCTATATGTACATCATTATATCTCTACATCACTCTATCTCTACATCACTCTGTATGTACATCACTATGTATGTACATCATTCTATATGTACATTACTCACTATATGTACATCACTCTATACGTACATCACTCTATATGTACATCACTCTATATGTACATCACTCTATATGTACATCACTCTATATGTACATCACTCTATATGTGTACATCACTCTGTCTGTACATCACTCTATCTGTACATCACTCTATATGTACATCACTCTGTCCGTACATCACTCTGTCTGTACATCACTCTATATGTACATTACTATATGTACATCACTCTATGTGTACATCACTTTATATGTACACCACTCTATATGTACATCACTCTGTCTGTACATCACTCTGTCTGTACATCACTCTCTATGTACATCACTTTATATGTACACAACTCTATATGTACATCACTCACTATATGTACATCACTCTATATGTACATCACTCTGTCTGTACATCACTATGTGTACATCACTGTCTGTACATCACTGTCTGTACATCACTCTATATGTACATCACTCTATATGTACATCACTCTGTCTGTACATCACTGTCTGTACATCACTGTCTGTACATCACTTTATATGTACATCACTCACTATATGTACATCACTCTATATGTACATCACTCACTATATGTACATCACTCTATATGTACATCACTTTATACGTACATCACTTTATATGTACATCACTCTATATGTACATCACTCTATATGTACATCACTCACTATATGTACATCACTCTATATGTACATCAATCTATATGTACATCACTGTCTGTACATCACTGTCTGTACATCACTCTATGTGTACATCACTCTATATGTACATCACTGTCTGTACATCACTGTCTGTACATCACTCTATGTGTACATCACTCTATATGTACATCACTCTATGTGTACATCACTCTATATGTACATCACTCTATATGTACATCATTATATCTCTACATCACTCTATCTCTACATCACTCTGTATGTACGTCACTCTGTATGTACATCATTCTATATGTACATCATTATATCTCTACATCACTCTATCTCTACATCACTCTGTATGTACATCACTATGCATGTACATCACTCTGTATGTACATCACTCTTTATGTACATAACTCACTATATGTACATCACTCTATATGTACATCACTCTATATGTACATCACTTTGTCTGTACATCACTCTGTCCGTACATCACTCTGTCTGTACATCACTCTATATGTACATTACTATATGTACATCACTCTATGTGTACATCACTCTATGTGTACATCACTTTATATGTACACCACTCTATATGTACATCACTCTGTCTGTACATCACTCTGTCTGTACATCACTCTCTATGTACACCACTCTATATGTACATCACTCACTATGTGTACATCACTATGTGTACATCACTATATGTACATCACTCTGTCTGTACACCACTCTCTATGTACACCACTCTGTCTGTACATCACTATATGTACATCACTCTGTCTGTACATCACTATGTGTACATCACTATGTGTACATCACTATGTGTACATCACTCTATGTGTACATCACTCTGTCTGTACAACACTCTATATGTACATCACTCTGTCTGTACACAACTATATGTACATCACTATATGTACATCACTCTATGTGTACATCACTCTATATGTATATCACTCTATATGTACATCACTCTGTCTGTACATCACTCTATATGTACATCACTCTGTCTGTACACCACTCTGTCTGTACATCACTATGTGTACAACACTCTATATGTACAACACTCTATGTACATCACTATGTGTACATCACTATGTGTACAACACTATATGTACAACACTCTATGTACATCACTCTATATGTACATCACTATATGTGTACATCACTATGTGTACATCACTATGTGTACAACACTCTATATGTACAACACTCTATATGTACATCACTATGTGTACAACACTCTATGTACATCACTCTAGATGTACATCACTATGTGTAAATCACTATATGTACATCACTTTATATGTACATCACTCTGTGTACATCACTCTATATGTACATCACTCTATATGTACATCACTCAATATGTACATCACTATGTGTACATCACTATGTGTACATCACTCTATATGTACATCACTCTATATGTACATCACTATGTGTACATCACTATGTGTACATCACTATGTATACATCACTCTATATGTACATCACTATATGTACATCACTCTAGATGTACATCACTGTCTGTACATCACTGTCTGTACATCACTATGTGTACATCACTCTATGTGTACATCACTATGTGTACATCACTCTGTCCGTACATCACACTGTGTACATCACTATATGTACATCACTCTATCTGTACATCACTCTGTCTGTACATCACTGTCTGTACATCACTGTCTGTACATCACTCTGTCCGTACATCACACTGTGTACAACACTCTATATGTACATCACTCTCTATGTACATCACTCTATATGTACATCGCTCTGTGTACATCACTCTATGTGTACATCACTCTATGTGTACATCACTATGTGTACATCACTCTATGTGTACATCTCTATGTGTACATCACTATGTGTACATCACTCTATGTGTACATCACTCTATGTGTACATCACTCTATGTGTACATCACTATATATTTACCATTGTATGGCACTGCCACTATATAACCCTACCAATTCAGTTGCGAGTTCACCAGCCTATGAACTGCCAACAGGAAGTGATCTCTGCTACTGGTAAGCGCGGGAAATTTGAATTTGAAAATTTCAAAACAAAAATCGCATGACAAATAAAAAAAATCGCAGATGGTAAATATAAGAATTGAACGGCTTTCAGTTGGAATTCATAGTCAATATGAATTCCAACTGGACAGAGGCAAATTCAACATGAAGCGCTAGCGCGCTTCATGGAATTTGCCTCTGTCCAGTTGGCATTCATATTGACTATGAATGCCAACTGAAAGCCGTTCAATGCTTAAATGTACATCACTCTCTATGTACATCACTCTATATGTACATCACTCTATATGTACATAACTCTATATGTACATCACTCTATATGTACATCACTCTATATGTACATCACTCTCTATGTACATCACTCTATATGTACATCACTCTATATGTACATCACTCTATATGTACATCACTATGTGTACATCACTCTGTCTCTACATCACTATGTGTACATCACTCTGTCTCTACATCACTATGTGTACATCACTCTGTCTCTACATCACTATGTGTACATCACTCTGTCTCTACATCACTATGTGTACATCACTCTGTCTCTACATCACTATGTGTACATCACTCTGTCTCTACATCACTATGTGTACATCACTCTGTCTCTACATCACTATGTGTACATCACTATGTGTACATCACTCTGTCTCTACATCACTATGTGTACATCACTCTATATGTACATCATTATGTGTACATCACTCTGTCTCTACATCACTATGTGTACATCACTATGTGTACATCACTCTGTCTCTACATCACTATGTGTACATCACTCAATATGTACATCACTCTGTCTCTATCTGTATAAAACTTTATCTAAAGGAAAGAAATTACTTACTTGTCACCTCTTCATCTTTCCTCATAAAAAGCTGAGAATCTACACAGGAAGCGTTGACTCCGACTTTGCTAGGTAGTTCCTCACACTCGGGAAGAGAGTACTGGAGATTTTCTTTGTTCATGACCAGTAACCATTGGTCAAAACATAACAGCTCCTTTACACCCAAACAGCTCTCCCTGTAAATCAAAATACAATCAAATTTAGGTTTACAAAGGGGTCTTTATTTTTATCATTAGACAATGGAAAATGCTGTTGTGTTTATTTTACTTATTTTGTATATAATTCTATCATAATTGATTAACAAATAAATTCATACTAACTAATAACCCATTAAATTCTTTATAACATTATAGCTTTGTTCATTGTCATGGTAAACACCTGACGGAGTAGTTTCCCTTTGCCCAACAGGTAAAATTTCTTTGTGTGGTCTGGTATATCGGGTTTGATGAAGGCTATATAGGTCTAGGCATGTTTACTAACAACACTTATGTCATCCAATACCTTAACTACTTAAAAGAAAAATACATTTTCAGTACAACATAAAATGTAATTGTGTTATTTATAGCCACAATGAGAAATAATTCAGGATCTATGACATCACAGGTCATCTAGGTATATTTCAGCTAATATTTGTCATCAGTGACATTGTCCCCACATCAAACTTAATCTGCCTGACCAAGTGGAAACGACAGGTAATCACACATACACGCACATCAACTATAGGTGTAAACTTTCAAAACAAAACCGTGATGGATGTGTATGTGGTGTTGATAAAGGGCTGTACTGTCTGTTCTGTAGGCATGTCACCCTATCCTTCAATCATAATACTGTACCTATAAAATGTCCTTCAACTTAAAAACTCAGATCAATAAACAACCATAATACAGACTTTACCCATTCACTTTAATAAACCATGTTTTTATTATTCAATCAAGAAAGTTCAGTGTTTTATCAAAATATCAAGTAACAGCAAGGTCAGACAAGTTCACAGTGTCAACTTTTTTAAAGCAAGCTAGGTCATCATAGAGTTTGAGACATTTATACAACAACAACTTTTATACCGCAATGTCAGCCTAGGTCTGAGTATCCGACTTTTACAAGGTAATGTCAGCATTGGTCTGAGTGTCAGACATTTATACAGCAATGTCAGCATTGGTCCGAGTGTCAGACTTTTATACAGCAATGTCAGCCTAGGTCTGAGTGTCAGACTTTTATATGGCAATGTCAGGCTAGGTCTGAGTGTCAGACTTTTATACAGCGATGTCAGCATTGGTCCGAGTGTCAGACTTTTATACAGCAATGTCAGCGTTGGTCTGAGTGTCAGACTTTTATACAGCAATGTCAGCCTAGGTCCGAGTGTCAGACTTTTATATGGCGATGTCAGCCTAGGTCGGAGTGTCAGACCATTTTAAGGTCGTCCTAGGTCAGAATATCACTTATACAGCAAGGTCGTCCTAGGTCAGAGTGTCAGACCATTTTTAGGTCGTCCTAGGTCAGAATATCACTTATACAGCAAAGTCATCCTAGGTCAGAGTGTCAGACCATTTTAAGGTCGTCCTGGGTCAGAATATCAGACTTATACAGCAAGGTCACCCTAGGTCTGGATGTCAGACTGGCTGCCTGGTTTTTCAGTGATTTATGATGGTAGAGATAACATAGGGATTAGGCAAACATGGGGTAACACCAGCACCTGTATGTCAGGGACCTATAAAACATGTTACCCTTATCTGTAAACCAGTGTTCATAATTACATCTGTCAGTCCATTCAAAGTCTCTATCAAATAACGACCCCCACTTTAACCATATTTAAACAGCTTTAAAGGAATTATGATCTTTTTTAATGCAACTCATTCAGAAATATCATCTCTTTAACAATCTATAATATCCTTCACTAGAGAAAATGGTATTATTATGTAATTAATATCCATGATTTAGAGAGAGATCTGAGCTCTTACCTAGGTTACCATCTCACAAATCAGAGACCTGTCAAAAACAGTCTGGCTTCTATAGCACTTGTCTGGTGTGCTTGATTTAATCTTTAACCATTTTAAAATAATTAATAAAAAAAAAAGGTGCCCAATCTTCTGAGGAACAAAAATGGTTATCAAACTTCAACCCTTTTATTTGGAATATAGATTTAATTTCCAGAAAAAAAGTTTCATGTATGAGAAAAGGAAGTAGAAACTTAAGATAATGATAATTATGTAATGTACAAGTATAGAGGTGAGACAGTACACCACACACCCAGTCACCACCTTGGAGCATTAAAAACTTACACAACATATACTACAATTCTAACACAGACTACATGATTCATACTCCAATCTAACATCTATGTGACAGAATGTTGATGATAATTGGCTTCCATCCTTACACCCCTAAATCTAAATAGTTCTAGCACAGGTTTAAATTGTTTTGAGAATCCTAAGGGACCTCTGACTGTGAATGAACACAAACCAGTCTTAGCTAAAATCAACATCTGCAATGAAAACCAAAATAATTTTGACATCTTCTAAACAAATATCTGAAACAAGTTTGGCCCTCTATCAGATAACAGTCCGATTAGGGTAACTTAACCGTCAAGTCCAGATGTGTGAAACAAACTCCTGCTACTTTACGGACTATACAGTTTTTGCTATCCTACATGAGATATTATGGTAGACTATCACCAGTACCTGATGTTAATCTCCCGACTATCATCACACAAACCCGATCCAGAATCTAGGAGGTTGGTCATCCCCTTCACTGAAGGGGCGGAGCCTCCTTCCCTATCAGACCCTCACACCTCCCTGTACTATCTTATTCCCCACACATGGCTGGCCTGGTGCCGGCCTGATTCCTCCACATATCATTTTTTGTACCAAAATGTGTTTTACAGGTCGAAGTGGGGGTGGGGGTTCGGGGAGTAGTTATTTTCAGAGCTTACAAGTCAAGTGAAATGGAACATTCCCAAATCTTTTTGAATATGAATTCAGATGAATACTAAGTTCTTGAACTCAAAAGCCATAACAATTAAATCTAAAGAAAGACTCATGCTACTAACACCAATAGAAAACCAGTAAATGAATGGCCATTACTGGTACTTAGAATAAGTGCCAAAAGTTTTCAAAATAACACAAAGAAAACCTTTGACTTAGATTTCTCGGTTGTTTAACTTAAAACTATTTGTTTCAAATACAGCATTGTAAGATGCAGCTACCTGTGAAGTAACGGGCCACCATCATCAATCTTTACTGGGTACCTACAAGCTAACTGTATGACTGACAAGTGAGAGACGTTTAAGTGTACTGACGATCGATTCCAACATGCACCTGTACAGGTGTGTATCGATGTAAGACACCTGGATTGTTGAAAAACTTAACAGGTCAATCATTTTGAAGTCAATGTAATATATGGAGTTAAACATGCACACACTTTTGGCCAAACATCTAAGGTCCTTATCAGAACAAACAAAGACGGATTGGTCAAGTGTTTGCCCGGCACACCTCCTTGGGTCAGAGTTTTCAGAATCAACCTCTCACTAAAAGTCAATATTTTGCACCCGATAAGGATTACCTGAACTGGCATGTCCCTTGTACTCTTATAAAATACTCTTAAGAAGTTGCCCCTTGTGTTCTTATAAATACAAATGTAGTCTAAATGGGTCTATTCTTGTCTTAAACAAATAGGTATACTTGTGGTTATAAATTGGTATTTGACATTTTTTTGATAAGGAAATGACAAAATTTGTCAGGAAATGGGATATTTATTTCAGGTTTTACGACTGCACCTTTAGTCTTTAATCTGATATGATTTCAAACTTGCATAAATAGTGATCTCATTGTTGTATAATTGACAAGCATATCAATATGATTTATAATCTTGTGAATTATCTGAATATATTAAGATTGCAGTATATATCAATGACTGTCTCACAAAGGGATAGAATTAAAACAGTTTTAATTTCATACCAATAATTTTTTGGACATGTTTACTGGGAAATCTTGACCTTGAAGTGGGCAGCATTAAGGAAAATTTTTGGAAGTAAATTTAATTTTTTTCACACATCAGAAAAGAAAAATACTGTAAAAAGTTAATAACATGACCACCAATGCCTTAGTAAAATTACCCAAGTACACCCGTCTAGAATCTTCAAAGGGATAGGAAACACTTGGGACTGTGGAATCACGCTTCAAATCAAGGGAGTAACTGTTTTGACACATTAACACTCATCAACCACATATTTTACTTAAGACATTATTTCAAGAGAAAATCACACTCTTTTCCTTAATTGTTAACAGAAACATAATTTCATTTGCAAGCTGTCTGTCTCGACTCCAATGTCAACAGGAGCCAATTTCCCGCCATTTCTGTCAACACTGACAGAGAGGGAACATCTATTTACCAGTGTCAAGGTCTGGATAAACGAAGTATTGTGTTGTTTTTTAATTAACCGAGGTTTCAACAGGAACAAATATTTCTTCGCATGTGTGTCCTTCTTCTTTGGTTATATTCCTACTTTGAAGTTATCTTTCTAAATATTATGTGTCAGCCATCACTAGATAAAGCATATTGTATCAGCTCCCTCCCCCAAATCTTCTCACTGCCCCCCCCCCCCCCCCCCCCCCCCCCAAACTTTTCATTGCTATCAAGGTTGCTTGAATACAGTTAACAGAATGAGATCATCCAATTCAGATTCTGAATTTAACTTGGATCAAAACATTTTCAATAACATCATTAACTACATGTGCCTGAATGTGTGTAGACATTTCACCCCAGCCCCCACAATGGAATGGCCTACAATAGGATTTACACCAGATACAGGTGGTCTTCCTGCCAGACAAGGTGAGATCAGGCTCTATGAACTTCCCCTTTTCAGAGCTTTTCCTCGTTAGTCTGGAGATCTGTATCTGGTCATATCTACACTTTCATCAATACTAACTTTAAATCACAACACAGAGCTTCTCAAAATTTCACAAAAATAATGTAATTTTGCGTAGTTTGAGAACTTATCAAATTTCAAATTCCTTCCCTTAATGTGTTTGAAACTGTAAGAGCCAATGCTCCAATAAAAATACATTTATTGAGAATCTCATGTCATCAAATTCCATGGCAACACATTTTAAAATTCATGGTTGCTTTTAAGTTTCATTTTCATTGATTCTTTGTCAAAGAGATGCTTTGCAGATAAAACAGCTATCTGATAGAGACTGTCTAAAAACAGCTTGATCACCAGGACTTCTTTTCTCCTTTATGTTTACCATAAATCACAGCACAATTCACAGTGAGGCTATCAAACTGATCTGTGTAGTGTGAAGGTCACAATGACCTAATGTATTCTACTCTATACCCTAATGTCAAACCATACCATACAAATTCTAACAAAAAAACTACATAAAACGGTGACAATTACACCAGATAAAATGCAACATCACAAAATGGTCGCATTACAATATTCCACTTTTACTCTACAACACGGATAATGATTACACAATGATGCTATTGTACAAGAAAAACATCACATGTTTTCAGATTTAACATTTTCTAAACAGGACATAAAAACTCGCCCCTCGTCCACAGTCAGTAGGATCAACATAAAACATGAGAAATGAATAGGTTTCTCATCCTGTTACAGATGTATGTATAACACAGGAGATGTTTTTATGACCTGGTTCAAGAAATAAAAGAATTGTATGAATAATTCCACTAGTGGAAACACACACAAAATAGCATTACTATCCTTTGTGTGGACGTGCAAGTTCAAGGATTAAAGACAGGTTCAACAGAAATGATAAGTTTTCATGTCTAATGTCACAGAACAGTAAAATGTCTGAAGCTGTCAACATGTACAAAATTGAAGTGTATTGGTGTTTCTTTTGAAATCTTAGCCCCACATCATTGACAGACAAGCTGTTGAACACAAAACTACAATATTTGATCTGTAAGAGAGTTCAGATTACATCTATGGCCTTCCAAATCAAGGGTAATGTTTATGAGAATGTCAAACTACTTTGGGAAAGTTTTAATTCTTGAGAACCTTGCTGTAATTTAGATCTATAGCCTTGAAAGATAAACTTGTGAGAAATTCACAGGAAACGCCCATTTTTTCTTAATGCCCTATCTTCTAAAGCAATTAAACTGTATATCATATTGCATAATACTTGTTGTGTTATCATGCTTGTTCTGTGTTGTAACCACAATTACATGTGTAATAGAAACCAGGGAGATTTACAGAAAGGATTCCTTAAGTAACAAATTTTGTTTTCCTGAAAAGCAATACTGCAATAAATAAGTAATACAGATATTAATGTAAGAGAAAACATTCCAACTCTGATTGGAAACTTTGTAGTAACATCTGTTCATTAGCCCTTCAAAATCAAAGGTAGAAATGTGTTATAACATGAGATGTTGACACAGTCCACTGGTCCAGTCCAACATCTGGGAGGACGAGTAAGACCACACGAGATGTTGACACAGTCCACTGATCCAGTCCAACATCTGGGAGGACGAGTAAGACCACACGAGATGTTGACACAGTCCACTGGTCCAGTCCAACATCTGGGAGGACGAGTAAGACCACATGAGATGTTGACACAGTCCAATGGTCCAGTCCAACATCTGGGAGGACGAGTAAGACCACATGAGATGTTGACACAGTCCACTGGTCCAGTCCAACATCTGGGAGGACGAGTAAGACCACATGAGATGTTGACACAGTCCACTGGTCCAGTCCAACATCTGGGAGGACGAGTAAGACCACATGAGATGTTGACACAGTCCACTGGTCCAGTCCAACATCTGGGAGGACGAGTAAGCCCCAATAACAAGGAAGTACTTTTCATATTGATACCAGTGTCCCAGGAGAAGACAGCTATGTAACTGATGTCTACTGGTAGAGTAACATGTCATCCCTCATCCCAGCTCTGACATTTATTGTTGTTTAGTTGTAAACGGTTATACATCTCGGTGCATGCCGAAAATGACAAGTTTTGACATCTGACCAATCACAATGTTTCTTTAACTGTAATCACTTGTTATTCATGCGGTATTGTGTCACCAAACCTATTCCTATCAATCTTCATCATGCTATCATAAAATTCCTCACATGTTTGAAAGTATGAGTAAATCATAGGCTAGTGATAGTTCTAGTTCCTCTCAACTATATACCTAACTCATAATGGCAAGGGCAACTCATATATACCTAACTCACAATGGCCAGGGCAACTCATATATACCTAACTCACAATGGCCAGGGCAACTCATATTTACCTCACTCACAATGGCCAGGGCAACTCATATATACCTAACTCACAATGGCCAGGGCAACTCATATATACCTAACTCACAATGGCCAGGGCAACTCATATTTACCTCACTCACAATGGCCAGGGCAACTCATATATACCTAACTCACAATGGCCAGGGCAACTCATATATACCTAACTCACAATGGCCAGGGCAACTCATATTTACCTCACTCACAATGGCCAGGGCAACTCATATATACCTAACTCACAATGGCCAGGGCAACTCATATATACCTAACTCACAATGGCCAGGGCAACTCATATTTACCTCACTCACAATGGCCAGGGCAACTCATATATACCTAACTCACAATGGCCAGGGCAACTCATATATACCTAACTCACAATGGCCAGGGCAACTCATATATACCTAACTCACAATGGCCAGGGCAACTCATATTTACCTCACTCACAATGGCCAGGGCAACTCATATTTACCTCACTCACAATGGCCAGGGCAACTCATATATACCTAACTCACAATGGCCAGGGCAACTCATATTTACCTCACTCACAATGGCCAGGGCAACTCATATATACCTAACTCACAATGGCCAGGGCAACTCATATTTACCTCACTCACAATGGCCAGGGCAACTCATATATACCTAACTCACAATGGCCAGGGCAACTCATATATACCTAACTCACAATGGCCAGGGCAACTCATATATACCTAACTCACAATGGCCAGGGCAACTCAATAATCATATATACCCAACTCACAATGGCCAGGACAACTCAATAATCATATATACCTAACTCACAATGGCCAGGGCAACTCAATAATCATATATACCTAACTCACAATGGCCAGGGCAACTCATATATATCTAACTCACAATGACCAGGGCATCTCAATAATCACACATACTTAACTCACAATGGCCAAGGAAACTCATATATACCTAACTCACAATGACCAGGGTAACTCATATATACCCAACTCACAATGGCCAGGGCAACTCAATAATCACATATATCTAACTCAAAATGGCCAAGGGAACTCAATATAATCACATATGCCTAACTCACAATGGCCAGGGCAACTCAGTACCCATATATACCAAACTTACAATGGTCAGGGCAGCAGTAGTGCACCTAATTACTCCTACTTCCGACTAACCAATCACAGCATACATTACGGTATGCAGTACCATAAAACAGCTGACCAATCACAGTTTACCGTCCAATAAAACTACCTGATCACAGCATACCTTGCATATCATAAAAGCATAAAACTGACCAGTTACAGCATACCTTGTTTACCATACATGACCCAGAAAAATGACCTATCACAATACACACAGAATATAGCAGGACTCACAAAAATGACCATTTACAACATACAATGCTTATGCCATATCACAGAGACAAACCAGAGGATAGGCCATTACTTATTACATATACCTGAGACACTGAGTGAAAAACTAGTAATAGTTGCTCAAACTCAACTAATAGAATGATACGGTAGAACAACGGTCAAACACAAACCTGTAAAACTGTCCAATTTCTTGAAACATAATGCTAAAAACCAAACTATATATGGCTGAATGCCAAAGAGACATGAACATTTATTTGTATCAAAATAATTATAAAAGAAACATCTAACAGAAAATATAATAATCAGCCTATTATGTCTCAAAGGAAATCAGCCAAAAACAGAGAGAGGACATCTGTGGACAAGGACAAAATGCTAAAAAACAAATTCCTAATGTAATTTTTCAGAATTTGTCAAATTCATTGTCACTTGATCAAGCACATTTACTTGTCACAATAATGAACTCTACGAAGTTTCCAAGATTCTGGTACAAAAGAGGAGATTTCCACACATATAGAATTATACAATACCAATATGGGTCCCATATCAAGACGAATATAAAACATGTGACCAGCTTACCTGCAGAGATGTTTGGGTGTTGGCTTCTTTTCTGGTTCTTCTGCTTCAATACACTCTGGGAAGTGGAACTGACATAGGATTTTCTGTGCTGCCTCATGACAACGATTCTCTGTAGATGGGGCATGTGATGTTGTCAAATCATGGATAAGTGCATGGACACGATCCTCAAGTTCATGGATGGACCGCTGGATATACACCTGGCGTGACCCAAGGACTGAGGCACACACACTGCCGTTATAGGGTAGACATTGGGGGGCTTGTCTGTAATATAGAAAAAAGATTTTTTGTTATTGATACAATAAATCTTTGATTGTCATATGTGACATTCAGTTCAAATTTTCTCCTGGCTTGAAGTGATGTTTTTGTAGCTACATGTAGCATATCAGTGCATCACAGGTCTGAGAACAATGATATAGAGACAACATTACAAAGAGACTGGTAATATGTGTTAATACAGACAAATCTTCTGTAATATAGTACAAGTCACAACAACTTGGGCCACCATCTTAACATAAAGACATAAGTGTGTGAATGTCAGTGATGATGTCAGACTCATTCATATCAAACTTAATTAACCTATATCTATACATTAGATAAACTTATATCTATACATTAGAAAAACTTATATCTATACATTAGATAAACTTATATCTATACATTAGATAAACTTATATCTATACATTAGAAAAACTTATATCTATACATTAGAAAAACTTATATCTATACATTAGATAAACTTATATCTATACATTAGATAAACTTATATCTATACATTAGAAAAACTTATATCTATACATTAGATAAACTTATATCTATACATTAGAAAAACTTATATCTATACATTAGATAAACTTATATCTATACATTAGAAAAACTTATATCTATACATTAGATAAACTTATATCTATACATTAGAAAAACTTATATCTATACATTAGAAAAACTTATATCTATACATTAGAAAAACTTATATCTATACATTAGAAAAACATATTTACATGAGTTGTTACAGTCATACATTTCACTCTTTGTGATAAAAACATTGATCCTTACAGATAACCTTTGACCTCTGAGCGGTAAAACAGACCTCCTAATGTTTTACATCTGTTTTACCACACGTTTCCAGTTACCACAGTGATGAAGACAAATGGTCTGTATTTCCATTGGAGGATTAAATTTTGACAAAGTTTCATATCTACTATGATAAAGCTGAATCTGTGTGATATGTTATTACAGTCTGGGATTTCGTCTGGAGACATGTCGGGGAACACATGTTCGGGATTTCGTCTGGAGACATGTCGGGGAACACATGTTCGGGATTTCGTCTGGAGACATGTCGGGGAACACATGTTCGGGATTTCGTCTGGAGAAATGTCGGGGAACACATGTTCGGGATCTCGTCTGGAGACATGTCGGGGAACACATGTTCGGGATCTCGTCTGGAGACATGTCGGGGAACACATGTTCGGGATCTCGTCTGGAGACATGTCGGGGAACACATGTTCGGGATCTCGTCTGGAGACATGTCGGGGAACACATGTTCGGGATTTCGTCTGGAGACATGTCGGGGAACACATGTTCGGGATTTCGTCTGGAGACATGTCGGGGAACACATGTTCGGGATCTCGTCTGGAGACATGTCGGGGAACACATGTTCGGGATCTCGTCTGGAGACATGTCGGGGAACACATGTTCGGGATCTCGTCTGGAGACATGTCGGGGAACACATGTTCGGGATCTCGTCTGGAGACATGTCGGGGAACACATGTTCGGGATCTCGTCTGGAGACATGTCGGGGAACACATGTTCGGGATCTCGTCTGGAGACATGTCGGGGAACACATGTTCGGGATTTCGTCTGGAGACATGTCGGGGAACACATGTTCGGGATCTCGTCTGGAGACATGTCGGAGAACACATGTTCGGGATCTCGTCTGGAGACATGTCGGGGAACACATGTTCGGGATCTCGTCTGGAGACATGTCGGGGAACACATGTTCGATTGCTGTAATATCATCAGTGCATAAAGTACACTTCCATATGGATTTATTTATTTTTGATTAAACAAATCAATATCCTCTCTGACAACCTTTTAAACCAAAGATATTTCACACCAACGTAGATAGCAGTTTGACTTACTTGAAAACTTAGACCTAAATCTTGATAAAAAATCCAGATCTTATATGCAAAAGTATATGTTTATTCAAACTTGAAATATCTGAGATTAATTCTAGCATACCTGTACCAACTATTCTCTTTCATCTGGAATTTGAATGTTGTTAACTCAGCTATTTATTTTGATAACATTTATTTTTGTATCACTTTAAAGATTTTTAGCATTAAGTAATATCTACACAAGACTAAGGAAAAGCTGTTTAAGCAGTGTGACGACCAGTGCTTTCTGATCCTAACCCAAGTCCTCAAACAGTAAGAACCAGGTCAAACACACTTCAAAGCAAGGCAGAGCTATTTCTGATAAGTCTGTAGGATATTTCTTGTCAGAAATCAAAGAAGTATTCACTAGAAAGCAAATACAAGTCTGTACAATCAATAACGGCCAAGTAAATCCCTTGTAATTTGATTTTGTTACTTTTGTAATCTACAAAACATAACAGGGCATTCTCCTTAACCTTAATGTAAGGTGTCTGCATAAATATCAAGGGGATTATAATGACAAATATCAGTTTTGACCTAAATATTTCACAGACAAAAAATGCTACGTTTGCTCCCCTTTTGTGAACTTTTGTGAAGTTTTGCATGCGGAGTTGTATAACAGGATCAATAGTAACTATATAGCTACTGAATGTCTTTACTGGATAGCAAATGATACTTCACTGAAATTTTTTGTCTGAATTTCCAAAACATTAAAGGAAATCCCTTACAGAACCTTTATAAAATCCAGCTTGGTTCAGAATAAGTATTATTGTACAATTACATTATGTAGTGCATCTACATGTCGTGTGTAGATTTCAGTTATGGCAGAGAGCAGATTTAGAAATAAGGTATCGAAATCAGTTACTAGCCATGGGGTACCCCTGTGAAAATATGCAAGGAATAAATACACCATCAAATAATAATTGTCAAACAGATATAAAATGTAAATTTCTAGAAATCATCTTCTGAAATTTATTTCTAAAATTGATTCAGTCAATAATTGAAGCCAACAGCTTAGTAAGTTCTCTGTATCACACAGGATCTAGGTTAATAACACAGTCTGAAGGGTCATACAATCTAGTATGGACCTCAATGGTGGTCCATAATGGGTATACCATGCTATGAATCATTTTTGTGAGAGAATGACCGTCACAAAAAAAGTAAAGTATCCTAAAATGTCTACCTAGTTTAGCATTACAAAGTTTAAGTTAAAAGACACTTTATACATTAACAAAAAATGGCTAACAACGGTTTCATTGACATATAATTATGTAAATGCAAAAGCATTGTTGGAGTTTAATGAATTAGGAGTTATAAAGTCATAAAACCGATTGTTCAATATTACCCCCAGGCTCCACCACAAACTACCCACTCAAAGGTGACACGCAGCAACTCGACCTTCCTTAAAGTCAATATTTACACATGCATTATAATGTATATTGAATGTCAGCTATAAGAGAATGAGTTCACTAAGGCATACTGAAATAACAGTATAATTACTGCTTTGTGACCAGTTACAGTCTGTCTCAAAGTACTGGATGACTCAACACTTTACCAAAGCTACCTCAGCTCCAGCAAGTCAAAACTTTGCCTCCTACTAACTAACTTAGAGTTATCGGTCCATTGTGCTGTGGAAACGACAGGCAGGATACACATACATGTATGTGATGGAATAAACATCCATCTTTTCCATTAGTATGATATTAGAATAGAGACCCTGGGGAAGAATTCTGTGATACCAACCAGTACAGGGTATTTATACAGCAATGTCACCTGTAATGGGCCAGTCGAGATATTTATGAGCACCCTGGACCTTTGGTAGCTGGACTTGTGTTATGGTTCTTTGTTCTGAATCAAATGGTCAGTTATATTTATATAAACAGGAAGTCTGAAAAATCATCTGGTCTTTCACAGAGAAATACTATATTTTGCAGACAAAGAAAGTTGTACCATCACTTATCCTGGGGACAAAATATGGCATCTATGAAAGTATAAAATGTATGCAAGAAAACACACATAGCTTACACAACAATGAGTAAATGTCAAATGAAGTATTTTATATACTCAGATGACCTTGGTCACATGTCCAAGGTCATGTATCATCAGCCTTTAATGAAGACATTGCCAATTCTTCTAAAACACTACTCCCTACAGCTTCTCAACAAGATCAGCTGATGGGATTTGTACTCTGTTAAAAGCAACCCCAAACATATCTGACAGTATGCATGTCATCTGCGTCATTAGTAAATGGTCACTAACTTACAAAACAACACAAAAACAACTCAAAAACAATCAGCTAGTATATAAAGTGTGTGTCAATCATTTTTTTGACTATAGTACATATCAACTGTCTAACATTTCTGTTATAACTAGAGGGATGTAGCCTATACTCCTTTACTGCTGAGCGAAGGAAACTTGTAATAACATTACAACAGTTTCTTCTATCCAACAGATGAATATATATGTTTGGAAAAATCACAAACAAAAAGTAAATTGTAGGAAATATAATTAGATTCTTGGAAGCTGTTTGCATTACTATAATGGCTCTGTGGTAGAGCTACAGTATATCAAACAGAGTATCTGTTACTTGTTCAGCATGTTTACTGGGCATGTTGTCTGGATTCTGTGGAGACATGGAAGGTCCAACTCCAGCATGGTACAAAAACATGTCTTTGTCCTCTAATGTAATTCTACACAATTTCTACAATATGGCCTCATAAAATGTCGGTCTTCTTTAATATGTGCAGGCAACACAGTCTCAAGGTCATTCATGTACATATAGATGTTTCTAATGCTCAAAGTCAAGGTCATCCGTAGGCTGTATCTAACAGATGATTGTATATCAGGACATATGGCTACCTTAACAGTATTCTTTACAATAAATAGTCAAGGAAATGATAAAGAGTCGACATGACTCTGGGTATCTGGGATCTGAAATGCAATAACAAACACATACAAGACATTGAGATGAAATTTTCAGTTTTGTCAAAGTGCAATAAAGACATCAGATCATTTAGACAGGATCATGATAACAAATACCCTCAGTTCCAGACATGTATAACCCAGCTGAGACAAACCACAGAATCCCCCACCAGAACTCCGACCCCACCAGAACTCTGACATACTACATTACACCAAGGACCATTTGGAGTCTAATATAGTCAACCAAGAGACTTTTTATCTTGTAACATATTCCTAGTGTTACCATGCCTCACAGTTGTAAGTGTAATGAGCACAACATGCATCACATCACAATACTGTCTTGTAACCCACCCACCCCGCCTCCCAAAAAATCAATAAGTAAAACTGTCTCGTGTTCCTATACAAATACATGTACTCCTTCTCTCAAACTCACAACAACCCCACCACCACCCAACCAACCAAACAAGTTTTCTCTGGTGTTTTTTGAGGTACACTGGTACAGTGTACATCTATCAGCCAATACGATGACTTAAAACGTGTCTGTACATGTTTCACTAGTTCACATCCTGTTCCAACTCCTAAACATGCCTCGGTGCATTCCAGAATGCACGAATTCCAAAATGAGGACACATTTAAATGATACAATTTGCAATTACACTTAAGTGACATTCAAATTTTACAAGGCAATTATGTAAATGGTATAATGTGTGACTGCTATATCCTTATCACATTAATTTACTAATAGTTAGTTTGAATTGAAGCAGATCCCAGGCCAACTATAGCCAGTCTCCATGCTGTGATAAAATGTTCTGACATTATCTGTAATAACAGGATACATTAGTCATAACTTTGAAAATGTATCATTTTTTGTCAATGTAACCAATATTTTATCTAAAAAGCTGGAGATAAATAGAAATGTAAATCCAGCTCATGCTTGAGATAACTCACTTATTTATATGGGAGCTTGTTTAAATGTGGTTTCTATAAAGCTCAGTTGTAATACGTACCTAAAGTTTAATGAAACACCATGTTACAAAATTTGTACTGAATAGTAATTCATTAGGTCCGTAATTCATACTTAAATCTATCACTAATTGATTTCTCATCTACCTAGAAACCACATATGCTTCCTTCACCTCTATGAAAAATAGAAATTCAGATTCTGACAGCTTCCTGGGCTCTATTCTAAATCTGAAGTATTTTCTGTGGCTCACACCTGTTAACATCCACAAATATTCCATTCTCAGTCTGGGTTATGATCTGCTTCCTAAAGTTTGTTGTTACTGGTGGCCAAATGTTTCCAATCAGTCTATAACTGCCTCCCCCTCGTCTACAGAAGTGTACAGGCCGTGCAGGTCTGCCTCCCCCTCGTCTGCAGTAGTGTACATGCCGTGCAGGTCTGCCTCCCCCTCGTCTGCAGTAGTGTACATGCCGTGCAGGTCTGCCTCCCCCTCGTCTGCAGTAGTGTACATTGCCGTGCAGGTCTGCCTCCCCCTCGTCTGCAGTAGTGTACATGCCGTGCAGGTCTGCCTCCCCCTCGTCTGTAGTAGTGTACATGCCGTGCAGGTCTGCCTCCCCCTCGTCTGCAGTAGTGTACATGCCGTGCAGGTCTGCCTCCCCCTCGTCTGCAGTAGTGTACATGCCGTGCAGGTCTGCCTCCCCCTCGTCTGCAGTAGTGTACATGCCGTGCAGGTCTGCCTCCCCCTCGTCTGCAGTAGTGTACATGCCGTGCAGGTCTGCCTCCCCCTCGTAGTCAGAAGTGTACATGCCGTGCAGGTCTGCCTCCCCCTCGTAGTCAGAAGTGTACATGCCGTGCAGGTCTGCCTCCCCCTCGTCTACAGAAGTGTACATGCCGTGCAGGTCTGCCTCCCCCTCGTCTACAGAAGTGTACATGCCGTGCAGGTCTGCCTCCCCCTCGTCTGCAGAAGTGTACATGCCGTGCAGGTCTGCCTCCCCCTCGTCTGCAGTAGTGTACATGCCGTGCAGGTCTGCCTCCCCCTCGTCTGCAGTAGTGTACATGCCGTGCAGGTCTGCAGACATGTCAGACAACACCCCCTTTACCCACAGGTGTTTTCTACAAATTATACATGCAGATCTGTATAGATGGTGAAGTGTATACTTATTTTTAATTAAGTGACCTTCTCATCTACACAATAATGTTTTGCATGACTGTTTTATCTACTACACCACAAACCCTAGCAAAGCCAACTACTGTATACATGTGATGGTGTAGGAGGTGATCATGTGATGGTGTAGGAGGTGATCATGTGATGGTGTAGGATGTGATCATGTGATGGTGTAGGATGTGATCATGTGATGGTGTAGGTGATCATGTGATGGTGTAGGATGTGATCATGTGATGGTGTAGGATGTGATCATGTGATGGTGTAAGAGGTGATCATGTGATGGTGTAAGAGGTGATCATGTGATGGTGTAGGATGGCATCATGTGATGGTGTAGGAGATGATCATGTGATGGTGTAGGAGATGACCATGTGATGGTGTAGGAGATGATCATGTGATGGTGTAGGATGTGATCATGTGATGGTGTAGGATGTGATCATGTGATGGTGTAGGATGTGATCATGTGATGGTGTAGGAGATGATCATGTGATGGTGTAGGAGATGATCATGTGATGGTGTAGGAGGTGATCATGTGATGGTGTGGGAGATGATCATGTGATGGTGTAGGTGATCATGTGATGGTGTAAGAGATGATCATGTGATGGTGTAGGATGTGATCATGTGATGTGTAGGAGATGATCATGTGATGGTGTAAGAGGTGATCATGTGATGGTGTAGGAGGTGATCATGTGAAGGTGTAGGATGTGATCATGTGATGGTGTAAGAGGTGATCATGTGATGGTGTAGGAGGTGATCATGTGATGGTGTAGGAGGTGATCATATGATGGTGTAGGAGGTGATCATGTGATGGTGTAGGAGGTGATCATGTGATGGTGTAAGAGGTGATCATGTGATGGTGTAAGAGATGATCATGTGATGGTGTAGGATGTGATCATGTGATGGTGTAGGATGTGATCATGTGATGGTGTAGGATGTGATCATGTGATGGTGTAGGAGGTGATCATGTGATGGTGTAGGAGGTGATCATGTGATGGTGTAGGAGGTGATCATGTCATGGTGTAGGAGGTGATCATGTCATGGTGTAGGAGGTGATCATGTGATGTGTAGGAGGTGATCATGTGATGACAAATTTTTATTTTCTACAAGTCTGCACTATTAACTGTAATTATCATCGAAAGGAATTAAGTAAAAGAAATATATTTCTATTCTGTCAGAGTTTCATACGCCATCATTAATCTTGCAGTATGCACTATGCACATAAATATGCAGCAATTATAACTCTATACAAATTTTTGAAAGATGGTTATGTAGATGGTAAAGATGACAATACTCTTTTATCATTATAACAATGAAGATGGTTATTGGGACAGATGACAATACACTCTTATCATTCATGTATCAGTCTTTGCTACAGTTTGTCAAGTAATTAGTTATCCCAAGAGATCATTACAAGTTACATCATACCTGATTGTATGTACCACAAGAGGGAGTGCTGGTAATGATGATCAGTCACATTTCAGCAATATCCCCTGAAAGTCACCTACATTACACCTCAGGTGTCCCTGGTTATTCCTCAGGTCTCTCAGTGCAAAACATAATACACAGTTACAACTACTGTCAATGGTTTTCCTACCCACTTTACAACTACTGTCAATGGTTTTCCTACCCACTTTACAACTACTGTCAATGGTTTTCCTACCCACTACACAGTTACAACTACTGTCAATGGTTTTCCTACCCACTACACAGTTACAACTACTGTCAGTGGTTTTCCTACCCACTACACAGTTACAACTACTGTCAATGGTTTTCCTACCCACTACACAGTTACAACTACTATCAATGGTTTTCCTACCCACTACACAGTTACAACTACTGTCAATGGTTTTCCTACCCACTACACAGTTACAACTGCTGTCAATGGTTCCTCCAATAAATCTCCCAAATCCAGATGCATTACTTAGTATGAACATTGTCTTTTTAAGATCAATATTTTCGAGTTTTAAATGCAGCTCAAATAAACCTGTGAGGATGAAGGTCTCTCCAGTAGGGATTTCGATGATCAATGTGAAAGTTGTCTCCTCATTTTGGACCCAATGACAACAAATCTTGTTAGGTCATCATTTCCAAGATGTTTTGGCTGTGTTATTGCCTCCCCTTTTCCCCCCTCTAACACCAATATTAGTTGATGAGGGAACCGGCACCTCCAGCTACTGCAGTATATTTACATTAGCCCCTTGCCATGTTTTTTAGAGATGTCAAACATGACAAAAAACAAGACTCATAGACACCTCCAGTTTTGCAAGGAGACGGAACCAAACCCCACTTATGTGTGAAAGGATCAGGCAGCCGTGACTTTCCCACGAACACCCTCCTTACCAGTTTAGGGATGCACACTATGTGTGTAAGGCAGGGAGTGTGGAGATACATATCTCACCTAGGGTCCCAGTATTCAGGCCTTGCTTGATGGCCATCAAATATAAAAAAAACACATTAAAGTTAATTAAGAAATTCCAGCATTTTTCATCCTGAATTCCACATCAATTTCTGCATATTGTATAGCATACTAAAGTGAACGTAACAAGTTAATAATTGGTTTAAAAGACTCATTCCATCAATTATCAGGAAATAAATGCTATTAACATGATATAAATGCTATCAGCCTATCACCATTCAAGGTTCGAGTGTCAGATCAGTTGTTATTTCTCTCTTAAAGCTACATCAATATACCAACAGCTTCTTTATTGATCTGTATCACAGATTCCTTCAAGATTCGCCTCATAAGATGTAACTTTCTAAAGGAATTTTCACCTAACATACTAACATCACCTCAAGTCCTCCGTCAAATCTCTCACAGCTGATCTTGACATACGTTAGGTAATGTCACTTTCTTGAAAACATAAAACATGCTCCCTAATATTTCAAGATGTCATCATCAATTTCAAAGAAACTGAGATCAAATCTTGCTTTCAAAAGCTACAATCATGATCAATCATGAGGTGCTCACATTAACTTTCCTTAAAAGACAAATTGCCTATAAATCATGTATGCATTAATGTCAAAGGCACGGAATGATAAATGTAAGTGGGGTTTATATACCCAGTATAAGGTGGGGTTTATATACCCAGTATAAGGTGGGGTTTATATACCCAGTGTAAGGTGGGGTTTATATACCCAGTATAAGGTGGGTTTTATATACCCAGTATAAGGTGGGGTTTATATACCCAGTATAAGGTGGGGTTTATATACCCAGTATAAGGTGAGGTTTATATACCCAGTATAAGGTGGGGTCTATATACCCAGTATAAGGAAGGTGGGGTTTATATACCCAGTATAAGGTGGGGTTTATATACTCAGTATAAGGTGGGTTTTATATACCCAGTATAAGGTGGGGTTTATATACCCAGTATAAGGCGGGGTTTATATACCCAGTATAAAGGAGTGGGGTTATAGATCACAGTGTAAGGTAGGGGTTTATATACCCAGTAGTAAGGTGGGGTTTATATACCCAGTAGAAGGTGGGGGTTTATATACCCAGTATAAGGTGGGGTTTATCTAACCCAGTTATAAGGTGGGGGGTTATATATCCCATATAACGTGGGTTTATATACCCAGTATAAGGTGGGTTTTATATACCCAGTGTAAAGGTGGGGGTTTATATACCAGATCTAAAGGGTGAGGGTTTATATCCCATGCGTATAAGTAAAGGTGGGGTTTATATACCCCGTATACGGTGGGGTTTATATACCCAGTAGTATAGGTGAGGGTTTGATATACCCAGTAGTAAGGTAGGGTTATTATATACCCAGTTATAAGGTGGGTTTATATACCAGTATAAGGTGGGGTTTATATACCCAGTATAAGGTGGGTTTATATAACCAGTATAAGGTGGGTTTATATACCCATTATAGGAAGGTGGGGTTTTATATACCCCTGTATAAGGTGGGGTTTATATACCCAGTATAAGGTGGGGTTTATATACCCAGTATAAGGTGGGGTTTATATACCCAGTATAAGGTGGGGTTTATATACCCAGTGTAAGGTGGGGTTTATATACCCAGTATAAAGTGAGGTTTATATACCCAGTATAAGGTGGGGTTTATATACCCATGCAGTATAAGGAAGGTGGGGTTTATATACCCAGTATAAGGTGGGGTTTATATACCCAGTATAAGGTGGGGTTTATATACCCAGTATAAGGTGGGTTTTATATACCCAGTATAAGGAGTGGTTTATATACCCAGTGTAAGGTTGGGTTTATATACCCAGTATAAGGAAGGTGGGGTTTATATACCCTGTATAAGGTGGGTTTTATATACCCAGTATAAGGTGGGTTTTATATACCCAGTATAAGGTGGGGTTTATATACCCAGTATAAGGTGGGGTTTATATACCCAGTATAAGGTGGGGTTTATATACCCAGTGTAAGGTGGGGTTTATATACCCAGTGTAAGGTTGGGTTTATATACCCAGTATAAGGTGGGTTTTATATACCCAGTATAAGGTGGGTTTATATACCCAGTATAAGGTGGGTTTATATACCCAGTGTAAGGTGGGTTTTATATACCCAGTATAAGGTGGGGTTTATATACCCAGTATAAGGAAGGTGGGGTTTATATACTCAGTATAAGGTGGGGTTTATATACCCAGTATAAGGTGGGGTTTATATACCCAGTATAAGGTGGGTTTATATACCCAGTATAAGGTGGGTTTATATACCCAGTATAAGGTGGGTTTATATACCCAGTGTAAGGTGGGGTTTATATACCCAGTATAAGGTGGGGTTTATATACCCTGTATAAGGTTGGGTTTATATACCCAGTATGACCTGTGTTATATCATAATATACCACCATAACCAAAGGTACATCCACCATAACTAAACCATAACCTGAGTTACATTAAATCACATGTGTTCCATAAAACTTCCTCTATCCATAATCTGTCCATAAACAGTAGCAGCTTAATCAATTATCACACAATCACAGAACACCCTGCATTCAGTGAAATAACACTTTATAATATGGTTTTATGGTAAGGTGATTAAAGAGGTCATACCCTTTATCTATGTGCAGACAACTCTTCCATCCAATCATTTGATTTGATCAAACAGACAAATCAAACAGACATGGTAGGAATTATGTCTGGATATTGTTAAAGGAGTATCATATGTTCTGCATTATTAATTATATAGAAACTGTCTGTGGTTCAAGAAAGTGAAAGATATTATCCTACAATTGTACATTATTTATTTGACAAAAAAGTTGAAAGTGCACATGATTTTTAAATCTTCATTTTTCAACCAAACAATTTTTTTTTAATCCTGCCAGTGACTGATTATCACCTAAAGTCTGACTGGTTTGTGTTTGTAAAAAGCAAAATTTATCAATGAAATACATCTCTCATTTCTAAAACAGTAGCAAATCTTTTTTTATTTATTTACTTTTTTGTTGTCTCTAAATATTGTTGACATCTTTATGTTGAAAGGCAAAACAGAGAAAAGCGTTGTTTTTAGAAATTTTATAAGATAACACAAATGTTAGTTTATTTCCGTTATCGACCGTGTATGAGGCTTTACCTCGCAATGTTACAGAATGGTGTAGAATAACAAGGTCTAATGTAAAAGAATGGAGTTTAAAATTGAATAAAATGGTACTCACCCTTGTGGAGGCTTGGCTGTTCCAGCATGGACTTCTACTGAAGTAAAAGAGATAAATTCCAGGATAACAATGATCCAAACCACAAAACAAGTTTCTACAAATCCTTTTCTTCTCAATGAAATATTACATTTCGGAGCTAGGAGATGATAACCATGTTTCACCCCCATGACGAATCAACAAATACACGCTCTAAATCAATTTTTCTCTTTATCCCGATTAACACACGGGTTACAGCAGACCCGGAGACACCCTTACATCAGCTGCTAGAGATTAGTCCGTGTGTGTCTATGAAGAAATACTTTCATAACCTAAGGAACAAGTGTTTTAGAACTCAAGTGGTGCCAGCCCTTCCTAGTTAACACACAGGTTGTCCTATGATGCCGTCTGCTTTTATTTCACTCCTGGCTGCACATGGATGCCATCACAATGAGCTCTCAAATCTCACTTCTGATACTTTTCTCCAAGACTTAAGAAGTAAGTTCTCCTTAGAGTGAAATTCCTTTGAAAACTCCTGTAAAAATTTTCTCCCTCTGCATGTGCTTTGCTAAAACTTGTCAACTCAAAAACCACACAATATAGAACAGCTGCGCCATCACCAGCGTCTACTCTCACTACAGCAAATTGTCCTACACAAATAATCCCAAAAATTTGGGAATGATTGGAAGTGAGAATCTGAAGCGCGGTTCAATATTTATACAGAATTTCGAGAAAATTTGATTTGTACTGAAACTGGTCTGCAGTATTGACAGTGTTAATCCTGTGTACATATAGAAAGGGAAGCAGAGATACGGCTGCCTACTAATACATATGTACGGTACCAGCAGGTTGGCTGTCTCAAAGCAAATGAAAACTTCTGTCATGAAAAAAACACCCTTGCAGCTGTCACGCTATGCACTGAACTTGACTGTATTTGTTTTATCTTAATTGAGAAGTGGTATTTAAATCCAAAACTTTTTTACTGAGTCTCAGAGAAGTGTCTCCCAATATGCCAGAGGTCTGCTCTCCTATGTTGCTAGAGATGTTTTATTTGCAGTAAATACTCAGCTCTTTATCTGCCGTTCTCAGCCAGTCATTAGTAGTCTGCTAATCTCCCAAAAGTTTCATCAAAAATTTGATATCTGACCTATATCTCTATTTCCTGGACTGAGTAAACGATGGGGGCTACACTTAGCCTCAAAGACTCTGAAGAAAAATAAACATCACACATGTCATCTGTATCTATGTGAGCTGCTGAGGCAATACTGATAATATCAGCTTCATCTATCCAGGGGTTTTCAGCGTTCCTTCTACAAATATCTTCTATGTATTCACGCTCTTGCACAGCAGGGCATCAAAAAACCATATCCTACATAAATATCTATGTATTTCTATTCAAACCCACTTCAATGTGATTCATGCTAAAATACATGTGGGAAATACCGAAAAGGTTATCACTTGTAATCAGTAAATATCCATCCCCTATACCAAGAGGAAATAACTGCTGATAAACCGTAAATATCGCTCCAATCCTTTCTACTGAATGAATGGAGTTCCTTATGTTCCCACTTACGTCCTTATCAATAGTAAAGAAATTGTTTTTTATCTGATGTACTTGAGGAAAATGTATCCATTTTTAACTTTAAGACAAGACTGTTACAAGAAATTCCTTGTGAGTGCACAATCTGAGCTTTTTTTAGGGAAAAATCCAAATCTGTCACTGTTTTAAATGTATTTCAAGTCACTCAAGAAAGCTCTCTTGGCACAAAACCTGAGGTAGGAAACTTCTCAAAACCGAAAATCTGTACCCCTAGTGACTAATACTGATGATGGGCTACAGTAAAATGTCTGTGTCTCCCTAGTGACAAAGGTCTGTATCTCCCTAGTGACAAAGGTTTGTATCTCCCTGGTGACAAAGGTCTGTATCTCCTTGGTGACAAAGGTCTGTATCTCCCTAGTGACAAAGGTCTGTATCTCCCTAGCAACAAAGGTCAGTGTCTCCCTGGTGACAAAGGTCTGTATCTCCTTAATGTCAAAGGTATGTATCTCCCTAGTGACAACACTCTATATCTCCATAGCAACAAAGGTCTGCATCTCCCTAGTGACAAAGGTCTGTCTTTCCCTTGTGACAAAGGTCTGTATCACTAACAGAAATGGTCTGTAGCTCCCTAGTGAAAAGGTCTATATCTCTCTGGTGACAAAGGTCTGTACAACTAACAGAAATGGTCTGTAGTTCCCTAGTGAAAAGGTCTGTATCTCCCTAGTAACAGATTTTTTGTATAACGGTAAATCCCTTAATGATGACTATTGATAAATATAAATCTCTTCTGCGACTTCCTGTATCTAATGTATCTCACTATGTTCCTACAAATTGAATGTCAAACACAAGCCCTGGTCAGCCTGTTACGAAACTGGCTGAAGGTCTTCCAAATCACATCAAGATTTCATCAGATTTCTCTTACACATTTGATCCAAATGAAACAAGTAAGACATCAAGTTATATAGCCATCACCTTCTGTCAATGAGTTGCCAGTCTCTATCATTTAACGGATAAAATCACTTATATATATATATAGGCCTTATTGCACAACTCAGCTGCACAAATGAAAGCTCCAGAGACCTATAAGCTTAAACAGTTCACGACCTTCCTTGGTAATTATCCCAGGCAAAGACTGACAGTATCTCTCCTCCTTCTGCACAATCTATCTACACAACACTGAAAATGACTTCACTATTGGCAACATGAACATACATGTAGTGCTCCGTCCAACTAAATCCTTGTTTGAGTCATAATGTTATTTATTTATACACAACAATGTCCTTGGGGTATGTTTTTCATTTAAATCAAATGGCCAGTGTTTAAATGTCCCATGTATTAGACCATCGGTCAAGCTGGGGGGAAAGCAGGGGCCATAGGGGATCCAGGCACTGTGGTCAAACTAATGATAAATCAATACCCAGTATCTATATATACTGAAATATTGTGAGATTGTTATTAACAGATCTTGTCTCCACAAATAATCTGATATAAAGATGATCTACATATAGTTTGGGGAAATGTAACGGTCCTTTACCAGAGCCCCAAGCATGTGTATAGTATGTGTGTTTGTTGTAGTTCTTAACTTAACAAAAGGGAGAACAAGTTAAACCTTAAACTCAACACAGGAACTAAATCAAACAACACAACTATTGCTATAAAACTCAGTTGAATATATTTGTGTAAGAGGAAGGAATAATGCAAAATTCTCTCAGGCAAAGTCATTGAATTGTTGCTGCCATATCATGCTTAATTGCTATATAGGCAGTTTCCAGGAAAATTGATGACAAAGTAGTTCTAAACAGATGCCTTCACTGTACCAAAAAATTATCATACCATGCATGTCATTGAAACACCTCTGTCCATATACCACAGGTACTGTTACAATACCTATAGTCCCTATACAAGGTGTACAGATATAATACCTATAGTCCCTATACCAGGTGTACAGATATAATACCTATAGTCCCCATACCAGGTGTACAGATATAATACCTATAGTCCCTGTACCAGGTGTACAGATATAATACCTATAGTCCCTGTACCAGGTGTACAGATATAATACCTATAGTCCCTATACCAGGTGTACAGATATAATACCTATAGTCCCCATACCAGGTGTACAGATATAATACCTATAGTACCTATACCAGGTGTACAGATATAATACCTATAGTCCCCATACCAGGTGTACAGATACCTATAGTCCCTACACCTGGTGTACAGATATAATACCTATAGTCCCTATACCAGGTGTACAGATATACATAATGTAATACCTATAGTCCCCATACCAGGTGTACAGATATAATACCTATAGTCCCCATACCAGGTGTACAGATATAATACCTATAGTACCTATACCAGGTGTACAGATATAAAACCTATAGTCCCCATACCAGGTGTACAGATATAATACCTATAGTCCCCATACCAGGTGTACAGATATAATACCTATAGTCCCCATACCAGGTGTACAGATATAATACCTATAGTCCCCATACCAGGTGTACAGATATAATACCTATAGTACCTATACCAGGTGTACAGATATAATACCTATAGTACCTATACCAGGTGTACAGATATAATACCTATAGTCCCCATACCAGGTGTACAGATATAATACCTATAGTCCCTATACCAGGTGTACAGATATAATACCTATAGTTCCTATACCAGGTGTACAGATACAATACCTATAGTCCCTATACCAGGTGTACAGATATAATACCTATAGTCACTATACCAGGTGTACAGATATAATACCTATAGTCACTATACCAGGTGTACAGATATAATACCTATAGTCCCTATACTAGGTGTACAGATATAATACCTATAGTCCCTATACCAGGTGTACAGATATAATACCTATAGTCCCTATACCAGGTGTACAGATATAATACCTATAGTCACTATACCAGGTGTACAGATATAATACCTATAGTCCCTATACCAGGTGTACAGATATAATACCTATAGTCACTATACCAGGTGTACAGATATAATACCTATAGTCACTATACCAGGTGTACAGATATAATACCTATAGTCCCTATACTAGGTGTACAGATATAATACCTATAGTCCCTATACCAGGTGTACAGATATAATACCTATAGTCCCTGTACCAGGTGTACAGATATAATACCTATAGTCCCTATACCAGGTGTACAGATATAATACCTATAGTCCCTATACCAGGTGTACAGATATAATACCTATAGTCCCTTTACCAGGTGTACAGATATAATACCTATAGTCACTATACCAGGTGTACAGATATAATACCTATAGTCCCTATACTAGGTGTACAGATATAATACCTATAGTCACTATACCAGGTGTACAGATATAATACCTATAGTCCCTGTACCAGGTGTACAGATATAATACCTCAGTCCCTGTACCAGGTGTACAGTGATAATACCTATAGTCCCTATACCAGGTGTACAGATATAATACCTATAGTCCCTATACCAGGTGTACAGATATAATACCTATAGTCCCTATACCAGGTGTACAGATATAATACCTATAGTCCCTATACCAGGTGTACAGATATAACACCTATAGTCCCTATACCAGGTGTACAGATATAATACCTATAGTCCCTATACCAGGTGTACAGATATAATACCTATAGTCCCTATACCAGGTGTACAGATATAACACCTATAGTCCCTATACCAGGTGTACAGATATAATACCTATAGTCCCTATACCAGGTGTACAGATATAATACCTATAGTCCCTATACCAGGTGAACACTATACAACTACAAGCCTTCCCTTGTCTTTTAATACAAGAGCATAAAATATAAATTATTAGCTATATATACTAATGGGAACTTGTTTCTGAAAATTTCTCGCTTCAAATTTCTGATTACCTCCCTTGAATGATCAATTTGAGTATGCATGTATATAACCATAGAAGGTGGTATAGGGTGTCTTTGTGTGTCTTTGGTTGGAGAAGGGAGAAGTTTAGTGGGATTGACTTGCCAATCGAAATGCTGGTGGCTATATGTAAACTCAAATGGCATCCATCGAGTGTTTAGAGGTCCTAGGTTTGAGTCCCGTCTGGCCGTGCATTTTTTCTCTCCTAGCTATTACAATGTGTGCCCTATATACTAAAGATAACAGGGAGGAACGAGATAAAACTGGACTTGGGTCTATACCAGTACATATCTAGAGTTTGGTAGTCCTGGGTTGAAGTCCTGAGTTGAAGTCCTGCTCTCGCCCTATTACACATATAACAAAGTGGGGTGTACCCCATAAAGGGATGCCTTTATGAACATCATAATTTCTGTATAAATAAATTAGTACTTGGTGAATAATTTAGTGTAGAATACCGCCTCAGTACAAATCACTGTACTACTACTAGTGTGTGATGTTGACAGTACAGCCAGGTGACGAGGAATTCCTTGGCCAGTTAGGTGTGACTACATTATACAGAAATTAAACACAACTATGCCTGGGGCACACAACACTGCTGTTATCCACTGTGTAATGGCCAGTCAAATGGGATTCAATCATCAGTATACAGCATTTTAAATACCTCAAATTCTTGTGATATTTGCATTATTTATTTTTTATACAATTCCTTTTTACACATCAATTTACCCCTGATAACAGTCTGGTACAGTATACATAAAAAATTATTTCTTGTTATCTTTAAAATTCCTTCCTATAAGAATTTGTGAGTTTATATGGGTTGATGTCAGTGATAACATTATGATTTACATGTTATGCTATATATAAATACTCATGATTGACATGCCGTATATGCTGGGAAAACGACCCAGTCCTGACCTTTCTAAACAACATACCTGTCCCAAGGTAAATTCAGGTAACATGATCAGGCACTTGGTGCATGTTACACATCTAATGTATTAGCTAAACAACATAACTGTTTATCAGACATATTTGGATAACAATATAAACATCACTTTTTTATTCATTTCCTGTTTTTAATTTTGAAAAGTTACCTAATTGTCAAACTTTAAGAATGTATATCAATCACGCTGGAGAAATTCTAGACAAGGCTTCCAGCATGTCATTTATATTGTAGATGATCTTAAGTTAGACAAGGAGTCAGAATTATCACTGGTTGAGAGACAAGGATCAGAGGCATCCATGTTTTTATTACATAACTCATTTATCTCCCTGTCTGAGAAATGGCAGCCTACCTCATTCATTACTTTCCAGATTCACACGATACAGTTCTGATAAATGATATATCCCTTACCAATCCAGAACCATAGGTTATAGATAAGTCTACATTGATGCTCAAATAATCATCTAAACATTGAAGTGGATGACTTAATTTGATCTAATAGTAAATGCATTTAATTACAATGATTTTAGTATTCAATTAATATACCACATTTACCTGTATTGACAGGGATAGGTACAACCCTCGCTTCACGGTGAATTGGAAATGGTCTTCCCTTTGGTGTGTTCACAGCAGTACAGTTGTATATCGCTTCCTCTGTGACATTCCCAATCCAGAGCCGAGACAATTCTGTTTCAGTTCCAGTAAACTCTACGGAGGCTGTGGCCTTGTACATGTTGTAAGTGATTTCCATCCCCATGGGGTAGGGCTTATGTAGCTGAAATCACCACAGATATTATTCACACTTAAACAGAATTCAATGAGACTGAAAAGACATATTGGGAATTATATCACTCTGTTCAATAACATGCAAGTGTTATGATATTTTTTTTATATATGGGATCCAAAATGAGTTTTCAGTTAAGATTTTATGTAACAAGTCTTACGAGGTTTTTTTGTAAGCCTTAATGATGAGATACTTTTATCACACAAATAAGGAAGCTTCCATTTTGACAGGTTTTATAGACAAAATGTGGAGGTATTAATCAAACGGAGACAGCAATTTTGTTGCATTATCCACAGTTCATGACGTCTATATTATGCCATCACACTAGTGACACATGTAAAAACATCACACAGATTAATTCACTGGATAACAGGCTGATTATGTGACAAATATGTGTAAGTTGGAAATGTTTATGAATTACACAAAATGTTTAACATCAAATAAAAAAATCATTCTGCTGATAAAAGCTATAGCAAAACAAAATCCTGAAATTGTATAATTTCTCTCTAAGAACCCTAACATTCCTGAGTTGTGATTAAGCAGTCTTCAGGTACATGTGCACCTGATGCATAGATATAGAGATAATGTTTACAACAGACAAATCAGATAGCACCTATTTATTAACACTTCAAAGGCTGTAGTAAGCTTTTTATTACAAGGGAGATAACTCTTATTCAATGTGGGTGGCTCAGCTATGATTTAAATTTCAGTCAGGAAGCAGATGAAAATAGAACTATGTATGTTTATTTCTATAATTATGATCACAATAATATACTGATGTATAAGATAATTCAGGAATTGTATGTTACCCAGATGCCATTTTTGAACCACTTGATCGTAGGCTTCGGTACACCAGTCACAATACATGTCAGTTCCACAGCCACTCCAAATTTGACATGGCGGTCATGGGGACCCTTCTCTATGAAACGTGCAGGTACTGTAAATATAGAATAACAGGTGTGGATAGATCAAAGGTGAAGTTATAGGTGTAGACAAATCAACAGGTAAAGTTACAGGTATGGACAGATCAAAGGTAAAGTTACAGGTGTGGACAGATCAAAGGTGAAGTTACAGGTGTGGACAGATCAACAGGTAAAGTTACAGGTATGGACAGATCACAGGTAAAGTTATAGGTGTGGACAGATCAAAGGTAAAGTTACAGGTGTGGACAGATCAAAGGTAAAGTAACAGGTATGGACAGATCAAAGGTAAAGTTACAGGTGTGGACAGATCAAAGGTAAAGTTACAGGTGTGGACAGATCAAAGGTAAAGTTACAGGTGTGGACAGATCAAAGGTAAAGTTACAGGTGTGGACAGATCAAAGGTTAGGTTACAGGTGTGGACAGATCAAAGGTAAAGTTACAGGTGTGGACAAATCAAAGGTAAAATTACAGGAAATTACAGGTATTGTCAGATCAAATGGCAGAATTGTAGGTGTGGTCAGATCAAATTGTAAAATATATGTTTGGTCAGATGGAAAACGAAATTACAAGGTGAGGTGTGATAAAATACCTGGTATTAGTATCTTATTAAAGTACATGTAGCTGCAGGTGTGATGATATTAAGATTGTCATCAATGTCTCAATTTATACAGGAGGGCATTGTTCTCCATACAGTTTGTGCAGGTTATAAATGGATTGCTCAGATTTGTAGATTATGACCTACAGAGCCACATTTTCTGCTGGGAGATCCATCAGATGTCTAAACCTAATCTGACAAATTACAGGTACCTTGTACGATAACAGCATGTGTTTACCATGTGAATTTTTACAGATAATTCAATGTAGGATCTAACTTACATGTAACATCCATCATCACATCTGACATAGATTTTGCTACCTAACAGGTGCTGTATGTACCCAAATATAAATTGCTGTACCTATGTACCCAAAGGTAAACTCTGCATGTCCCCAAAAGTAAATTGTGTACAAGTCTTTACCCAAAGTTTAATTGCTGTATTTACCAAAAGATAAATTGTTGTATATAACCAAACGTAAACTCTGTAAGTACCAAAAGGTAAATTTTGTATGTACCCGAAGGTAAATTGCTGTATGTACTACATTTGACATGTGTGCTCCTGTCAATTTTGCAGGTAAATTGTGATAAGTATGACACAATTTCCTGTCATTTTACAGGTCGAGTACACATTCTGTTATCAGCGAAACCACTTCAGTTTATCATATGGGAAACAATTTATTTGCAGACTTTGGGGTTTTGATCCTAAAATTCACTGTATAAATAAACAAGTATGTGTAAATGAAGAATACACTTCCTATACAGATACACAGGCGTACACCAGATCACCTGTTTCTTACCAGCACCTGTTATTTAAGGGGGCACAGGTAATTAGACCCCCTTACTCACAAACTGTCTGAAGTTTTAATCATTAAAAGCAGTTCAGCTGTCCGATCATACCTCATTACATGTTCAGATTAGAAATAATTTTCTTTGGCTTGACCAATATGGGCATGTTTACAGGAAAACCTGTTTAACCTGGCGAGGGTGACCAAATGTTTACAGGAAAGCCTGTTTAACTTGGCAAGGATGTTTTGATTATGCACAGATGTTTAAAGATCAAAACACTAATTAATCCATCTTTAACTGGATTGATGAAGTAAACGAGATTGATTTTATGTTTCAGTATCAAAGATTTTCAATACCAAGGTCACTACATCCTTCCATGTATGAGGTAAATCTAGCTGCCATTTTATTACCTAAAATGATCTCCATAAATAATACTATCTCCTTACCAAATGCTGTATTATCTCCCTTGTAATACACTGTCTTCCTCTTTGAATGTTATCTCCCTTGTATATTATCTCCCTTGAATATTATCTCCCCTTGTATATTATCTCCCTTGTATATTATCTCCCCTTGTATATTATCTCCCTTGTATATATTATCTCCCCTTGTATGTTACATGTATAACCCCTGAGTATTATCTCCCCTTGTATATTATCTCCCCTTGTATATTATCTCCCTTGTATATTTTATCTCCCCTTGTATGTTACATGTATAACCCCCGAGTATTATCTCCCCTTGTATATAGTATCTCCCCTTGTATGTTACATGTATAACCTCCGAGTATTATCTCCCTTGTATATATTATCTCCCCTTGTATGTTACATGTATAACCCCCGAGTATTATCTCCCTTGTATATATTATCTCCCCTTGTATGTTACATATATAACCCCTGAGTATTATCTCCCCTTGTATGTTACATGTATAACCCCGAGTATTATCTCCCCTTGTATATGACCTATAATTACAATTTGCCTGCCTCATAACATCTTGATACCCCTAATCATAATAAGAAGTGATTCTTCTAGTCGATAATATAATGTATACCATCAGTACTGTGTACTAGTACGGTAACAATATAGGTTATAATGTCATTGTTAGTTGTACAGGAGGTACACACAAACCAGGATATGACAACGACATATCCCATCAATGTCACTTAACACATCTTTTAAGTTTACATGTTTTTGGATTGTTTTTTCATTTTTACAAGAAAGAGCTGTATTGATGTAATCATTATATAGTTTATAATAGATACCAATTTTATGTATGAATGACAACAACCCAGAAAAGGACATTTATTTCTCTCTGCTGGTGATATTTTATGAATCATGCCATGAAAAAATGCATTTCAGTGTCCTGTGATAGTGTATTTACATCATCTTGTACAAATTCCATCTAGAGTAGTCATATCTTTGTGTGTATATCGGAACTGAACAATATCATCAGTTTTTGCGATTTCCCAAGACTGTCAACTAGAAGTGCTGCACATAGGGTCTGTCATGCCTTATATATGTTTGCTCATAAACAAATTTATCCATAAATGGATATACCCCACTAATTTGTTTAACACCAGCCGGACTGATGGAGAGATTAGCTAGTAAAATGACTCCATCATCACATGGAGAGATGTTAGAAAATGTAAACATTAAATATCCATAAAACTCAACGAGAAACGAAGTGCAAACTACTCCAACAAATGTTGACACAATGTACCCCGAGAGTCCCTTCCCTGTTAAAATCCCCACCTGCAAAGATCAAACTGAGAAATACATTAGACATTCAAACACAAAGTGCAGGATATATTAGGTAGGAAACAATGGTGGATCATATCAGTGGTTCACGTAAACACCAGTTAGTGGACATATGTCGTATGTCGTTCATCATCATATAAACATCACTTCCATCTCTCTCATTGAGACAACACTTGTGCATTGAACTTGATGTAACTATCATTTTTATTCTTCCATAGATAATTTACACCTCCAAAATAAATGAATGACGTCATTTGCCAATTAAGATTCTGAATTCTATTGAGACGAAAATCCAATATTAAGTGGTTTTGTGGTGGAATATGCCCACACATAGTGGCAGGTTGGACATTTAATACTGAGGCATTGTCAGATCACTCAAATTCCATTGCCTATTGCATACCTATATACAGTGACTTTTGTCTGTTTTCTGTGATCCATTCTGTATGAGATAATCATAAAGGCCGTGATGAATGATGTAGGACTGCGGTATTAATAGCAGGCATTATCTCCCCAGAATCTGTGACGATCATGATGATATCTTTAACGTCACAAGGATATTAGTTTTGTTCATCAGTCTTAAGCTATTAAAATCTGAATGTAAATCATTGCAGGTTGATTGTCTAATTAAAATCTAACTTTTATAAAATCATACCCCACGTCGTGTAATACTACAATACCTTTTTAATATTCATGTTTGTTATATTAAATTCTAAATTTAAATATTACACATGGTATTCCTTTATAAAGCTTTCATCTATTTATCTAATATAATATAAGTCAACCTGAGATTTCAACTGATATGACTCTCTTGCACTCAGAAAAAACAAGATGCTCTTTGGTCCTGCAACACTCTCCTATTAGAAACACTCAGAGTTGGTCACTCACAAATTTATCTGATTAGTGTCATTGATCACATATTTAATCACTACACCTCATATCATCTATATTGGTCAGAACCATCCATACCTTTAGAGTACAGTTTATGAATTAAGCTAATTTTACACCCATGCTCTTGGCCTATTATTTAAAATATTCATTTGAAGATTTCAATACAATTGTCCCCTAGCTGTGACCTTGAAAATAGTCCATACCTAAGTAAACTTTCATTTCAGAATGCTATTGACCCAAAATCATGACTCTATGCTGCTTATTTATTTGGAAGTATTTATTTGAAGATTCAACACCTGTGACCCATGCATGTCCCCTTGAAAATGGGTCAAGGTCATTCATCTGAACAAACTTGACAGTCTTTAATCTCGACATGCTATTTCCCAAACATCATGACTCCAGGCCATCTTTGTTATTTAGATGTCATTCTAAAAAAGTTAATGTTAGATAGAACTAATGAAGATGAGTTAAAAACTGGTCAGAATGTCCAAGATATAAAACACCAACACCACTGATCATGAGTGAGTTAAATAATGACAAGTAACTTACCATCCACCTGGAGGTAGGCCTTCCCGGACAGTGTGTACAGTCCAGTAGTATCACTGACATTACAGTAATAAGACCCAGTATCCTCTACATGGGTGTCAATAAAGATCAGGCGGCCATTTCTCTTAATCTTGTAGTTGATGTTGATGTTGTTGCTGTTGTTTTTGGGATGAGGACGCATGCGTTTGCCATTGTGATACCATACTGTCTTGATTTCACCAAAACCCTGTGCATCGCAGTGCAATGTAGCACGATGGCGTTCTTCTACTGTGATGTTGCTAGGGTGACGGGTGATGTCCAATGCTGAAAAACAAAGAAAACAGAATAGTAGAAACTTTATATTAACCTGGAACATTCAAACTTTTCAATTACATATAGTAAATTGAAACAATAATGCATGTAATACATACACCTTTGCTTGATGTCAAGGGGACAGGAATGCAATGAAGTTATAATAAATAACAGGGATTGGAACAGGAAGTTGATTATAAATGACATGACAGGTTCTGCTTAAATGAAACAGTTGTTCCCTCCACATATTGTATTACTTGCATATAGATATAATGTATGTATAAGAGGAGAGATAGATATCAACTTTGCCCCACCACATATTGTATCATATTTTTATATGACATGGAGAGTGGATATTCTATCTCAGACTGATAGTAGTCATTATAGTTGGCCCCTGCGGGTCTCCCTCCACAGATATCTAGCCTCAGACACACTAATGGTAGCCCCTGTGGGTCTCCCCCCCCCCCCCCTCCACAGATATCCAGCCTCAGACAGACTGATGGTATCCAGTAGTGGGCCCCTGTGGGTCCCCCCCCCCCCCCCCCCCACCCCCCCAGATATCTAGCCTCAGACAGGCTGATGGTAGCCAGTAGTGGGGCCCCTGTGGGTCTCCCCCCACAGATATCTAGCCTCAGACACACTAATGGTAGCCAGTAGTGGGGCCCCTGTGGGTCTCCTCCCACAGATATCCAGCCTCAGACAGACTAACCGTAGCCAGTAGTGGGCCCCTGTGGGTCTCCCCCCCCCCCCACAGATATTCAGCCTCAGACAGACTGATGGTAGCCAGTAGTGGGCCCCTGTGTCAACAAACCCCAATGTTTTAGCTCTAGGTGACAACACTATTGCCCCATTTCATACTTCTCTGTTGTCACCTAGGGTCATTTCACATCAATACTGGCCTGGTTCTGTCAATGACTGATACCATATAAATACATTACATTATAGGTCTATAGCAACTTAACCTGGTACACCATTCTATAATACATAGCCCCCTGATCGCTGCCCTGAACTAATCCTATCCCTAACCCAGAAATCAGTTACAGATCTAGAGACCTCTAACCTTAGAGATCCCTGTCCTGTGTACATGTCCTCCTGCCCTTTCCCTAGTCTCCTAAGACCACTAACCTTAGCGATCTCTATCCTGCCCTCTCCCTTTACTCCTAAGACCACTAACCTTAGTGATCTCTATCCTGCCCTCTCCCTTGACTCCTAAGACCACTAACCTTAGTGATCTCTATCCTGCCCTCTCCCTTGACTCCTAAGACCACTAACCTTAGTGATCTCTATCCTGCCCTCTCCCTTGACTCCTAAGACCACTAACCTTAGTGATCTCTATCCTGCCCTCTCCCTTGACTCCTAAGACCACTAACCTTAGTGATCTCTATCCTGCCCTCTCCCTTGACTCCTAAGACCACTAACCTTAGCGATCTCTATCCTGCCCTCTCCCTTGACTCCTAAGACCACTAACCTTAGTGATCTCTATCCTGCCCTCTCCCTTGACTCCTAAGACCACTAACCTTAGTGATCTCTATCCTGCCCTCTCCCTTGACTCCTAAGACCACTAACCTTAGTGATCTCTATCCTGCCCTCTCCCTTGACTCCTAAGACCACTAACCTTAGTGATCTCTATCCTGCCCTCTCCCTTTACTCCTAAGACCACTAACCTTAGCGATCTCTATCCTGCCCTCTCCCTTTACTCCTAAGACCACTAACCTTAGCGATCTCTATCCTGCCCTCTCCCTTTACCCCTAAGACCACTAACCTTAGTGATCTCTATCCTGCCCTCTCCCTTTACTCCTAAGACCACTAACCTTAGCGATCTCTATCCTGCCCTCTCCCTTTACCCCTAAGACCACTAACCTTAGTGATCTCTATCCTGCCCTCTCCCTTGACTCCTAAGACCACTAACCTTAGCTCTCTCTGTCCTGCCCCCTCCCTCGTCTCCTAATACCACTAACCTTAGAGATCTCTGTCCTGCCCCCTCCCTCGTCTCCTAATACCACTATAACCTTAGAGATCTCTGTCCTGCCCCCTCCTTCGTCTCCTGATACCACTATAACCTTAGAGATCTCTGTCCTGCCCCCTCCCTCGTCTCCTAAGACCACTAACCTTAGAGATCTCTGTCCTGCCCCCTCCCTCGTCTCCTAAGACCACTAACCTTAGAGATCTCTGTCCTGTCCCCTCCCTCGTCTCCTAATACCACTATAACCTTAGAGATCTCTGTCCTGCCCCCTCCCTCGTCTCCTAATACCACTAACCTTAGAGATCTGTCCTGCCCACTCCCTCGTCTCCTAAGATAACCTTAGTGATCTCTGTCCTGCCCCCTCCCTCGTCTCCTAATACCACTATAACCTTAGTGATCTCTATCCTGCCCCCTCCCTCGTCTCCTAAGACCACTAACCTTAGAGATATCTGTCCTGCCCCCTTCTCCCGTCTCCTAATACCACTAACCTTAGAGATCTCTGTCCTGCCCCCTCCCTCGTCTCCTAAGATAACCTTAGAGATCTCTGTTCTGCCCCCTCCCTCGTCTCCTAATACCTCTAACCTTAGAGATCTGTCCTGCCCCCTCCCTCGTCTCCTAAGATAACCTTAGTGATCTCTGTCCTGCCCCCTCCCTCGTCTCCTAAGATAACCTTAGAGATCTGTCCTGCCCCCTTCTCCCGTCTCCTAAGATCATTTTACCTAACTGATGCCTCAGTCATACTTATAAAATGCAAAGATTGATTTTCCAAAGTGTTACCAAAGTCTGATGCAAAAATGATATATCTTTTTACAAAAGCAAAAAGTAGAACCATTCAAAAATAACATTTAAGGTAGTATGTGAGTGCATTGAACCAGTGAAGACATCCACCAAACAACAACCATCAGAATGTGAAATGTACATACTTCTATCATAAATGTCTATGCAATAAATAGAAGCTTCCACAATAATTTCATAGCTTGTAATCAAAGGGAAACTCTAAAAGTATGATGATGATTATCACAAGTTCTGAAATGTTATGGTCGATAAACTGGTAAATATTCAGACCATATTAATCACTAACTGATTCAAAGTAACACTTTACAGGTATAAAGCTACACCTTCCCTCGTTTATATTACACAACATCACCCTTTAATGAAAAATAATGCTATATTGGTGAGCACTCTGTGAGCACTTTGTTCATGTACATGACTTTTGAAGATGACTTTTCTTTTAAATTGGAGTTAATGTGAAACGATATCTAAACTGGCCATGACAAATACAGGATGATAGCAGTCAGATACTACAGAACATAAAGAGACAACTAAGGCTGTACCTGTTTTTATCCTACTGAAATATACAACACAACAAATGTGTACCTTAAGTTCTAATGATCAATGCACCTGTATTAGTATAAAAGTAACCTGTATCACACCTGATAGATATAAACAGGTAACAGTTTTAACCGTGATATCACACCTGATAAATATAAACAGGTAAACATTTTACCAGTAATACACATCTGATGATATCACACCTGATAAATATTAACAGGTAAACATTTTACCAGTAATACACGTCTGATGATCAGTAAGCTCTATTGTTTTCTGTGTAGTTCATTTGTTCAGTTTCAAGTGTTGTGTATATTAATTGACATCTGGTTTATTCAACAGATCTGTTAACAGCAGTAACTAATCAAAATGAGGGAGAACTTTAAACTGTAGTTCTATGACATTTTATTGGACTAGTTAAGAAGGTTGTTACAGGTATATATTGGAACAGGGCTGGATGATGACCCTCTAATCATAAAGACAGCATCCATCTATAGCTTGGTGATTTTAATCCTAATGTAGCCACATATCATGCTTCCTGTTGAAGTAGTCTGTCAAAAGGTGGCCGAGTGGTTAAGGTGTCCCGACACTTTAACACTAGCCCTCCACCTCTGGGTTGCGAGTTCGAAACCTACGTGGGGCAGTTGCCAGGTACTGACCGTAGGCCGGTGGGCTTTTTCTCCGGGTACTCCGGTTTTCCTCCACCTCCAAAACCTGGCACGTCCTTAAATGACCCTGGCTGTTAATAGGACGTTAAACAAAAACAAACCAAACAAACCAAACTGTCAAAAGGAAAACTGAGTTGTTAATAGTGTTTTGGGGGATGATACTGATGAAGGTGTGCAGTTGGAATGTCAGGTGTCCTGGGTGACTTCTAGGTAGCTCAATTGGTTAAGGGGGTCTGTCTAAGAGTTTGGAGGTCACAGGCTGGAATACTAACATAGCCTGCTACATTTGTTATACATGTTACATCTGTTAAATTACAAAACAAAACAAATACCCTGACCATAGCAAGAAAGGCATCAGTATTGCATCCTTTAATATACTTTCACAGTTATGAGAATAGATACATGTGATTTTCATTCTAGAGAATATACATGTGATTTTCATTCTAGAGAATATACATGTGATTTTCATTCTAGAGAATAGAGACATGTGATTTTCATTCTAGAGAATAGAGACATGTGATTTTCATTCTAGAGAATAGAGACATGTGATTTTCATTCTAGAGAATAGAGACATGTGATTTTCATTCTAGAGAATATACATGTGATTTTCATTCTAGAGAATATACATGTGATTTTCATTCTAGAGAATAGAGACATGTGATTTTCATTCTAGAGAATATACATGTGATTTTCATTCTAGAGAATAGATACATGTGATTTTCATTCTAGAGAATATACATGTGATTTTCATTCTAGAGAATAGATACATGTGATTTTCATTCTAGAGAATATACATGTGATTTTCATTCTAGAGAATATACATGTGATTTTCATTCTAGAGATACATGTGATTTTCATTCTAGAGATACATGTGATTTTCATTCTAGAGAATAGATACATGTGATTTTCATTCTAGAGAATATACATGTGATTTTCATTCTAGAGAATATACATGTGATTTTCATTCTAGAGAATAGAGACATGTGATTTTCATTCTAGAGAATACATGTGATTTTCATTCTAGAGAATAGATACATGTGATTTTCATTCTAGAGAATATACATGTGATTTTCATTCTAGAGAATATACATGTGATTTTCATTCTAGAGAATAGATACATGTGATTTTCATTCTAGAGAATAGAGACATGTGATTTTCATTCTAGAGAATAGAGACATGTGATTTTCATTCTAGAGAATAGAGACATGTGATTTTCATTCTAGAGAATAGAGACATGTGATTTTCATTCTAGAGATACATGTGATTTTCATTCTAGAGAATAGATACATGTGATTTTCATTCCAGAGAATATACATGTGATTTTCATTCTAGAGAATAGATACATGTGATTTTCATTCTAGAGAATAGAGACATGTGATTTTCATTCTAGAGAATATACATGTGATTTTCATTCTAGAGATACATGTGATTTTCATTCTAGAGAATATAAAGATACATGTGATTTTCATTCCAGAGAATATACATGTGATTTTCATTCTAGAGAATATACATGTGATTTTCATTCTAGAGAATAGAGACATGTGATTTTCATTCTAGAGATACATGTGAGTTTCATGCTTCAGACACCAACTTTCTCTAATTGTCTGTACATCACACAGGAAGCTTATTAGCCTATAAAAATGTATATCTATTTCATTGTCAATAAAGAAATGTAGTCATAAAGACAAACTACTAATGTGTGTATGTTGATGGATCATGCTTTCAATGTCAATGACCGATATCTTTGTAAACCGACCTGTCTGGATAGCATGGGATCTAGTTTTAAACTGTTACCCTCAACACACAAAAATTCCTATACTATGTTTCACTTGTCACCAGCCCACCGACAAAGACCGAGACAAGGATTTATACTGAAACACTTTTACAACAGTAAAACAGATGCAATCTTCAGTGTCACATAATGAAACCGATGGATTCCTTATATGGGACCCATTGATTGATCTCTCAGTTCTTAGCTTATTGGATTCGGAACAAAAACTTGTTTCATTCTGTTTAAGATCGATTACAAATTTAAAACAGAACATGTAAAACTATTCACAGATAAAACGGAGATTTGCATGTTGAACAATAATGTTATTGTATGTCGTATAGAGTAGGATTACATAATTACACATAATGTACAACTGTGCTGCAGCATGTGCAGTTAAATTTAACGATTTATATACACAAAGAGAATTATTATAACAAAACCTGCTTGCCAAGCAAAATTTGAGATATGATGATGTTTTATAACTGGAAGGTCAGTAAATCTGAAAAATAATTTTATTGTTTTTACATCAGTCTATAGTAGATAGATAAAACAGCTGATATATTTACTTAGTGACAAAATTGATGGATTGGTCTTCTGTGACACAGACAAGACACTCAATCAGACATATGATACATAGCAAACAGAATATAGGTACGTAGGTCATACTCAGGTAAACACAGGTAGACAATCCGATGATTGAATTATCTTTTACCTGTGTAATTTACCGTGTTTTACTAGATATTCTCACACTTGTACGATCACAGAGAAATTTATAACTGTGTGATATGGAGCTGTCATAACTGCTCAACATTTACACTTGTAGAGACATATAAGGAAACAACTTGTCTATTCACTGTCAACAGGATGTGGTAATACTCGTTAAACAACTTAACACTAGCATATATAACTTAATGTCACTCCATAAAGTCTCCCCTCAAACAGGTACACAAGTTATTTTCTTTTCTCTTAAAATCTGCCACCATGAAAATTAAACTCATCATAAAACACACATATGCGTATATACATTTTATCTCATACATTTTTATTACAGCAGGACTCTTACCAACTGTTTTAATAAAGTTTCTATAACACCCCAACCTTTATTACAGTTTTTTGAAAAATGACGATGACAACTTGTGAGTATACGTATCAACTGAACACTTCCTGAGTGCTAGTACTAATCATTTCTAAGATTACTACAAATCATTTCTAAGATTAATACAAATCATTTCTTAGATTTAATCCCATTTCCTGGAGTGTTCATACATACTAATCATGTAATTCTAAGATTACCAAAATTTTCTAGGAATGTTCATACATACAGATCATTTCTAAGAATAGTATTTACTCCATATGACTTGTATATCTTCATCAGACAATAAATGGCCAAAAAAGTACAGGTACAATATGAATCTTGAACCTAGGAAAACATCACATTAATGACACAAGTTCCTTTCCTCAGCAGCAACATTCCTTTCCTACAGTTGTTTTAATAGTATAAATGGTTCAGACAGGTTATACTTTATACAATAAGTGATTGAAGAGTAGTAAAAACCAAATGATTATAGACTTTGGTGGTTAAATATAAAATATTGGGTAGGTAGTGGGCTAGCTGTCAACTTTGGCACCAACTTCCCAGTATTTAGTATTAACATATTTCATACCATAAACTGGAATAAAAGTAGGTACTTTAAAAGTGGAACTTATTCAGTTCATAGAAAATTATTCATTAAAAGAAATGAAGATAAAAAAATGTACGTTCATCAAATGATTTCCCATTCCTTTGAAATGTATAACATGAGAAAGTGCTTTATGTCTATATCTATAACCTTGTACATGGTGTGGTGGTCTACACACAGGTGTGGTGGTCTACACACGGTTACATGATTCACTAGGCCTTTAATATGGTCAGTCCCTTCTAGCATGGATCTAAAGCTGTCCTAAAAGATACCGACTGAAAGGGGAAAATCGTGAAAGGCTGTGATAGTGGAAAAGGTGTATAGAGTGAGGAATAGAGCCCTGGTGACAGAGACCACCACAGAGTACCAACCCAACTCTCAATGTTGACATTTTGGATGGTTTTTTTCTTGTAAATAAATAAATAACTAATAAAAAAAGTACCAAAATATAAAACTGAAAAACTCAATTTCATTTTATAGTCTAACTTGAGTGCATCATACACTTATGTTTATTGTAAAGAACTTTTGCTTTAAATCATTTTGTTCTTTTTTCTTTTCTTTTTTTTTACAGTATCTAAATCACACTGATTTAATTTTTTGGAAGCCATCTGGCTGTGATGATATATGATTGCCACAAAAGAGAGAAATATGTCCTTATTCCAAAACTGACACGAAACATACAAGTACATATACCAACATTGGCAAGAAAAACATGTCTTATGATAGCCACAAACAGTGATTATATAATTAGTACATGGCCTGGTATGTATATATAGTCACTGACTGTCACGGAAAGTACGTATTTATTGTTGATTTAAATCGGTGTAAAATATAAAACAGCTGATACTACCAAATTCATTAACAGCATATATGTATCTATTGCTACATAATGAAGTAGATGATTGTGAGGATAGTATAAAGTAATTATCTCCTAATATGTTTGTGGGCTCTTGACAGTGTTAGTGTCCCCCACTCCCGACCACATTCCCAACCTCACTTTCACTTGGTCCGACCCATTATTCCCTGGTATTGTGTGTTTCTGTAACAATCGCTGGCCTCCACCAGATACAGGAATCTTCATAGTGTCACCTTGTGCAGTGACAAAAAGTTCAAAAGACAACAACAATGGTGAAAATATTTGTCGCAGCTGGTTTAACGTGGGGGTAGTGAGACAGGTTATTGGGTATAAACTCATGCCAGGACACAAGATTGGAAACCTTAAATCATCATTTCTAACTGATAAATAATACATGTTCTCTATTACAACCTTTCCACCTTAAAATTCAACTTCATGACTACTGAGAATGTGTAAATGTTTATATCATCAACTAATTTAGGCGCTGCATTTCCGACAATAGAATCAGATTGAAGCTGACTAAACCTGAGTATGTGTCTCCAGTCTGTGGCCTAAGGACAACTTGTGTTTGTAAATGGACCCTGATCAGCTATTGGATCACTTTATTGAACTGTTGAAGTATTGTTAAAGCACCAAATAGCATACCACGGATTCCTAGTCCATTGTTTCTCTGGTTGTCTCCCTTACTTAGGCGATCACCCGTACTGAGCTGCATTGTTTCAGTGGCACCTGATTACAACTACGAGTGTGTAATTACGCCAAAACACACACAGCCCCAATTATATTTCTAAATCTGGATAAGAACCAATGGAATTTTATTATGTCAACTACTGGAGAGATTCCAAGCTTTTTGACAGATGTGTTTATTACTACAGTTCTTTCTGTGTACACAGAAGAACATACATAAATCAAAAAAGGCCATTGTATGTACTTCTATATATATTACCCAATAACTAACAAATATCCTACTCTAATCTGGCATGGTTCTCCGTATTGGAAAGTGTATCGATCGCCCGTCACAATCAACATTCTATGTACATGTGGTCTACATGAGTAAGTAGCTATATAATGGGAAATCTTTAAAGCACAATTTCATTTGTGTAAAATTTCTATGCAATCTTACAGACTGTCAGGTAAATGTTTTAAATCAGTCCCAACAATGAGCGCCATTATTTCATATGTTTTATTTTCGAGTGAGTATAAGATAAAGTGTTGATGAAGTTTTACACTAACGGCCTTACTGTACTCATTATTCTGTATAACGCCACCACTTGAACTTTTTCAATTTATAAATCACTTTAAAAAGACTTTGTTCCTACAAATTTGCTATGGTCTGAACCAGTTCCGTTTTATATTTACTGTATATTAAATTTGTTTGTATATTTCCTTGACAACCAATTTCACCTGGCTGATGTTGCTGGGTAACCGGGCTGGAAATGGTACTTTACGAACTGACGGACCCTTTTATGTCGGTGAGAAATTGCTACATATATCAGAATTTCCCTACATGTAGTAACATGTACATAAAGGATCTGTCTAGCCCTATTCTTTGTACCTATATGACATCAAACACTGTTGCACCAGTACACTACAGAACACCTTTCTTTGATTCAGTACACCAGCATGCTGCATTTCTCTATGTAACTATACACACGTTTAATTGTAAAATAAAATTAAGATTAAAAGATCTTTCGATACATTAAAACTCCACATAAATTCCTTTAAGCTAGGACAAAATTGTTAATCAATTATTACTTTGATGGCTGCAATAGTTTACATATCACTGAAATTTCATGGCATTTCAAAATGACATTTCATGAGAGCCCTTATGTTTAATTGAGAATTAAAGTAAAATCTTAAGTTGTTTTTTACCTGTACTCTTTTCTTCTTTGCCCTACTCAGCAATTATCATTTTAATTAAAATTGCCCTATTAAGAATTTTTTATTAGTCGATTCCATACTTCAAACACAAATTGAAGGCTATAAATGTCAAAATCAAAGTTTTCTTACAATGTTTGTATGGTGTTCAAAAGGACACAAAAGGTAAGACGATACATCAAGACATTAATAAAGTATGATTTAATTCTTTACTTTTTTAACGAGGATTGTATACAGCCCGGAGGCTACTAGATGTTTTCCTCCATATATACAAAAACAATACAATATATACAATGACAAAATATGACAATATTACAATGACAAAATATGACAAGATATGACACTCATTCACACACTTCCACACAATTACAAAGAAAAGGGAAGAGAGAAGATAGGTAGATTGAAATGGAGACATCAGCCCGACATTAATGGTTTCAGATAACACATATGTGGGTTATCATGGCTGATAAGCTCGACAAATCTCCAAATATTTAGATATATTGCACTGGTCAGTCAGTGTAGAATCCCATGAACAGATGCTGAGAAGCTGTCTACAGAGATGGACCTTTAACAAACAATTTATATTATAAGATGGAGAAGACTGACATTGATGATACCTTGTGGTCAGTTATACTAACATTTAGGTTTATAAGGTCCAGCTAAAGGCGGTGGAATGTTAATCTCACTTTATAGGCTGGACATGTTAATGGAGTGATGACCAGAGATGTAGGTGTGATAATTCATGTGTCGGGATATCAAAGGACTGACCACCAGGAGGCGCTGTCAGTGCCTTCCGCAGTCTGTCAGTCCATGACTGGCTACAGCTGCTGAGAATAAGGCGATAGGGCTGAGATCTGTCTGTGATTGGCTACAGCTGCTAAGAATAAGGAGATGGGGCTGAGATCAGTGTCTGTGATTGGCTACAGATGCTGGGAGTGAAAAGAGAGGCTGAAATCTTGTCAGTATCTCGCTTATAGAGACTAGGAAATCATGTCAGGATGATCTGCTAGTGATGAGCTGGAACACCAAAACATGATAGATTTTTGTTTATGTACAGAGGAGAACACCAAAACATGACAGATTTTTGTTTATGTACAGAGGAAAACCTATCATTTCTCAGTTTGTTACATCTACTTGCTGGTTTGTTTGTGTACTCTACCTAATCCTAAATTTAAAACAGATTAACCCTATGTATAACACCACAAATTCACACTGACTACATTACCCAGCTTGTTTTGTCTTAATTACAGCAAGTCAGGCACAAAATCACCTTCATCATGCATCATAAATCAGATAATTAAATCACATATGGTATCTGGTCCTCATCATACGGCCACACAGCAGGATTGACTTTACAATTGATAATAAAACTGAGTTATCAAAACCTCCTTAGAGAACCAGACATCACAACACTGAAAGTGTATACCACAAGTCTTCTCTATAATTTATTTAGAGTTATTATACACTGGAATCCCCTTATAGAGCCATATCTGTCCCTAAATCCTCTGTATCCTTCCAGCATCCCAACCTGGCCATAAACATATCATTTTCAATGGAAAAGCATTACTGGGTCTTAAAGGGGGAAAATCTTGGTTAAGGAACTTTCCATAAATTCTGGAGGATATTAAGTTAAGGAGTACTGGGGGCAGCACCCCTGACCCCTATCTAGGTAGACTGGAGCAATCAGAGAAGCTATACCTCATCATTTATATCTATAAGGCTAGGGTTAACACATCACTGGATACCCTCACCTGTTTGCACTATGCTATGCTACACTTACAGTCCTCGTTTCAATAGAGACTATTTGATTGGCTCCCCCACATTTTCCAATCGGAATTACGCTTTACAGAAGCTGCATATCAACAACAATGGCAATGAGTGATCTGGAAAACATGTCTAAGAAATTTAAAATCAACAGGTTTAAACCATTTCAGCAGAATATTATATCAATATCCTTTTGTCTGACAGAGATGAAGAACTGTCAATTCAAAGAGGCCTGGGTGATGGAGAAGTTGTTCATTGTTTTAGCTTGCTGTCGTACAAATTGCATGCTACACACACCTGGGCTGTTCCTAAAATCTCAAAAACATTGCCGTACTAGGCTATACTTATTTAAAACACTAAAGAGCTATAGGACTATACGTCCATCACAGAATCTGTAGGCCTTCAAACCCTCCAAACTTAAAATTTCTTATTCTGAAAGGGTTATGTTTATTGGTTTCTATTTTTTAAGTGATGTCATTGAAAAAAGCATACCTGCCAGGGGCGGATACAGGATTTTCAGTAAGAGGGGGCGTGCCAAATTACTGGGGGTCCGGGGTACTCCACTAGAAAAATTTTTAGCAAGTAAATGCAAAATCCTGATTGATACAGGAATTCCATTTTAAGATACTCTTACTTTGACAGTTTTAGGGGGGTGTGGGGGGCGCATGCTGATCCAAATTGTTGATCAAAATGTCGGCACATCATCAAAAACAGAAATCTGCAGATTCATAAAATACCTATTTCTAACGCTACATTACAATAGACCAATGTTGCTATCCAGGAAAGGTAAATGCTGTCAAAATAAATGATAAACACCTTTCCAAGGTACGCTGGATAAACTTCGATTTTGGATATCAATATATGTATACTAGAGATTGTAAGGTTGCCTTGCTAATATGATTACAGCGACACTTACATTTGAGGAAGGGGTTCTTTTTAATTTCTGTGACTACTGTCAGGTCATCATTTGAACTTATATAGCGATTTTTGAATGGAACACTGACTTGACCTGATCTCATGCCATTTCAGCAGAAAAAACATAAACAAGATGTTGGCATTTTTTTTCCTTTGAAAGCAACAAAATAATTAGGTCTTAAACTTCCTCCTTGAGTATATTTGAAGAACAATAAAAGTATACACAGTAATATATGTGTACACACTTCTGCCAACATGTACTTCAGTTTTCTGATCAAACATACTTTTGAATATATAATTCAACATTACCAAAAATAAAAAACGTATTTAATTGGCCTATAAACCTACATTCTGTATGTCAAGATGTTTTTCAACAACGAGTTTAATGATTTTTTATACAGGACATGATCAAACGAAAAGATTTTCTCAATTCTGTCATCAATTGACAACTGAAGCTTTCAAGAGCAGGCCATCCCACAATGCTATCCCCACAATACTAGACAATACCTTCTTTGTATAGTCTTTAATTTCGTCATGATATCAAACACTAGGAAGGTGTTAGGGGGTCATTTCCATCAAAAACCCACTAATCACACCGTCATGTGAAGGATCTGTTTCTGTCAATTTTAGAGAGAAGGACAAACTCAGAAATAAAAGAACTTCTTTAATTTACCTTTCACATTTACTGAAGTACACTTCATACATTGATAAGTACTCTGTACCTAGCTTTAAAGTTTACTTTCTACCTGTATAAAACTCACGTTTTACCGTAGCTTCAAACTTTACTTTCTACCTGTATAAAACGTGTTTTACCTAGCTATATACTAGGGAAACACAATACTGCTTACTGTTTACAGGTGTAGACAAAATAAAAGTATTTGAATCAAACTTATTTGTACCAGTCCGCATGTCAAATAGACCTAATTCACACCTGGACAGACCTGCAGTGCCATCATATATATTGGGACACTCCGGCCACCCACTGTATACCTGCATGTTTTGATCATTAGCACCCATTTTCTGTTGTCAGTCATACATTATGTGTGCAGTACCTATATAATAGGATTCAGGTAGGTGTGAAGCAAATAAACTGGTTAACACAACATTACCACGATATTTCTTATTATGATCATTGTATAGAAATATTACAGTCATATCCCTAATATAATTATAATGAATGATGATGAACAACATGTAGGTATAAACCTGATCTACACATTCATATGACTTATTAAGGGATTATTTCATCAGATACAAAACTGGAATTCATCAGGAAAACAAAAAGTCTAATTAAAACAAGGACAAAACTGTAGGCAATAACGAAGTTAATTGTATTAATAATTATGATTCTGTGTTTATTCAATAATTCTCCCTCATTTTTACGAAGGAATATACTGATCAGCCTGGTGTTTAGAGTGTAGTAAATAGAGGGTGTTAAATGGTTTCAGATTGAATATAACTTATATTTCACGAGTACAACAGAATATCAATATTTTCATGAGTGCAAAGCACAAGTGAAAAATATTGATATATTCTGTCATACAAGTGAAATATATGTTATATTCAACGGGAAACCTTTCAATTTTCTTTTTATTGCATTTTTATGTTAAAAAACAAAATTAAAAACATCGAAAAATTAATTGTCAAAAAGTGCAGGAATCATGTACATAATTCATGACGTCGTCTTTGTGACGTTACTCCATGTCAACTTCACAGCACCATTTTGAAAGGACTGATCAGCGTAATTCAAGTGTTTTCTGCTGTTATTAGAGAATGCTGTGCGTTAAAAGCTAACGTCAAGTGAGTATTTTGTCAAAGACTAGTCTGAATATTTCAGAAATACAGCAAAATAACTCATCAATATCTCTTCGCTTCAATTGGAAAAATCGGCAAGTTTCAATGAGGTGAATACAAAACTTCGCTCTGATTGGTCAAAAACAAAAACTTATATTTTCACTGCAAAATCTTTTATTTTCACTGCAAAATCTTACTTTTTTACTGCTCATCGATGCATTGAAATTATAATTAGTTTTATCAGTTTGATAAATTTCAAATAACCCTGTCCCTGTTCCAGTTTTCTCATCATCCTTCTTATATATATGGTGTTAGGTAAAAAACAACTCAAATTCTGAAAGGGTGTAAAACATAAGACATTGCCAGGTGTTCATTAAACCAGTACACAGGTACACTTGTATATAAGTAGTTAAATTTCTGTTCAGTAAATCCAGGACAAGGCTACTTATGCGAGACTGTCCTTAAACATGTACAAGTCAGCATTGAGACCGTATCCTTGACATAACACTAGGATTAAAACATTTCAAAACTAAAAAATCCTGGGGTTATCGGGTGTAAAGATAGATTTACAAAAACATATGACCTCATGTTGTTTGTCATCGACGGTGTAGTTATAATGATACCGTAATGCATACTGAGTTTGAATCATGGAGTCCTTTGCTCACTGCTGCGACATAGACTCGCTATTCAATATGTAGATATTAATCACATTACAGCTAAGCTTTTTCCAACCTTAAAAAAAGTTCCGCTCCCCCATTTCATACACGCCATCCCGAGCGTGGCAAATCAGTCGGTAGTCTTACACCTACGAACATTTCCAACTGCGTCATACAAACTATCAACACAAATTCATGAACAATGAGGAATAGGTGTTGGTAAATTTAGGCCTATCATACCTATTGAATTTTATAGCCTTATTCCTCTTTGTCTCCATACAAAGAACCAAGCTAAGGTACACCTAATGATGTGAGTTTTTTTCTGTTTGAACTCCAAAAGAATTTGCATAAATCTTTAGATCCTAGATTTCCATTAGATGGGTCAGTTAATGGTCTGAGATCCTTCAGCATTAAGCTATTTTCTGTTATGAAAACAAAAGGCTCCTGACCATGAGCAGGGATTTAAAGTTCACAAAGATGTTTTTGAACAGATCCAAAGCTGTTGCACCTCCTTGACAAAAGAGTTTATCTATAATCTGGGTATAAACCTGGGTTGGGTATACAATCTTCTCAAACATAGCAGGATTGTGTGGGAGACTTAAAACCAAGCTGACAAATCCCTGTGTGTCTGTACCTCAGCTTAACCACTATATATCTCATCATACACAATAAATTGTACGCTATACAACTCTATTTTTTGTGCATAGTACCACTTGAAACATAGATTTTAAATGAGATTTACTGAAATTCTGCTGTGTTTATTAAGGAGCGATGTGAAAGGATGGTAGGTAAATCCTTGACCAGCCCCACCCATCACCAACCGTGAGAAAAAAATCATCTACCTTTTTATGGAGTTTCGGTGAATGCAGTTTAACTGTCAGTGTAAACATGTACAATGACATTTTCACACCAATTATGAAAACACTGATAATGTTTCTCAGGGAAATGCATAAAAGATTTGTTTCTCAAACATAAACTTCACAAAGACATCAGGTGTACGATATAACCATTAAACTTATCAGAGTAAAAAGATTGGAGTATTTTGTAGATTTATAATAAAATTTTGGCTGATAAATCTTCAATGTTAAGTGATGTAAGACAAATCCTGGTCTGTGACAAGTTTGTTTTCTTGTTTGTTTTTGTAAAAAATGTAGTGCTTACAATTTCGTCTCAAGAGGAAGTTTGATTTTCATTTGATGATGACCATTCTACACCTAGATTAACAGGCACAGTCATTTTCAATAAAGAACCCGGTACACCCATGGCAAAATAATCTTCCGAGAATCCTTCCTCTCCATTACCCCCACCGATTCATACTCAATATTCGAATTGTGTGAGATCTGGCTCTGCAGGGAAGGACAGTTTTATGGTGAGTTCTGCTGTTACATCATTTACATGTCAATTTCAGTAGAAGACACTTTAACAACCTGTAAGTTAAAGACAAGGCCATATTGACCAGGGAACATGGAGCCTTGTAGGTGTAAATTACAGCACCCCATCAATCCAATCTTAAATTGACCGAACTGTTCATCAGAAAACTTAATTAAATTTAAGATGAGAAAATTCATGATATTCATTATTTCCATACTGTGTAAGCGATTCAAATATCCACAGCTGGAATTAAATATCAACAGCTAGTATGTGCTAGTATCCTTCTATAAACTTATATGGTAAAAAAAAAACAATTTCTACAGTAAAACTCGGATTCCTTTCAAAAGTGAAATGTTAGATAAGGATTGAAGACATCCACATTCTAAGTGCAGTCATATACTGTAGCAGATTAACGTGAACATGTTTCGTGAGTTCTTTTCTTACAAAATGGATGTGGGAAAATTCCAACTTCAATCCATTATAACCCAAAAAATTTTGAAATAAAAACCTTTTTAGACAGATTAGAATTTCTAAAAGTAGTTGTTTTAAGTTTTTAAAAAAAAAGTTGTTTACTTTTCATTTCTAGATAAACTCAAACAAAATAAAATAGATTTTACAGATTGTGTACTCTCATGACCTCTCAGTAAAACACACACCCTGGTGATAAGTAGCTTAAATTTGAGTATTGTTAGAGAGCCCTGACAATGGATCTTTCACTGATGATGTGGAGTGGTGCCAACACATACAGGAGGCGGGATAATTAAGGTACCCCAATCAGTACCTATATCTCCTGGTCACTATCCTCAGCCTCACCCCCAGGGATAGAGGATGTTATCAGTCTCATGAAGTCATCCCTGGGATAGAGGATGTTCTCATCCTCAGCCTCACCCACAGGGATAGAGGATGTTCTCATCCCAGTCTCCCCACAGGGATGATGTTCTAGTCCTCAGTCTCATGATGTCATCCCTGGGATAGAGGATGTTCTAGTCCTCAGTCTCATGATGTCATCCATGGGATAGAGGATGTTCTCATCCTCAGCCTCACCCACAGGGATAGAGGATGTTCTCATCCTCAGCCTCACGACAGAGATAAAGAATATTCTCATCCACTCAAACTTTAAAAGTTGTTGGATGGGATCCTGATACCGGGGTGACAGCACTACAATATTAGCTCACAATTACAAATTATCTAAAAATAGAGCATTGCTTAAGTGTTACAAAGCTCCATTTTGAGGAAAAAGATAACACTTCTGTATTTTTTTTGTCAATAAATTGTAACAGACACCCCTTATTATGCTACAGCATGGAGTCCTGCTATTAGTATTCATTGTGCTTCAGTTATTAGGACATGTACCCTGTACTTTATGTTACAACTCCATGTCACAGTTAGTACATGTACCAGGTTAAATCTGGTACTCAACGTTACGACACTGTACAACCAAATTACACCATGATAATATCAATAGGAAAAATCTAAACATTTCTTGAGTACTTGTTGAACATTACACTGACAATGAGATTGTCATTATTTACCTGTACTTGCAACACAGACACTGCTACATTTGTATTGTAAATGCACGCCAAAACCACAAGTATTAAAAAACTCCTGCCGCACCTTAAAATATTTTTACATATTAAATATCAGGTCAATTGTAACATCTGATAGTCCTCATGGAGTATATTGCTTTTTAATTTCACTGAAAACTCCACAGATACATGAAATCTGAGAGGCTACTACAACAGGGGCAGCTGACCTGTCCTTGTGTTGGGGTTTCATTATCTCAGGAAGTGATATAGAAATATATCAGTCATTTATCATAGCACCAGGCACCCACTACCAACATGACAGAATTCAAACTTAAAACAGTTTGATGTGGTCTTCAATGTCAAAGAAAGGCTTGTAAATCTACAGATCTGTCATCTTATATCAAACATATCTAGGAATTGACACCAAAAATGTATGAATCATAGAGTGTGGTTGTCATTGCTATCCAGGTAACCTGTATTGTTCATTTCTGTCTGTACCTATGTATTTCTCCATGTATTGTACTATTTACTAGGGAGATGTGGTAGGATGGTGATGGTCATCATCTAAAACATCATCTAAGCTTACAAGTTCACACCAACACAAATGCTAAATTTACACTTAATAAAAAATAATTTATCAAATTTCCTTTCTAAGTATAATCACACACAATGTATTAAATGAAACATGGTCTCGGAGTCTAAGTGTCTGATATTATAAAACAGAGAGTGGTCCCTTTTTATTTCAAATTCAGAAGGTTTTTTTCTGAATTTTACCCCTATTATAATGCCTTATGAAGACAAGACCTAAATGTCTAAGGGTACAACTGTTTTAGGGGTGATTTGTTTGAACACTGACATGCTCCTTTTTTTTATAAGGTAGAGTAGGTATAACAACATCTTTGTGATAACAACAAGGTGAAAATCTAGTAGATATACATCTTAACTCTCACCAGATACAATATATAGAACTTTCTAGCTTGAACAAGGTAATGTATGCTAATGACTTAAAATTCTGCCACATCATTGTTAGTGACAATGAATACAGATTATTGGTACTTGGTCATGCTCAGTAGCTAACAGACTGTAAGATACAGTAGCTAACAAAGTGTGTCATACAGTAGCTAACAAAGTGTGTCATACAGTAGCTAAAAAAGTGTGTCATACAGTAGCAACAAAGTGTGTGGTACAGTAGCTAACAAAGTGTGTCATACAGTAGCAACAAAGGTTGTGGTACAGTAGCTAAAAAAGTGTGTCATACAGTAGCTAACAAAGTGCGTCATACAGTAGCTAACAAAGTGTGTCATACAGTAGCTAACAAAGTGTGTCATACAGTAGCTAAAAAGTGTGTCATACAGTAGCAACAAAGTGTGTGGTACAGTAGCTAACAAAGTGTGTGGTACAGTAGCTAACAAAGTGTGTCATACAGTAGCTAACAAAGTGTGTCATACAGTAGCTAACAAAGTGTGTCATACAGTAGCTAACAAAGTGAGTCATACAGTAGCTACACAAAGTGTGTCATACAGTAGCTAGCAAAGTGTGTCATACAGTAGCTAACAAAGTGTGTCATACAGTAGCTAACAACTTGTGTCATACAGTAGCTAACAAAGTGTGTCATACAGTAGCTAACAAAGTGTGTCATACAGTAGCTAGCAAAGTGTGTCATACAGTAGCTAACAAAGTGTGTCATACAGTAGCTAGCAAAGTGTGTCATACAGTAGCTAACAAAGTGTGTCATACAGTAGCTAACAACTTGTGTCATACAGTAGCTAACAAAGTGTGTCATAGAGTAGCTAACAAAGTGTGTCATACAGTAGCTAACAAAGTGTGTCATACAGTAGCTAACAAAGTGTGTCATACAGTAGATAACAAAGTGTGCCGTACAGTAGGTAACAAAGTGTGTTATACAGTAGGTAACAAAGTGTGTCATACAGTACCTAACAGACTGTAAGATACAGTAGATAACAAAGTGTGCCGTACAGTAGGTAACAAAGTGTGTTATACAGTAGGTAACAAAGTGTGTCATACAGTACCTAACAGACTGTAAGATACAGTAGATAACAAAGTGTGCCGTACAGTAGGTAACAAAGTGTGTTATACAGTAGGTAACAAAGTGTGTCATACAGTAGCTAACAAAGTGTGTTATACAGTAGCTAACAAAGTGTGTCATACAGTAGCTAACAAAGTGTGTGGTACAGTAGCTAACAGAAATGAAATATTCAGACCTGCCACTACAGATGAAAAAATTGCATTAAAGTTCAAGATAGAATCGCTTGCATCTCCATTTTTGTGTACCAAATACATACCTGCAGACCTAGTAAGGAATGCAGGGGGATGTCCCCTATCCATTTAAGGGGCTTGTCTGTATCCAAATCCTTTCAATGTTCTTTGATGAAACTTTAAAACTTTAAATTATTTGTGTAATTCATTTGAATATAAATACTGGCAAGGCAACTGGAGGCAGGGGTTCATTAAAGTCTGTGTTAGGAAGACATCTGTAAAGCTATCCTTGTATCAGAAGAATGCTGGTGATGAATTTGTTCAATTTCCTTTAGAAGTCTGTTTCTACCTGTGGTGTAACAGGGAAATGATCTAAATCTCTATCTTTATGTCTGTCCCAACTCCCTGTGAGTTCTAAACACTGTGTGTCCCTTCTTCTATCAGTCCCTACCTGTACATTCCTAACTGTGTATGCCCTTTCCTCTGTATGTCCCTACCAGTATGCCCCTACTCTACTCTTATGTCCCTACCAATGTGTCCCTACCTGTGTATGTCCTTTCCTCTGTATGTCCCTACCAGTATGCCCCTACTCTTATGTCCCCACCAATTTGTCCCTACCTGTGTGTGTTCTTAGCTGTATGTGTCCCTACCTGGGTGTCCCTATACTACCTGTATGTGCCTAACTACATGCATGTGTGTTGTTACTTTATGTCCTAAATGCAACAATACAATACATAATACCTTTATGTCCCTACTGTTTGTGTCCATATCTGCGAGTGTCCTTACCTGTCTGGTTCCATACATGTATGGGTGTTGCTCTCTATAGCTATATGTCCCTACTGTTTGTGTCTCTACCTGTATGAGTCCCTACCTGTATGATCACTATATACCTGTATGTATCCCTACCTGTATGATCACTATATACCTGTATGTGTCCCTACCTGTATGGTCACTATATACCTGTATGTGTCCCTACCTGTATAGTCACAACTTGTATGTGTGCCTGCTACGTGCATAATCCTCACCTGTGTATGTCCCTACCTGTATGTGAGACAGTATGTCCCTACCTGTGTATGTCCCTACCTGTGTATGTCCCTACCTATGTATGCAGTCCCTACCTGTGTATGTCCCTACCTATGTATACAGTCCCTACCTGTGTATGTCCCTACCTATGTATGCAGTCCCTACCTGTGTGGGTTTGTCCCTACCTGTGTATGTCCCTACCTATGTATACAGTCCCTACCTGTGTATGCAGTCCCTACCTGTGTATGTCCCTACATATGTATGCAGTCCCTACCTGTGTATGTCCCTACCTATGTATACAGTCCCTACCTGTGTGGGTTGTCCCCTACCTGTGTATGTCCCTACCTATGTATGCAGTCCCTACCTGTGTATGTCCCTACCTGTGTATGCAGTCCCTACCTGTGTATGTCCCTACCTATGTATGCAGTCCCTACCTGTGTATGTCCCTACCTATGTATACAGTCCCTACCTGTGTATGCAGTCCCTACCTGTGTATGTCCCTACATATGTATGCAGTCCCTACCTGTGTATGTCCCTACCTGTGTATGTCCCTACCTGTGTATGTCCCTACCTGTGTATGTCCCTACCTATGTATACAGTCCCTACCTGTGTGGGTTTGTCCCTACCTGTGTATGTCCCTACCTATGTATGCAGTCCCTACCTGTGTATGTCCCTACCTGTGTATGTCCCTACCTGTATATGCAGTCCCTACCTGTGTGGGTTTGTCCCTATATTTATGTTTGTACCTGTATGTCCCTTCCTGTACACTATCCGAGGTGAAAGAGAGGAATGCTGGAATGATGTAATGGTCTGCCTCCCTGGATGATATAAAGTAGACCCATTCTTCCCATCGTGTCCCTAAATACTAATTAAGGTAAAGTATCACCTGTGTTGTAATAACTCTCTATTTAGGATCAGATTGAAAACCCCTACTCAAAGGAACCCCATGAAGATATGTTTAATGAGTTCTGAATCTGATCTCTAGAGCTGACTGGTAGAAAACTTGCCTAATGCTTTATATCACTGACCCCAAAATATATTTGTTACTAATACCTTTTCCACCTCAAAAAATGTCACAAAAATGTTGACAAATTCAAACTTAGAAACTATTGCTAGTTTATAACCACGAATAAAATAAAAGTAACAAATTAAAAGTGCCAGGTGACTTGTAAATTGACTTAGAAAGCAGACAAATACCTTGAAGGGACAGATTGGTTTAATTACAGGTATATAAATAGGTTGTTTTAATTAATCACCACGATATATAGATAAATCTATCCAAATTTAAATAATAGCACAATAAAATGAAACTAATACGTGCAAAAAATTAATATTGATAAATTACATGTGCTTTTTAATGAACATTCTTTACATTTTAGTACCAGCTCGAGATGACATTCAAGTTTTTCACATGATACACACACTACAGCGTGTTATTGGTTTGATTTTTTTTTTCATCAGTCACTGTATGTTGTATAACTTGAAGTATACTTGTCTGTATCAGGTGTATATGTACTTCAAGGTCAACAAGGTTATTTGCTGTATCTAAGGTTGTAAGTTGTATCTGGTTGTTACACTGACAGGTCAGACAGATATCTATGAACACCTATATTTAGCAAGCTGTCAAACATGTTTTTACTTTGATTCTTAATCTAAATGTTTTTCATGTGTATCCAATTAGTCAAATTGCTGAATTCAACACTTATCAGGCGAGCTTGACTTTTTATCTATGCATAACTTTATATCCAGAAAAGTACTGGTTAAGTACCGACATCCAAAACTGAAGGCAGTGTTAAAGTGTGTGTGTATTGTTATCTATTTGTTTACTATTGAACTGTCTATATATTGTGTGGTTTTTTGTACTTATTGTTTATGTATATAAATATACATGTATATATTGCTGAGGATAAGCAATAGCTGTGAAAGCGCTAGAAAGTTTGTTTTTAAGGTTTTTTTTGCCTATTAGATATTGCTATGTAAATACATCATTACAGGAATATGTATTAAAACTACCTATAAATATCATCAATAACATAAGCATGCAACGATAAACACACTAGATGATCGTCCTGCTTTATAATGAAGTGGTTTGAGGAACAAATTTACATGCCATAGATATATAAAAACATTATAAATATATTATAAACATATAAAAATATTATAAATATGTAAAAAATACTATAAATATGTAAAAAATATTATAGCAACAGGCTTTATTTATTACAGTCACTTTAAGACAACAACTCCAGAAAATTCAAAAACACAGACTGGAATTCTTTCTTATCGGAGATAATTTTATTAGGATAGAGTGTTAATACTGTACTTCGGAAAGTAAGGCTAAATTCTTACTTATGGTAGCAAAATTGTAACTCTCTTGTTGAAAAGCAAATAAACTTCTGTTATCAGTTATATTAGTAGTTGTATAATATTTGGCACTATGCCTCCCCTACACCTACTTGGTAAAATACATTATCAAGAATACCATCATTAATTAATTGGATCTGTCAACCTCAAAGGTATCGAATCCCAATATATGTCTCTTGGTTAGTGGCCGTCTTTTGTATCAAAATTACAGTTTCAAAATAATACTTATCTGTTATCTACTACATAATTTAATGAAACACTGGCTATGAGACTGACACATTAATAGAATTAGGGATATAAAGTACAGCATTTAAAAAAAGTGTGGTTTGATCAATTTAATTTGGTTAAAAAGAAACCTTGTCAAGATTGCAGACATATCTAATGCAGGCTGAAGGAGTGCATGATAAACTACAGGTATGTGAGGTTATATAGTATACAATGATCTTAAAAACCTTCACAAACACGTGATTTTTGTCTACAAATATATAGCATTACATGGGATTTCCTCCTTATTAATCATACACATATGTGTAGGTTACACATATTACCAGATATATCTAATCACACTGTCTGCAATACCATATGTACATGTGTATAAATAAATCTAATATGCATTTAACTAATTATACATTCATAAAGTCTTGTCATAGACAATTTAATACCAAAGAATAACAAGACATATAAAAACAAAGATCCATGTTCAAATACTGGGGTTTTTAATTGGCAGTGAAATTCTAATGACAATAAGAATTGAAAAATTTATTTTCTATGTAAAAATATTTAACTTTGAAATGTTTAGTGAAGGTAAGTGGAGGCACATTCCATCACACACAGGTGTTAAAATGAAGGATCATATTTCACTTCACCTGTACATGTGCAACAATCTAAATAACATTTAGTCCTCATTAGATGTTTTTGAAAATTTATAGTCTGCACAATGGCATAATCATTTTGCATGATTATATTCAAAATGAAAGACAGTGTGATGTGATCATATCTAAAATGAACGACAGTGTGATGTGATCATATCTAAAATGAAAGACAGTGTGATGTGATCATATCTAAAATGAATGACAACGAGTGTGATGTGATCATATCTAAAATGAACGACAGTGTGATGTGATTATATTTGAAATGAATGACAGTATCATGTAATTAATCATATTTAAAAAATACAGTCCCCCACATCTCCACTACACTGTCATTAACTGTCCCCCCACACCTCCACTATACTGTCATTAACTGTCCCCCACACCTCCACTATACTGTCATTAACTGCTGCTGGGTCCCCCACACCTCCACTATAACTGTCATTAACTGTCCCCCACACCTCCACTATACTGTCATTAACTGTCCCCCACACCTCCACTATACTGTCATTAACTGTCCCCACACCTCCACTATACTGTCATTAACTGTCCCCCCACACCTCCACTATACTGTCATTAACTGTCCCCCACACCTCCACTATACTGTCATTAACTGTCCCCCAACCTCCACTATACTGTCATTAACCTGTCCCCCACACCTCCACTATACTGTCATTAACTGTCCCCCACACCTCCCACTATACTGTCATTAACTGTCCCCCACACCATCCACTATACTGTCAATTAACTGTCCCCACACCTCCACTATACTGTCATTAACTGTCCCCCACACCTCCACTTATACTGTCATTAACTGTCCCCCACACCTCCACTATACTGTCATTAACTGTCCCCCACACCTCCACTATACTGTCATTAACCTGTCCCCAACTATACTGTCATTAACCTGTCCCCCCACACCTCCACTAACTGTCATTAACTGTCCCCCACACCTCCACTATACTGTCATTAACTGTCCCCCACACCTCCACTATACTGTCATTAACTGTCCCCCACACCTCCACTATACTGTCATTAACTGTCCCCCACACCTCCACTATACTGTCATTAACCGTCCCCCACACCTCCACTATACTGTCATTAACTGTCCCCCACACCTCCACTATACTGTCATTAACTGTCCCCCACACCTCCACTATACTGTCATTAACCGTCCCCCACACCTCCACTATACTGTCATTAACTGTCCCCCACACCTCCACTATACTGTCATTAACTGTCCCCCACACCTCCACTATACTGTCATTAACTGTCCCCCACACCTCCACTATACTGTCATTAACTGTCCCCCACACCTCCACTATACTGTCATTAACTGTCCCCCACACCTCCACTATACTGTCATTAACCGTCCCCCACACCTCCACTATACTGTCATTAACTGTCCCCCACACCTCCACTATACTGTCATTAACTGTCCCCCACACCTCCACTATACTGTCATTAACTGTCCCCCACACCTCCACTATACTGTCATTAAACTGTCCCCCACACCTCCACTATACTGTAATTAACTGTCCCCCACACCTCCACTATACTGTCATTAAACTGTCCCCCACACCTCCACTATACTGTCATTAAACCTGTCCCCCACACCTCCACTATCCTGTCATTAACTGTCCCCCACACCTCCACTATACTGTCATTAACTGTCCCCCCACACCTCCACTATACTGTCATTAACTGTCCCCCACACCTCCACTATACTGTCATTAACTGTCCCCCACACCTCCACTATACTGTCATTAACTGTCCCCCACACCTCCACTATACTGTCATTAACTGTCCCCCACACCTCCACTATACTGTCCATTAAACTGTCCCCACACCAGAACAAATCCAGGTACATTAACACCCCACACTCACGCAACATATCCGTCCCCCACCCTCCACTACTACATAAACTACATGCATACTCTTCCCCACACCTCCACTATACTGTCATTAACCGTCCCCCACACCTCCACTATACTGTCATTAACTGTCCCCCACACCTCCACTATACTGTCATTAACTGTCCCCCACACCTCCACTATACTGTCATTAACTGTCCCCCACACCTCCACTATACTGTCATTAACTGTCCCCCACACCTCCACTATACTGTCATTAACTGTCCCCACACCTCCACTATACTGTCATTAACTGTCCCCCACACCTCCACTATACTGTCATTAACCGTCCCCCACACCTCCACTATACTGTCATTAACCGTCCCCCACACCTCCACTATACTGTCATTAACTGTCCCCCACACCTCCACTATACTGTCATTAACTGTCCCCCACACCTCCACTATACTGTCATTAACTGTCCCCCACACCTCCACTATACTGTCATTAACTGTCCCCCACACCTCCACTATACTGTCATTAACTGTCCCCCACACCTCCACTATACTGTCATTAACTGTCCCCCACACCTCCACTATACTGTCATTAACTGTCCCCCACACCTCCACTATACTGTCATTAACTGTCCCCCACACCTCCACATACTGTCATAACTGTCCCCCACACCTCCACTATACTGTCATTAACTGTCCCCCACACCTCCCACTATACTGTCATTAACTGTCCCCCACACCTCCACTATACTGTCATTAACTGTCCCCCACACCTCCACTATACTGTCATTAACTGTCCCCCACACCTCCACTAACGTCATTAAACTGTCCCCCACACCTCCATTACCTGTCATTAACTGTCCATTACCGTCCCCCACACCTCCACTATACTGTCATTAACTGTCCCCCACACCTCCACATACTGTCATTAACTCGTCCCCCACACTCCACTGTATGCATATAACTGTCCACCACACTCATATACTGCCATTAACTGTCCCCAACCCAATAACTGTCTTATGTCCCCACAATCACAGTACTGCATTAACTGTTCCTCCTCACCTCCAATATGTGTAGCTTATAAATCATTCCTTACCTTTCCACATCTCACAGTCATATTAATACATTGTATGGACAACTCGCCTGTATAAGGTGTCTTGGTTATTGAAGAGTGTGACATGATGGTGTTTATTTTTGTTGCAGTCATTTTTTAATAAGAAAGCTTTAACTAGTACAATGTATTTATCCAATTCTTTGAAATGATTTTCATCAAAGTTATCAGGTTTTCCTTTATAGTCATAGAGGTGTTATATACTTATAAAACATTAATCACAATACTGACCTCTCCATAAAGCTTGACAAAAGTAAAACTGGACACAAACTGATCATTTAGTGTGTCCCAACATCCCTATCAGGATCTGAGGATGTGCAATGCCAAACAATCACTTTCAAACAGATGCAAATTGTCTCTCACAGGTCGAGTAATATCAAACTCCAAAATTAATTAAAACTTCTTTTATTTGGCTCACATATTGTGTTTATAGAACAACCTGGTATATAAATAGTTTCAGGATAAACAGTCTTATCTATTTTGAATTAGTATTTTGACACTTACTGACCAGAAAATCTTAAATTTGCAAATGCTAAATTCCAAAAGAAAACATAATTTTAACCCAGAGATGTCCAAATACCCCTTCCAACCGGCCTCTTTATGCTACTAATCTCAATATCTCCTACTCCTAAACTACTACACTGCAGTCCAAGGTTCTCACTAAACCAGATAGAGGAACCTTGTCACAGGAGTTATTTTATCTGCTCATCACCTCTTTAAACCCAGACAAAAATGGCTTGTGATTTGATCTGTTACAACTAGTAGTGACCTTAATGACTACTCAGAGGATCAAATCAATAAATCTACGCCCTTATAAGGATCTATCTATTAAACTGTGGACCTTATCCAGATACACCAATTAACAATTAAGTCCTTATGAAGATACAGAAATACTCAATCCTCTGTACTAAGGACTATCAATACAGATTTAAAAAGTCCATAGTTCTTAGTCCATATAAATAAAACACATGAAGTGGTAAATTCTAAAAATTCTGATTTTCAATTTCGGTGCGACATTCATGTTGTAATCAATTGTTACATTTGCATAAAATATTTTTCAAATTTTAATATTTTAGTATTTCAGATATTAATTCTAATCAAAAGCATTTTTTTTCTAAATCAGTGATACTTTATGCTCTATTCCTGTCGATGGAGTCCCACTGGCTGCTTCCGAGGAAAATCCAAAGAATGCTGATAGATTACAAAACTGCTGTTTTTAAATTTAACATTCAAAATTTATCTAAACTTTCATATGATTTTATTTCCGGGTACAATAACTGCAGCTATGCTTCAATAAAAATTACAACATGTTCATATGTGAAAATCTATGGTGTTATTGATTGGTGTTATAGACCCCGATATGGAACATCTATAGAATGTCTAAACCAGTGTGATGAGAACAGTAATTGTTGTTTACATCGTATGTATTAGAGGTATGCCGTCAATATCTAGTCACAATAGATCTCCGATCTCCCACATGGACATTGTGCAGTCGCACTATGATGTAATCAAGCACAGATTAATCATCCAATCTGTCCTTGGATCACAGCATAATATCCCACTTTTTCACAGAATTTTTGTGTGAAAAACCTGGTCCAGTTACACTGAATGTGTTACATTGTATTGTGTAGATTAGTTGATAGGCTGTCCGGCTTTATATGAGGTGTTCCAAAACCTACAATTCCTAATACTTACGATTTATATCTCAGTACTGTTGGGTTGTTACAAGGACAATCCATTTTCTCACACAGTAATATCTACATCTAACAATTAGTCGCAATTAAATTCTGCAGAAACATTGCAATTCTTTTTATTATTATATACCTTTTTTTGTGCTGTTTCTAATGGATCAAATATATTATGGATTTATTTAATTGTATATACATTTTTAATAGGAAATAATTTTGATAAAAGTGATACGATTATATCACTTATCATGTGTCAATATATTGATCAATTAATTTTGATTTGTTTACCTTATTGGTGTTTAATTTTAAAATAAAACATTTAAAAAGGATATTTTATATTATGGGGACGTTTATTGGATAATTCTAAGGTATTTGTATAATATAAAAGATAGCCATCGTTGTGTGGATATATGGTCACCCTTATCAATACCAACGGGTAAATTACGAGATTAATTCACAAATATTGACATTTCCAACTAAGTATGTTGAATAGATGGAAGTAAATCTCAACAATGAAATTCACTGAGAAATCACCGGTTAGATTGAACCATCAACTCTATGTAAATAATTTTATCTTAAGTTAGAGCTTGAGTCATCATTTTGGTGAAATTGGCTTACAACAACGCAAGACTTCTCAATGTTTACACCTGTGTGCGAGAGGTTAGGTACCGGGCTACTCCTTGTTTGGATAAAATAGTCGATTCCTAAATCTGTCCAATTATTATTTTAAGAAATGTGAACTGTTGACATTAGGTTAAGGGATAAGACCCACTGTTACTTCACCGATAAACACGTATAAATGTATCTTATGTACATACGAAACATAGATTACAATGTATCAATTATAAGTGTAATCGCCCGGCTTTGAAACCAAAAGTAAACTTATGACAACTTACCATGGCCAGGGGCTAGGCTCCACACCAACACAACGTACACACAGATAATCCAGTACATTGTGTGTAAGTCACATTGTCCACTTATACCTAGATATATAATACAACATTTTGTAGAAAAATATCATCCGAGATTTGGACGGCGAACTGTCACTGTATGCCAGTCACATGTGTACGACTACTGTGGGTGTTCTCAACTTTATATTAGACAGGTACACATACCTGTAATCAATTTACAGGTAAAACTCCATCGGATACAAAATCCACAAACAGACGTCTTTGCCGAGTACCTAACAATCACTTAATATGTCGTAGTATGTTGTTATTCACCTAACACCCGCCAAATACACGGGGACATATATATAACCCAGCGCTCTCTGTAATAACCACAGGAATCACGTCCTGCGCAATGTCCTCGCAAGCATAGACTTGTCTGCGCATAACAAAAGCACATGGCTACATGCTCCGACTGACACGGCTGTCAAACAAGCACACAGCGTGCTATCCAACCAGCCAGCTTTGTGATAGTCATATATCAAACGTGATGACGATTTCCCATTTCCATCAATTCTTGTTTTCCCTGTATGTATATTTTGATTGACAGAGTGGCTTCCGAATATGCAAATACGTGTATTCGGTAGTGAACTAACCCGCTTTTATCTGATATTGATTTAGATTAGGTACGAAAAGAGGCGGGGCCTTAGGTTTTCAGATACTACACCTCTGTCAAGTATGTGAGCGATACCTTTGATGTTGGAATATGGTCGTTGATAACTGAGCTCATCTGAATATTTAATACTATGATGTGTCGTAAGTACGGCTGATAAGATGGACATGCAGGCTTCTAGACATACACATCGTCATAACTTTTTCTTGTGGTACATGTTGTGGGGTGTATCATTTCCGATTAGACTGTCCTTGCTAATATAAGTAGAAAGTAGGGAGACAGCTCATTATCATAGGTTTGGTTCAAGGACGGCCACATTGTCTTAGTGTTGGATTATTGCAGATCGAGGGGGAGGGGGGCTGCCTAGTAGCCATTGAAGCGACAGAAAACAAGCTGCAGTGTTGCTGTATATTTGTCATTCGTTGGTGTCTACTAGGAACAAGTCATTATCTTCGAACCCTTTGTGATACCGGGTGCTGTGAGAAAGACGTGTTATACGTTTTTTCTTCATTCACTTTTCTTCTGTCGGTACCTCAGCGGGGATTTCACTTGTTTCGTGTGACGTTTACAGCCCAGATAAAATATTTTGATAATCTTTTATCAATACTCGACCTGCAAATGCTAGCTCAGTTTCTGCTGTTATGAGGGTCTGAGCTTCTCCGCCGTCTGATTCTGATGTTGATTTCCCAAAGGGAAACGACCGCGATCGCAATGATTCAAATGCCCTATTCCTTGTCGACGCATTAATACTGGCTAGTGATAAACTTACTGGGCCCAAAACTGTGTCATCCTGCTGTCCTTTTGTGAACACTTGCTAACCAAAAACAATTTTGGAGCAAGAGCATAAGTTTTGAACAATACGTCATTGCGACCTCTTCCCACAATAAGTCTAAGTGCCATTTCTCATCGACGTTATTGGCTTATATATGATCCTAGACTACCGGCTTCATAGTTCCAACGACAGTCCCCGAACGTTTCGCGCGGCCTCATTCTGACCAGAGAGAATGATGACATTTGTGAAGTCACATTCTTTAGAGTTAGGACAACAGTCGTAAATCTAAATCAGTTCTGTCTGGAAATTGTTTAAAACAATTAGTTAGATATTTTAAGAGGATTTTTCTGTATTATTTTTTTAACGATTCTTCATTGTAATACGTGTAATTAGGAAACACTCTGCTAGATTAACCCATTGTCGGTACGGTGTTTCGATGTCTTCAGTCCAAAGTATTCTTGGCTGTTAACGACACTACTGGGCTAAACGGCCTGGTATTGATGTTGGGCAAGGCGATTCTATATTTTTTGAAGAAACATTTCCGTCTCTTCGCTGGTAGGTATATGATCCTCTGTATGCATATAAATGGTATAAATATATCCACGAGTACCCCATAACACTGTTTTGGTAATTATTTAGGGATATCACATTTCAAACGGTAACAGAAATTCTTTTTCGCTTCCTAAGACATAAACACCTTGACCCAATTTGATGACAAAGCTTCGCAAGCTTGATAAGGTAGACGAGATGCACGGGTTAACTTGATATCGATATTTAAAGTTTATTTAAAGAAATCAATCGTAATTGAATATCTATATTTCAATACCTATATTCAATTAATAATTTCTTAAGCAAACTAGATTATTTGAAGATGGTCCTTTTATTAAGAAAATTTACTAAAGTTGACTTAACTTTAGCCCGTATTTATTACCTCGACTGCTTCTATATGTGTATTCGAGCGAGAATTGGGCGTGTTCGCCACCCCGAGGACGCCTGGTAGTCGCTACTTGGTCCAGATCGACGTTGCAGATAGCAGTCAACATCAAACGGACTGGCCACTTGTTGCACCCGAATCATTATGTGTGCCGATGTGACCAGGCTTTAGCGGCACCACACAACTAAACGGGCAAATATATTAAAACTCTTAGGTTACCTCTCAAATAACACTTAATTACTACTTAGTATAACGGATCTGTTTATTATTGAAAAGTCCGTGCCCTCCAACCCGTACCTGTACCGTTATACAAAGGCTTTCAGCAGATCTGAGAACTGGTAACATTTCCACGCCAATCAAACCAGCCTTCAAGATGTATACCAGATACTCCGAGATTGAAACGGCGATATTGCTGGCACAAGGGAGATAACCTAAAACAGACGTTTACCTGGTACCTTACTCACCTGGGTAGACGAGAGTGTATCAAAGGTAGGACGGGCACTAGTCCTCTGTTAATGGCGGGGAAGGTTACACACTAACTCCGTGACAGGGAGGTCATTCACTAACTGTGTCACGAGTGCACGCGCAATGGTAATTTTACAGTGTAGTCTCACTGAAATATCATGATTAACTTTGGACACAGTAGCATAGTGATTAACCACATACACCGGTACATTATATCACCACACAGTAGCCATATGTTTGTCTCATGCTCAATACTAAGGACAAATGGAGATCAGACAACGCCATAGGAATCAACAATAAAACTATAGAAAGGAGGTTGAAAGGTCCGAGGGAACCATATACTGTAGATGGCTAGGAGCTATAAACCCTGTGTTGTGATGGGGATGGCGGGGTCTTCTATTACGGCGTACGGAAAAGGAAGGCTGAGGACCAGTAATACATATGGGACTTACGGTCAGTTACGGGATAGGAAGGCTGGGTACCAGTAATACACGTGGGAGTTACTGTCAGTTACGGGAAAGGAAGGCTGGGGACCAGTAATACATGTGGGAGTTACTGTCAATTACGGGAAAGGAAGGCTGGGGACCAGTAATACATGTGGGAGTTACTGTCAATTACGGGAAAGGAAGGCTGGGTACCAGTAATACATGTGGGAGTTACTGTCAGTTACGGGAAAGGGAGGCTGGGGACCAGTAATACATGTGGGAGTTACGGTCAGTTACGGGAAAGGAAGGCTGGGTACCAGTAATACATGTGGGAGTTACGGTCAGTTACGGGAAAGGAAGGCTGGGTACCAGTAACACATGTGGGAGTTACTGTCAGTTACGGGAAAGGAAGGCTGGGTACCAGTAATACATGTGGGAGTTACAGTCACTGATACTATTGGTTGAAACCATTGTTGTCATCGTGATGACACCATTCTACTTTGCACAATCAATGTTTTATTGGTCATTACAGATGAAAACAATTGTCTTTCAATCAAAGTTTTCCTCTTGATTAGTATATAAGGACAGATTACAACAGGCTGTTATCAGAAGAGGGGCCCGGGATGATCAATACTTTCTTGCAGTAGCCTCTTATAATGGGCTACATATGTGCGCTGACCATCGTCCATAAAACAATTTGACCGGTATGGCCAGACCAGACTTCCCGCGCTGACATTATCTTTGTACATCTCCAGTGTGATCTGGATGATGGACGTCTCACTAGTATCAACAGTTGTTCTAGAGTCGACTCGTGACCGGACACGACCCTTGTGTAAATTAAGCATGCAGTCAGAATGTCGAAGATGATGTTTTGACGAGGGACATGTCCGAAAACCTGCAGTGCTCGTTAAGGGCGTGATATATGGGGAGGGATGCGTTTAAACAGACGTAGACTGGTCAGCTTGGTAATATCGTATCACTTTCACACAGACGAGATTTGGTATCAAGACGCCGACGCCGGCTCAAGAGGAAGCTAAACTTCTGGGCATTGGTGAATAGTTAAAGACACAATGGTTAGCACTGCACTAGCAAGACAACTAAAGAGAAGCCCCCTGCCACACTAAATAAATGATTTTCCATTTCTTCATTCCAGTGACCCCATTATGCCGACATACAAGTTATTCAATATTGTTAGACACAATGGTTAGCACTACACTAGCAAGACAACTTAAGAGAAGCCCCCTGCCACACTAAATAAATGCTTTTCCATTTCTTCATTCCAGTGACCCCATTATGCCGACATACAAGTTACTCAATATTGTAGTCAGGAAGATAAGTAGGTGGATGTATGACAGAGCTTTTCAGGCAAACGTTGTATGTTATAACCGATAATGTATATGACAGGTTTAAGACAAACGTCGTATGTTATGACCGATGATGTATATGACAGAGGTTTAAGACAAACGTCGTATGTTATGACCGATGATGTATATGTCAGGTTTACAGACAAACGTCGTGTGTTATGACCGATGATGTATATGACAGGTTTACAGACAAACGTCGTGTGTTATGACCGATGATGTATATGACAGGTTTACAGACAAACGTCGTATGTTATAACCGATGATGTATATGACAGGCTTACAGACAAACGTCGTATGTTATAACCGATGATGTATATGACAGGTTTACAGACAAACGTTGTGTGTTATGGCCGATGATGTATATGACAGGTTTACAGACAAACGTCGTGTGTTATGACCGATGATGTATATGACAGGTTTACAGACAAACGTCGTGTGTTATGACCGATGATGTATATGACAGGTTTACAGACAAACGTCGTGTGTTATGACCGATGATGTATATGACAGGTTTACAGACAAACGTCGTGTGTTATAACCGATGATGTATATGACAGGTTTAAGACAAACGTCGTATGTTATGACCGATGATGTATATGACAGAGGTTTAAGACAAACGTCGGATGTTATGACCGATGATGTATATGTCAGGTTTACAGACAAACGTCGTGTGTTATGACCGATGATGTATATGACAGGTTTACAGACAAACGTCGTGTGTTATGACCGATGATGCATATGACAGGTTTACAGACAAACGTCGTATGTTATAACCGATGATGTATATGACAGGCTTACAGACAAACGTCGTATGTTATAACCGATGATGTATATGACAGGTTTACAGACAAACGTCGTGTGTTATGGCCGATGATGTATATGACAGGTTTACAGACAAACGTCGTGTGTTATGACCGATGATGTATATGACAGGTTTACAGACAAACGTCGTGTGTTATGACCGATGATGTATATGACAGGTTTACAGACAAACGTCGTGTGTTATGACCGATGATGTATATGACAGGTTTACAGACAAACGTCGTGTGTTATAACCGATGATGTATATGACAGGTTTACAGACAAACGTCGTATGTTATGACCGATGATGTATATGACAGGTTTACAGACAAACGTCGTGTGTTATGACCGATGATGTATATGACGGGTTTACAGACAAACGTCGTGTGTTATAACCGATGATGTATATGATAGGTTTACAGACAAACGTCGTGTGTTATGACCGATGATGTATATGATAGGTTTACAGACAAACGTCGTGTGTTATGACCGATGATTAAATGACAGAGGTCGTATCTAAGGCCGATAGTCTTTACACCTCTTCATGCTTACTCGAAATTCATATTTATCACCAAACCTATCTTATTAATAATGTCCTAATAGGAAATCTGTGACGTCATAAAGCTTAACTATTGATAAGCTACATTGTAGCTAACTATTGATCAGCTACATAATATCTTACTATTGGTAAGCTACAATATACATGTAGCTTATTATTGGTAAGTTACATTCTTTTATATTATATATATTTGCTCGTATAAGTAGAACAGACTATCCTTATCGTGAAAACTCATCGCTTTATCGCGATGAAGGAACCAACACCCTAAAGATGTACGAGTAATGCTGCTGATGCAGCGTTGTGTTGGTGAACATTTATCAGGATGGTCACTAATGCACCGCGCTACCTTCCTGGAGATACTCTCATGTATCAGATCTGTATTACACAACGAGCATGTTTTACGACACTTTGTCTACAGTAGCAGCCTCTCGGGAGCGATGTCCAGGATAAGAGGCTACATCTGGTACTCTAGGGAGACTATAGTGTGGGTACAAAGGATAGGGAGACAACAGTCAGATCAAGCTTCTCACATGTGTGTCCATAAACACGACATTGTATAAACGCTGATTCTCGTGCATTCTAAATCGCGTGTGTCATAGCCATCATAACCATGACAACAGTTACAGAACTTATCACAGGAATCAGAGCTGTGTCGCTAACCAGACCTGGGCGATGTACATTTTCTCAGTAGTAACAAGCTTCTCAGTAGTAACATAGTAGTCAGACTTGGGCGATGTACATTTTCTCAGTAGTAACATAGTAGTCAGACTTGGGCGATGTACATTTTCTCAGTAGTAGCATGCTAGTCAGACTTGGGCGATGTACATTTTCTCGGTAGTAACAAGCTAGTCAGACCTGGGCGATGTACATTTTCTCAGTAGTAACAAGCTAGTCAGACCTGGGCGATGTACATTTTCTCTGTAGTAACATGCTAGTCAGACTTGGGCGATGTACATTTACTCAGTAGTAACAAGCTAACCAGACTTGGGCGATGTACATTTCCTCAGTAGTAACAAGCTAGTCAGACCTGGGCGATGTACATTTTCTCATTAGTAACAAGCTAACCAGACTTGGGCGATGTACATTTTCTCAGTAGTAACAAGCTAACCAGACTTGGGCGATGTACATTTTCTCAGTAGTAACATGGTAGTCAGACTTGGGCGATGTACATTTTCTCAGTAGTAACAAGCTAACCAGACTTGGGCGATGTACATTTTCTCGGTAGTAAACAAGCTAACCAGACTTGGGCGATGTACATTTTCTCAGTAGTAACAAGCTAACCAGACTTGGGCGATGTACATTTTCTCAGTAGTAACAAGCTAGCCAGACCTGGGCGATGTCCATTTTCTCAGTAGTAACAAGCTAACCAGACTTGGGCGATGTACATTTTCTCAGTAGTAACATGGTAGTCATATCTGGGCGCAGTTGTAACATGGTAACCAGACTGGGTTATATAACTTTATTCAGTAGTTACATGGTAGCCAGGAGTCTGGACGATGTATTTTTTCACTTGCTGTTTTATAATTATGTCCCCGCAACAGCTATAAGGTCAAAAAGATGATGAGAATGACAGACTTATTTAGTTCTATCACACTGCCATACAATGGCCCCGGTCACATTATACTGACAAATAGCTAGCTGACCTGTCCTTACCACCAATCAGAAACAAAACAATAGGCTGGTGCCAATATCACAAGTGTCTCAAAGTAGAGCACATGAAAATAAATTTATCACATTAGTCGCCTCTTGCGAATTCTTTCCCTTATCCCCAAACTGCGGAGGTGGCTTCTATCGGAGGGTTTTATTAATAAGATATATGTGGTGGATTGTAGTATATGACTTCCAGTGAGATAATACAAATATTTGATAATAGTATCATATATTATCCTGATGACAATAACATGTCCAATGTCTCCTGCTTTAGGAACACAATTTAAAATAAATTCCAGAATTTACTTCTGATCTTTTACAAGTACCAATATCTACTCACACTTTTTATCTTTCATATCAACTATTTCGTCAAAGGTAGCAGTCTGCTTGTTTAACTTAGAGTGATTGAAGTATAGTATAGCGCATGGCAGAAGTCCAGCGATGGCAGCCTTAATAGGTATTAATGCTTTCAGCAGATAATACACACAGAACGCTGGAGGTCTGAACACTAGCGAACCGTCCCTTCAGACTTGACATCAGACGTCAAAATAAATAACCTGTCCCGTTAATTGATTTTATTGGCAATTGTTTATGTAATATCCTCGCGAACTTTCAAGAAATTCAATATATTCTTCGCATCACGTCCTATGAAAACCCAGCAACTGGGGCGTGAGATCGGCGGTCGCTGTAGTATTGTGTCCCCAAGTCTATCACCCCACGATCTCTGGTCACATACCAGGGTAGTGTTGGACCGGAAACGCGTGTACTTCTACGGTGGAAAAAGAGTGCCTTTTCTTATATATCATTACATTATATATTGATCTATTTGTTTAATATTGCTTTTATTTTATATTTAGCTATTCGCGGTATATCGAGATTTTACAGCAAATATACGATGGGCAAAATGTCCTTAAGATACCATACATCAACGGTCATTTTATTGAGACATTGATGTTTTACTGTATATTAATGGGACCCATTTTATATCCAGTTATTATTGAAAAATAAGCCAGTAAAATCATGCTGAGATCTTTCGGTATAGAAACGAAACTCATTATATAGAGGTTTTATACACAAGTGACATTATATAGAGGTTTTATACATCAGTGACATTATATAGAGGTTTTATACACCAGTGACATTATATAGAGGTTTTATACACCAGTGACATTATATAGAGGTTTTATACACAAGTGACATTATATAGAGATGTTATATACACCAGTGACATTATATAGAGATGTTATATACAAGTGACATTATATAGAGGTTTTATAAACAAGTGACATTATATAGAGGTTTGATACATCAGTGATATTATATAGAGGTTCATACACAAGTGACATTATATAGAGGTTTTATACACAAGTGACATTATATAGAGGTTTGATACATCAGTGATATTATATAGAGGTTCATACACAAGTGATATTATAAAGCGGTTTTATACACCAGTGACATTATTTAGAGGTTTTGTACTCGAGTGTCATTATAGAGATTATACTGTATATAAACATCGAAAATGTATTTTATCTGTAGTACAGCTACTGTATGTTTATATAATCAACTAATTCGTAAAGTAAAATATATCAACCTGAACTTATTAAAACAAAGATCTATATTACCTCATAATGTAAAGATGATCGGTATTTTGATAGGATTTTTAATCATATCGCCATTCACATGGTAACTACTAACATTGTTATGTCTAAGCAAATGTCATATAACGTGTGCTTGTTCAGGATATAATTTGTAAAAATCTGAAAATATTTTGGGGAATACATAATCGTGACTGATATTGTATTGTGTACAAAATCTCATTAATAAACAAAGAGGTTGTGATTTACATCCAGGAAAGGCAACATTTGACAAAAAAAAGTGACCTGCACATTACGCGTGATAATGGTCCAAAGTTCAAGGTCATAGTTAGGGTTCAAATCTTACAATGTATATGAGAACCAATCCTATGAACGCCTGGACCATTGTTAAACTACATGTAACACTGTGACTGGATGATGTATCCATCTCATTGTCAAGGTCACACTTGGAGGTCGAAATGGATAACCTCTTATGGACTTCTTTAACATCACCAATTTTACTTGTCAATGTCAGCATCGCAGGGTTCGAAGTTAAAGAATCGTGATGCTTTCTGGATATGGACTTTAATAACTATTATAAGTTACTGGCGATTGTCTCTAGTATCTACTGTATATTGGCTGGCTGTAACATATTAGCAATTTTGTATGATTTTATCAACGTGACTGGGCTCTACGATGAGAAATATGTGGTAAATGTTTAATTGAAACCCCAGTACTTGGTATGTTTGTATGTTAGAGCCTAAATACTTCGCGTAGACAATTAGTGGATTCCTATCTATTGTTGTGGTTATCGAGGCCACAAATCGAGTCCAGGTTCAGAGAAGGTCTTAATGAGATCCTCTATAAAGGTTCCCATTGTCCTATGGTTGTTATTTAACAGATTTTCCGTCAGGTTGTCTAATACTGGTAAACAGGTCGGGTAGATAGACATACGAGTACACTCGGGGTTGTCACCCTGTGTACCGTACGGCTAATGAAGGACCGCCCACAGTCCAGGACAGGTGACCACCGCTGGGGGGCATACTGGAGTAGTCCACTCCACTGTGGCCTGGAGCGATATGTCCTCCAGTGACCTCAGGTGTAAAACATCTCAAATTATTTGATGCCATTTTGTGTTAAGCATCGTCTTTGTCTTTGGTCGCATGAAAATGTACATATGTTGTAGATTGTCATGACGTGGCCAATATCACAACTTCCATACTCTGTAACACTGGCGTCCATGGACAAATCACAACTTCCATACTCTGTAACACTGGCGTCCATGGACAAATCACAACTTCCATACTCTGTAACACTGGCTTCCATTGGACAAATCACAACTTCCATACTCTGTAACACTGGCTTCCATTGGACAAATCACAACTTCCATACTCTGTAACACTGGCTTCCATTGGACAAATCACAACTTCCATACTCTGTAACACTGGCTTCCATTGGACAAATCACAACTTCCATACTCTGTAACACTGGCTTCCATTGGACAAATCACAACTTCCATACTCTGTAACACTGGCTTCCATTGGACAAATCACAACTTCCATACTCTGTAACACTGGCTTCCATTGGACAAATCACAACTTCCATACTCTGTAACACTGGCTTCCATTGGACAAATCACAACTTCCATACTCTGTAACACTGGCTTCCATTGGACAAATCACAACTTCCATACTCTGTAACACTGGCTTCCATTGGACAAATCACAACTTCCATACTCTGTAACACTGGCTTCCATTGGACAAATCACAACTTCCATACTCTGTAACACTGGCTTCCATTGGACAAATCACAACTTCCATACTCTGTAACACTGGCTTCCATGGACAAAGTCGATTGTCATACATCAAGGTCGCTCTCCCAACGTATAGAAATTCCACTGGGTATATCAAACTTAAATAATTCGCAGTGCTTCGTGTCTACTTTTCATGGTAGATCGTCAAGGGACAATGCTGACATTGCTGGGGGAGATAATTAAGCTAGTATTAGAATTTAGTTGACCAATTCTTAACAAACAATTAGGGGCTGGTGTCCAGTAATCTTGTACAACAATTCGTAAACGACTGGTTACCTTTCAAGAACCTTCCCCGCTCAATTTCTACCTTAGATTTTGCTTTCTTATTTGGTATCGATGCAATAACTCTTAAAATATACTATGTGCTTATGTGACATTATAATGGAATAACAAATATTTAGGGTGTCGATGTCATTTGTACATATCTTTGGATGGATTCCGTTTTTTCACGATATTTTCAGCTGTCTACTGTTGGCTGCGTGGACGACACCTCCATACTTGGCACCTCTGAGGAATGGTTGTGATGTTCACAGTGATGGTACGAACGTTAATGTATCAGTCAGCGAACATATGCCCGTATTCACTCACCATATAAAATGAGAAAAGTATGCAGATTGAAATAAGAAAATAATTTTATGATTTATACCTAAACAGGTAATGCATATCGGTCAATAACAAAGCGAGCGACCACGCGATGCACATGCCCTGATGTGTCATCAAGTCGGACATGTTGCGGGGGAGATGTTTATGTTATATTTATGTTTCAGACTTTTTTTTTTTTTTTGATACCGTCCTCACATGACCCTGACTGTTCCCCTTGACATCGTCCTCACATGGCCCTAGATGTTCCCTGTGATACCGTCCACACATGACCCTAGATGTTCCCTGTGATACCGTCCTCACATGACCCTGACTGTTCCCCTTGACACCGTCCTCACATGACCCTGACTGTTCCCCTTGACACCGTCCTCACATGACCCTGACTGTTCCCCTTGACACCGTCCTCACACGACCCTGACTGTTCCCCTTGACACCGTCCTCACATGACCCTGGCTGTTCCCCTTGACACCGTCCTCACATGACCCTAGATGTTCCCTGTGATACCGTCCTCACATGACCCTGACTGTTCCCCTTGACACCGTCCTCACACGACCCTGACTGTTCCCCTTGACACCGTCCTCACATGACCCTGGCTGTTCCCCTTGACACCGTCCTCACATGACCCTGACTGTTCCCCTTGACATCGTCCTCACATGACCCTGGCTGTTCCCCTTGACACCGTCCTCACATGACCCTGGCTGTTCCCCTTGACATCGTCCTCACATGACCCTGGCTGTTCCCCTTGACACCGTCCTCACATGACCCTGACTGTTCCCCTTGACACCGTCCTCACATGACCCTGACTGTTCCCCTTGACACCGTCCTCACACGACCCTGGCTGTTCCCCTTGACACCGTCCTCACATGACCCTGGCTGTTCCCCTTGACACCGTCCTCACATGACCCTGACTGTTCCCCTTGACACCGTCCTCACACGACCCTGACTGTTCCCCGTGACACCGTCCTCACATGACCCTGGCTGTTCCCCTTGACACCGTCCTCACATGACCCTAGATGTTCCCTGTGATACCGTCCTCACACGACCCTGACTCTTCCCCTTGAAACCGTCCTCACATGACCCTAGATGTTCCCCGTGACACCGTCCTTACATGACCCTGACTGTTCCCCTTGACACCGTCCTCACATGACCCTAGATGTTCCCTGTGATACCGTCCTCACACGACCCTGACTCTTCCCCTTGAAACCGTCCTCACATGACCCTAGATGTTCCCCGTGACACCGTCCTTACATGACCCTGACTGTTCCCCTTGACACCGTCCTCACATGACCCTAGATGTTCCCTGTGATACCGTCCTCACACGACCCTGACTCTTCCCCTTGAAACCGTCCTCACATGACCCTAGATGTTCCCCGTGACACCCTCCTCACATGACCCTGACTGTTCCCCGTGACACCGTCCTCACACGACCTTGACTGTCGATGTTCCCCTGGACACCGTCCTCACACGACCCTGACTGTTCCCCTTGATACCGTCCTCACACGACCCTGACTGTTCCCCTTGACACCGTCCTCACACGACCCTGACTGTTCCCCTTGACACCGTCCTCACACGACCTTGACTGTCGATGTTCCCCTGGACACCGTCCTCACACGACCCTGGCTGTTCCCCTTGACACCGTCCTCACACGACCCTGACTGTTCCCCTTGACACCGTCCTCACACGACCCTGACTGTTCCCCTTGACACCGTCCACACATGACCCTGACTGTTCCCCTTGACACCGTCCTCACACGACCTTGACTGTCGATGTTCCCCTGGACACCGTCCTCACACGACCCTGACTGTTCCCCTTGACACCGTCCTCACACGACCCTGACTGTTCCCCGTGACACCGTCCTCACACGACCCTGACTGTTCCCCTTGACACCGTCCTCACACGACCCTGACTGTTCCCTTGACACCGTCCTCACACGACCCTGACTGTTCCCCTTGACACCGTCCTCACACGACCCTGACTGTTCCCCTTGACATCGTCCTCACATGACCCTGGCTGTTCCCCGTGACACCGTCCTTACATGACCCTGGCTGTTCCCCTTGACACCGTCCTCACACGACCCTGACTGTTCCCCTTGACACCGTCCTCACATGACCCTGGCTGTTCCCCGTGACACCGTCCTCACACGACCCTGACTGTTCCCCTTGACACCGTCCTCACATGACCCTGACTGTTCCCCTTGACACCGTCCTCACATGACCCTAGATGTTCCCCGTGACACCGTCCTCACACGACCCTGACTGTTCCCCTTGACACCGTCCTCACATGACCCTGACTGTTCCCCTTGACATCGTCCTCACATGACCCTGACTGTTCCCCGTGACACCGTCCTCACATGACCCTGACTGTTCCCCGTGACACCGTCCTCACATGACCCTGACTGTTCCCCTTGACATCGTCCTCACACGACCCTGACTGTTCCCCTTGACATCGTCCTTACATGACCCTGACTGTTCCCCTTGACACCGTCCTCACACGACCCTGACTGTTCCCCGTGACACCGTCCTCACACGACCCTGACTGTTCCCCGTGACACCGTCCTCACACGACCCTGACTGTTCCCCTTGACACCGTCCTCACACGACCCTGACTGTTCCCCTTGACATCGTCCTCACACGACCCTGACTGTTCCCCGTGATACCGTCCTCAAATGACCCTGACTGTTCCCCTTGACACCGTCCTCACACGACCCTGACTGTTCCCCTTGACACCGTCCTCAAATGACCCTGGCTGTTCCCCTTGACACCGTCCTCACACGACCCTGACTGTTCCCCGTGACACCGTCCTCACACGACCCTGGCTGTTCCCCTTGACACCGTCCTCACACGACCCTGGCTGTTCCCCTTGACACCGTCCTCACATGACCCTGACTGTTCCCCTTGACACCGTCGGCACATGACCCTGGCTGTCGATGTTCCCCCTGGGCACCGTCCACACATGACCTGGACTGTCGATGTTCCCCGTGGACACCGTCCACACATGACCTTGACTGTTTGTTTGGACGATAAGCCCAAAACAAACAAACAAACAAACAAAATATGACAGCAAGAGTGTTTAAAAGCTACAGTACAAGAGTCAACAAGACTACGTGATACGTCACGACGCTTTGTAATGTTTCCTATTCCACCTGATATATAGTTGATATAACCATTTAACGTTCAGTCCTGATAAACATGCGAAGCCAACAATCTTCGGTGTTGATTCCCCTTTTGTGTCCGTTGGTGTTCAGACCGACGACACTTTCTGAGAGTTCCTGACAATAGCAGTAAATATGCCCACATCCTCGTTTGGGAATAATTACATCACTCCAAAAGACGGCCGCCGAGAGTTGTATCATCCTCAATGGAGGATATATATCAGTGTTCGGTGAGGTTCGTTATTACTCGTTCCGCGGCCATCAACCCAGCAGCTTGACTAGCCCCATGAACATAATTCCTGGTGTAAGGAGTTTGGGTTATTGCGACCGTTCTATCTAACTAGGCGTCGGCGTGATGGTGCGAGCGCTCTCCGAGTACAGTGATTCAGATCCCGATTTAATTTGTTTATTTATGATCAATTTGGCGAGGGACATGTGGAATAAATCGAAGGTTAGCAGTATGACCCAACACTAACATAACGGTTTTAATTCATGCTGCTGCATGTGCTTTACGAGGCTGTCGCGCTATAAAGACTACTGACAGGGTGAACCCAGTGTCCCAAGTTTGGTTTTCATCTTGTCTATAAATCCCCACCAGGTCACGATAAAAGTACAAAACTACGTTTAGTGTCATGTAAGTAGAGACAGGATCCACGTGGTTTGCCGTATATCTAAACAAAGCACTAGTTTACATGGAGGCGGTGGCGCCACAGTGGTGCTGTTAGATTTTCGCTGTTACACTTCATTGTTTTGAAAATGTCATAATACACATTGTAGCTGAACTTTCAACGGGAAAGGGTTGACAGGGAGCAAGGACAACCGATTCTATTGTTTCATGGTCTGTTATTTGTTTTGCTTATTTACATCATTACACCCTCAATACGTCAGGGAAAGGACAAACACCATGTCAACACATTCATATAACTATGACAGTCATCACGTGGTTATAGCAATCGTATAACTATGACAGTCATCACGTGATTATAGCAATCGTATAACTATGCCAGTCATCACGTGGTTATAGCAATCTTATAACTATAATAACTATAGCAGTCACCACGTGATTATAGCAATCTTATAACTATGACAGTCATCACGTGGTTATAGCAATCTTATAACTATGACAGTCATCACGTGGTTATAGCAATCTTATAACTATAATGACTATAGCAGTCATCATGTGATTATAGCAATCTTATAACTATGACAGTCATCACGTGATTATAGCAATCTTATAACTATGACAGTCATCACGTGGTTATAGCAATCTTATAACTATAGCAGTCACCACGTGATTATAGCAATCTTACAACTATGACAGTCATCACGTGGTTATAGCAATCTTATAACTATGACAGTCATCACGTGATTATAGCAATCTTATAACTATGACAGTTATCATGTGATTATAGCAATCTTATAACTATGACAGTCATCACGTGATTATAGCAATCTTATAACTATGACAGTCATCACGTGATTATAGCAATTTTATAACTATGGCAGTCATCATATGTTTACATTGAAGACTACAAGAGGAAATCAGATCTAAGACAATACCGGACGCTGAAGAGTTGTCATGAATACTGTAGATTCTTAAATACCATAAAAGTACAATGTATTTTGAATGCGATTGGTGTCGTGTTTAATGATTTTCGGAATTGTAAGCATGCGATTTTATTTACAATGAAGATTGTATTTTCGGACATGAGAATACGGCAGACGCTTTCTTAGCGTTACCCCCTTGGGCCCCATTTCGCGGGATTGAATCAACAGGTTTAGAACTATAAATAGTGAAGCTGCAATCACTACATATCACAAAAGAAATCTTAACCATTCGCATCATATGCTTAGTTTTCAGTAAAGATGACAACATACCGAACGTTACACTACGTACGTGTGTACGTTAAACACTTGCCTCTCCAACAAAAACGCAACTGTGTCATTTCCGCATGAGTTCCGATTCCGTTGTCGTGCAGTCTCCGATTGAAATCCTTCCCTTTCTTCGTTCTCTTTCATAATCTAATTTATGCCTTCTTCTTTCTGGAGATGTTAGGCTAACACATGTTGCCTTCCTCGCTTCTCCATGTGGTTCCTACTCGTTTGTGTTTCTGTTTTCGGCGCATGCGCAATCAGTATTTCATTCAATATGGAGGCGAAGCGAAAAAGAATTTCTTCGGGACGCAAATAATTATTTTCATTTTTTTATTTTTTTATTTTAAAGATAAATAAGAAGATGAAACTTTCCGAGGGTGGTTATATTGTTTAGTGTGTAACTTTCATTGCTGAAGAAAATACATACGAGTCTATTCGTGTTTTAATTGATAAAAAATACTATCTGTCGAAGGTGTAGTATCTTTAACGATAAAACGACTCCCCCTGTAATTACTGGTCCGTGTCCACTTTCGATAGACATGGCAGATGAATCGCAGAGCTTGTAAAATATTACCTAATTACACCAGGTCTCTATTCTGGGTACAAAAGTGTGACGTAGTAAAATAAAATTCAGTCTGTTTGGCACCACGAGTACGTACCTTTAATTGATTAGAATTATCCATATCCATAACAGGAGCCTACCGAGGTCAGTGAGGGGTCAGGCGACCCACCAAACCGATTCTCATGTCTAGATAATTTTAAGTGATTCAACAAAGATTTAAGTATCTATAAACTTCGTATTGAGTTTGTATGGACCAATTCGTGAAAATGACTTTGCATTTCTATTAATTGAATATACATGTAGCGATCAACTCGATTATAAAAATAGGTTGTACCGAAACAGACCAATATCCCTCTAACGGATCTACGATCTAATTACAGGTAAATCACACAGGTAAAGATCTAATTACAGGTAAATCATACAGGTATAATCAACTGTATATTGATTTATATCTGTCCATAATGTAGTGTTACAGTACACACGATTAAATCGCAGTATCTCCATGTTATATTGGGTTCCATGTACTATAAGGTACTGTCATTGTATACGTAACATGTAGATGTGCTACACTGTAAAGTCGAAATAGTAGTAAAAACAAACCGTAATTCTAACTCGAAATCGGTGAGGTAAGTAAGGGGACATGGAAAATAATACAATATGGTCCTGGTGTATTGTAGTATTGACACATTCAGCATCATCAACGACAGTCGTCATATCAATCTAGGATAAAAACAGTTAATTGTCACGTTCTCCAAAAGAAAACAGTTGTGTTAGTAATCAACCAAATTATATAATATATACTTAATGAGACACGTACTATATAACATGAAACTTTCGTATAAACTTCCGGACGGTATAAACTTCGGTACGGTATAAACTTCCGTACGGTATAAACTTCGGTACGGTATAAACTTCCGTACGGTATAAACTTCGGTACGGTATAAACTTCCGTACGGTATAAACTTCGGTACGGTATAAACTTCGGTACGGTATAAACTTCCGTACGGTATAAACTTCGGTACGGTATAAACTTCCGTACGGTATAAACTTCCGTACGGTATAAACTTCCGTACGGTATAAACTTCGGTACGGTATAAACTTCCGTACGGTATAAACTTCCGTACGGTATAAACTTCGGTACGGTATAAACTTCGGTACAGCATAAACTTCCGTACGGTATAAACTTCCGTACGGTATAAACTTCGGTACAGCATAAACTTCCGTACGGTATAAACTTCGGTACGGTATAAACTTCCGTACGGTATAAACTTCGGTACGGTATAAACTTACGTACGGTATAAACTTCGGTACGGTATAAACTTACGTACGGTATAAAGTGTTAATTGTTGCCGTGGAACATAATACCGAATATAAAAACAACGAATATTGTGGTATGTATTGTTGTTATGTTAGTGTAACATTGGATATCCACGAAGATTTGTTGTACCAGAGACATATAGATATATGTCTCTGGTTGTACCCACGAAATAATTTGAAAGCTACAAACCTCGACCATAATAAATGAGCTATAATTTGGTTAAGTACATGATCAACATTGGTACATGAATAAATGACAACTTGGCTCGCCATACACCAGTCATTCATATATCGAATAGGTCGAACTTCAGATCTTACAACCAAATAATCAATTTTTCAATGAACTAAAAATGGCGACCGTAGACCTTATTATGTTGTAAGTTTTCCCGCCAGGAGGTAATATTGTAAAAACCGATAATGTGAACAAGTCCTGGATATCGAGCGCATTGTAGATTGTGTCATGGAAAATTGTATGTGATCGACGTGGTCAAAATGTCTTGTTTAACAACAATATATCATCGACATATCTTCAGGTTAAACTGAACGATTTGACATAGCCTTCGGTAAATTCAACGTGGCATTTAAATAAGCTAAAGGGGAGGGAGACAGGAATCCATGTTAAGTGACAATGAACATGGAATTTTAATTACATTGCGTTGAGTAATGAACGGTTTATTCACATGTGTCTTAGTCTGCTAGTAGGATCGTCAAAGATAATGTCATCAACGAATTCAGTCTTGGCATTAGTCGCGATATTCACATGTACCAGACTACTAGTAAAGTCTATTATTATACCTCATGTTTATAACAGTGCCTGTGATTAGCCGAAACGCATAATATCTCAAGACTATGTACTTGTATCATTCGTCAAATAAATCTCTTAAATCTGAAACGAGGCGATATGATTTGCAACGTGACAAAGTTAATGCTCTAAATGGAAAAAAAAAAAATCTTTTAAAGTTCTTCTTAAGAGTTCAATAGAGTATCCCGGTATGACATGCTACAATAGAACTGAGAATGGTTGTGAGAAGTTGATATCAAGGCTGTGACCATGGTACAATAGAACTGAGAATGACAGTGAGAAGTTGAGATAAAGGCTGTGACCATGGTACAATAGAACTGAGAATGACAGTGAGAAGTTGAGATAAAGGCTGTGACCATAGAACTGAGAATGACCGTGAGAAGTTGAGATAAAGCCTGTGACCATGGTACAATAGAACTGAGAATGACAGTGAGAAGTTGAGATAAAGGCTGTGACCATGGTACAATAGAACTGAGAATGGTAGTGAGAAGTTGAGATAAAGGCTGTGACCATGGTACAATAGAACTGAGAATGGTTGTGAGAAGTTGAGATAAAGCCTGTGACCATGGTACAATAGAACTGAGAATGGTAGTGAGAAGTTGAGATAAAGGCTGTGACCATGGTACAATAGAACTGAGAATGGTTGTGAGAAGTTGAGATAAAGGCTGTGACCATGGTACAATAGAACTGAGAATGGTAGTGAGAAGTTGAGATAAAGGCTGTGACCATGGTACAATAGAACTGAGAATGGTAGTGAGAAGTTGAGATAAAGGCTGTGACCATGGTACAATAGAACTGGGAATGGTTGTGAGAAGTTGAGATAAAGGCTGTGACCATGGTACAATAGAACTGAGAATGGTAGTGAGAAGTTGATATAAAGGCTGTGACCATGGTACAATAGAACTGAGAATGGTTGTGAGAAGTTGAGATAAAGGCTGTGACCATGGTACAATAGAACTGGGAATGGTTGTGAGAAGTTGAGATAAAGGCTGTGACCATGGTACAATAGAACTGAGAATGACAGTGAGAAGTTGAGATAAAGGCTGTGACCATGGTACAATAGAACTGAGAATGACAGTGAGAAGTTGAGATAAAGGCTGTGACCATGGTACAATAGAACTGAGAATGAAAGTGAGAAGTTGAGATAAAGGCTGTGACCATGGTACAATAGAACTGAGAATGACAGTGAGAAGTTGAGATAAAGGCTGTGACCATGGTACAATAGAACAGAGAATGGTTGTGACAAGTTGAGATAAAGGCTGTGACCATGGTACAATAGAACTGAGAATGACAGTGAGAAGTTGAGATAAAGGCTGTGACCATGGTACAATAGAACTGGGAATGGTTGTGAGAAGTTGAGATAAAGGCTGTGACCATGGTACAATAGAACTGAGAATGGTAGTGAAAAGTTGAGATAAAGGCTGTGACCATGGTACAATAGAACTGGGAATGGTTGTGAGAAGTTGAGATAAAGGCTGTGACCATGGTACAATAGAACTGAGAATGACAGTGAGAAGTTGAGATAAAGGCTGTGACCATGGTACAATAGAACTGAGAATGAAAGTGAGAAGTTGAGATAAAGGCTGTGACCATGGTACAATAGAACTGAGAATGACAGTGAGAAGTTGAGATAAAGGCTGTGACCATGGTACAATAGAACTGAGAATGACAGTGAGAAGTTGAGATAAAGGCTGTGACCATGGTACAATAGAACTGGGAATGGTAGTGAGAAGTTGAGATAAAGGCTGTGACCATGGTACAATAGAACTGAGAATGACAGTGAGAAGTTGAGATAAAGGCTGTGACCATGGTACAATAGAACTGAGAATGGTAGTGAGAAGTTGAGATAAAGGCTGTGACCATGGTACAATAGAACTGAGAATGGTTGTGAGAAGTTGAGATAAAGGCTGTGACCATGGTACAATAGAACTGAGAATGACAGTGAGAAGTTGAGATAAAGGCTGTGACCATGGTACAATAGAACTGAGAATGGTAGTGAGAAGTTGAGATAAAGGCTGTGACCATGGTACAATAGAACTGAGAATGACCGTGAGAAGTTGAGATAAAGGCTGTGACCATGGTACAATAGAACTGAGAATGGTTGTGAGAAGTTGAGATAAAGGCTGTGACCATGGTACAATAGAACTGAGAATGACAGTGAGAAGTTGAGATAAAGGCTGTGACCATGGTACAATAGAACTGAGAATGGTAGTGACAAGTTGAGATAAAGGCTGTGACCATGGTACAATAGAACTGAGAATGACAGTGAGAAGTTGAGATAAAGGCTGTGACCATGGTACAATAGAACTGAGAATGGTAATGAGAAGTTGAGATAAAGGCTGTGACCATGGTACAATAGAACTGAGAATGGTAGTGACAAGTTGAGATAAAGGCTGTGACCATGGTACAATAGAACTGAGAATGACAGTGAGAAGTTGAGATAAAGGCTGTGACCATGGTACAATAGAACTGAGAATGAAAGTGAGAAGTTGAGATAAAGGCTGTGACCATGGTACAATAGAACTGAGAATGACAGTGAGAAGTTGAGATAAAGGCTGTGACCATGGTACAATAGAACTGAGAATGACAGTGAGAAGTTGAGATAAAGGCTGTGACCATGGTACAATAGAACTGGGAATGGTAGTGAGAAGTTGAGATAAAGGCTGTGACCATGGTACAATAGAACTGAGAATGACAGTGAGAAGTTGAGATAAAGGCTGTGACCATGGTACAATAGAACTGAGAATGGTAGTGAGAAGTTGAGATAAAGGCTGTGACCATGGTACAATAGAACTGAGAATGGTTGTGAGAAGTTGAGATAAAGGCTGTGACCATGGTACAATAGAACTGAGAATGGTTGTGAGAAGTTGAGATAAAGGCTGTGACCATGGTACAATAGAACTGAGAATGGTTGTGAGAAGTTGAGATAAAGGCTGTGACCATGGTACAATAGAACTGAGAATGACAGTGAGAAGTTGAGATAAAGGCTGTGACCATGGTACAATAGAACTGAGAATGGTTGTGAGAAGTTGAGGTAAAGGCTGTGACAATGGTACAATAGAACTGAGAATGAAAGTGAGAAGTTGAGATAAAGGCTGTGACCATGGTACAATAGAACTGAGAATGACATTGAGAAGTTGAGATAAAGGCTGTGACCATGGTACAATAGAACTGAGAATGACAGTGAGAAGTTGAGATAAAGGCTGTGACCATGGTACAATAGAACTGAGAATGGTTGTGAGAAGTTGAGATAAAGGCTGTGACAATGGTACAATAGAACTGAGAATGGTTGTGAGAAGTTGAGATAAAGGCTGTGACCATGGTACAATAGAACTGAGAATGACAGTGAGAAGTTGAGATAAAGGCTGTGACCATGGTACAATAGAACTGAGAATGGTAGTGAGAAGTTGAGATAAAGGCTGTGACCATGGTACAATAGAACTGAGAATGACAGTGAGAAGTTGAGATAAAGGCTATGACCATGGTACAATAGAACTGAGAATGACAGTGAGAAGTTGAGATAAAGGCTGTGACCATGGTACAATAGAACTGAGAATGGCAGTGAGAAGTTGAGATAAAGGCTGTGACAATGGTACAATAGAACTGAGAATGGTTGTGAGAAGTTGAGATAAAGGCTGTGACCATGGTACAATAGAACTGAGAATGACAGTGAGAAGTTGAGATAAAGGCTGTGACCATGGTACAATAGAACTGGGAATGACAGTGAGAAGTTGAGATAAAGGCTGTGACCATGGTACAATAGAACTGAGAATGACAGTGAGAAGTTGAGATAAAGGCTGTGACCATGGTACAATAGAACTGAGAATGACAGTGAGAAGTTGAGATAAAGGCTGTGACCATGGTACAATAGAACTGAGAATGGTTGTGAGAAGTTGAGATAAAGGCTGTGACCATGGTACAATAGAACTGAGAATGGTAGTGAGAAGTTGAGATAAAGGCTGTGACCATGGTACAATAGAACTGAGAATGGTTGTGAGAAGTTGAGATAAAGGCTGTGACCATGGTACAATAGAACTGAGAATGACAGTGAGAAGTTGAGATAAAGGCTGTGACCATGGTACAATAGAACTGAGAATGGTTGTGAGAAGTTGAGATAAAGGGTGTGACCATGGTACAATAGAACTGAGAATGACAGTGAGAAGTTGAGATAAAGGCTGTGACCATGGTACAATAGAACTGAGAATGGTTGTGAGAAGTTGAGATAAAGGCTGTGACCATGGTACAATAGAACTGAGAATGGTTGTGAGAAGTTGAGATAAAGGCTGTGACCATGGTACAATAGAACTGGGAATGGTAGTGAGAAGTTGAGATAAAGGCTGTGACCATGGTACAATAGAACTGAGAATGGTAGTGAGAAGTTGAGATAAAGGCTGTGACCATGGTACAATAGAACTGAGAATGACAGTGAGAAGTTGATATAAAGGCTGTGACCATGGTACAATAGAACTGAGAATGGTTGTGAGAAGTTGAGATAAAGGCTGTGACCATGGTACAATAGAACTGGGAATGGTTGTGAGAAGTTGAGATAAAGGCTGTGACCATGGTACAATAGAACTGAGAATGGTAGTGAGAAGTTGAGATAAAGGCTGTGACCATGGTACAATAGAACTGGGAATGGTTGTGAGAAGTTGAGATAAAGGCTGTGACCATGGTACAATAGAACTGGGAATGGTAGTGAGAAGTTGAGATAAAGGCTGTGACCATGGTACAATAGAACTGAGAATGGTAGTGAGAAGTTGAGATAAAGGCTGTGACCATGGTACAATAGAACTGGGAATGGTTGTGAGAAGTTGAGGTAAAGGGTGTGACCATGGTACAATAGAACTGAGAATGGTTGTGAGAAGTTGAGATAAAGGCTGTGACCATGGTACAATAGAACTGAGAATGGTTGTGAGAAGTTGAGATAAAGGCTGTGACCATGGTACAATAGAACTGAGAATGGTAGTGAGAAGTTGAGATAAAGGCTGTGACAATGGTACAATAGAACTGAGAATGACAGTGAGAAGTTGAGATAAAGGCTGTGACCATGGTACAATAGAACTGAGAATGGTTGTGAGAAGTTGAGATAAAGGCTGTGACCATGGTACAATAGAACTGAGAATGGTTGTGAGAAGTTGAGATAAAGGGTGTGACCATGGTACAATAGAACTGAGAATGACAGTGAGAAGTTGAGATAAAGGCTGTGACCATGGTACAATAGAACTGAGAATGACAGTGAGAAGTTGAGATAAAGGCTGTGACAATGGTACAATAGAACTGAGAATGGTTGTGAGAAGTTGAGATAAAGGGTGTGACCATGGTACAATAGAACTGAGAATGACAGTGAGAAGTTGAGATAAAGGCTGTGACCATGGTACAATAGAACTGAGAATGGTAGTGAGAAGTTGAGATAAAGGCTGTGACCATGGTACAATAGAACTGAGAATGACAGTGAGAAGTTGAGATAAAGGCTGTGACCATGGTACAATAGAACAGAGAATGGTTGTGAGAAGTTGAGATAAAGGCTGTGACCATGGTACAATAGAACTGAGAATGGTAGTGAGAAGTTGAGATAAAGGCTGTGACCATGGTACAATAGAACTGAGAATGGTTGTGAGAAGTTGAGATAAAGGCTGTGACCATGGTACAATAGAACTGAGAATGACAGTGAGAAGTTGAGATAAAGGCTGTGACCATGGTACAATAGAACAGAGAATGGTTGTGAGAAGTTGAGATAAAGGCTGTGACCATGGTACAATAGAACTGAGAATGGTAGTGAGAAGTTGAGATAAAGGCTGTGACCATGGTACAATAGAACTGAGAATGGTAGTGAGAAGTTGAGATAAAGGCTGTGACCATGGTACAATAGAACTGAGAATGGTTGTGAGAAGTTGAGATAAAGGCTGTGACCATGGTACAATAGAACTGAGAATGGTAGTGAGAAGTTGAGATAAAGGCTGTGACCATGGTACAATAGAACTGAGAATGACAGTGAGAAGTTGAGATAAAGGCTGTGACCATGGTACAATAGAACTGAGAATGGTAGTGAGAAGTTGAGATAAAGGCTGTGACCATGGTACAATAGAACTGAGAATGGTTGTGAGAAGTTGAGATAAAGGCTGTGACCATGGTACAATAGAACTGAGAATGACAGTGAGAAGTTGAGATAAAGGCTGTGACCATGGTACAATAGAACTGAGAATGACAATGAGAAGTTGAGATAAAGGCTGTGACCATGGTACAATAGAACTGGGAATGGTTGTGAGAAGTTGAGATAAAGGCTGTGACCCTGGTACAATAGAACTGGGAATGACAGTGAGAAGTTGAGATAAAGGCTGTGACCATGGTACAATAGAACTGAGAATGGTTGTGAGAAGTTGAGATAAAGGCTGTGACCATGGTACAATAGAACTGAGGATGGTAGTGAGAAGTTGAGATAAAGGCTGTGACCATGGTACAATAGAACCGAGAATGGTAGTGAGAAGTTGAGATAAAGGCTGTGACCATGGTACAATAGAACTGAGAATGACAGTGAGAAGTTGAGATAAAGGCTGTGACCATGGTACAATAGAACTGAGAATGACAGTGAGAAGTTGATATAAAGGCTGTGACCATGGTACAATAGAACTGAGAATGACAGTGAGAAGTTGATATAAAGGCTGTGACCATGGTAATATAGAACTGAGAATGACAGTGAGAAGTTGAGATAAAGGCTGTGACCATGGTACAATAGAACTGAGAATGACAGTGAGAAGTTGAGATAAAGGCTATGACCATGGTACAATAGAACTGAGAATGACAGTGAGAAGTTGAGATAAAGGCTGTGACCATGGTACAATAGAACTGAGAATGGTAGTGAGAAGTTGAGATAAAGGCTGTGACCATGGTACAATAGAACTGAGAATGGTTGTGAGAAGTTGAGATAAAGGCTGTGACCATGGTACAATAGAACTGGGAATGGTAGTGAGAAGTTGAGATAAAGGCTGTGACCATGGTACAATAGAACTGAGAATGACAGTGAGAAGTTGAGATAAAGGCTGTGACCATGGTACAATAGAACTGAGAATGACAGTGAGAAGTTGAGATAAAGGCTATGACCATGGTACAATAGAACTGAGAATGACAGTGAGAAGTTGAGATAAAGGCTGTGACCATGGTACAATAGAACTGAGAATGGTAGTGAGAAGTTGAGGTAAAGGCTGTGACCATGGTACAATAGAACTGAGAATGGTTGTGAGAAGTTGAGATAAAGGCTGTGACCATGGTACAATAGAACTGAGAATGGTAGTGAGAAGTTGAGATAAAGGCTGTGACCATGGTACAATAGAACTGAGAATGGTAGTGAGAAGTTGAGATAAAGGCTGTGACCATGGTACAATAGAACTGAGAATGACAGTGAGAAGTTGAGATAAAGGCTGTGACCATGGTACAATAGAACTGAGAATGGTTGTGAGAAGTTGAGATAAAGGCTGTGACCATGGTACAATAGAACTGAGAATGGTTGTGAGAAGTTGAGATAAAGGCTGTGACCATGGTACAATAGAACTGAGAATGACAGTGAGAAGTTGAGATAAAGGCTGTGACCATGGTACAATAGAACTGAGAATGGTAGTGAGAAGTTGAGATAAAGGATGTGACCATGGTACAATAGAACTGAGAATGGTAGTGAGAAGTTGAGATAAAGGCTGTGACCATGGTACAATAGAACTGGGAATGGTTGTGAGAAGTTGAGATAAAGGCTGTGACCATGGTACAATAGAACTGAGAATGAAAGTGAGAAGTTGAGATAAAGGCTGTGACCATGGTACAATAGAACTGAGAATGACAGTGAGAAGTTGAGATAAAGGCTGTGACCATGGTACAATAGAACTGAGAATGACAGTGAGAAGTTGAGATAAAGGCTGTGACCATGGTACAATAGAACTGAGAATGACAGTGAGAAGTTGAGATAAAGGCTGTGACCATGGTACAATAGAACTGAGAATGGTAGTGAGAAGTTGAGATAAAGGCTGTGACCATGGTACAATAGAACTGAGAATGAAAGTGAGAAGTTGAGATAAAGGCTGTGACCATGGTACAATAGAACTGAGAATGACAGTGAGAAGTTGAGATAAAGGCTGTGACCATGGTACAATAGAACTGAGAATGGTTGTGAGAAGTTGAGATAAAGGCTGTGACCATGGTACAATAGAACTGAGAATGGTTGTGAGAAGTTGAGATAAAGGCTGTGACCATGGTACAATAGAACTGGGAATGGTAGTGAGAAGTTGAGATAAAGGCTGTGACCATGGTACAATAGAACTGAGAATGACAGTGAGAAGTTGAGATAAAGGCTGTGACCATGGTACAATAGAACTGAGAATGGTAGTGATAAGTTGAGATAAAGGCTGTGACCATGGTACAATAGAACTGGGAATGGTAGTGAGAAGTTGAGATAAAGGCTGTGACCATGGTACAATAGAACTTGGAATGACAGTGAGAAGTTGAGATAAAGGCTGTGACCATGGTACAATAGAACTGAGAATGGTAGTGAGAAGTTGAGATAAAGCCTGTGACCATGGTACAATAGAACTGAGAATGACAGTGAGAAGTTGAGATAAAGGCTGTGACCATGGTACAATAGAACTGGGAATGGTTGTGAGAAGTTGAGATAAAGGCTGTGACCATGGTACAATAGAACTGAGAATGACAGTGAGAAGTTGATATAAAGGCTGTGACCATGGTACAATAGAACTGAGAATGACAGTGAGAAGTTGAGATAAAGGCTGTGACCATGGTACAATAGAACTGAGAATGGTTGTGAGAAGTTGAGATAAATGATGTGACCATGGTACAATAGAACTGGGAATGACAGTGAGAAGTTGAGATAAAGGATGTGACCATGGTACAATAGAACTGAGAATGACAGTGAGAAGTTGAGATAAAGGCTGTGACCATGGTACAATAGAACTGAGAATGAAAGTGAGAAGTTGAGATAAAGGCTGTGACCATGGTACAATAGAACTGAGAATGACAGTGAGAAGTTGAGATAAAGGCTGTGACCATGGTACAATAGAACTGAGAATGGTAGTGAGAAGTTGAGATAAAGGCTGTGACCATGGTACAATAGAACTGGGAATGGTAGTGAGAAGTTGAGATAAAGGCTGTGACCATGGTACAATAGAACTGGGAATGACCGTGAGAAGTTGAGATAAAGGCTGTGACCATGGTACAATAGAACTGAGAATGGTAGTGAGAAGTTGAGATAAAGCCTGTGACCATGGTACAATAGAACTGAGAATGGTAGTGAGAAGTTGAGATAAAGGCTGTGACCATGGTACAATAGAACTGAGAATGACAGTGAGAAGTTGAGATAAAGGCTGTGACCATGGTACAATAGAACTGGGAATGGTTGTGAGAAGTTGAGATAAAGGCTGTGACCATGGTACAATAGAACTGAGAATGACAGTGAGAAGTTGATATAAAGGCTGTGACCATGGTACAATAGAACTGAGAATGACAGTGAGAAGTTTAGATAAAGGCTGTGACCATGGTACAATAGAACTGAGAATGGTAGTGAGAAGTTGAGATAAAGGCTGTGACCATGGTACAATAGAACTGAGAATGACAGTGAGAAGTTGAGATAAAGGCTGTGACCATGGTACAATAGAACTGAGAATGGTAGTGAGAAGTTGAGATAAAGGCTGTGACCATGGTACAATAGAACTGGGAATGGTAGTGAGAAGTTGAGATAAAGGCTGTGACCATGGTACAATAGAACTGGGAATGACCGTGAGAAGTTGAGATAAAGGCTGTGACCATGGTACAATAGAACTGAGAATGGTAGTGAGAAGTTGAGATAAAGGCTGTGACCATGGTACAATAGAACTGAGAATGAAAGTGAGAAATTGAGATAAAGGCTGTGACCATGGTACAATAGAACTGAGAATGACAGTGAGAAGTTGAGATAAAGGCTGTGACCATGGTACAATAGAACTGAGAATGGTTGTGAGAAGTTGAGATAAAGGCTGTGACCATGGTACAATAGAACTGAGAATGGTTGTGAGAAGTTGAGATAAAGGCTGTGACCATGGTACAATAGAACTGGGAATGGTAGTGAGAAGTTGAGATAAAGGCTGTGACCATGGTACAATAGAACTGAGAATGACAGTGAGAAGTTGAGATAAAGGCTGTGACCATGGTACAATAGAACTGAGAATGGTAGTGAGAAGTTGAGATAAAGGCTGTGACCATGGTACAATAGAACTGGGAATGGTAGTGAGAAGTTGAGATAAAGGCTGTGACCATGGTACAATAGAACTGGGAATGACAGTGAGAAGTTGAGATAAAGGCTGTGACCATGGTACAATAGAACTGAGAATGGTAGTGAGAAGTTGAGATAAAGCCTGTGACCATGGTACAATAGAACTGAGAATGACAGTGAGAAGTTGAGATAAAGGCTGTGACCATGGTACAATAGAACTGGGAATGGTTGTGAGAAGTTGAGATAAAGGCTGTGACCATGGTACAATAGAACTGAGAATGACAGTGAGAAGTTGATATAAAGGCTGTGACCATGGTACAATAGAACTGAGAATGACAGTGAGAAGTTGAGATAAAGGCTGTGACCATGGTACAATAGAACTGAGAATGAAAGTGAGAAGTTGAGATAAAGGCTGTGACCATGGTACAATAGAACTGGGAATGGTAGTGAGAAGTTGAGATAAAGGCTGTGACCATGGTACAATAGAACTGGGAATGGTTGTGAGAAGTTGAGATAAAGGCTGTGACCATGGTACAATAGAACTGAGAATGGTTGTGAGAAGTTGAGATAAAGGCTGTGACCATGGTACAATAGAACTGGGAATGGTAGTGAGAAGTTGAGATAAAGGCTGTGACCATGGTACAATAGAACTGAGAATGACAGTGAGAAGTTGAGATAAAGGCTGTGACCATGGTACAATAGAACTGAGAATGGTAGTGAGAAGTTGAGATAAAGGCTGTGACCATGGTACAATAGAACTGGGAATGGTAGTGAGAAGTTGAGATAAAGGCTGTGACCATGGTACAATAGAACTGGGAATGATAGTGAGAAGTTGAGATAAAGGCTGTGACCATGGTACAATAGAACTGAGAATGGTAGTGAGAAGTTGAGATAAAGCCTGTGACCATGGTACAATAGAACTGAGAATGACAGTGAGAAGTTGAGATAAAGGCTGTGACCATGGTACAATAGAACTGGGAATGGTTGTGAGAAGTTGAGATAAAGGCTGTGACCATGGTACAATAGAACTGAGAATGACAGTGAGAAGTTGATATAAAGGCTGTGACCATGGTACAATAGAACTGAGAATGACAGTGAGAAGTTGATATAAAGGCTGTGACCATGGTACAATAGAACTGAGAATGACAGTGAGAAGTTGATATAAAGGCTGTGACCATGGTACAATAGAACTGAGAATGACAGTGAGAAGTTGAGATAAAGGCTGTGACCATGGTACAATAGAACTGAGAATGACAGTGAGAAGTTGAGATAAAGGCTGTGACCATGGTACAATAGAACTGAGAATGACAGTGAGAAGTTGAGATAAAGGCTGTGACCATGGTACAATAGAACTGAGAATGGTAGTGAGAAGTTGAGATAAAGGCTGTGACCATGGTACAATAGAACTGGGAATGGTAGTGAGAAGTTGAGATAAAGGCTGTGACCATGGTACAATAGAACTGGGAATGACCGTGAGAAGTTGAGATAAAGGCTGTGACCATGGTACAATAGAACTGGGAATGACCGTGAGAAGTTGAGATAAAGGCTGTGACCATGGTACAATAGAACTGAGAATGGTAGTGAGAAGTTGAGATAAAGGCTGTGACCATGGTACAATAGAACTGAGGATGGTAGTGAGAAGTTGAGATAAAGGCTGTGACCATGGTACAATAGAACTGAGGATGGTAGTGAGAAGTTGAGATAAAGGCTGTGACCATGGTACAATAGAACTGAGAATGGTAGTGAGAAGTTGAGATAAAGGCTGTGACCATGGTACAATAGAACTGGGAATGGTAGTGAGAAGTTGAGATAAAGGCTGTGACCATGGTACAATAGAACTGAGAATGACAGTGAGAAGTTGAGATAAAGGCTGTGACCATGGTACAATAGAACTGGGAATGGTTGTGAGAAGTTGAGATAAAGGCTGTGACCATGGTACAATAGAACTGAGAATGGTTGTGAGAAGTTGAGATAAAGGCTGTGACCATGGTACAATAGAACTGAGAATGGTTGTGAGAAGTTGAGATAAAGGCTGTGACCATGGTACAATAGAACTGAGAATGACAGTGAGACGTTGAGATAAAGGCTGTGACCATGGTACAATAGAACTGGGAATGGTTGTGAGAAGTTGAGATAAAGGCTGTGACCATGGTACAATAGAACTGAGAATGACCGTGAGAAGTTGAGATAAAGGCTGTGACCATGGTACAATAGAACTGAGAATGACAGTGAGAAGTTGAGATAAAGGCTGTGACCATGGTACAATAGAACTGAGAATGGTAGTGAGAAGTTGAGATAAAGGCTGTGACCATGGTACAATAGAACTGAGAATGGTAGTGAGAAGTTGAGATAAAGGCTGTGACCATGGTACAATAGAACTGAGAATGGTTGTGAGAAGTTGAGATAAAGGCTGTGACCATGGTACAATAGAACTGAGAATGACCGTGAGAAGTTGAGATAAAGGCTGTGACCATGGTACAATAGAACTGAGAATGACAGTGAGAAGTTGAGATAAAGGCTGTGACCATGGTACAATAGAACTGAGAATGGTAGTGAGAAGTTGAGATAAAGGCTGTGACCATGGTACAATAGAACTGAGAATGGTTGTGAGAAGTTGAGATAAAGGCTGTGACCATGGTACAATAGAACTGAGAATGGTAGTGAGAAGTTGAGATAAAGGCTGTGACCATGGTACAATAGAACTGAGAATGACAGTGAGAAGTTGATATAAAGGCTGTGACCATGGTACAATAGAACTGAGAATGACAGTGAGAAGTTGAGATAAAGGCTGTGACCATGGTACAATAGAACTGAGAATGGTTGTGAGAAGTTGAGATAAAGGCTGTGACCATGGTACAATAGAACTGAGAATGGTTGTGAGAAGTTGAGATAAAGGCTGTGACGATGGTACAATAGAACTGAGAATGGTTGTGAGAAGTTGAGATAAAGGCTGTGACCATGGTACAATAGAACTGAGAATGACAGTGAGAAGTTGAGATAAAGGCTGTGACCATGGTACAATAGAACTGAGAATGGTAGTGAGAAGTTGAGATAAAGGCTGTGACCATGGTACAATAGAACTGAGAATGACAGTGAGAAGTTGAGATAAAGGCTGTGACCATGGTACAATAGAACTGAGAATGAAAGTGAGAAGTTGATATAAAGGCTGTGACCATGGTACAATAGAACTGAGAATGGTAGTGAGAAGTTGAGATAAAGGCTGTGACCATGGTACAATAGAACTGAGAATGACAGTGAGAAGTTGAGATAAAGGCTGTGACCCTGGTACAATAGAACTGAGAATGACAGTGAGAAGTTGAGATAAAGGCTGTGACCATGGTACAATAGAACTGAGAATGGTTGTGAGAAGTTGAGATAAAGGCTGTGACCATGGTACAATAGAACTGAGAATGGTTGTGAGAAGTTGAGATAAAGGCTGTGACCATGGTACAATAGAACTGAGAATGGTAGTGAGAAGTTGATATAAAGGCTGTGACCATGGTACAATAGAACTGAGAATGACAGTGAGAAGTTGAGATAAAGGCTGTGACCATGGTACAATAGAACTGAGAATGGTTGTGAGAAGTTGAGATAAAGGCTGTGACCATGGTACAATAGAACTGAGAATGACAGTGAGAAGTTGATATAAAGGCTGTGACCATGGTACAATAGAACTGAGAATGACAGTGAGAAGTTGAGATAAAGGCTGTGACCATGGTACAATAGAACTGAGAATGACAGTGAGAAGTTGAGATAAAGGCTGGGACCATGATACAATAGAACAGAGAATGGTTGTGAGAAGTTGAGATAAAGGCTGTGACCATGGTACAATAGAACTGAGAATGGTTGTGAGAAGTTGAGATAAAGGCTGTGACCATGGTACAATAGAACTGGGAATGGTTGTGAGAAGTTGAGATAAAGGCTGTGACCATGGTACAATAGAACTGAGAATGACAGTGAGAAGTTGAGATAAAGGCTGTGACCATGGTACAATAGAACTGAGAATGACAGTGAGAAGTTGAGATAAAGGCTGTGACCATGGTACAATAGAACTGAGAATGGCAGTGAGAAGTTGAGATAAAGGCTGTGACCATGGTACAATAGAACTGAGAATGACAGTGAGAAGTTGAGATAAAAGCTGTGACCATGGTACAATAGAACTGAGAATGGTTGTGAGAAGTTGAGATAAGAATTGGCTGCGCAGCCATCGTTATCACTAACACACGGAAGCATGTCTTTTAAGTTTTGTTTTGTAGAGCAAGAAGGGTATGATTACTTTGTCACAATAAATCTTGGTTCGTTTGTAATCAGCAAATGTAATATTGTGTTTGCAGCATCAAATTGTTGGACGCCAAATCTAGAGACAGGGCCACATCTCGTGTATGATTAACGGATTAGGTTTTAATTTTGGAATTGAGTTAATATAACGTGCATGTGATTGACGTAATGGATTTGACCCACTCTAAAAGTAAATGCAATGCTGCATGTAGGCCACGCGATCATTTATAATCTTTAAATCAAATCTTCAAATATTGCATACAAAAGCTTAATTACTTATTTATCAAGCTGAAATCAACACTTGCAGTAAATGTTTTCATTTACTTTAAGAAGTGTTTCCGTCACTGTCCACTTTTACATGGTAATTAGCAGGTTTAATTAAAACAGCCGACCATATAATACAGTAGAACAGTTGACACATCGCAAAATGGCTGTCGTGTCAGATTTCCATATGTGTGTAGCCTACAGAATATTGACACATTTGTCTTCTGTTTCATACAGATAATCGTCCTTGTCGTTTACATTTTATTAGTGAGTAGATAGTGACCTCTGGAAATGGTGAATTAGTCTGGGTGTCTGCTGCAACGAGCTAGCCCTCGCTTTACCGGGGTCTCCTCCATAGTGTGATGTTGAACCCAAAATACGCATGCACCCAATTAATATGGCCAAACGATAGAACAGGTCACAGTGTGATCTATTGTAAATATTCTAGTAATTCTGGTTAACACGGGAAGACTGTCACGTGCTTGCTTGAAAACTGAAGATTTCTGTGTTCATTTCGTGACGTGTAGGAAGTTATTGGAATCCAATACCGCGTTTTTACAAAGAGCGTTAAATTTTTAAGGTTGTCGGTTGTCAGTATTGTAGATTTAATGCAACACCGAACGGAAACTCTCAGTACCAGTGTTTCCTGTCGCACAAAGAATCCTGTCACAAAAATCTATTGGGTCGGCTGGGAAAATCGAAGACGCGGCTACAAGACATCGGGTGTAACTGTATTACCAACACTCGGTATTGGTTTGACGAGACCAGTGATTCCACGTCTGATGTGACGTCACAAATATAACTGTCATAAGACATGGAAATATATGGGATCATATGGTTATATATCGAGGTTACTTACAGCTACAGTGGGGGCCACAGGGAAAACATTTAATACCAAAGGAAACATTTCTATAAACAACAGCATTTTTAGTTTCTGTTTTTAAAACCAACCTTAGATGTTCATAAATTTCAATTGTTTCTTTGAACTGATTAAGTGTATCGGAGTCTTGGTGTCGGTGAGAGGGATTAGTGTAAGCTGACAGCTTGTTTTGCCAGTCCCTTTATACAAAAGTTTCAAAGAATAATTGCTGCAGCAAAACTTTTTAAAATAAAAATACTGTTGTTTTTTTTCAAATGTATAAAAAAGCAACAACAAGCAAAACAACAAAACAACTTCTGATGCAATAGAGTAAGATTTAATTAACCTGGCATGGGAATTCATCCCCTCACATAAACCAAACGACCCTGGGAAAGCGTGAGTGATGTCTGTTATGGTAACTTGGTTTGTTCCCACTTGTCTCCTATCTGGTGACATAGCCAGACTGCCATTGATTCTCTGGAGTGTGCTGGGGTAAAACAGGCACTGGCCCGAGAATACCGGTGATAATCATTTGGTCTGACTCGTTAGAATTATTATGTTAGTTTATCATATACAAATCACACGATAACACCGTCTCTAGCACTTTTTGTGTGAAAATCATGGTCAGTGTTTATCATCTTTAATTCAGTTAACTAATCAATAAACTGATTTACTTTGGTTTAAAGGTAACTCGACATGGTGTAAGATAAACCGCGTTATTGTGCTGCATTTGGGCAGTAGATCAATTTTGTCGTCTCGTCTTTAAAATCCCAAGAGAAGACAAAACAAGAGGCACAGAAGGCTTGCATCGCTTACCTGGATATTTTAGTGACTATGACAAAATACTCTAATTTAAGTTATATTTTGATGTTTCCCTACTATATTTCCTCTATTGGGCCCCTTCTATTACTCCAAGGGTGTCACATCCTTCATTTATGGAATATACAACATTGCTAAATAATTCATTCTCCAGACCAAATTTCATCAAAATCCATTTAGTCGTTCAAGACTATTAGCGTAAAAAGATGTACCCTTCGGACCGGGTGAGCTAAAAATTGTTGATAATATCATTACAAAGGGAAATAACTTTGTAAGTTACTGTCGAATCATTTCCGTTTTCGAACTCGTCCGAGATCTGTCGATAGACGGACGGACGCCGGATGCCGGACGCCACGGTATGGCATCAGCCCACCTTGGTCCTTTGGACTAGATGAGCTACTAAAACCAGGATACATTAGGGAACCCACTTTAAATCACCTCCTTAAAAAATATTTATAACCCTAAACGAAACTTCGTAGTTTACAGAGTGGCAATGTAACTCAGTAGTTAGCATTATATAATTTACTCTTCTCTCAGACTTTATAAATCCGGTATAGGAAAGCTCTTCATGTACCTGTAAAATGTAATTCAAGTATGGGGCCGGCCAACTCCAACGATCTGTCTCGCATCATATTATACCGGAAATACTACAGAATCGTTAATCTTCCAGAGTCAATGGTAGCCCTCTCAAGGATAGCACTCTCGAGGATATTAATTGTGTATTGTGTCGTACTATACTACATTGTATTGTTTTGTATTGTTTTCTCTCTGATGTCTTGAAAAACACAAAGAAATAAAAGAATCTGAATCTGAATCAAGAGTAACTACATGTACATCGCTTTTTCTATCATTTCTGTGAACACGTTGTACACGTTCGTGGGTATATTTACGTATCAGATGCTGTCGCCAGTCATGACGTCTGTCAATGTTTATTAAAATTCAACACATTATGATCTTCGGGTAGCTAAGCCTATTGAAACTTGTGAATCGACTTCTGAGTGTACTCAGGTTATCCTAGCATCACCGAGCATTGACTGAAGTTATCAGCCCACGTCTCGTTGAAATACATGTAATAATAATAATAAAAAAAGATCAAATACCGTCGGCTATGTGTGCATCTGGTCTTTAAGTGGTTCAGTCAGCGGAAAATTGCGATGTTGACAATTTCATTACAAAAAGATTGTTCATAGATACATTCCTTTGATATGGTAGACAAAGTTTCAAAACACCCGATAGGTTTCTTGCTCGATGTTCTGATAATGAATTTTCCATTTTCGAGTAGTTACTTCCCAGCCTTCCGAGCATCATAGTAATTTACAATGCTCTTAATTGAGTACTGAAGTGACATAACAACAATCAGAAAAACAACAACAATCACTTTTGTCCTAGCCGAATAATTGTGGGGACCCTTGCAGAGCTGGGGGTGGCTTATCATATCTCCTGCTCAGGGGACATTGGAGAGTCAAAGACCAACTGTATCCCACAGTAGTTCCATGGGGTCATCAATATCTCCATTCTTTCCACACTACTTTGTGTTTCTGTGCTTTTCTTCCAGGTGTCTCCTTGACACCCGTCCTAATACTATAGTATTGCCCTATCAAAGTAACAACGCAAGAAGCCATGTTTGTGTAATGGCGTTAGACGAGTTAATGGTTAATCTCTATGGCAGTGTTTATGTCCGGGCTGGCCTCCTCTGTCTGATGTGATGAGCACCACACAGACAGCCACGATCATTACCCTATCACTTCTCAATACAAATACTTCTTGAATTAAACATTTTTCTTCTCTCTTAATAAAATATTTACACATGGAAATGTTCTATTTCATCTCTTGTTCAATCAAAGCTAATTAATGTCTATTGTCTCTTCTCGATACATTAAAACACATGTCTGTTAAATGGAGTATTGAATTTAAATCACCCTGAATCCCATCCTCTGCTTCCAATTACATGTATTTTATGGTTTTCAATTAAGAAGCTGTGCCTGGCACATTGACACGGAGCTCTGCTGGACACGCAGACAGGACTGGCCTGATAAACACCTACTGAACACAGCCAAATATGGTAGGGACCGCAGGGAACTGCATCCTATGATGCCATTTGATTTGATTTTGTCTTGATGGGGTGCCGTACTGTTACAATACATGACATATGCCCTTAGACATTGTGAAGATGTCAAATGCCAAACTAACAATTTAAAAGGAAGAGGATTCTTAATACTCGTTATTTTTGTCAATGTAAAATTATGAAGCCGTATGACACGTGACATTTAGAAATAGTACATTTGTGTGTAAGTACGTGTAAGGGGACGAATTATAACACACATGATGGTGTAAAGGAATATGAAGACTTTATAACACACATAGTGATGTAATGAAATTGACACTGTATATTACATGACGTTGTAACTGAATTATCTGATGCGTCCCTACGATTTACTAGAGTATATGGAGAATGTGTTTATCTTGGCAACATTCGGCAATTGGTATACACTACAACACATATTACAGTATCTTAAACTCATCTGAGACGTTTGCAATAATCTGAAAATAACTTAATTTTGTTTATTATATAACTTCGTTTCCAGCTCTACCTTGCATGGGTATATTTGACTTGCGAGATTACGGAATACTGATCAGGAATCTCTAAAAAATGTTGTCAACAGATCTGAGGAAAAATTGGAGATGGAAGAATCAGCTACACAGATAAAACCATATCATTCCATCTCGGGAGGCTACACTGGCAGCGCCTAGTGTATTTCCTGGACACGAAATGACAGTCATCACACAGCTATTGACATGTGATGGAAGAGATCACCATCTGTACACAATGCAGCAACGCCCATGTAGTAGGCTGGAAAGATGTGCCCTACAAAGTTACCGGCTAATTATAATGAAAAGTAATACGTAATTAAAGGTGTCGTCATTTTAACTACGGACGTAGATTTGTTTACACCAAAGTAAAACAATGTAAAAGTAACGGGTCAGTGTGGCTTGTACATAGTGTTAAATATGGTGTCTGTCAATCACCTGACGGAGCATGCTTCTTTGGCTAAGGAGGCAATGCTTATCACGCCGGAGGCCCGGGTTCGATTCTTGTCGGGGCACTCTGCGCAGGAATGTGTTTTTCCCTGTTCTTTCACAACAACAATGTTCCTGCTTGAAAAAGTTGGGCCGGTCCATAATACTTTTTTTCCCTTATTTGTAAATTTCCAAATAACCTGTACATCTATGCATGATGTGTATTGCAAATATATGTACACTTCATCAATACCTAAACAAACAAGAGACCCAGAGGGCCTGAATCACTCACACGGCCAGTTACGAATTATAACAAAATTACTATTTCTAATTTTTCATGTTGACTGTTATGGTATACAATATTTCTGAAAGAGGTAATATAATGCATGCAGCAATGTGGAGCATGATGTGAAGGATGTTGTTGATCCTGTGTGTGGAAGTGGTTTCATACTTCACAATGGTGACCTTGAAAATAGGCCAATGTTCATTTGAATGCTGAATCTTTATAACACTCAATCCTTGTTACCTGCTGGCAAATATAAGGCATATAGGTCTTCTGGTACTTGAAAGAAGATTACAGGTTTCAAACATCTATCTGACCTCTGTGACTTTGAAAACTGGTCAAGGTCATTAGTATGAGGAAACTTTAAATCACTCCATAGCAGGTAAAGATGAGTACCCTGGGTCCTTTTGAACGTCACAATAGGATTTGCAAAGGAATGTTATACTATTTAAATCTGTGACCTTAAAACAGGTCAAGGTGATTTATATGAGAAAATTTCATTTCAGGAACGTACACTAATGGCCAAAGATAAGTGCTCAAAGTCTGTTTGAACTTGAGAAAAAGTTTTGCCAATGAATTTAGACTACCGGTAGTTGGCCGCAGTGACCTTGAACATTGGTGAAGTTCATTTACATGAGAAAAATGTACATCACATTTTCCAATGTACCTTCAGGGAAAAATAACTTCTATGGGTCTGTTTATTAATCTATCTGACAACAGCAGAACCATACACCTCATACTGACAACAGCAGAACCATACACCTCAAGCTGACAACATTAGAACCATACACCTCGGGCTGACAACAGCAGAACCATACACCTCAAGCTGACAACAGTAGAACCATACACCTCAAGCTGACAACAGCAGAACCATACACCTCAAGTTGAAACCAGCAGAACCATACACCTCAAGCAGACAACAGCAGAACCATACACCTCATACTGACAACATTAGAACCAATACACCTCAAGCTGACAACAGCAGAACCATACACCTCAAGCTGACAACAGCAGAACCATACACCTCATAGCTGACAACAGCAGAACCATACACCTCATACTGACAACAACAGAACCATACACCTCAAGCTGACAACAGCAGAACCATACACCTCAAGCTGACAACAGCAGAACCATACACCTCATACTGACAATATTAGAACCATACACCTCGGGCTGACAACATTAGAACCATACACCTCAAGCAGACAACAGCAGAACCAAACACCTCATAGCAGACAACAGCAGAACCATACACCTCAAACTGACAATATTAGAACCATACACCTCGGGCTGACAACATTAGAACCATACACCTCAAGCAGACAACAGCAGAACCAAACACCTCATACTGACAACAGCAGAACCATACACCTCAGGCTAACAACAGCAGAACCATACACCTCAAGCTGACAACAGCAGAACCATACACCTCATACTGACAACAGCAGAACCATACACCTCAAGCTGACAACAGCAGAACCATACACCTCAAGCTGACAACAGCAGAACCATACACCTCAAGTTGACAACATCAGAACCATACACCTCATACTGACAACATCAGAACCATAAACCTCAAGCAGACAACAGCAGAACCATACACCTCAGGCTAACAAAAGCAGAACCATACACCTCAAGCAGACAACATCAGAACCATACACCTTAAACTAACAAAGCTCAAGCTGGCAACAGCAGAACCATGCATACACCTCAAGCTGACAACAGCAGAACCATACACCTCAAGCTGACAACAGCAGAACCATACACCTTAAACTAACAAAGCTCAAGCTGGCAACAGCAGAATACACCTTCGGCTAACAACAGCAGAATGAACGCCCTAGCCTCTGAGATGTGTCTAGACAGGAAGAATGATATTAACAATGATAAATTTCCTATTCCATTGTATTATCATTGCCTATGTCTATACACTTTTGAGATAATTTGTACCAAATAGATATAAATATGTCCAATAACACTAATTCAACCTGTTTGGCTTGGCCAATGTTAAATGAAAAAGACAAGAAGCCCATGTGATGTAACGGTCATCTGACTTCAACATATCCTATTTCTATTGTAGTATACATACTCAGTAGCAGTATAGTGGTACTGACAATAATTGGTATTGTGCAGTACTGTATGTTGGCCATGGCTGCCATCTTGGATTACTAGGCAAACTGGAAAAACAAAGAGCTCCGCAAGTGGGAACATGATACGCCTGTCACAGGAAAATGTAGCATTGTTGACAGGCGTATAAAAACTTTAAATACATATTGAACTGAAGTGAACAAAGTCTTAGAGAAATTAAAAAGAAATAGAAATCATTTTCTACACAATGCTCATATTTGGCAATAAAAGGGGCATAACTCTGCTAAAAATAATCACTAAAATCGGTAACTCAAACTTGATTGAGCATTGTGCCATAAAATATTTGTAGCAAGTTTCATAAAAATCTTGATAAATAAAAGCTAGACAGCAATAACAAGGAAAAGTTAACGGACATATGGACGTACAGCGTAGGGTATAACATAATATGACTCATTGTTGATGGGCGTATAACACTCAGAACCATCTTTGCATCATTTCAGGCAAATTGGAGTTGAATCTTGCTTGTGGAACTTCAGAAGTTTGAAGTATGTTTTTCGAAATGGCATTCATTGCAGCCATCTTGGATTTCAGATCAAACTGAAAAATAACAACTCTTGGCAATTTCAGATCATATGAGGAAAGTTTGAGCTGAATCCCACAGGTGGGATTGAAGAAAACTTTCAAAATGTGGTTTTGAAGATGATGGCCCTGTGAGCCATCTTGGATTTTGTAGGCAGGACCATCTCAGGATCATTTAAAAAAATGACCTAAATTCCACTGGTGGAACTTGAGAAGAAATTTAAAATATATGTTGTTCAGGAAAACACTTAGTTATGACCATCTCAGGGTCATTTCAAGGAAGTTAGAGCTGAATCCCACATTTGGAACTTGAGAAAAAGTTTTAGATGTTGCTTAGGAAAACCATGATTGCACAATTGTTAAAAAATGGCCATCCAGGTTGCCATGTCAATCATTTTAAATGCCAAAAAATAACAACTCATTTTTGGCTTCCGTTCCTTGACATCCTCAACAATTTCCACCTTAAATCTATGGCCCCTAAAAATTACAACACTTGGTCAGGACCATCTCAAAAGCATTCCAGGAAAGCAAGAGCTAACCTCCACTTATGAAACTTGAGAAGTTTGAAAGGTGAAAAGTTTACAGCACAGGATGATGGATGAAACATAATGGCTATAGGAAGGGTCAGGATGACCTATTAAATAACTCCGTAAATAATGCATCACAACCAGAATGCCTGGGTAAAAGGCATTTGTCAGATATACAACCCCAATAGTACCTCAAACTAGAAACATTTTGACTGACCTTGACTAAGATAGCATAGTCATAAAAATGCCACTAAAAATATAGTGTAGTATTAGCAGACAACATTAAAGACGTATATGCCATAATCTATCTGTGACCTTGACAGTATGACTTTAGGTTAACAAAACATATTACTTCCTGGTGAGAGATAAGTGATATAACACTGTGCTACGGGAGATAACTCTTACAATAATTTGGACACAAACAAAAATAAACATGTACAACAACCATTTTTCTTATAATTTATTTTCAATGAACACCATAACATCAAGCCTTTGTCTGTTTCATATTGCTCCTTTTCTCAGTACATGTACACGACTTGTATTTGAGGAGATCACTATGGTTATCCCTTTTCTCCCTCACAAATGATATATAATGGCTGCAACAGTGCCCTTGTGTGGTGTACATTGTCACAGTGTCCTTGTGTGGTGTGGTGTGGTGTACATTGTACACTGTTACAGTGGCCTTGTGTGGTGTACATTGTACACTGTTACAGTCCCCTTGTGTGGTGTACATTGTACACTGTTATAGTGGCCTTGTGTGGTGTACATTGTACAATGTTACAGTCCCCTTGTGTGGTGTACATTGTACACTGTTATAGTGCCCTTGTGTGGTGTACACTGTTACAGTCCCCTTGTGTGGTGTACATTGTACACTGTTACAGTCCCTTGTGTGGTGTACATTGTACACTGTTACAGTCCCCTTGTGTGGTGTACATTGTACAATGTTACAGTCCCCTTGTGTGGTGTACATTGTCACAGTGGCCTTGTGGGGTGTACATTGTACACTGTTACAGTGGCCTTGTGTGGTGGGGTGTACATTGTATAATGTTACAGTGCCCTTGTGTGGTGTACATTGTACACTGTTACAGTGCCCTTGTGTGGTGTACACTGTTACAGTGCCCTTGTGTGGTGTACACTGTTACAGTCCCTTGTGTGGTGTACATTGTACACTGTTACAGTCCCCTTGTGTGGTGTACATTGTACACTGTTACAGTCCCTTGTGTGGTGTACATTGTACACTGTTACAGTGCCCTTGTGTGGTGTACATTGTACACTGTTACATTGCCCTTGTGTGGTGTACATTGTACACTGTTACAGTGCCCTTGTGTGGTGTACATTGTACACTGTTACAGTGCCCTTGTGTGGTGTACATTGTACCCTGTTACAGTGCCCTTGTGTGGTGTACACCACACAGTGCCCTTGTGTGGTGTACATTGTTACAGTCCCCTTGTGTGGTGTACATTGTACACTGTTACAGTGCCCTTGTGTGGTGTACATTGTACACTGTTACAGTGCCCTTGTGTGGTGTACATTGTACCCTGTTACAGTGCCCTTGTGTGGTGTACACCACACAGTGCCCTTGTGTGGTGTACATTGTACACTGTTACAGTCCCTTGTGTGGTGTACATTGTTACAGTCCCCTTGTGTGGTGTACATTGTACACTGTTACAGTGCCCTTGTGTGGTGTACATTGTACACTGTTATAGTGCCCTTGTGTGGTGTACATTGTACACTGTTACAGTGCCCTTGTGTGGTGTACATTGTACACTGTTACAGGGCCCTTTTGTGGTGTACATTGTACACTGTTACAGTGCCCTTGTGTGGTGTACATTGTACACTGTTACAGTGCCCTTGTGTGGTGTACACTGTCACAGTGCCCTTGTGTGGTGTACATTGTACACTGTTACAGTGCCCTTGTGTGGTGTACATTGTACACTGTTACAGTGCCCTTGTGTGGTGTACATTGTACACTGTTACAGTGCCCTTGTGTGGTGTACATTGTACACTGTTACAGTCCCTTGTGTGGTGTATATTGTACATTGTTATAGTCCCCTTGTGTGGTGTACATTGTTACAGTGCCCTTGTGTGGTGTACATTGTACACTGTTACAGTGCCCTTGTGTGGTGTACACTGTTACAGTGCCCTTGTGTGGTGTACACTGTTACAGTGCCCTTGTGTGGTGTACATTGTTACAGTGCCCTTGTGTGGTGTACATTGTTACAGTGCCCTTGTGTGGTGTACATTGTACACTGTTACAGTGCCCTTGTGTGGTGTACATTGTACTCTGTTACAGTGCCCTTGTGTGGTGTATATTGTACATTGTTACAGTGCCGTGTGTGGTGTACACTGTTACAGTGCCCTTGTGTGGTGTACATTATACACTGTTACAGTGCCCTTGTGTGGTATACATTGTACACTGTTACAGTCCCCTTGTGTGGTGTACATTATACACTGTTACAGTGCCCTTGTGTGGTGTACATTGTACACTGTTACAGTGCCCTTGTGTGGTGTACACTGTTACAGTGCCCTTGTGTGGTGTACATTATACACTGTTACAGTGCCCTTGTGTGGTATACATTATACACTGTTACAGTGCCCTTGTGTGGTATACATTGTACACTGTTACAGTGCCCTTGTGTGGTGTACATTGTACACTGTTACAGTGCCCTTGTGTGGTGTACATTATACACTGTTACAGTGCCCTTGTGTGGTATACATTGTACACTGTTACAGTGCCCTTGTGTGGTGTACATTGTACACTGTTACAGTGCCCTTGTGTGGTGTACACTGTTACAGCCCCCTTGTGTGGTGTACAATGTACACTGTTACAGTCACTTGTGTGGTGTACATTGTACACTGTTACAGTGCCCTTGTGTGGTGTACATTGTACACTGTTACAGTCCCTTGTGTGGTGTACATTGTACACTGTTACAGTGCCCTTGTGTGGTGTACATTGTACACTGTTACAGTGCCCTTGTGTGGTGTACACTGTTACAGTCCCTTGTGTGGTGTACACTGTTACAGTCCCTTGTGTGGTGTACATTGTACACTGTTACAGTGCCCTTGTGTGGTGTACCACTTGTACACTGTAAGTCCTTGTGTGGTGTACATTGTACACTGTTACAGTCCCTTGTGTAGTGTACATTGTACACTGTTACAGTGCCCTTGTGTGGTGTACACTGTTACAGTCCCTTGTGTGGTGTACATTGTACACTGTTACAGTGCCCTTGTGTGGTGTACATTGTACACTGTTACAGTGCCCTTGTGTGGTGTACACTGTTACAGTCCCTTGTGTGGTGTACACTGTTACAGTCCCTTGTGTGGTGTACACTGTTACAGTGCCCTTGTGTGGTGTACATTGTACACTGTTATAGTGCCCTTGTGTGGTGTACATTGTACACTGTTACAGTCCCTTGTGTGGTGTACATTGTACACTGTTACAGTGCCCTTGTGTGGTGTACATTGTACACTGTTACAGTGCCCTTGTGTGGTGTACATTGTACACTGTTACAGTGCCCTTGTGTGGTGTACACTGTTACAGTGTCCTTGTGTGGTGTACATTGTACACTGTTACAGTGCACTTGTGTGGTGTACACTGTACACTGCACTTGTGTGGTGTACACTGTACACTGTTACAGTGCCCTTGTGGTGTACATTGTACACTGTTACAGTGCACTTGTGTGGTGTACACTGTACACTGCACTTGTGTGGTGTACACTGTACACTGTTACAGTGCCCTTGTGGTGTACATTGTACACTGTTACAGTGCACTTGTGTGGTGTACACTGTACACTGCACTTGTGTGGTGTACATTGTACACTGTTACAGTGCCCTTGTGTGGTGTACACTGTTACAGTGCCCTTGTGTGGTGTACACTGTACACTGTTACAGTGCCCTTGTGTGGTGTACATTGTACACTGTTACAGTCCCTTGTGTGGTGTACATTGTACACTGTTATAGTGCCCTTGTGTGGTGAACATTGTACACTGTTATAGTGCCCTTGTGTGGTGTACACTGTTACAGTGCCCTTGTGTGGTGTACATTGTACACTGTTACAGTGCACTTGTGTGGTGTACACTGTACACTGTTACAGTCCCCTTGTGGTGTACATTGTACACTGTTACAGTCCCCTTGTGTGGTGTACATTGTACACTGTTACAGTGCCCTTGTGTGGTGTACATTGTACACTGTTACAGTGCCGTGTGTGGTGTACATTGTACACTGTTACAGTGCCCTTGTGTGGTGTACATTGTACACTGTCACAGTGCCCTTGTGTGGTGTACATTGTACATTGTTACAGTGCCCTTGTGTGGTGTACATTGTACACTGTTACAGTGCCCTTGTGTGGTGTACATTGTACACTGTTACAGTCCCTTGTGTGGTGTACAATGTTACAGTCCCTTGTGTGGTGTACATTGTACACTGTTACAGTCTCTTTGTGGGGTGTACATTGTATCCTGTTACAGGGCCCTTGTGTGGTGTACACTGTGCACTGTTACAGTCCCCTTGTGGGGTGTACATTGTATCCTGTTACAGTCCTCTAGTCATGGAGTATACATTATACAGTTATAGTACCCTTGTGTGGTGTACTCTATTACAATCCTCTTGTATTGGAGTATAAATTGTATACTGATACAATACAGTCCAGTCCAGTGCCTCATTCCAGTCAAGTGTCTATAGCACCTTGATTTTCAGTTGTTGGCAGACAGTAACATTCCAGTCAAGTGTCTGGAGTACCTAGGCCGAGATTTTCAGTTGTTGGTAGACAGTAACAGTGCAGTCCAGTGCCACATTCCAGTCAAGTGTCTATAACACCTTGATTTTCAGTTGTTGGTAGATAGTGCCACATTCCAGTCAAGTGTATGTAACACCTTGATTTTCAGTTGTTGGTAGACAGTAATAGTCAAGTCAAGTGTCTATAACACCTTGATTTTTAGTTGTTGGTAGACAGTACCACGTTCCAGTCAAGTGTCTATAGCACCTTGATTTTCAGTTGTTGGTGGATAGTACCACATTCCAGTCAAGTGTCTATAACACCTTGATTTTCAGTTGTTGGTAGCTAGACAATACCACATTCCAGTCAAGTGTCTATAACACCTTGATTTTCAGTTGTTGGTAGACAGTACCACATTCCAGTCAAGTGTCTATAGCACCTTGACTTTTTCTTTGATGATGGACAGTACTACATTCCATTCAAGTACTTGGAGTACCTTGTTTTTCAATTCATGGAGGATAGCATCCCTCAGTCCCTGCTAGGGGCGTATTTAGACTTCCACACATACATCTTGTCCATGCTGGCAGTCAGAAGACATGTATCCTCAGGATGGAAGGCAAGCGAGTGTATAGCCTTGTCTGATCCATGAGCCAACTTCTTCAAAATTTTAGCCTGGCATAAAGATACTAAGTATTAGTGAACTCCCTGTGTGAACTAAAGATTACATCATTTAGATAGTCCATCATAAAGTCTGTAATATGTCTGTTTACACTAAACACCTATTTAATCCATCATTTGACTTACAATCTGAACATAAGTAAAGCAGTACTTGGCATTTTAATAAAACTCATTAAAGACAGTTATTTTTCATTGTAATTATGAGTTCAGCTTCATTTTCACTCCCTTCAAATTTCTAATTATTTACAATTTAAGTTCAGATTTATTTACACTCTTATCAATTTCGAATTATTTGCTGATCTTTTATGTACTAAAAACTACTTTATAGCCAATCAATAAATACTGTTAAACAATGTTATATTCATTAAAACATAATTATTAGGATTCTCATGTAACGATAATTTTTTTTTTACCACCATTCTAAAAGGACACTCAGGCAGTATCTTTAAAGTGACTTTCTGACAAGTCCCATTTCTACTAGTGATGTCGATCTGAACTTAAGGTCACTATTGTGACATCACAGTGTCTTACTGTGACATCACAGAAAGTGCCTTACTGTGACATCACAGACAGAAAGTGTCTTACTGTGACATCACATATAGTGTCTTAATGTCACACCACATATAGTGTCTTACTGTGACATCACAGATATTCTCTTAATGTGACACCATAGATAGTGTGACACCATAGTGTCTTAATGTGACATCACAGATAGTGTCTTAATGTGACACCATAGATAGTGTCTTACTGTGACATCACAGGTAGTCTCTTAATGTGACACCATAGTGTCTTAATGTGACATCACATATAGTGTCTTACTGTGACATCACATAAAGTGTCTTACTGTGACATCACAGATAGTGTCTTAATGTGACACCACTGATAGTGTCTTGATGTGACACCACAGATAGTGTCTTAATGTGACATCACAGAAAGTGTCTTTATGTGACACCACAGATAGTGTCTTTATGCGACACCACTGATATTGTCTTACTGTGACATCACAGATAGTGTCTTACTGTGACACCACATTGTGTCTTACTGTGACATCACATATATTCTCTTAATGTGACATCACAGATAGTGTCTTACTGTGACATTACAGATAGCTGATTTTATAGAATCTGTCTTATAATCATATTACTTGGCAAGAAATCCAAAATTCCCGGTAATCGAGATATAGATCGAAGTATTCAAACCCTTGGAATGAAATCAAACAGAAACCTCATGGTTTCATCAATATTTAATCCTCTAGGTTAAAATAACTCATCTTAATCTCACCCCAGGAAAAGACAACACACACAGAGTCCTGTAATTACCTCCACTAAACCCCAGATGTACACGCTACCGTCCTCTGATCCACTGAGGACATGGGTATCCTGGACATTCAGACAGCTATCCAGTCTGTAGTTATTGTTCTTATGGCCTTTGTACCTGAGTGAAAATCAGAAATTCCTTCATTTATTTCAAAAAATATTTAACATCAATTTAAATATTATCTTTTTAATGATTGGACATGTCTCCTGTGGTACAACACCTACTCATTGAGCATGTCCCCTAAAACCTAACACTTACCCACTGAGCATGTCTCCTATATTCTAACACTTACCCACTGAGCATGTCTCCTATATCCTAACAGTTACTCACTGAGCATGTCGCCTATATCCTAACACTTACTCACTGAGCATGTCTCCTATATCATTACACTTACTCACTGATCATGTCTCCTATATCCTAACACTTACCCACTGAGCATGTCTCCTATATCCTAACACTTACCCACTGAGCATGTCTCCTATATCATTACACTTACTCACTGATCATGTCTCCTATATCCTAACACTTACCCACTGAGCATGTCTCCTATATCCTAACACTTACTCACTGATCATGTCTCCTATATCCTAACACTTACCCACTGAGCATGTCTCCTATATCCTAACACTTACTCGCTGAGCATGTCTCCTATATCCTAACACTTACTCACTGATCATGTCTCCTATATCCTAACACTTACTCACTGAGCATGTCTCCTATATCCTTATAGTACTTACTCACTGAGCATGTCTCCTATATCCTAACACTTACTCACTGATCATGTCTCCTATATCCTAACACTTACTCACTGAGCATGTCTCCTATATCCTAACACTTACTCACTGAGCATGTCTCCTATATCCTTATACTTACTCATTAAACATGTCTCCTATATTCTAAAACTTACTCATTGAGCATCATCTCTCCCCCCTTCCCCCAAAACCCCGTTAAACCACCCCTGACCCTGGGAAAAAACCTAATTAGAACAAACTTTTTTTTGTTCGGGTTTTTATGAGGAAAATCCAAAAATTTCTTTTAAAAATTTAATCTTTTTAAAATTTATTTTTTAATTTTGGGGCCCCCCGGGTGAAAACAAAAAAGGAATTTCCTAAATCTTTTTTAATTAATTTTCCTATATTCAAAAACTTACTCATTAGCCCCCCCTTTTTTCCCTTTCCAAAGTTTATCTTGCCCGGGGGAAGGCGGAACCACGCCCCCCTGTGTTTAAACTGAGGGGGGAAACCCACCCCCTTTTTAAATGAAAAAATTTTTCCAAAAAAATTTTTAAAAAATTTTAAATTTTTTAATTTTAAAAACTAAAATCCCCAAAATTTCCCCCTAAATTGTTAAAAAAAAAAAAATTATTATTATTACTTAATTTCCCCCTTTTTCCCCCAAAAAGGGTTATTCTAAAAAACGGATGGATTTTCCTTTTTTTTTAAAAAAGTAACCCCTTTTTTTCTTTAAAAAAATTTTTTTTGTTCAAATTTTTTAAACAAAAACAAAAAAAATTTAAAACCCCCACTTCTTTTGTAATTTCTTTTGCCACTTCCATTAAATTTGTCCTAATCGTGTTTTACATCCAAACATAAACTTTATTATGCTATCCTTACCTGGATAGGTTCCATCTTCTTTGTGCGACAGTCCCAGATACGGACTGTACTATCTATGGACCCAGACAAGATCAGCGTCGACTCCTCATTGAATTTAACACAGTTCACAGTACCTATGTATAAATCAACATGTAAAACTCATTTATTCATCATTAGATACAGTAAATCAAATTGTTCCTTTTGATTGGTTCAAATGTCTTCCTATACAAAACATATAATCATACAAATTACACCAACACTACTCATTTTTCTGTTTAAATCTTTGTGGGTTTTTTTCATTCATCAAAGATAAAGGTTAATTAAGAAATCGTTTTCTATTCATAATCTAATTCTGTCATTATTTTAAATGACAAAACTTTCCAAATAATGATTACATTAGCTGTGTGACCTCTGTACTTGACAAATAATGATTACATTAATTACCTGCATGACCTCTGTACTTGACAAATAATGATTACATTAATTACCTGCATGACCTCTGTACTTGCGAACAGCTTTCCCTGTTGCTACATCAAACAACATGACAGTCTTGTCCATTCCTCCAGAGCATATCTGGCTGTTATCACTGGAAGACTGGGCATCCAGTACTTCATAGCCATGGCCTGTGTAGGTCTTTAGGGCGATACCTCTGTGAGGATTCCATAGTCGTACAGACTTGTCACTACCACAAGTCAGACAGTAATCCCCTCCAACTAAACATACAAAACATGTGTTACTAAAAAAATCAAACTAGGTTCAAAAGTTATAGAGCAAAAACATTTTAAATATTCCATATCTTTATAACTTTTCCCATTGGACAAGTCTCTACAAAGCCAGACACATATATTGCTCCAGTCAGAAGGTTCTTACTATCTATCTGCGATTTTATATTTTGTCTGCAACAGTTAACGTTGCACAAGCCAGTTAGACCTACTACCCGGTAATTAATTAATCATATATGCAATTTGTATAAAGCACATACTTAAACGATATGGAATATCATTACCAGAAATGAAAAATTGTGATTGACTGAGCAGTGGCTTCTGGCATTTTTTCTTCTTCTGAAAATGAATTATCAATAAGAAGGAATATCTGTCTCATTGTCATTAAAGGACTGTCATTGTTTCCCAATTTAGCAGAAATGTGTTGCTAAATTAATTAGGTAGACAAGAATACTGTATAGCAGGTTTTATGCCATTGGCATACAATAATTATAATAAATATATGATGGACAGTCACCTTATATGAACCTTAGAAATGTCTTTTTCCCCATAAGGCATAAGGAAAAGTATAAAAAGATTTTTTTTTCATATAAGTTGTCCACCCCCCCCCCCCCCCCATTTCTAATTTAGGGTTCATGACCACCCACCTGTATAATATATTTTTTCATATAAAATACTTTCCCTTCATAGCTCCCTAGCCTAGACTATTATTTCAAACAGGTAAAAGCAGAAAATCAATTTTGTTTGTCTAAAAAGAACCCGTTCTATTTATTTTCTTCTGGTCCAATTCCAATTCCTGTGCTCATACGACTCTGGACACAGTGACAAATATGTGTATATTTACATATTGATAAGATGTCATACCGTTAAATCTAACGGCCCTCACAGCTCCTTGTTTACAATTCACAGTTGAAATAAGCTTTTCTGGAAATTCTTCACCCATGTTCATGTAGTTTACTACACGGATCAACGTTATTGCAACGTTTGAATGTTTAGCAAGTATGCGATACAAGCGTTATTAAGACAGGTTGATTGTAAAGAATCAACGCCACTTTTCGGATAAAAATTAGAATTAAATAAAAAATGTTTCATCGTCATGAAATACACTGTTTTGGTTCCATATGCAAACATTAAAAACCATACTATTTTGATATAAATGGAATTCGATAACAAAATTTAATAGTATATTTTTTTCTAATTTTATTTTTTTTTCGTTCCGGAACGTATAATCGGTGGTAGAGAATTTGTGTATCCCGAGCCGAGCCCGAGCCGAAGACCCGAGCCCGAGCTTTGGATATTTCCGTTTTTCTCCTTCATTACTGAATGGATTAAAGTGATTTTTTCTACAAAGATTTGATTTCAGGTTTTAAATCAATCCGTGTAAGTGGATTTTCTTAAAATGTATTTTAACGTCCTAAATCGACGATTTTCATTTTTTAGGGGGAGAATTTGTGTAGCCCGCAATCAAGCGTGACTATTCATGTTTTTTGCTAATTATTTCCGATACATGCTATTATTGAGAAATATTACTAGATACAAACAACAAGTAAATATAGCTGATTCTAAAAATATAAATGTCAACATATATCTAATGTGACTTGATGTCAAATTTTGACATTTTTGTAACCGCGCCGACGATCAATGAACTCGCCGTGTTTACCGAGCTTTCACCGAGCCCGTGCTAAGGGCAGATAACTCTACCGATCCCGAGCTTTGTGACTGTACATTAGTAAAGCCTTTAGTGATATATGTGAGTAAGTTAACTAAGTTAGGTGATTCTGTACTATGTTCAACGCCAAGCACAACAATAGTTTCTCCAGTGAAATCTGATCAAATCTCTCCCCTCCATGATATTTCTGACATCGGTACTCCTAAAAAGCCCAAACCTAGGTCTAGATTATCTTTAACAAATAGGAGATTATCAAATATAATGGAAGATGATAGACCGTCAATTTGTAAGCCAGTAGAAACAAAACGTATTTGGATGGATAACGATAAGAGTACAATAAGTTTTAAAGAAAAAGATGATATTTTAAAGGATAGAAAATTATGCGGAAATACTATGTGTTATGTTCAGGGCATTTAAGAGAAACAATTTAGGTATAACTAAGCAGAAAGATCATTTGTCAGCGTCCTTAGAAATGCAGGTAAGTTCATCATACGGGGAAAATAGGAAAATCTTAAAAACAATTTTACCTAGCATACAACAGCAAACAAATGGGGTTGACTGTGGGGTTTTTGCCATCGCTAATTTAGTCGAGTTTTGTTTTAATGGGTTTAAAGGTAGTGAAGAAATAGAATTCGACATAGATTATATGAGACAGCATCTAGTAAATTGAATTTTAAATGGTAGGTTTTCTAAATTTCCAAAGAAAAAACTTAGTAAATACAGAAAAAAGAAAGTTTCTCAAGCCTTAACTTATGATATTTTTATCGATTGTGAGTCAGATGGATGTCATATTTCTAATGTTTTTGATGATATGGTAAGTTGTGACGCTGGTTGCGATAGGTGGTTTCACAATAGATGTGTTTGTGATCAGTCAGATTTTCATTTTTCAAGAGACAGTTTCGTTTGGCATTGTACTAAATGTTCGAAAATTCAAACTAGAATACAATAGGAAAATAGTACTGTAGTTGTATTAAAATCATGCATTGATGAAAATATTTTTTACTAAAAGAAATAGCTTTAGTAACAGATGAAAAGTAAACGAGTGAATTGGTTTATAACACAAATGAAAACTTTATTTTCTACGTAAAAAAATACAAAAGTACATATGGTGATAAAAATATTTTAATGTGATAAACAATAATGAAAAGATGGGTAAATATATATAAAATCATTAAAATAAAATGATATGGGCTCTTTGTAGAACTGCGTCCTCGTCGCAGAGCCCGGAAACATTCTTATACCAGAATGGCTAAACGTTCTACAAAGCTCGGGATCGGTAGAGTTATCTGCCCTTAGCACGGGCTCGGTGAAAGCTCGGTAAACACGGCGAGTTCATTGATCGTCGGCGCGGTTACAAAAATGTCAAAATTTGACATCAAGTCACATTAGATATATGTTGAAATTTATATTTTAAGAATCAGCTATATTTACTTGTTGTTTGTATCTAGTAATATTTCTCAATAATAGCATGTATCGGAAATAATTAGCAAAAAACATGAATAGTCACGCTTGATTGCGGGCTACACAATTTCTCCCCCTAAAAAATGAAAATCGTCGATTTAGGACGTTAAAATACATTTTAAGAAAATCCACTTACACGGATTGATTTAAAACCTGAAATCAAATCTTTGTAGAAAAAATCACTTTAATCCATTCAGTAATGAAGGAGAAAAACGGAAATATCCAAAGCTCGGGTTCGGGTCTTCGGCTCGGGCTCGGCTCGGGATACACAAATTCTCTACCACCCGTATAATCGCCGAAAAACTATTAGAAAACCTGCATCTTGCAAAATGGCGGCGTCCTCTGATTTCTACTTACGATATTATGTTGGACATAGAGGGAAATTTGGCCACGAATTCCTTGAATTTGAATTTAGACCTGATGGTAAGCGATAGATTATAGATGGCAGAATTTGTATGCTTCGTTTAGAAACATTGTGATTTAAATGTGTAGAGTAATGAGCATCGAAATTCTTCTCCGGTGTCAATCGGGGCACAACGTGTTTGAATCGAATTTCTAGCAAATTTAAAATCGATTACAGTATTCACGCGTCGCACGAACCTGAATGTGCAGAAATTGTGATCGCAACATTTGTAGTTACTCGTGTTTACATAAGTGTTTTAGTAATAATGCTATTCAATGAAATCTCAGGATTTCCGCAATGTCGAAATCCAATCCAGCAACATGAAAAACCATAAACAATGAAAGGAATCAACGAAAAGGAAATTGAGTAAAAAAAGTCTGACCGAGAGATTTGATGATATTTCATTTGAAATAATAGAAAACATGATAATGTCATTTCATATGGATCAATTTGTTTACGTTTTCGCCTTTGGTTAACATTATCGCTGGGGATAATCCGTGTACATGATTAATTAAGAGCATGGATGTAGGTTGAAATTATATTAACTTTACATCTCTGCTTCTGTTTTCAGGAAAATTGAGGTATGCCAACAACTCAAACTACAAAAATGACACCATGATCTAATAATTTGTATGCATCTTTGACCCGTTCTATTTATTTTCTTCTGGTCCAATTCCAATTCCTGTGCTCATACGACTCTGGACACAGTGACAAATATATGTATATTTACATATTGATAAGATGTCATACCGTTAAATCTAACGGCCCTCACAGCTCCTTGTTTACAATTCACAGTTGAAATAAGCTTTTCTGGAAATTCTTCACCCATGCTCATGTAGTTTACTGCACGGATCAACGTTATTGCAACGTTTGAATGTTTAGGAAGTATGCGATACAAGCGTTATTAAGACAGGTTGATTGTAAAGAATCAACGCCACTTTTCGGATAAAAATTAGAATTAAATAAAAAATGTTTTATCGTCTTGAAATACACTGTTTTGGTTCCATATGTAAACATTAAAAACCATACTATTTTGATATAAATGTAATTCGATAACGAAATTTAATACTATATTTTTTTCTAATTTTATTTTTTTTCGTTCCGGAACGTATAATCGCCGAAAAGCTATTAGAAAACCTGCATCTTGCAAAATGGCGGCGTCCTCTGATTTCTACTTACGATATTATGTTGGACATAGAGGGAAATTTGGCCACGAATTCCTTGAATTTGAATTTAGACCTGATGGTAAGCGATAGATTATAGATGGCGGAATTTGTATGCTTCTTTTAGAAACATTGTGATTTAAGTGTGTAGAGTAATGAGCATCGAAATTCTTCTCCGGTGTCAATCGGGGCACAACGTGTTTGAATCGAATTTCTAGCAAATTTAAAATCGATTACAGTATTCACGCGTCGCACGAACCTGAATGTGCAGAAATTGTGATCGCAACATTTGTAGTTACTCGTGTTTACATAAGTATTTTAGTAATAATGCAATTCAATGAAATCTCATGATTTCCGCAATGTCGAAATCCAATCCACAACATGAAAAACCATAAACAATGAAAGGAATCAACTAAAAGGAAATTGAGTAAAAAAAGACTGATCGAGAGATTTGTTGATATTTCATTTGAAATAATAACATGATAATGTCATTTCATATCCATGGATCAATTTGTTTACGTTTTCGCCTTTGCTTAACATTATCGCTGGGGATAATCCGTGTACATGATTAATTAAGAGCATGGATATATATTGGTTGAAATTATATTAACTTTACATCTCTGCTTCTGTTTTCAGGCAAATTGAGGTATGCCAACAACTCAAACTACAAAAATGACACCATGATCAGGAAGGAGGTAATCTAGCATCTAATTTATTTTGTATGCATCTTTGAGTAATTGCTCGTATTGACCTTTGGTTAATTTAATTACCTTATAAGTTTGGGTATAAAGAGCAGATCAATCTCCCACCATTTGAATGTGTAAGTCTGACTTGATGTGCTTTACTATAGCTCTATTAGCCACTTTCCAACTATCCTTCTCCTCATAAATCTACTCCATACTTTTTGAACCTATATTTGTGCACCAGTGTTTTTCCTATCTATTTAGTTTGGGGTTATATATGTGACACCATTCTCAATGGAAAAAAACCCTTATTTTTCCAACATGTACATACATCACAAAAAGTTTACCCCAATTTCTTGCTAATACTGAACAAAAACTCACTTGTGTGCTAATATCCTGAACTGACTAAGAAAACACTGTGCATATACGTACTAGTACTATAAATATTAAATAGTATGCATTTCAATTTGTTAGTGTTAATTAGAAGTTAATTCCTAATAAAGTGATTTCTTTAGATGGCATTTGTTTTCTGTATCTATGTTTAAACCATTAACAAATTCTAACACAATGATACATCTATATTTACATGAGAATTTCAATAAAATAAACAAATCTTACTCAACTTATCAACTGGTCCATAGACATGTTGATTGTACCAATTTTTTAGTAGTAGATCATGATCATGATCATGATTATTTAATGAACAATGATTATATATCCATAACTTGTAAAACTCAGCAAATTTAAAAATCACATGTACACCTTAGTAAATTCAGATGAATTTATATTTAAATACAAAGGAGACAGAATAAACTCTGACATAGAATCCCTATCATACACTTGGTTTATATGTACATGTTGTAACACAGAAACCCATCCCAACAGTCTGTACTATACATGTTTATGATATTCATATTGAATAGTAATTAAACCTGTGGGTTGGGAATTTGTGCCATCTCCCTTAAGTTCCTCACTATCAACCAAAAAGAGGAATCTAGGTATTTAAAATCTTAGTCAATGTCGTGTCAAATGAAGTGGACAAGAAGTACTTCAGTATGTAGTACATATTATATACTACTGTATGTTATTTTTGTGTCTTTGTCAGAGGATCATACAAGTTTACAACTAAGTAAAAACCTCTCTAACTAGAACCCTCATTACCTGAATACCCTGCATTTACCTGAATACCCTGTATTCATCAAACTCGGCCACTTAGTCCCGACTGTTTCCTTATACAATAACATTCTTCGTAATCAAACCATCTATTCCTCAAACTGCTATTCGTTGAATACTCGCCAATTATCCCTGTTCCTTCCAAATCATAATAATTTTACCCTGTATTTGTCGAACAGGAACCATGATTTGCCTGTGTCACACTTGACCGTGCTGATCGACAGCGCCTGGTGTTTGTACAAGTGTTGAGCAGGATAATTGATACCACCGGGATTAATATTGGCTTGATAGCATATCTGTACCTTTATTTGGTACATAATAAAACTGCTTTGTGGCTGCATTTCTAAGAAATTTGTGAATATTCAGAAAGTAACAATTTTTGAATATTCAGAAAGTAAAAATTTGTGAATATTCAGAAAGTAAAAATTTGTGAATATTCAGAAAGTAAACTGCTGATCGACTGGGAGTGTACACATATTTTTCAGACAAATTAATTTATCATTTGTATGTGTGTACAACTGAATTGTGTGTTGTTGAAGCTTCTCATGTGCATATTTCATTATTAGTTAAACTGTTATTAAATGTTGTAAACTGTGCTATGTCTTAGTATTTTCTTTACAACTAAGTATTATGCAATGTTACACCAATATTCCCATAATAGAGCGGTACTGTGAATGACATTTTTACTTTTTCCTCTTGTGAATTTGTTATAAAAGTATTAAAATATCATTTGTATAAGTGATAATCACATTTCGTCAAATTATCAATTAACATGGAACATTCATGAGAATTAAATATGTCATTTACGGAGCTGTTTGTGAATGAATCATTGTCTACCAAGACGAGACGCACAGGTAATGTACTATATACATATCATACACGACCCACATTTTGACCAACCTCTGATTCCTCGAATACCCTGTATTCCTTGTACAATCAACATGGGTTCATGGAGTTACAGTGTGTTAAAGGTTTTACTGTACACATTGGAATCTTGTTCTTTTGATATACACACTGTATGTAAGTATGTAAGTATAATGTCATGCATCACACATTCAGTATTTTCTTTCTGTTTGATGAAAGGCATTTGTACACAAGTCAGTAATGGAGGAACTCAAGCGTATCATTGAGGACTCTGAGGTGATCCAGGAAGATGATGCTGTTTGGCCATCACCTGACCGAGTGGGCAGACAGGTATGTTCTACAGTAATCATTTTGGTTCAATGATATGTGCGTAAAACTTTACATAAATTCTAATGTTGAATAAAATAAATTGTCAACAAAATGGCCTCCATACAGATCTGTATCATGAATTTTGATTGGTTGTAATTTCAATATTGGCCAATTATTTTGAGATAGGTATGTAGGTAAAGTATAACACAATATATGCTGACCTTCATTTTCTGATTTGATAATATGGCTGCCATTTACTAGCAAACTTTACTTTTGTTCTATCTATCAAATTGATACAAAACTTGGAGGAAAGGATCAGTATAGAATTTGAACATGCTTTAAAGTTGAATAGAAAAAATATTGCAACTTCTGTTTGGTTGAAATATAGATAGTGTCTGATTTTGATGAAAATTAATATGTATGTAGATCATGACACAAGAAAGACAATGCCAACATCGATGTGGTTGTGATTGGAAAAGATGAGTGCCATTTGTTGCCTTCTGAACAAAATTTAATATTTTTCCAATTTCAATCTAATTTGGTGTTTAGATGTATAAGGCCTATAGATAAATATTGGACTTCCATAAGGTTCATTAGTAACTGCTGGGTAGTTTTGATGTCATGTGTCAATCATTACCTGTTTTATCATCAATTCATATGTCTGAATATAAATACTGTTTTTTCAGGAGCTTGAAATCGTAATTGGAGATGAACATATTTCTTTCACAACATCCAAAATTGGATCACTTGTTGATGTCAACCAGAGCAAGTATGTATACATATATGATTCATTATCTGATTTAGCTAAAACATTGTTTCATACATTATGTAGTAATTGTCGAAAGTTATATTATAAAGTGACCAGAAAAGAAAAAAAGTCAATCAGTGATCTGTCTCATAACTTATACATGTAATTGGTTGGATGCCAGTTATTTTTTATTATATATCATCAATTATATGACCTTTTGGGCTGTTTGGAATCATAACTTACTGATATAAAACTGTATTGATGTTTGATGTTTCGTTCACGCAGAGATCCTGAGGGCCTGAGGACATTTTACTACCTTGTACAAGATCTCAAATGTTTGGTCTTCTCTCTCATTGGACTTCACTTCAAAATCAAACCTATCTAAGGCATGTGTCAGAAGGAGTGCTGGCTGCAGACTGTCGGCAGGAATCTGTTAGCTGGCTGGGGGAAGAGAAAAACAATGGCTGCTATCTGGAATCTTTATGATGATATTGCATCAATGACTGATATGTTTGTCAAGTTGTGATGACAGGGACATTTACCAGAAAACTTTTAAAGTCATCATTGAACATTTGTTGGAGATGAGGATACTTCTAGTGACAGTGTTTTTATAGGTCTACTTGAGTATTATTTTGAGGACCAGAGACAGCCGTCGTGTTTTTATAGGTCTACTTGAGCGTTATTTTGAGGACCAGAGACAGCCGTCGGGACAGGGAGGGATTTTATGTTCTTTTATGTACTTCCATTTTTGACAGCAACACATCTAAATTTCATTGTTTGTAAAATCTTACATTTCTAAACACTGATAAAAGTTACTCATTTATCATCTGTTTGTCATTTCATATGTCTTTTAGATAAAGAATATAATACATTAGTGAAGAATTTATTGTCATTTTGTCAGACTACAATATACATGTTTTCTGTACATATAGCTTTGAGAAAAGGGTTTTCATGAAGGGTTTTGTTATTTCCCCCTCATCAGAACCAAGGAACTATAAATGATATTTGTGTTATGTCAGGGGTGGAGTGGAGACACAATATCCCTATAAGTTGAGTTTGGTACTGATCCTGATAAAACTGCTGTGGATCCTAAAAGATACCAGAGGTCTCGCGTAAAAATCCAGGTAATGAGTAAGGAGGAGTGATCCCAACACGGAGTTTCGTCCAGATTCCTTGAGTTGTTTACATGTTTCAACTAGAAGGTAGTTGTCATCAGAACAACAATAATTGTGTTTAATTCCCTGTTGGCAGGTTTATGGGATCTTTGATCAAAAGATCCAATTTCTCCTTGTCTATAGTAGCTCTACAATCTGAGGTTTGGGCCTTACCAAACACTTTTGAGAGTTCATGATCATTGTTTTATGAGTCAAAGCCAGGTCTGTTCGAGGTATACTTCTTCTACGCTGCTTTTTTTTTAATGTGTTTTATATAATGGACAACCATAACTTTGTGAAAATAAAACAACAAAACAAGACATTGTTTCATTAAAATGACCAACAATGGACATACAAGTTGACTTGTTAATACTTATAAAATTAATTGTTATTATATCATCAATATAAGGTTGAAAGTGTATCGTATCATCAGTGATGTAAATATATGTATCGATTTGTAGCTCTGTATCGTTACACCCCTACTTTTGACCTTTGACCTTTATGAAAAGAAAAGCTTGTCCAGGCTCCATTTCCTACACTACTGCTCACTTGAACTTCATACTTCAGATGATCTAGGTGAGCATACTTCAGATGATCTAGGTGAGCATACTTCAGATGATCTAGGTGAGCATACTTCAGATGATCTAGGTGAGCATACTTCAGATGATCTAGGTGAGCATACTTCAGATGATCTAGGTGAGGTGGTGTGCAAAAGTAGATAATTTTGATAAGATATTATTAAATAATTACCCAGTAGTACATTGTGTCTCGGATGAGATTTCTTAGTGAAACAGCACCACTTACAGGTATACATCTAGCAAACTTATTTGCAGTAGTAACACTGACATTGATTAAAAAAGAAATAAAAAAAAAATGCCTATTGAATATGTTGGTTCTGTCAAACATTCAGTGTCTTACATGAGATATATTGTGGGATTGTAGAGCCTTTATTAGGGCACCATGAGGTCAAATGGTAATTGTTGGGCTAACCCCAGAAGATTTTTAATTTAAACCTGTCTAATGGTATTGCAGACCTGCCAACTACTACTATTTTATAGTAATCTTTACTATTTTGTGGTGGTCGTTACTCTTTTTTCTCTCGAAATAGTAGCAAATTACTCTTTTTGATGCAATAGATTTGGCAAGAATTGTTAAGAATTACTCTTTTTTTGCTCAAAAATGGGCCAAATTACTATTTTTGAATTTGAAAGGTTGGCAGGTCTGGTATTGTGAGTGAGGTTCATGAGTTTGTACCCAGAAAAAACCCAAGAAAGATATTATTCTTAAGGAATATGTTATTGACACTCTAAATTAAGACATCTGTGTAAAACAAAACTTGAACACTAATCACAGGTTCTCTTCTGTCTGTTAATAAACAATCCTTCTTGTTGCTCTAACTTGAGAAGTATCAGAAGGTTTCTCAGGATTCTCTTCGTTCCTATATTCAGATATATTATATACGTATCTGCTATATTTCCATCTTTGATTTTGTGGCTAACTGGGGAAAGAAACTGGACAATATTAGTTGATTTATATAAGAAAGTATCTGATACTTAATGGTTCTTTCATGGATTTCATGTGAAGGTTTCTCTTGTCCCTAGTGTGTGCTCAATTCTGAGACAGATCAGGAAAGTGACCGACCTTTGTGACCTAGTAGTGCATCGTCAAATTTTGGACTAATCACATAGTCATGATGATTGACAGCTGACTCTCTTGGATTTTGAGAGTTGTAGATTGGTACTGCTGTTTCTTCTGTGGATCTGTCTCAAATAACATTGATTCCTAATGGTCCCAACTTGTGCCTAATCTGATATAGACTGATGGAACTATGGATATCAACCATACCAGGTACTGAAATAGTGAGTTAGTATTATATGTCAGGTGGTGGGGATAAAACATAGATATTGTACAAATGGAAGCAATATGATGGACATCAATCATACTGGATTAGATGCTAATACAGATTGAGAAAACAAAACCTGAACAGAAACGGACCTACAGGGTGATTAGAAGTAGGACCACCCAGGAGATTACCAACTTATAACCATACAATCTTGAGTCTGAAGGTATGTTATGAAAACATTCATGATGTCGGTATTAACCTTGAGGCAAACCCTGACCTTTGCTATCTGGTTAGGTTTGCAGTGAGTCGAAACTTTTATGTTGGGTCTGTCTCATACACTACTTGTAACTGTGACTTCATGCTTAAATTAGGGCATTGGTTCACCTAGCCCCAGTTTCCTCTGACCCCGACAACAGATTTAGACATTCAGACAAATAACGTTAGATACCAGGTATGTCTAAGTCTCATGTCAAGGCCAGAGAAAATTCAGGCTATTGTTCTAGATGAGGCGATGTGTCCTGTACCATAGGTAGGTCACTCTGACCAATATTTTGACCTTTGACCTGCATCAAAGTTTGTCCGGACTCAATCTGCTACTGTACTTGTAATTTAAACTTCCTACTAGGGGTGTGGGTTTTTATTTGTGGAGTAGTGTGTCGTGTTCACATTTTGACTTGCATCAAAGAAAAATGTTTTCCTGTCTGTATTTACTACACTACTTAAGTTATCAGCGAAACTTACCTAGGTGAATTGATGTGTCATGTATAAAAAATGGGTCACCCTAACCTACATTTTGATCATCAATCTACATAAAGTTAAAAAATGCTTGGGCCTGATCTCCTGCACTTCTTGTCACTGGAACTTCATCCTTGGGGCATGGGTACACTAGCCCGAGTTTCCTACACCAGACATGGTGTCAGGGCCAGAGGAAACTCGGGCTAGGGTACACTTGAACTGACTTTCTGATATTGCCAAGTAAAACTAGTGTTAGTCTTGAAAAGTGGAATTCATTGACACTGATTCCACCAAAAATGATGGGTCTATCAGTGTGTAGAATTAGTTACTACACAAATAAAGATTGCCATCATCGGTGCATTATTGTATGAGTTCACTATGTCATGCAGTGGGTGACTGAAAATTACCCAAATTAATTTGATTAAAATGGATTGCATAAGAAAGTATACCTAATCATATCTGACTTTGGGGACTAATCCTTTGAAGCAACACCGAAATGTATACAAATTGTAGGAACAAGGAACAAAAACATGCAAATGATTCTGTAGTATTCTATTTCATAAAATTGCTAAGTATATGTATAAAAACCTATTGACTAATAATAACATTGATACCATCATCGGGAACCCACGACACACCGCTCTTCGTTACTCTACGTTAGATGCAAACGTAAGAGTGGTATCTCGTGGGTTTCGGACGATACATGGATACATACTAATGTAAAGCCAAGACTCTGTCAAATTGTCGGAAGGCATATCATTCATATATCTTACCTCATTAGAATATTCAATAAATATAAGTACAATCTGTTCCATATCAAAAGAACTTGGCACAAAATTTTAACCAATTTTCCATATAAGCCTATGCATTGTATTTATCAATTAGGGACCTTGGTGAGGTCAATATAGTTATATATGAATATAGATTTGAAAGTGCAAAGTCCCTGTCTTCAATATCACTTTCCATTAAACAACCTGAAATTATTCTAATATAAATTAATTAAAGGTGAAGTTTGATTTAAGATAAGATTTTGAAATTTGATTGGCATATGTACAATCACCCGTCTATAATCTACTATTAACCACAGAGGTTCATACTAGGAGTTTGTTCCCTTTATCCATCCTACCTATAGCTATATAGAAAATGAACAGAATTTCCATTGTGCCATATAGATATTTCTTTCTGTTAATTTATGAAAACAAATTATAATAATTTTCTTAAATGAGCAAACATGTACCAAATAGAAATGTTCACATAATCTTCTGTAATATTTATAGATATATATATACTGTAAAACCAACTAGCCATAGTATCGGGGCCAGAGAAAACATGGGGCTAAAACCAAACATGACAGGAATGGCATCTGTAGTGAATTGTTTATTTTCAGTAAATATGATACATGTATTATATAGTATGGACTTAATTAACTTAATTAACAGAAATAATGTGGTCATTCCTGTCACCACAGGTACTTGGATTAGTTAGCCCATCCCACCATAAAAACACTGGAACTTGAGCAAGACTATTACATGTATGTGGAACTCTTGCAAAATGTGAGCAAGACTATTACATGTGGAACTCTTGCAAAATGTCCACTAACGTTAGATCTTAAAATGTATTTTTATGGAATAATGTGGCATTGCTTTTTTAATGCCAGTTTGTAACTAGAGTACAGTGTATATCATGAAGACCATCTTCGCTAGCCAAGGCTTCTGATTACGTTACACTACACGAACCCTTGGCGGATATAGGCGTCAGTTCTGGCCCTCTAGCGGAGATTCAAAATTACCACTCTTTACGCATGAAATTTTCGACCAATCAAAACGAGCGTTACCGATTTACTTCATCTGTGATGTTAACAAACACACATGGAGGCTTGTGTCATTTCGATGAGATATGTGATCAATGACTTAAATAGATTTATCAAACACTGCGAATGTTCCCCTAAAGATTGTATGTCTCTGTATATAGGTAAAATGCCATGACATAGTCGACATTGTAGCTCTGTACTGGGTGCCGCAATTTTTGTTTACTGCGAAACCAAGCCCGAGTGTAAAACGCGATTTGATTGGATGCCCTGGGATTCCAGGGCGCGACGGTTTGAACACGACTATATCCGCCAAGGGTTCGTGTAGTGTAACGTAATCAGAAGCCTTGGCTAGCGAAGATGCATGAAGACTAACTTATTGTTATCATCAAGGTGCAATAGTGTGAAGCTTATTACTGAACTATGAAGTTGTAATCTTTTTTGCATTTTCTATCATTTTCATCAACAACAAAATACACGTGGTCGGTCATTGTGAAAGTAGGCTATTTGTAAACATCACCCAGGCAACGATAAGAAAAGTAGCGATTTTGTCTGCGCGCGCAACAGGTGTCATGATGGCGTCTGACCAGAACGTTGGCTTCTGTAACGACCGATAGGAAGGCTGAGAAGGGATGTAAACATTCAGTGATATTGCTGTTTTAATAGAATTTTCACACGATGGTAAGTTGTTTATTGTTTTTGTTCTAGTTTAATTGTAATTCCTGCTTGACTTGATAATGAATTTGTGTTGTCTTTACTTGTCTTGTAAGGGCGGTACTTACTGCACAGATCGGCAAAGTTAACGCTACAGTATGTGCAGTCGAAGTTAATTACTGTTTAACCATGATAAAAGTTAACAGTTTACTATAACATACATTAGCTGTTGTTCTTGAAAATGTATCACTTAATGCAATAGGTTAGATTTAGGACGATGCTTGATTTCAAGCAACATTTATAAACAATAGCATAGGCCTACCGTACGATCGCGACTGATCAGTAAAAATAATGACCGGTAGGAATATATATGATCCCGAAATGTCCAAGTTCGTCTCACAAAAATAGAAAAATACTGATTTGCCTAAATATTAGAAAGAATTTGTTTTGATAGAAAAAACTTGACGTTTGAAACAGCCTGTCGCCAAATGCCCTGCCCGTGCCAGTCATTGAACTTGTGATCTCTCGCTCTCAATGTAAATATCCTACCACTAGATTTAAGAGAACTTTTCCCACTGTATAAAGTCTGACTTAATAAGATGACATTAACTCTCTATTTTTACACTATTCACTCCATCACAAAATATTTGCACTTGATTGAAGATGATTACTTTCACCAATTACAAATCATATCAATTGGGAATTTATGTATAATTGATATTTTTCACCTCAACTATGAAAAAGAAGTTGCCTAACTTCTTCAGTTGGATAGATTAAATATATGTGAGTTTCATGAAGATTGTTAGATTTTTTTTATTATACCATGTGTTTTATGAGCATAATAATGTGTCTAATAAGCCATTTTTGGCTCTTATCTCTTATCCACTGTACAAGACAATTGTGATTTCATGTAAATATCTGTATCATTTCAATCTTGACGCAATGTGTAAGTAAAACAATTGAATTTGAACTGTGTCCATGCTCTCGTCAGAATTTGTTTAAACGGTATTACGACGATTTTTGTAAGTCCTACAGTCAGAATAAAATCTGTGGAACATATTTGTCCTAATAAGGGCGCATGACACAGGTAATTGACTGCACATGGGGTGCTTATTAAGGTTCGTTATTCTGAAGTTTTATGAAACCGTTTATACCTTATAGCAGAATACCAAAGGCTTTGGAAACTGTAAAATATTTGGTTATAAAAATATTCCAAATGAAGATACCTATTCATTAACATTTATTCAGCTAGATATCAATAATATATTCCTGTAAGATTGTATAAGCTTAGACAATGTGGCAAAGACTTCTGTTCAGTGACTAATTTTGCTAAAGAAAATCGAACTGAAAAAGTAGCAAAACATTTTCACATAGATCATTACTTTTTAACACCAGTTTGACACTCAGTCAAATGTTGTTGTTTTTCTTAGAAAAAAAGGTAAGGGTGCCCTAATTACCAGGTAGGTCAAATACTGTATGTGCATATCTGTATTTCTATGTGGTAATGTTGAAAACAACATACAACACTATATTTAAAACTACCCTTTATGATGTCTGGTGTCCCTTTGTCAATAAGAAAGAAAGATGAATCGTAGGTTCTTAATGCAGCTGATATTGAAATACTTCATACATGTACCTGTAATGCCAGGACATCGGTATAGTCCATGGTCCAGTCCTTTGCCACAATAAAATCAGTGTTAAACAAACTTTAACTGTTTGAAGGTATCACTACTTTAATTCTGAGTACTATTGTTTTGCCTTTTTTTCATACAGGTTATTTGATATAAATTCAATAAGCAAAACCCATATTGTCACCATTTTTGGGATACCTCAAGATGTCAAGCAATGTTTTTCAAAGAACAAAGAATTCAAAGTTTATAGGCATATATGATTTATATGAGATGGTACATATTATCTATATCAGTACCATCAATCCCAAGAAAATTGTGCACTTGGGAAAGCAAGAATTTCTAAAATTCTGAAAATTCTCGAAAAAGATTCATGATAGGAACCATTTTGAGTCAGCAATTATACTTAGGGAGAATGAATAGGATGCTCAGACCAGAAAAATGTAAAAAGAAAAAGATATGAAATAATTTTTTTATTGTTTTTAAGTAGAATTCACGAACAATTTCATTGCTTAAGGATTTCAGTTAATTCTGGCGAATACTAATTTTGAATGGTAAACAAAGTTAGTTTTTAAGTTCAACTTGATCCATGGATTATATTCATTACTTAAGCTAATCTGAGAAAATAATGTTATATAAAAAAAATAGTTATTCTTAAAATGAAGGCTAACCAGCAGGTATTTTTTCGTAATATGGGCATGGTACGTACATAAGTGTCTGGTAAAAGGACATGTATCTGAGAACCCTTGATCCACCCTCATGTCGTGATAACAGTTGAGTCAGACTGTACAAAGCTGCCTGGAAACCATACAACTGTTCATTTCTTGTCCGCTAATCTACCATAGGTGTGGAAAAATCAAATTTAAACATCATTGAAGGATTTGAAAAGACATATTCTTATCATGGATGTAATTTTATTTAAGGATGGCGTTTATTATGTAGAGGTAAATATAAAGTTATTGACAAATCCTTGGAGCTTTGTAAAGCCAGAACATATCCTGAATAGAAGTATTCATAAAGAGAAATCTAAGGGCCGTACATTATATGTGTTTGATAAGTAATTTATTGCTGGCTGGTTCAATGGCACAGGAAGATTCTGTTGACTGAAATAATTATTACTTTTTTTTTTAAAGATTTGTGTATTCATCCTACTTATGAAGGAAATGTACTATCTTGTTGCTGGTATATTTTCTTGGGATATAATTTCTCCATGATTATATATCATGGTATTATAATAATTTAGTACAAAAATACAGGTATAATTATTGTTGTGGTTATATCGTCCAGTACTGCTCAGCTGTTGGTATAATGATCACCTATTATTCAGGTGATTGGCCAACACAATAGAAATGAATATGTAGATATGAAATGAAGCCGTCTGGGAGAATGTTTATCAGGTATGTCTTGATTTACATATTAAACAGAAGGAAACCTCTGTATTAAGTTTACACTTCTTGTCCAGTGTAGTGCGGCCATTTACCAATTACTATATACATGTATATAATGTCAACATGTCACTGGAGTCAAACAGCTCAGTAAATCTTTTATCTGGAAACAATACCATCTAAACAAGGTATATTGACAGTTAAAACCATCACATTCATTTAACATTAGTAATATAGTTTATGTTTATTCTGTTACAGAATTAAAGAATGATTTGGAGGAAGAGGAAGAAAAGAAGTAAGAATATTTTGTGCTGACGTAGGACGATACAGATTAAGCTGTCATCATGGCTGATGGCAACTATAAGTGTCATGATTGTCACATGAATTTTGAATCTATGCAACTTTTACAAAAACACAAGAAAAAGTTTTGTGTTGGTGGGAATATTGGTGATCCAGACAACCTCCTGTTGAGAAAGGGACTGTGGTCAGCAGGTAGCCCATCCCCACCTCCTCATTCTCCTGATGTGGTAAGTACTTCATCCTCATAGCTTGTATTTTAACTTAGAATAGGAAAACCTACTTTAACAAACATATATTTTCTTTCATCAGCTTACTCTTAGAGGATAGATAAAACCACCAAATTGTATGTGTAGTTAGAAGTGGAATCCTAGACTATACAGTGCATTCCGCTTAATCGGGTTGCCTATTTGTGGGGGCTTTTTACCCGATTAACCGACTTACCCGATAAGCCGAAATGCACGTCGCCATCTTGGATTTGGTCCGTAATGGTTGTCAGACTTGGGTCGATTTTGGATGAAAATATTTGCGTTATTATTGTTAATAAACGGTGATTTTGTTTGTGCTTTTACTGATGTCAAATTGTCAGATTACTATTACTAATTTTATAAAAATGTGTGTATAAAAATAACAAAACCTTAATGATTTTCTTATTCGCGGCACAGTACAATCGTAGCACCTCAAATCAGGGGGTCATACATCCCTGTTTCATCCATGTGTTCCTAATTTGACATACGATCTAAGGACTTGCCGACAATTACAGCTAAAATCATTTATGTTTATCATAGAGACATTCTTATGTTCGCTTTGAAGTTTAAAATATTCCATATTATTTCCAATTACCAAAGCACAGAGATCGGAGAAACAGAGTTTATTTAGGTCGTTTCATGTGGTATAAATTTATACGAACTTGACATTGGGAGTCACTGATAAAAACAAACCGAAATCCAATGTAATGTTTTTTATTAACCAGTTCTAATCCTTACCTGAATAGGAATTATGAGCTAACGTCGGGCGTCTGTCATTTTACTGCTTGCTACTGATTTTTAACTCACCTGTGTACCGGTGTCGTCACATTTCCCCGTGGCGAACCCCTCACTTTGGATTCGCCACATACAGTAAGCGGTGATATCAATCGATCTGTAGCAATATCAGACCCAGGTCAAAACCTATTGTTTTGGTTTCTGCTTCGAAGATTTTACATCCCAGACGTAAAAGTTTAATTGTCTAGTCGCTTAATTATGCTTTTAAAACCCCATTACGTTTTGCCTGCTGCTGACTCTAAAAATAACATTTAATTTTACCCACAATTCTTAGTCGACTTCCTGTTGGGGAAAAACCACACGAGGCAGAATCAACAACAACACAGTTCTGAACATAAAAAACCCCGACATAACATTACCGTTTAAGGTAATATTTAACCGTTTTTTTGACATTTTAACCATCAAAATTACACTATTTGTTTATAAATGTCTAAAACTTAAAAGAAATACGCGATGACTTTCGTGAAAATCGGAGCATTTCAATTTTTTGTCCCGATTGTTCTATTCGAATAACCGAAAAATACGACTTTTCCAACCCAATTAAACGAATTTTTTTAACATGATTAAGAGAAAATGGTTTTGGTTTTTGAAATTTTACCCTTGGAGCTTTGTAAAGCCAGAACATATCCTGAATAGAAGTATTCATAAAGAGAAATCTAAGGGCCGTACATAATATGTGTTTGATAAGTAATTTATTGCTGGCTGGTTCAATGGCACAGGAAGATTCTGTTGACTGAAATAATTATTACTTTTTTTTTTAAAGATTTGTGTATTCATCCTACTTTTGAAGGAAATGTACTATCTTGTTGCTGGTATATTTTCTTGGGATATAATTTCTCCATGATTATATATCATGGTATTATAATAATTTAGTACAAAAATACAGGTATAATTATTGTTGTGGTTATATCGTCCAGTACTGCTCAGCTGTTGGTATAATGATCACCTATTATTCAGGTGATTGGCCAACACAATAGAAATGAATATGTAGATATGAAATGAAGCCGTCTGGGAGAATGTTTATCAGGTATGTCTTGATTTACATATTAAACAGAAGGAAACCTCTGTATTAAGTTTACACTTCTTGTCCAGTGTAGTGCGGCCATTTACCAATTACTATATATATAATGTCAACATGTCACTGGAGTCAAACAGCTCAGTAAATCTTTTATCTGGAAACAATACCATCTAAACAAGGTATATTGACAGTTAAAACCATCACATTCATTTAACATTAGTAATATAGTTTATGTTTATTCTGTTACAGAATTAAAGAATGATTTGGAGGAAGAGGAAGAAAAGAAGTAAGAATATTTTGTGCTGACGTAGGACGATACAGATTAAGCTGTCATCATGGCTGATGGCAACTATAAGTGTCATGATTGTCACATGAATTTTGAATCTATGCAACTTTTACAAAAACACAAGAAAAAGTTTTGTGTTGGTGGGAATATTGGTGATCCAGACAATCTCCTGTTGAGAAAGGGACTGTGGTCAGCAGGTAGCCCATCCCCGCCTCCTCATTCTCCTGATGTGGTAAGTACTTCATCCTCATAGCTTGTATTTTAACTTAGAATAGGAAAACCTACTTTAACAAACATACATTTTCTTTCATCAGCTTACATTAGAGGATAGATAAAACCACCAAATTGTATGTGTAATTAGGAGTAGAATCCCAGACTATACATGGATATTATTGAACATCAATCTTGCGTGGGAAAAGTTTTGATCAAACTTAAGTTTTATGTCTTTTTGGTGACATAAAAAAAATCATTGTTTTAGTTTTTTTTTTTCAGTCAAAACTGATATGAAATTATTGATATTTATTTGAATTACAAATTTGGAAAACAAAATATAAAATGTAACTAGGGTATGATTAGGAAGTTGACTATTTTTACAGAAGAAAGCAGAGAAGAAGGTGAGTGCTTAAACATTTGTACTCGGTCTGTTGACACAGTGTTGATTAATGCTTATATTGGTTTGGATTTCTCTAATACGACAGTTCTGCGAAATGGTGGACAAGATCGATCGACTCGACTGAGTGTAATGACCAATATTATATTGAGGTTTATTTGAATATATCCACAGGTAAATGAGGATTGTAGACAGGGCTGTTTTACTAACAAACAGTGCTTCAGAAATACCAAACATTTTTACTTTAGCGTCCTCTCCACTCAGTCGGGGGATCGGTTATTTTGACAGGACCATGAATTCATTATCTATTGATAATATTTCTTCTTTGTTTTACTCTTTACTTTTTATTGAACAGTAACAACTTTTTTCAATTAACTTTCTAAATCTTAATTTTGTTGCTGTTGTCCAGCCAAACTCTTTTCTTCTATGCCTAACATATACAGACTGTACCTGATATACACAATAATTGCATGTTGGACATCTCAGACAATTATCCATCATACTGACACCTCAGCTTATGAGAATTACGTATGGTATAATAACATATATATAACTTCTAGACATTTCATAGGGAAAAAAAGAAGAATAAAAAAAACATACTCTCTTATAATAATCAGGAAAAAAATTCATCACATTTTAAAAGTAATAATAGCAAAAACCTAACAACATAAGTCTCAGTTGTCCAACAAAATAACTCACTGTTACCCAGCAAAATAAGTCACTGCTGTCCATCAAATTAAGAATTTATTGTCCAATAAAATAAGTGTCTGCATGTTGTCCAACAAATTAAGTCACTGTTGTTCAACAAAAATTTTTTCGGTTGTCCAAAATAAGTCACTGATTATTTCTTACTACATACTAGTATATAATACTACAACACACCTATAAAACACATACTAGAGATATAATTTTCATTAAGAAAGTGAAATTTATATAAAATTTGCACAATTTTGGTGAATTTAGGCAGAATAAGACTATTTGAAAAGAACTTTTTTTTTCAGAATTGTTCATATTTTTGTCCGTTTGAAGTAACAGAGACTATAGTAATTAATGTATATACCATTTACTAAAGATGAAATGTGGAAGGGAACATGTCATGTGATTTTGTAGCTATATATATATATATATATATATAGTCTGTGTAAATGATACAGAGAGTGTTTTCTTGCAGCCGTCCATTTCCTCTTACTTAGTAAGTAGTCTTGTGTCACATATAGGTATACTGCATGATTTGTACCTATATCTGTACCCATACATCCTAGATACAACCAGAACTAAATCTGTGGTATATATAGGGCCAGACCAATCACATTTCAGCACCAACAGTGATATTATGATTTTGGAGACTTGATAAAAACATGATGCATTAAGCAGTTTATCATTCATATTGATTCTGCATGTAACTGAAGACAAATGGATCATGTGTTTTGTATGTTTATCTTATAGCTCTGCTTATTATCATTTATATGACCTCTCACCTGTAGAGTTAGGTTTTCTGACTGGAAGTTAGAAAGTCACCTTCCTGACCCCCCAGGTTTTCTCTGAGTACCATACTCCCTGGTTTATCCTAGATTTGGAGCCGTGTACTCTACCATCCAGGCCATCAAGAGTGACTGATCAACTTATTTATTAAAAAAGAATTATAATTTTAATGTGATTTGCACACTTTATGTAAAACTTCATGATTTTAAGGTCTTTAAAACAATTACTGAAAACAAATTAAATGATTTAACAAAGTGCTGAAAAGTGAGCTTGGGAGGTAGCATGCAGGTACAGTTAGTGTATTTAGTCATTACAAAACCAAAGTGTTTGATATATATATCTGTGTGTGCATGTTTTGTGATAGACTCTCACACCAGTAGACACGTACATGTGATGGGGTTGATCCTGACACAGTCTCTCACGCCAGTAGACAATACATGTGATGGGGTTGATCCTGACACAAACTCTCACGCCAGTAGACAATACATGTGATGGGGTTGATCCTGACACAGACCCTCTCGCCAGTAGACAATACATGTGATGGGGTTGATCCTGACACAGACTCTCATGCCAGTAGACAATACATGTGATGGGGTTGATCCTGACACAAACTCTCACGCCAGTAGACATGTACATGTGATGGGGTTGATCCTGACACAAACTCTCACGCCAGTAGACAAGTACATGTGATGGGGTTGATCCTGACACAAACTCTCACGCCAGTAGACAAGTACATGTGATGGGGTTGATCCTGACACAGACTCTCATGCCAGTAGACAAGTACATGTGATGGGGTTGATCCTGACACAGACTCTCGTACCAGTAGACACGTACATGTGATGGGGTTGATCCTGACACAGACTCTCACGCCAGTAGACACGTACATGTGATGGGGTTGATCTTGACACAGACTCTCACGCCAGTAGACACGTACATGTGATGGAGTTGATCCTGACACAGACTCTCACGCCAGTAGACACGTACATGTGATGGAGTTGATCCTGACACAGACTCTCACGCCAGTAGACAAGTACATGTGATGGGGTGATCCTGACACAGACTCTCACGGCAGTAGACAAGTACATGTGATGGGGTTGATCCTGACACAGACTCTCACGGCAGTAGACAAGTACATGTGATGGGGTTGATCCTGACACAGACTCTCACGGCAGTAGACAAGTACATGTGATGGGGTTGATCCTGACACAAACTCTCACGCCAGTAGACAATACATGTGATGGGGTTGATCCTGACACAGACTCTCACGCCAGTAGACAATACATGTGATGGGGTTGATCCTGACACAGACTGTCACACCAGTAGACAAGTACATGTGATGGGGTGATCCTGACACAGACTCTCACGGCAGTAGACAAGTACATGTGATGGGGTTGATCTTGACACAGGGAGGTGCTGGTGCATGTTGTGTATTGTTTGTATGTTAGCAAGAGGCACAATAAACTGGTGCTTGTTCCATGTTGTTTATGACGATATGAAGAACATATTACTGAGAAATCATCAATCTGTTTTTCTTTAAATGTTAAGTTATATTTGAATTGTTAGTACATTTTAGTACGCTTTGAGGTTGTTCTAAATTAATTGATTGTATACGTAGTAAGCTTTGAAGTTTGAGGTTGATTTTGCCTGACATTCAAATATTTTTCCTGATGTGAAATTTAAACCTGTACACAATGCTTTGGACAATTGTATTCTTTTTAGGCAATATTGTTAATATTAGAATGCATGTTGATTAGCATGTGTTGGTGAAGGATGAATTTACACACATAGTATAATAGTCTATTGTAGTTAGAGATGTGATATACTCAAGAGAGTCAAGGTCAACATTGCATGTTCACAACCATTCAAAATCTCTCCTAAAATGGGGGGATTATTTATAAAATATATATTGAGTACATTATTATATTCTATTCACAAATGAAAGATACTCCCTAGGTTACCTGATTATGGCAATTTTAACTTCATGTTTTCCAAGTGGATATTCTGTTTTTGGGGATGTCTGGCCATAGAAAGGTTTCCTGGGGATGTCTGGCTATAGATATGTTTCCTGGAGATGTCTGGCCATAGAAAGGTTTCCTCGAGATGTCTGGCCATAGAAAGGTTTCCTGGGGATGTCTGGCTATAGAAAGGTTTCCTGGTGATGTCTGGCAGTAGATAGGTTTCCTGGGGGATGTCTGGCCGTAGAAAGGTTTCCTGGGGGATGTCTGGCTATAGAAAGGTTTCCTGGGGGTGTCTGGCTATAGAAAGATTTCCTGGGGATGTCTGGCTATAGAAAGGTTTCCTGGGGATGTCTGGCCATAGAAAGATTTCCTGGGGATGTCTGGCCATAGAAAGGTTTCCTGGGGGTGTCTGGCTATAGAAAGATTTCCTGGGGATGTCTGGCCATAGAAAGGTTTCCTGGGGATGTCTGGCCATAGAAAGGTTTCCTGGGGGTGTCTGGTCAAATAAAAATTTTCTGGAGAGTGTTTTAATGTAGGAACATTTCCAGGGGATTGTTTTACTGTAGGAAAATGTCAAGGGTATGTCTAGCTATTGAGATTTTTCCAGGCGAAAAATAATTTTTTTAAAGTACCTGATGGTTATAAATATGCAGGGTAAGATTCCAAAAAATGTGAGGTTTAAAGATTACCTGACCAGTAGAGGGTTTTGTATGATACATTTATTATTGATATGACATGAAGAGTTTGATAAGCATGGCAAATCTAGTGTGTATAGACTGAAATGCCTAAGCATGGTATACATAGTGTTGTTTAGCTAGAATGTTTGTGGAATGTGTTATGTGAAAAACTTAGTTGATTATGCATCAAGAAATTTGAATGTTTTAAAAATTGTTATGTCTATATATAAAGGAATATCCTGTTTCCATTTTATTCTGCTAGTGTACTATACTTGTGACTTTGAAAAAATTCTAAATAAATTTGATAATGCATTTCTAAACCTTCTGCTTTATCTGTTCAATGCTCTTTATTCCTATGGTGGCACATCAACTTTGTATGAGATTCCCACAGCCATTGGTATATTGTCTGTTTGTATCTCAGGTCAGAGTGCAAATAATTTCTTTCCATCATGTCCCTTTCTTACTATCTAGTTTCCTCCTCTGTTCTGCTGACAATATAACAAACACATATACATATACAGAGTTATGAGCCTTTGTTCTGATATACCAATTTGTCCAGGATTTACTTTGTATGTCACTCACTTTCAATTGCTATATTTTGTGTCTCTTTGTCAACCATCTCAATCTTGTTACCATTTTGTCTTTATTGACCATCTCAATCTTTTTACCACTTTGTCTTTGTCACCCATCTCAATTTTTTCACCATTTTGTCTTTGTTACCCATCTCAATCTTTTCACCATTTTGTCTTTGTCACCCATCTCAATTTTTTCACCATTTTGTCTTTGTCACCCATCTCAATCCTTTCACCAGTGTCTCTTTGTTACCCATCTCAATCTTTTCACCATTTTGTCTTTGTTACCCATCTCAATCTTTTCACCATTTTGTCTTTGTCACCCATCTCAATTTTTTCACCATTTTGTCTTTGTCACCCATCTGAATCCTTTCACCAGTGTCTCTTTGTCATCCATCTCAATCTTTTTACCACTTTGTCTTTGTCACCCATCTGAATCCTTTCACCATTGTCTCTTTGTTACCCATCTCAATCTTTTCACCACTTTGTCTTTGTTACCCATCTCAATCTTGTTACCATTTTGTCTTTGTTACCCATCTCAATCTTTTCACCATTTTGTCTTTGTTACCCATCTCAATCTTTTCACCATTTTGTCTTTGTTACCCATCTCAATCTTGTTACCATTTTGTCTTTGTCACCTATCTCAATCTTTTCACCAGTGTCTCTTTGTTACCCATCTCAATCTTTTTACCACTTTGACTTTGTCATCCATCTCAATCTTTTTACCACTTTGTCTTTGGTGCCTATCTCAATCTTGTTACCATTTTGTCTTTGTCACCCATCTCAATCTTGTTACCATTTTGTCTTTGTCACCCATCTCAATCTTGTTACCATTTTGTCTTTGTCACCCATCTCAATCTTTTTACCAGTTTCTCTTTGTCACCCATCTCAATCTTTTTACCATTTAGTCTTTGTCCCCATCTCAATCTTTTCACCAGTTTCTCTTTGTCACCTATCTCAATCTTGTTACCATTTTGTCTTTTTCACCCATCTCAATCTTTTCACCATTTTGACTTTGTCATCCATCTCAATCTTGTTACCATTTTGTCTTTGTCACCCATCTCAATCATTTTACCATTTTGTCTTTGTCACCCATCTGAATCCTTTCACCAGTGTCTCTTTGTCATCCATCTCAATCTTTTTACCACTTTGTCTTTGTCACCCATCTGAATCCTTTCACCAGTGTCTCTTTGTCACCCATCTCAATCTTGTTACCATTTTGTCTTTGTTACCCATCTCAATCTTTTCACCATTGTCTCTTTGTTACCCATCTCAATCTTTTAACCACTTTGACTTTGTCATCCATCTCAATCTTTTCACCATTTTGACTTTGTCATCCATCTCAATCTTGTTACCATTTTGTCTTTGTCACCCATCTCAATCATTTTACCATTTTGTCTTTGTTACCCATCTCAATCTTGTTACCATTTTGTCTTTGTTACCCATCTCAATCCTTTCACCATTGTCTCTTTGTTACCCATCTCAATCTTTTCACCACTTTGTCTTTGGTGCCTATCTCAATCTTGTTACCATTTTGTCTTTGTCACCCATCTCAATCTTTTTACCACTTTGACTTTGGCGCCTATCTCAATCTTGTTACCATTTTGTCTTTGTCACCCATCTCAATCTTTTCACCATTTTGTCTTTGTCACCCATCTCAATCTTTTCACCATTTTGACTTTGTCATCCATCTCAATCTTGTTACCATTTTGTCTTTGTCACCCATCTCAATCATTTTACCATTTTGTCTTTGTTACCCATCTCCATCTTTTCACCAGTTTCTATCTTTATATAACCCTTCGTTATATTGGTTTATCATATACCTAATAATACTTCCATATTTGAAGTATTGTTAATGAGCCGCTTGATGCAAGCCTATAATTATGAAAACAAAAGTCATTGAAATGTAAATTTGCCAAGGTCACGGAACTGAAAAATTATAAGGAGAATCGCAATAAGATAAGAGACCTTCGCCATCTGGAGGAGAGGATCCTTTTAGATACTTTGGAGGACACAGACCGTAAACTAGGGCGATCAACTCGTCACCCCAGTCGTGCCCGTTCACATCTTCCTCTCTCACATGACCAGGAAGTCCGACATCTGCAATTGGAGGTGAGGCTCTGAGCCAACTCTCAAAATTCTTTTCTGAGAATATTTTGGCAGCCCTAAAACTTTGATAAGTGATAATTGGATGTAATATAGGTTTTATTTTCATTTTTACAGGTCACATGTAACCCAAAACACAAAATTGTTAATAAAAAATGTTAATAATGCAAAATAATTAAAAAATAAGATATAAATAATGAATATTGTAATCACACACAAAAAAAAAATCAATTGAGAGAAGTAAAAGATAAGGTAAGAGTTTTCTGTGATGAAGGATCCCTTGTGAACTAACAGTGTGTTTGTGCTGTTCACATTATAAACTAATATCAGTTTGGATATACCTGCTGTGTGTGTGTAATGGATAAGTTCGGTGTCATATGGGTAGATATCTGAGCATCATTTCAGATGCCCAGTGAAAGTGAACTGATTAAAGACAAAAACATTTTTACAGAAAATTAGTAACGGACACATGGTATATATATTGACCCTGTTTACAATGTCCAGTGACTGTATGTGGTCATACCACGGTCCTCTTGTAGTAATGCATAATGTTCAACGTTCCCTGAGAAAAGGCTTTTTGTCTACTGTTCTATCACTGTGAAATGACAGTGTAAATTTAAACCCAGGACTTCCATGTATGAAGTTAAACATAAATTTCCTGTTTGACCATTTCTTTATAATTCAGTGTAATTGGATTGGTCAGTTTATGTAAGTAAATTCCACCTTCCGACACTCAAATATTGGTCAGTGGTCAGTGATTGGATTGGTCAATTTATATATGATCTTGTACTAGTCTGATATGTACTTAGTCCAATACTTAAGAGAAATATCTGGGGAATTTTTCAGTATGAAAATTTGAAAGAAAAAATATCCACTGACCGTCGGCAGCGTCCAGTCATGCAGCCTGCAGACACAAGACGGCGGCAGAATTATCAACCAGTTGTCCAGCATACTGACCGCCGATCACGTCAGGATAATCGGTCTGTCATGTCTGATGCTAGCATGAGCATTCATCTTGATGATGATGTAAGTCCACTGTGTGACTGAAGTTTGCATTAGGTGTAAGTTGGTATGTGTAAGGAAGGCGTGCTGTTTTATGGACATTTTTATCAATATCACTAATTAGCGTCAATGTTTCTGTAAAATAAAAGGACATGGTCATAAACTAATTGGTAAATCAGTATTGAAATACAAAAAAATGTATCAGAGTTATCTATTATTTCTTAATTTCTCAAACTTGACCTTACCTTTTAAGCTTTCCATCAATTACATATTTTATATACTATTGAAAATTAAAAATAGTTTGAGCAAATTTTAACCTCCCAGAGCCTAATTAAGATGGGATATTGATGGAAATGGATGTTTTGTTGTGTGTGCTTGTTAGGCATGTAATTATGATCAATGATTTGTTCAAAATACAATGTAATACTGTTTTGTGCCTTGAGAACATGATTTTTTTTTTTACTTTAAATGCATGTTGTAGACTTTAATAACTGTATAATGGTTGCTTTAAAACTTCTCAACAGTCCAACACAGTTTTCTCTTCCTAGTTGAATTTGTTACCCTGTTCTATGACAAAATTTTAAATAAGGGCAGGTTTTTCTGTTTTACAACACTTCAGGGTTTAACTTGATGACACTTATAAATACAGGTGTTGAACGTGTGATCCCCTCCTGTCCACTTTATAATGTCTGTAAACTTTAACATTATAATACATAAGTGCCTGTTGGTATACCACTGAAGGGTATATCTCCAGTCTGGAGAGGAAAAGAATGACTTAGCAGAAATCATGAGTTAATGCTTTATTATTTTGTCCATCATTTTCTTTCTAAACATCAGCCATTTTCATGGTCAAATTTAATGTTTATGATAAATCTCAAGCATGTTTTCTCAAAGCATATGTATTTCAATGTCTTGGTAATTGGGCTGGGCCCTGAAACCTGGTGTATTTCAATGTCTTGGTAATTTGGCTGGGCCCTGAAACCTTGTCTAATGTTAACATGCTATCATATCCACCTGCCATGTTTCAGAGAAGAAAGAAGGTATGTACCTTGCACGATTGTATTAACAACCTTACCTGTTGATAATCTGTATGGCAGTCTTACCTGTGTGTTAACTGGGTATGCTTCAAATGCTTCACGGATGTCCCCGTTGGCTTAGTGTCACTCATTAAGAACCTAGTTACAGTGATTTGTAAAATATGAAATGGAAGAGCATTGACATTTAATTTTATGGATATATTTTAGAGGCATTTCCTAATAAAGCTGAAAAGCTAATGATCATATTACTTAAATGCTTTGTAGGTTTTGTGAAAATCATTGATGAACATAAATCTTGAATTTAGTTGTTCAAAAGTGGAAGATGGTATTTCATGCTCATCATTTCACCATGCCTGCTATATTCACCCAATCCCCTATCCTATAATGGTAAAACGTGGAGTGCTATTGGTGAACACTAGTTAACATTGCATGGGCATTTGATGTAAACAAATATTAATGCTTGAATAAATGTTGCAATTTTGAAGGATCAGATGATATTATTATCAATGCATGTCACTTTTTTAACATGTGTATTATGGACATTTGAACACTAGTCTACACTATGTATGTTAAGACACAGTATCAGGAGACTGATGATCATCATACAGTTGTTCTAGTTCATCAAGTCACTAATAGATTAGAAAACTCATTGCAATATGTGCCCTTGAGAATTTTATTTAATATGAAATAAGTTATAATTGTGCTCTCCTGAAATGTGTGTCCATGTTGCACCATCACTAGACAGTTTTATAGGTGATTTATGATTGATGAACTCCAATTATATTTCTGATGAACTTGGGTCCATCATTGTATGATGAATTTCTAATGGTACTTAATTGATAAAGCAAAGCTTGTGTCTTTGGCTAATTCAGTTAATCGTCATCTTTTGAATTACTGATTGATTAATGCGAATTTAATTACATCATTGATAAGTTCAATTTGTTCCTTCATTAATGAACTTAAATTGGAATTTTACATATGCATGTATTGTATTTAATATTGTGATTATTATGGCTATTATGTGCATTATTGGACTACTTATTTTTACAGAAGCCGAAGGTATTGTTATCCAGCTGTGGATGTTTGTATTCTGCATAATGTGCACGTGGTTGTTGTTGTTTTTGGTGTAACATGTTTTTTCTTTTGTAGTGTTTATTTTTCTAAGTTTTAATGTTTTGTGTAACTTTAACTGTAAATCCTTAACCTTATCTCCTTGCCAAATTCCTTTCTTTACCACAGTAAAGGTGTTAGAGTTGTTTACCTAGCTGTATTATGATTGAGCTAACATTTACTGACAAATGTGTAGTAGGTAGGGGTATAAATTTGTACTGTATTTTAATGTGTAGTAGATAGGGGTATACATTTGTACTGTATTTTAATGTGTAGTAGATAGGGGTATACATTTGTACTGTATTTTAATATGACCTGTCAAATCAAACATGTACACCGTCTTTTTCCTGTAATCCATCACGCTATCTTTGACATAAAATTAGGGGAGGTGGGGAGTTGGGGGAACATTTGTAAGTATTTTTACTGAAACAACAGAGAATACCAACATCATAACAAAACTGTACTGAACAGCAAGTGTGCTTATTACCAGGCAAGGGCTTATTGCTGGATAAGTGCTTATTACCAGGCAAGGGCTTATTGCTGGATACGTGTGTTTATTACCAGGCAAGGGCTTATTGCTGGATAAGTGTGCTTATTACCAGGCAAGGGCTTATTGCTGGATAAGTGTGCTTATTACCAGGCAAGGGCTTATTGCTGGATAAGTGTGCTTATTACCAGGCAAGGGCTTATTGCTGGATAAGTGTGCTTATTACCAGGCAAGGGCTTATTGCTGGATAAGCGTGCTTATTACCAGGCAAGGGCTTATTGCTGGATAAGTGTGCTTATTACCAGGCAAGGGCTTATTGCTGGATAAGCGTGCTTATTACCAGGCAATGGCTTATTGCTGGATAAGCGTGCTTATTACCAGGCAAGGGCTTATTGCTGGATAAGCGTGCTTATTACCAGGCAAGGGCTTATTGCTGGATAAGCGTGCTTATTACCAGGCAAGGGCTTATTGCTGGATAAGCGTGCTTATTACCAGGCAAGGGCTTATTGCTGGATAAGTGTGCGTATTACCAGGCAAGGGCTTATTGCTGGATAAGTGTGCTTATTACCAGGCAAGGGCTTATTTATGGAGAAATATGACGGAAGTATTTTTGAAGATAGATAGATTGCCTTACTTCTGTAATATAAGTTGTCACTAGCCAGTTGACTACCTTATATATATTAACGTACATCTGAAGTAAAATTATTTTCAAACTCAAAAAGATTTAAATATTTGTAGAACATACACAGCCTGCTTATCATGTAACGGTTTGTTTATAACCCTTGTAGACTTCTACTACTGTATTTATTTATTGGAGTAATTCTAATAGGTCTGCTGATTGATGATGATGATGATGATGATGATGATGATAACTAACCCCTTCCCCTTGCTTTCCCCTTCAGATTTACCTTATACTGATCAATATGTTACATCACATTAAGTTGTATCAATGTGATCCTATAAATTAATTGATACATGCATGTTACTGGTTATATTACAGAGATGAATATATTGTTTATTTAGAGGATAGTTTTAACATTATACATTCTACTTGCACTCTAAAGACATACGTAAGGAGGAATGTTGTATATGACGTTGGTGTTGAGTGTTACCTGGTACAGACAATATGTTCCACTGTGATCAGGTGTGGGGGTGTTACAGAGGGATTATCCAACTTTATACCACCTTACTGAAGTACCTTTGATGTTTATATTTTAACATATTGACTTATTATGCCTGGATTAAGATATTCTGTATGTCTGCATGACAATGAAATGTACTAAAATTAACTCATCTGTAGATGACCTCTATATTAATGATCAACAAGTTAATTGATGATGAACCACATACAGTGTGATCTGATTATTTTCAATTAAAAAAGAAAACAAAATATATAAATATAATTTATATTATGAAAGATTTATTAATATAAACAGCCCTGCCACTGGTGTGTATGGAGCCCCCCTTCCCCAGCCTTGCCACTGGTTTGTAGGGAGCGCGCCCCCCCCCCCCCCCCCCCATATCTGCCACTTGTTTGTAGGGAAACCAACCCCCCATGTGTCTGTCAGTCAGGTTTGTGTATAGCTAGTAGTCATACTCACCTGGAGCATATTAGATAAGATTTTCCTATATTACAAAATATTTTGAGTAAACCTGTAGCGTTGGCTTGTTTACAAAGTTTTGATAACAGGTATACAAGTAAACTCAACAGCAGGGTATTTCTAATTATGGCTATACGGTACCTACATATATAGGCCTATTACCTGTCCGAGCTTGTACCAGTTACTCAAAAGAATTTTATAATGTATTGAGGAGGAATCTTTTCATTTCATCTATCATGTATACCTGTATACATAAAACAGCTTAATAAGGTTGTTGTATTGTGGAGTGACAAGGCCTTTACATGGTACAAACATTCCCAAGTCTCTGTCTCATTGTCCAAGTAAATTGTAACCCCCACTAGCAGTGGTTGTGGAGATATTTGTCAATATCAAAAATGGTTCAAAGATCAACTCTATACACATTTACTAAATCGTCTGGTTTTGGTGTTTGTGTGTGACAGGTGTGTGGTTCAAAATAATCGTGTTTTGATGTATCCATGTCATGTTGCCTTTCTCACAACTTAACTTTTTCCGTACTGAGAATTGTACCATTGTCTAAACTGAAAAAAAAACCACAACTTTATTTGTGAACATAGAAAATGAACTATTAGTCCTCATTACCAGGTAGAGACATGAACCACTGGTCCTCATTACCAGGTAGAGACATGAACCACTGGTCCTCATTACCAGGTAGAGACATGAACCACTGGTCCTCATTACCAGGTAGAGACATGAACCACTGGTCCTCATTACCAGGTAGAGACATGAACCACTGGTCCTCATTACCAGGTAGAGACATGAACCACTGGTCCTCATTACCAGGTAGAGACATGAACCACTGGTCATCATTACCAGGTATAGACATGAACTATTAGTCCTCATTACCAGGTAGAGACATGGACTATTAGTCCTCATTACCAGGTATAGACATGAACCACTGGTCCTCATTACCAGGTAGAGACATGAACCACTGGTCCTCATTACCAGGTAGAGACATGAACCACTGGTCCTCATTACCAGGTAGAGACATGAACCACTGGTCCTCATTACCAGGTAGAGACATGAACTATTAGTCCTCATTACCAGGTAGAGACATGAACTATTAGTCCTCATTACCAGGTAGAGACATGAACCACTGGTCCTCATTACCAGGTAGAGACATGAACCACTGGTCCTCATTACCAGGTAGAGACATGAACTATTAGTCCTCATTACCAGGTAGAGACATGAACCACTGGTTCTCATTACCAGGTAGAGACATGAACTACTGGTCCTCATTACCAGGTAGAGACATGAACTATTAGTCCTCATTACCAGGGAGAGACATGAACCACTGGTCCTCATTACCAGGTAGAGACATAAACTATTAGTCCTCTTTACCAGGGAGAGACATGAACCACTGGTCCTCATTACCAGGTAGAGACATGAACCACTGGTCCTCATTACCAGGTAGAAACATGAACTATTAGTCCTCATTACCAGGTAGAGACATGAACTACTGGTCCTCATTACCAGGTAGAGACATGAACTATTAGTCCTCATTACCAGGTAGAGACATGAACCACTGGTCCTCATTACCAGGTAGAGACATGAACCACTGGTCCTCATTACCAGGTAGAGACATGAACTATTAGTCCTCATTACCAGGTAGAGACATGAACTATTAGTCCTCATTACCAGGTAGAGACATGAACCACTGGTCCTCATTACCAGGTAGAGACATGAACCACTGGTCCTCATTACCAGGTAGAGACATGAACCACTGGTCCTCATTACCAGGTAGAGACATGAACTATTAGTCCTCATTACCAGGTAGAGACATGAACCACTGGTCCTCATTACCAGGTAGAGACATGAACCACTGGTCCTCATTACCAGGTAGAGACATGAACCACTGGTCCTCATTACCAGGTAGAGACATGAACCACTGGTCCTGGTAGAGAGGGTGGTATTAAACTGTAGAGAGCAAAGGCAAAAGCACAAAATGTATGTACAAACTTAAAACATCCCTCCAACACAACTAGAGTATGGTGTTGAATAGTGGGCAAAACTTGTAGCACTAAAAAATCAGATTATTGCTGAATGTATGCTGTTTATTTTAGGAATACCAGAGGTATAACCCGAACCAGGATTCCCAGCTCCGACAACTCGCAGAAAACCATGGTCGCCAGATGGAGTACCTCCAGATCAAAAACAGGGACCTGGAAAAACAACGAGAAGGTATATGGCGATAGGTTATTGGGTAGTTACGATGGATGATTGATATGTTGTGAGCCTCGTATTGAAGGAGGTACTCAAGGATGTTCTTTTTAAGTCCTACTATTCTCTGACTATATAGGGCTGTGCACCCATGGACTGGTCTCATTTGGATAGTTTATATTGACGAGGTTGCACTCTAAAGTAAACAAGACAAGGGGCTTTTGCAAAATGGACAAAATCGGTGAATCAGTGATTCGATATTTGCATAAAAATGGTTTAACACCTAAGGATATCCATAATGCTATGGTAGCAACACTAGGGAAAGATGCCCCTTCATATGCTACAGTGAAAAGGTGGGTGGCAGAATTTAAGCGTGGCCGACAGAGCCTTGAAGATGACCCCTGTCCTGGAAGGCCTGTCAACATTGCAACCCCAGAAATGTATGAAGCATTCATATACTACATGTACCTAGCTGTTCTGGTGATACACACATCAAATTTAACAGGAATATTCTGGTATAATTCATCCAGTGTGAACTTTCGTTTGTCTGGAGTTCTACATTTATTAACTGATATTTATGAAACTTCGTTTACATTAAAATCATGATATATAGTTGTGTTTCCCTGAAAGGACTATTTTTGCAGATGTTACTGCTCTTTGCATCAGTATTTCATTTCTAAAATTTGAGATCTCCCCCTACAGTTTTTAATCAATTTCTTTGAAACTTGATAGTAGGCTTTATAGCCATGATTTATATACAACTAACTCATGAACAACAGTTTACCTGTTTATTAATATTCTTGTAATCGAACTGGAACACTTTTCAACAAATGAACATGTCAACTATAACAACATTTGGCATATCAGGGGCTACTCACTCTACACAATAACATACTAAAATACTAGCTAACTAAAATTAACAAGACACAAGTAATTGAGAAACACCTAGAGAAGAGGCTTGACTCTGTCGAACTCCAGAGAAGCAGCTTGACTTCAGGTATTTCACGGTGAAGATAGAAAAATGGAGTCCTCAAACTTAGAGAAGAAGCTTGACTCTATAGAATCGCAGAGAAGCGACTTGACTCTAAGATTAAATGCCCGACTTAGAGAAGAAGCTTGACTCAACTGAAAGCAGAGAAGCAACTTGACTCTAAACCGAAAGGTCCTACTAGAGAAGAGCTTGACTCTATTTAGCCATAGAGAAGCGACTTGACCCTAGTAACCCTGTAGTGATGAGTGATAGACGCTACGGCCTAATTCTTAAGTGAATAAAAGGATTTTAAAGATTGACAAAGTATTGGGGGTAAAATTCCCCAGGAATTAAAGGCCGATCAGGTATTAAAGACCATTATATAAGAGTGAGTAGCCCATCTTAATTACAATACATAAAAAATTGAAAAGTAAGGTAGAACAAACAGGGCACTAGTATAGATCATCCAAACAGCCCAGTACAAAGGTGAAGCTTGGGATGGTGGGTGGGATTATAAAAAAACAAGCGATGATCACCCGCCTGAATCAATACTGAATAGGGTGCTGACAATGCTCCTACCCCTCTAGGGGGTAATGCTGATTGGTCAATGACTACCCGTCTCATTAGCATAGAAAGTACTTGGTGATCCCGATACCAAACCTCCATACAGATCTAAACAACTACACGACGTAAAAATATGTCAGTACATCTAATATAACTAGGCGTTTCCGAACACCTAGCTCTGAAAATAAACTGGAAAAGATACAATAAAACATACATGTAGAACATGAATCTATGTTAATTAAGCAAATATAAATGCTATGAAAACATAACATGGATCGATGGTTGCAGTATCCATAGTTGTATACAAACTGTAATTTAACATAAAATGCAAAATATCATTATATATGGTTCTACAAATGCTATTGTCTTTTTTTACTTTCAGTTTTTGATTTTTGTTCTGGCACCCTACTTTTTTCAATTGATTTCTTTGAATCTTGGGAGGCTTTATAATCATGATGTCAAATTATGTTTAATGAGTTGGAGACGGAAAGATAAGGGTCAAACAAGTCAACTGACCACTCATAAGGTTAGAAAGATAAGGGTCAAATAAGCCAACTGACCACTCATAAGGTTAAGCCAAATTTATTTCAATGCAATATAGTCATCAATAACAAATATGGCATTCAATGGGTGTATATTGTTCCTGCCCGAGGTACTCTGGTTGACAACCATTTTAGAGTATGAAAATGAATATTTTGTGACTTTCTGACAGATATCAGACGACGTCTAGAAGAGTTGGCTAACAAAGGGAGCAAGCCGCAACCGACTGACAATACATCACAACTGCTGTCAGAACTCCGGGCCCAGGAGGAACGCAACAAGATTGCCCTGGACGATCTACGAAGACAACTGTATGACATCCATGGTCAACGTGTCAACTTTATGTAAGTATTATTTAACTCTGTAGCATACACCAAATAGTACAGTTAGCCAACATTCTCTGCTTCAATTATATAGTTGCAATATAAGTATATCTTAATGCTAGTCAGAACCTGCTGTTTTCATTCTAATCTTGTGTATTGTACATACCATACATAACATTTATTGTATGTATAATAGCAGTGTTATTTGTAGAAATTAAATTCCCCATTAACTTAATGTCCTAGTAACTAGATGAACATTTTTAATTATATACCTGTACGTAGCAAGGCAACAAATCTTATTGAAAACATGGAGGCATCCATGAACATACTGGAAGCTTTGGAGTATAAGCTTCTAGATGATCCAGACTCAGAGAAAGCCATGGAATTGATGTTGACTGGACGTGAGAATGAACGTTTACAGACTGGCCAGGCAGGCGAGGGAAGAGAGCTGAGGAAGGCCACCTCAGTATCACGGAATTCTAGTTCGTCAGAAGTCAGGAAAATTACTGCAGGCTCCAGGGGCACTGCAGAAAGACGCATCACTCATTCGGCAGAAATGATGTCTCCATTACAAGAAATATCAAGTGAAATGGAACTGCATAGTTTGAGCTCCGAAGGACAAGACGCTGCTGAGCAAAATTTTAAAGAAAATACAAAATCAAATAATAGTTCGAAGGATATTCAGCAAGTGATGCCAGAGCAGAGTCTTGTAGATAAATACAAAAATTTACGTAGACACATGGAAACTATGAAGGAAAGAGTGGCTCCTAGAGGGCAGATCAATCAGCGTCAGTATCCGCATCCAAATAACCAGTATAGTGCTTATTTACCCTCCTGTCAAACTTACCCTGGTCAGCCTCCTCCCGGTCAGCTTCACCCTGGTCAGCCTCTCCTACACTCAAGCCTTCCTCATCACTTCTCCTATCAACCCAGCCTCCATCCGTGGCGTCACAGGTTTGCCTGACTGTTAGATTGATATGCATGCTGATGTTTATGCTGTTCATTATTGTGTTATTTCTGTATGCCTGATGTTTTAATATTTTTTGAGTTATACATAGTTTATTCCATGTTGATAAAACTTCAATATTGTTCATTTTTATGTTATCTGTCATATTATAGTAGTAAACCGTATTCGACCTAATAAGAACACTGTACTTACAGAAAGTGCCCTTAAAACCATGTACAGAGAAAATCTTTATGTAAGAATTGAATGGAAAAAAAGTTTTTATTTTCATTTACATACATTTATGTATACTGAAAATAATCCAGTCTTTGGCTGAAAGATAAAACGATATTGGCAGATCTGTGAGGTAAGGAACTTTAAGTCATTTCAATAAGTGCAACTTTGCTCTTTTCCTGTAAAAGGTGGGGTGCACTTTAAGTGGCAGACTTGCTTATTAGGTTGAATACGGTATGTAGTAATTTGTCCGATGAAGTTACACTTAGGCAAGGAGTTGCTATTATATCCTGTAGTTTTATTCTTATACTTATCACTTTTAGTAAAAGTAATATGAATTGTGTAAGTTATCCTAAAAATGTAAATACAACTTTTTGTACATTGGTACAGATTTTAGTATCAGTAATTTTGATATCTGTAATGTACACTTAAAATGTATGTGCCTTAACTATTCAAATCTTCTCTTTGAATGTTAGTGAAAAGAGGTGTCGGTAATCACAAGTTTATAAAGAACTACTGTTCTATTATATTCTATTGCCTCTGTCTTTGTGTTTTAGTGAGGTGTCGGTAATGACAGGTTCTATAATGAACTACTGTAGCTGAGTGTTTCTCTGTTTTAGTGAGGTGTCGGTAATGACAGGTTCTATAATGAACTACTGTAGCCGAGTGTTCTATAGGCCCTGTTTCTCTGTTTTAGTGAGGTGGAGAAATCTATGCAGCCTCGGCCCCAGCCTCAGCCTCCCTCTGACCGCAAGTCCTATGTGTACCCTGTGTACTATGGCAACTCCCTGGTGGCTGAGATCAGGTTAGTATACTGGTACCTAATAACCAGATAGTCAGTACTCTGTAAATATTTCCCAGGTAATCACCTACCAGGTGTAAATCTCATATTTGTACATATTACATTGGTAATGTGGAAAAATGGAACAAACATAGCAATACTCTATAAACTTTAACATAGCAATACTCTATAAACTTTAACATAGCAATACTCTATAAACTTTAACATAATAATACTCTATAAACTTTAACATAGCAATACTCTATAAACTTTAACATAGTAATACTCTATAAACTTTAACATAGCAATACTCTATAAACTTTAACATAGTAATACTCTATAAACTTTAACATAGTAATACTCTATAAACTTTAACATAGTAATACTCTATAAACTTTAACATAGCAATACTCTATAAACTTTAACATAGCAATACACTATAAACTTTAACATAGCAATACTCCATAAAATTTCAACATAATAATACTCTATAAACTTTAACATAGTTATACTCTATAAACTTTAACATAATAATACTCTATAAACTTTAACATAGTTATACTCTATAAACTTTAACATAATAATACTCTATAAACTTTAACATAATAATACTCTATAAACTCTAAAATAATAATACTCTATAAACTTTAACATAGCAATACTCTATAAACTTTAACATAATAATACTCTATAAACTTTAACATAATAATACTCTATAAACTTTAACATAGCAATACTCTATAAACTTTAAATAGTCATCTGTTGACTATTTTCTATTGTATAAACATTGAGCTGTTGACTATTTTCGAGTGTATAAACATTGAGCTGTTGACTATTTTCTAGTGTATAAACATTGAGCTATTGTCTATTATCTAGTGTATAAACATTGACCTGTTTACTATTATCTAGTGTATAAATATTGAGCAATTGTCTATTATCTAGTGTATAAACATTGAGCTGTTTACTATTGTCTAGTGTATAAACATTGAGCTGTTGACTATTTTCTAGTGTATAAACATTGAGCTGTTGACTATTTTCTAGTGTATAAACATTGAGCTATTGTCTATTATCTAGTGTATAAACATTGAGCTATTGTCTATTATCTAGTGTAGAAACATTGAGCTGTTTACTATTATCTAGTGTATAAATATTGAGCTGTTGACTATTATCTAGTGTATAAACATTGAGCTGTTTACTATCATCTAGTGTATAAACATTGAGCTGTTGACTATTTTCTAGTGTATAAACATTGAGCTATTGTCTATTATCTAGTGTATAAACATTGAGCTGTTGACTATTTTCTAGTGTATAAACATTGAGCTATTGTCTATTGTCTAGTGTATAAACATTGAGCTGTTTACTATTATCTAGTGTATAAACATTGAGCTGTTTACTATTATCTAGTGTATAAACATTGAGCTGTTGACTATTATCTAGTGTATAAACATTGAGCTGTTGTCTATTATCTAGTGTATAAACATTGAGCTGTTGACTATTTTCTAGTGTATAAACATTGAGCTATTGTCTATTATCAAGTGTATAAACATTGAGCTATTGACTATTTTCTAGTGTATAAACATTGAGCTATTGTCTATTGTCTAGTGTATAAACATTGAGCTGTTTACTATTTTCTAGTGTATAAACATTGCAGTGGCGTAGGAAGTCGTCAAAAAGTGGGGGGCAATATTTTTTTTAACCTTTAATTTTACGCACTAAACAAATCGTATGCCACCTCCGCAAAATGTAGTACAAAATAAGTTATTTACGCAAATCAGGATATATTATTTATAGTAAAACATGAATCACCAGGCCTGGCCAGGATTTTTGAAAGGAGGTCCAGTAATTTAGTGATAATGCGAGCGCCACAGGCGCGAGCCGATTTTTTTATTTCTTTTTTTTTGCGCGGGGTCTAGGGGCCGCCCAACGAGTCCAGGGCGTAGGGGGTTCCAGGGGGGCAAAATCCCCCGGCGAAAAATGAATATAGCACAGTTGCAATCATTCGGGATCAGGCACAGATCCAGGATTTTCGAAAGGGGGGTGGGGGGTCCGTCCAGTGATTAAGTGATAATGTGAGCCGAATTTTTTTCCATTTTTAAGGCTATAAAAAAAAATTTCCTCCTCCGGTAAAAGGGAAAATTTAACTAGAATAGGTATTCAGCAAAAGTTTTGACTATTATCTAGTGATTAAACATTCAGCTGTTGACTATTTTCTAGTGTATAAACTTTCAGCTGTTGACTATTTTCTAGTTTATAAACTTTCAGCTGGTGACTTTTTTCTAGTGTATAAACATTGAGCTGTTGACTATTATCTAGTGTATAAACATTGAGCTGTTGACTATTATCTAGTGTATAAACATTCAGCTGTTGACTATTTTTTAGTGTATATATCAATTATATTGCAGTGCAATGAGACAGGCCTACCTCCAAAATGGGGGCAATGATCCTGACGTACTTGCACAGATGGCACAGATGCAGGCTGAAGCCCAGAATATAGAGGATGGCATGAAACAGGCCCCAGAGAAAAAAGGTATCGTACATTATACAGTGTCATATACCGCTCACGTCATTGCTATGGGAGGGATGTCGTCTGAGCGATGTAGCTGTGGGAGCGATGTCGCTGCTAGATCACTCTCTCAGCAACATCGCTCGGGCGATATCACGGGTGATTTTTAATCCCAATTGCTCGACCCTGGTTCATTGCTCCTGCAGGGTTGGAGTACTAAATCACCCTCCCAGTACTGTAGTATATTAGTGGTCAACTGTATCCCTACGTATTTAGTATAATGTGTAGACTTTACCACGATATAGGAATGTTTATGTAATGGATTTGATTTACTGCTCTTTATATTAGAGTAAAATTGTTAAATCCTGGTACCATTTATTCAATATCACATAAATCCCTACACAACTTTCAGAATGGTTTCACATAATTCAGATATTCAATATCACATAAATCTTCATTATTCAGATATTCAATATCAGATCAATCCCTACACAACTTCCAGAACGGTTTCACATAATTCAGGATTATTTTTTTTTTTACAAAATACTCGCAAATGACATCAAAAATTTGGTTAGTGAAATGAGTGTTGTGTTTTACAGACAAGAAGGACCACCATAGCCAGCTACAGATGCTGGAGTTGGAAAACGAACGACTACACAAAGAGCTGTTGCTGCTACAGGAACAGAACTTCATGAATAGAAAGAAGTCGGACCGAGAAGGTAGGCATTACACCAAAGACGCTAACCCTAGAGTCACCTTTAACCCCTCATTACAGGCCCCATCCCAGAAGGATCCGTACGACAGACTTGACCAGTTTGAGGCACAGTATGGCCATCTTGTACAACAGTACTCAAAGAGTTCTGAAAAAGGTCATAGTAGGCCAAGGTCACGGAAGTCCTCTGTACACAGTTTACCACAAAGTGAAAGTAAAAATAGTAAAACTGATCATCCTGTATCCACCATACACCAGCTCAATCACAATGATGCTTCTTATCCCCAAAGACCTTATCAAGGTCAGGGGTCAGTTCAAGGTCATGGAACTGATCAAAGTCAAGGTGCTAGTAAACCTAACAGAAGTGTGGATATATCACAGTATCAGAAAAAACTTAACCTTTTGGATCTAGAATTGGCAGACCTGCAGTTAAAGCAGTTAAAGAGTAAAGAGTTGAAATCTGACAAGGCTGACAAGCCTGCTGTGCCTCGGCTTGATCTGAGGGAAATCACAGGAGACGAGAATGAAACACCTGGATCATTTGCCGAGTATTTGAAGATGGAAAAAAGGAAAGAAGATGAATACAGAGCAATGCCATTTATGGATTCTGATGATGAAAAGGATGACAGACATGAAAAACCACATGGACACAGGCATGACTATTTCCAGTCTCATCGTCAGTTTTCTAACCTTGCAGATAACTACTACCAGCATAACTGGGGTAGAAGAGGTCAATATCACCAACAAAGTGATTTTCTGGAAGCTGGTAAAAGTCACACTGATTTCCTTCCTAGGAATCAAAATTACAATGGTCCTATACCAACATCTCCGAAAAGTGATGTCATAGACAGGTACCGACAGCTTGGTAGACCGATAGTGTTCAGGAATAACTACTCGGACAAGGGTGTAGCCTTGGGGCAGCCTTTCAGGGTGTAAACTGAGACTGATAATGTTCAGGAATAACTACTCGGACAAGGGCATAGCCTTGGGGCAGCCTTTCAGGGTGTAAACTGAGACTGATAATGTTCAGGAATAACTACTCGGACAAGGGCATAGCCTTGGGGCAGCCTTTCAGGGTGTAAACTGAGACTGATAGTGTTCAGGAATAACTACTCGGACAAGGGCATAGCCTTGGGGCAGCCTTTTAGGGTGTAAACTGAGACTGATAATGTTCAGGAATAACTACTCTGACAAGGGCATAGCCTTGGGGCAGCCTTTTAGGGTGTAAACTGAGGTTGTTGACAGACCAGTGGACCAATGATGTTCAGGAATAAAAATAGAATTACTCCAACAAGGACATAACCCCTATATGTACTTTGGGCTCGGCCTCGGATGATTCCTTAAATTATGTACTGAAGGAACCACAGACAAATTTGTCTAACAGGGATATACATATAGCCAGTATTTGACTTTTTGAGATTGTCATTCTCCTGATGGACTGTTCAGTGTTAAGTGAGGTACATCATGTACTGGTAAATGTAGAATTATAACATTTTACCAGTGGAATGTCAGGAATTATTACATAAAAGTGTTATTTTTCACAGCAGTATATAAATTCCAATGGATTACATTGAGGGATCTACAAGAGAATATCTTTGTGTAATTTGTTTCTTCAGTGTCGGCCTTGAATGTCGATCAAGCTATTGGTCAGCCACATCATAACTCTGAAACCATAGCACAACTGTCCCATAAGAATAACATACAAATCACTGGTATAGAAACCTCCAAGTTTGTGACAAATTGTTACCGGGGAGAGATTTTACCTTACCTGACAGGATGTGTATATAATCTTATACAATAACTCAGCATGATGTGTGCTGTTGATGTTGCAGGTTTAAAGTCTCAATTTAGGTTATAACCTCTACTGCCATTCTAGGTTAGAATATCAGTCTGGGACAACTGTTAGATGGTGTCAACACGGCTTGGAACAGGCTATGGTGGAGTAAATGACACATTATCTATTTTCAGTCAGTTTAATAGCTGTTAACAACTAGATCATAGTTACAAAGCCCAGTTATGTTATTGGAAGGGATATGTGATGATCACATTGATAAAATATTTGACCTTGACCATTATTCAAGGTCACAGGGTCAGAAAGGTAATTACTTCAGTAGAACTACAAATGATAACATATTTTCCCTATACCTGTTGCCAGTGTTAAGGCAGTAGCTGGGCTATCAAAAGTTAAGAAATAACCTTGACTCACTTTCAATATTTTATGAGTTATTTTAAAAAACGCCATTACGCTATCCTGCAGAAAAACGCCATTACCCTATCCTGCAGAAGGGAGTAGAATCTGGATTGTCCTGTAGATTTCTGAGGTTATAATATCGGATGTCAAGAGTTTTGAAATATATATTACCTTGGCCGACTTTGAAGGTCATACATGTAGTGGTCAGACATGTTGAAAACATTAAACTCTTCTAATAAAGTATTAGATGTAGGATAATGATATTGGTCTCCATAGCTTACATTTGTGTAGAGTTAATTGTCTGATATCTAATGATGTTGACCCCCTCTAATGACCCCCTCTAATCATCACACAAGTTAATTCTATACAATTTCTAAATAATTTTTTAAGAGTTATAGAATTTGGGGAAAATGTCATTATATTCAGCAGTGTACAGTTTTGAGTCAACAGTGCCATAGCCAAGGTCATTGATAAGGATAATCTGTCTAGAGAGTACATGGCCCTCACAATATTTAGAATATGAATATTCAGCCTCATTGTACAGGGATGCTAATCTGAGGTCATATCAGTTTTAATTTCCCACCAGTGTGCAATCCTACCTGTTGTTATAGTTACCCTTAATGACCTCTAACTAGTACCTATAGTACATACAAGTATTTAACTATTACCTAGTACGTACAAGTATTTAACTAGTACCTAGTACATACAAGTATTTAACTAGTACCTAGTACATACAAGTATTTAACTAGTACCTGGTACATACAAGTATTTAACTAGTACCTAGTACGTACAAGTATTTAACTAGTACCTGGTACGTACAAGTATTTAACTAGTACCTAGTACGTATATATTTATAATCATTTGATATGTTTGACATATAATTAATGTATATAATTAAGTACTGTATAGAACTCCCTCCATTACTGGGTCAGTAATTATCAGTTAAGTTCATCGGGGACATACACTATACATGTATATACTGAAAAAGTCCCCCTGAATTGTAATACAGTGTGACTTAAGCCAATAGCATCAAGTAGGAACTATGTATATACTTAAAGTTCACATTTTATAGATATTTCATGTATTGGTAAACTTTGATTAATTTTGTTGAATACGCCGACCAAGTTAATCCTCTAATGTAATTACCAGGTAGGATTTACCTGACATCAAACGGTGCTGTAACATTCTATATGTGTGGTATAAAGTCTTGTTATTAATAAAGATTCACTGTAGAGGTGAGAATTCCTTCTCAATTATATACAACTAACCAGTAGGTTTATAGTGATTTTGTATGTTGTAAAAAGCATTTAATAAAGAGAATGTATACCACAAAATATAACTGTCTTATTATGGCTGAACTGTTGATAGTGACAAACCTGTTTATATTGGTATCAACATGTACCAGTATATATATCTTAATAAAACATATTAGACAACCCTAAAATGACCGATATCACCTATACCACAGTATATCTTTAGTGACCGATATCACCTATACCACAGTATATCTATAGTGACCGATATCACCTATACCACAGTATATCTTTAGTGACCGATATCACCTATACCACAGTATATCTTTAGTGACCGATATCACCTATACCACAGTATAGTGACCGATATCACCTATACCACAGTATATCTTTAGTGACCGATATATCACCTATACCACAGTATATCTTTAGTGACCGATATCACCTATACCACAGTATATCTTTAGTGACCGATATCACCTATACCACAGTACAGTGGACCCGCGATAATCCGGACGCCGATAGTCCGGAAAACTCACAGTCCGGACGGAAATGCACGGGAACGGATTTCCGTAACGTTATTTGTACTCACCAGTCCGGAAATTCGGATTCCGATTCCGGAAGCCCATTTTGGGAACGGAACGTACTTTTCATTAGTAAATTTCCCTCAATAATCCGGACGATTTTTTCACCACAAGGAGAAAAAAATGTCGGGGCAAGTCACCCGTGTCGACAGCTGTACAGACTATCGCTTGACACTGTGCGTAGTCATAGCGACCGCTGCCAGGTCATAGCCCCGGGTGTTTACCTGTGTTACAATGTGTAGCTTTTGTTTTTATAACGGTACATTGCTTTTTCTCCACGACCTATCCAATCTCAAATACATGTAATAAATTTATGATCGGTAATTAACATCATTAACACTTGTATTGGGTAAACACGGATATCGGCTTTGTAACACCGTTACGTGAAACGACGACTCATTGAAAGATGCATGCTATTAATTACATACACATTTACGTATTAAGCAGTGATCACAAGAACTGGGTTGATTACACACAAATTAGTCAATAGTCGTCTGATACTTAACTAAGCGTCACATTGTTAAGTGAATACGGGTTTAATAATTATCGGACATCTTGGGTAGTTCTCGCTGGTGTCGCGTACTTTTAAATAGATAGCTTGGGGTTTCTGGTACGTAAAAATCATAAAAAAAAACATGGACTGACGGTAAGTTGTAAAATCCGGGAATTTTATTTAAGGTATTTAACGTTTGTAATTTCTACTTGTTTGTGAACCTCCGGGACGTGACACATGTGTGTTGTTTGTAGGTCACATATGCCCGCTATAAATAAAACAATTTTCACTTTACATGTTCTTTTAAAAACATAGTTTATTTTTTACTTTCTACAAAACAAATCAAGAATCATATCAGAAACATAAGTATATTTATTGTTAAAAAGTCTGACAATTAGACGTGTTTATGAAACGTCCCGGATTGTATATAATCAAGGGAGATAACTCTTACACGACAATTTTTTTGACCTGGTACACGAAATTCGGCAGTCCGGAAAACTCGTAATCCGGACGGTTTGGACTGGGAACGAAGGTGTTCGGATTATCGAGGGTCCACTGTATATCTTTAGTGACCGATATCACCTATACCACAGTATATCTTTAGTGACCGATATCACCTATACCACAGTATATCTATAGTGACCGATATCACCTATACCACAGTATATCTTTAGTGACTGATATCACCTATACCACAGTATATCTTTAGTGACCGATATCACCTATACCACAGTATATCTTTAGTGACCGATATCACCTATACCACAGTATATCTATAGTGACCGATATCACCTATACCACAGTATATCTTTAGTGACCGATATCACCTATACCACAGTATAGTGACCGATATCACCTATACCACAGTATATCTTTAGTGACTGATATCAATGTACCACAGTATAGTGACCGATATCACCTATACCACAGTATAGTGACCGATATCACCTATACCACAGTATATCTTTAGTGACCGATATCACCTATACCACAGTATAGTGACTGATATCACCTATACCACAGTATAGGGACCGATATCACCTATACCACAGTATATCTTTAGAGACCGATATCACCTATACCACAGTATAGGGACCGATATCACCTATACCACAGTATATCTTTAGTGACCGATATCACCTATACCACAGTATATCTTTAGCGACTGATATCAATGTACCACAGTATAGTGACCGATATCACCTATACCACAGTATAGTGACCGATATCACCTATACCACAGTATATCTTTAGTGACCGATATCACCTATACCACAGTATATCTTTAGTGACCGATATCACCTATACCACAGTATAGTGACCGATATCACCTATACCACAGTATATCTTTAGTGACTGATATCAATGTACCACAGTATAGTGACCGATATCACCTATACCACAGTATAGTGACCGATATCACCTATACCACAGTATAGTGACCGATATCACCTATACCACAGTATATCTTTAGTGACCGATATCACCTATACCACAGTATATCTTTAGTGACCGATATCACCTATACCACAGTATATCTTTAGTGACTGATATCAATGTACCACAGTATAGTGACCGATATCACCTATACCACAGTATAGTGACCGATATCACCTATACCACAGTATATCTTTAGTGACCGATATCACCTATACCACAGTATATCTTTAGTGACCAATATCACCTATACCACAGTATATCTTTAGTGACCAATATCACCTATACCACAGTATATCTTTAGTTACCGATATCACCTATACCACAGTATATCTTTAGTGACCGATATCACCAATACCACAGTATATCTATAGTGACCGATATCACCTATACCACAGTATATCTTTAGTGACCGATATCACCAATACCACAGTATATCTTTAGTGACTGATATCACCTATACCACAGTATATCTTTAGTGACCGATATCACCTATACCACAGTATATCTTTAGTGACCGATATCACCTATACCACAGTATATCTATAGTGACCGATATCACCTATACCACAGTATAGTGACCGATATCACCTATACCACAGTATATCTTTTGACCGATATCACCTATACCACAGTATATCTTTAGTGACCGATATCACCTATACCACAGTATAGTGACCAATATCTCCTATACCACAGTATATCTTTAGTGACTGATATCACCTATACCACAGTATATCTTTAGTGACCGATATCACCTATACCACAGTATAGTGACCGATATCACCTATACCACAGTATATCTTTAGTGACCGATATCACCTATACCACAGTATAGTGACCGATATCACCTATACCACAGTATAGTGACCGATATCACCTATACCACAGTATATCTTTAGTGACTGATATCACCTATACCACAGTATATCTTTGGTGACCGATATCACCTATACCACAGTATATCTTTAGTGACTGATATCACCTATACCACAGTATATCTTTAGTGACCGATATCACCTATACCACAGTATATCTTTAGTGACCGATATCACCTATACCACAGTATATCTATAGTGACCGATATCACCTATACCACAGTATATCTTTAGTGACCGATATCACCTATACCACAGTATAGTGACCGATATCACCTATACCACAGTATATCTATAGTGACCGATATCACCTATACCACAGTACATCTTTAGTGACTGATATCACCTATACCACAGTATATCTTTGGTGACCGATATCACCTATACCACAGTATATCTTTGGTGACCGATATCACCTATACCACAGTATATCTTTAGTGACCGATATCACCTATACCACAGTATATCTTTAGTGACTGATATCACCTATACCACAGTATATCTTTGGTGACCGATATCACCGTACCATGTTACAGTATATCTCCTCAGATCGTTCTCAATCATGGACTGGTGGTTTTTATAATGACAGAGAATACAAATTCATGCTCAAATACAAGTCTCAATTCAGAACGGCATTCAGAACTGCACACATAGGGCTCTACCTGTCTGTTAAAATACATTTAAAAGTTTTTTAGCCTAACCTTAAATTATATTTCTCTGAAAAATATAATCTCACATTGAGCCATTTTTGGATATTCACTTTGGTTATTCCAGTGGGGATAATTGAAAACCATTAAAGGGTTTAAATGTACAGAGTCTTTACAAAAATGTCCATACCTCCGCTAGATGGAATCAATTCAGTTCTTACACAGTTTACATAAATAAACTTTTGTTGACTATTTGCTTATCCAAATTGAAATCCTGAACATTCAGGAGGGACAAAAAGGCAAAAACAGAACAAATTTTCTATTTGAAAATTCCTGTAGAAGTTTTCAGAATTGTATGTCTGTGTAGGAATCCTGTTTGACAAAGGAATCTGATTTTTATGTCGTTAAGACGTAAGTGACTATGATGTGTTTAGAGGGTTTGTTGCCTCCTGATCATCATGTGACCTATAACACCTTGATTATCCACAATTCCAAACTTTTCTCATAGTAAAGCTATTTATTGGCAGTTATACAGTTTATCAGAAGTATGTTTGTCACTAACTTAGTAATATGGGTACGAGGCAATATTGTGTAAAGGACAAACTGTAAAGATCTCCAAATCAGTTAACAATTGTGACAAAACTCCATGCTATCTGGTTGTTTTACAAAGATTAGATATATGTATGAGTGATATTCCAAAATTTGTTACACTTCCAATACGTTAGATTTTGTTGACATTTGACATTCATTCACATTGATCCTTAATGCTCATGCAATGTCTGTTGCTATAAATATACTAAATGCGTATTAATTACCAGGAACTTCAAAAATTGTTTCTGGAAAAATGATCAAATAGATATTCTACCTGAGAGGTCACAATTGGAGGCTTGCCATTAGGTTTTACCACATTTTGTGATCCTGACAGTAGAATATCCATATACTTCAAACCCAAACATGAAAGAGTACTTTTCTGTCACACATGGCTTTTCTATCATAATTTTCCCAAGTCCTACATTTAGACCTTCAACTTTGAAAGAGAAACAGCCATTTTGTTGATGCCATATTATATTGCGCCTTTTTCTTCATTGTGATGTCATAATAAAATCATGTGATTTTAATTATTACATTGCAAGCCATTCAATACAGCCACAGAAAACATGAGTTTATTGCATGAGATAAACCAATATTACAGCCGAAGGTATGAGAGAGAAGCATTAAGGTGTATTGATATTCCGGGTAAGCTTTGTCATTCTAATGTATGTGTTTTCATTTCTAAAGTGCTCTGAAGGCATTTAATAGCTTGGCAGTATAATTCATTATTCGTGATGTTCTCACATTTTACTGGAGACATGTAATGTACAAAGATATCTTAGTATAGCAATTGACATTCAATTTAAGAAGTGGCATTGGAATATGAATTTCAATGTTAAGTGTGAAATGGGGAGAATTATCCTGGTGGGCTATATATTTCATTGGATTGAAAGGTGTTTATAGACGAAAGTTCTCAATGATTAGAGTATCACTTTCCTTTTCATTGTGAATAAGGAGTTAGAAGATTGAAAAGAAGATTAAAATACATGTAGATCACACTTCAACCGCTTATAGAATTATCAAAGGTGTATTCATTTGTCACGCATATCATCATTGATTTATGTCATTGATCAGTGCTCAATTGAATATCTGTAAATGGTATCTGTAATAATTTTTCTAGATTTAGTCCATTATTTTCTTTCATTGCTTTACAGTTCAAAGTGAATTCAAATAAAAACAGTGTCAATATAAAAGAGACAATGTCTGTTTTTGAAAATTTCTCCCTTCAATAAAAAATTTGCTAATTTGCAGATTCTCTCCCTGTAACATCCTAATGCTTGAAAGAATGTCTGCCTCTGTCTTCCTTTTTGAGGAAATTTTCCTCATCTTTTCTCTTTGACTTTCTTTCTTCTTCTGAGAAAAAACACCATACTTTTAGGTTCCATTTGTATTTTATTTATGGAAGTGAAATTCTCTGCACAAGAGACGTGTGTATTCCTACGACAAGTAAACATAAAAATAGGCTAGTACACCATGATTACCAATTTTATCTGTTTATCATCTGATTCCTCTTCAGTAGTAATCAGTCCCTAGGATTACCTCCCCTTGTTTATAATACATGTGTAGATACCAGTATCAATGGTAACTAAAACACAGCTACTCTGTTGTCTAAATCATCAAAATCACATTGGTGATCAAGATAGAATTCTGCATCTCAAAAAGCTAAACATTTTCCTGAGTTTTTACAATTAAATGTCTCCCTTCAATGGAAGTCCCTGGAAACACTTAGATTTGACAAACAGTTAATGATGTCTTCCAGTTTATTGAACCTTACTTCATTATCATCTAACAGACACTGCTGTGTGGGACATTTTCCCACCTAGCGATATAAGCTTGTGTAACTGGAACTAAATAAATGTGTGTAGCCACTCTCAGAAGTGACTCAGTGTTGTCAAATAGAGAATCAATATGGTCTATATAATATAACTATTATTTAGTTGTTTAACCTTGAACTAGCTGGTGTGACACTTTAAAGTTTGACCTTGACTTTGACCTTGTATCCTTGCAGATGAACTTGAAGCACAGCTCCGTCGTCTTCAGGAAGAACAGCTGAGGAAGATGATGCAGCTTCAGAATGAGATAGAGCTGCTAAAACAACAGAATCTGCTAAAACAGAATGCCAGACTCCCTCCTCCAGCACCGGTATGTATATATATAAACAACAGAATCTGCTAAAACAGAATGCCAGATTCCCCCCTCCAGCACCGGTATGTATATATATAAACAACAGAATCTGATAAAACAGAATGCCAGACTCCCCCCTCCAGCACCGGTATGTATATATATAAACAACAGAATCTGCTAAAACAGAATGCCAGACTCCCCCCTCCAGCACCGGTATGTATATATATAAACAACAGAATCTGCTAAAACAGAATGCCAGACTCCCCCCTCTAGCACCGGTATGTATATACATATATATAAACAACAGAATCTGCCAAAACAGAATGCCAGACTATATAAAAACAACAGAATCTGCTAAAACAGAACACCAGACTCCCTCCTCCAGCCAAGGTATCTATACATTCATATAATAAGTTGATTTATGCTGTGATAATATGGCAGGGGTCTGGATACTCCAATATCAACAAGGTTGACAACTCAGCTGCCATGTGTTAGCTGGTACCCCACTTCACTTTGAATGACAAATTTTTGTTCTATCAAGTGAGTGATATTCAGGCCCCAGGGGCATCTTCTTTTGAGTTTGTGATACCAATAGGTTTGATAAAAACAACTATGGAAATCAGTAACAGTAATGTAATACCTCGTGAGTTTGAAGACTTCTGTGACATGTCATTGACTACAGAAGTTATAAATTTTTACTAGATTTACTGGTCTTTTATTGTACATGTACATTCGGTGTCAGTCTGGGTAGTCTTCAATTAAACTGAAATGTTGTATCTGACGTGCTGGTGTTATTCCCCAGGGGGGCTGGCACGAGCCAGGTGTGGCCCCCAAGTCCCCTGTCACTAGGAGGACGGTACCAGACATGTTTGTGGGCGACAGAGTACGGTATAGTCTGCAAGAACTGGAGGTATACATCATGGGAATGGCTGATGTTAACCATTAATCATAGGCTGTGGTTGTTTGTGTTGACTATTAAATAGTGTGATTTATCTGATGTTGATAATCTTCTGGCTTTTTGTATACAATTTCATACTGTTTTAGCTTCATAACATTTCAGCTCTAATGTTACCTGTATATATAACAACAGCTCTAAGGTTACCTATATATATAGCAACAGCTCTAATGTTACCTGTATATATCAACAGCTCTAATGTTACCTGTATATATAGCAACAGCTCAAAAGTTCCCTGTATATATAGCAACAGCTCAAAAGTTCCCTGTATATATAGCAACAGCTCAAAGTCACCTGTATATATCAAAAGTTCCCTGTATATATAGCAACAGCTCAAAAGTTCCCTGTATATATAGCAACAGCTCAAAGTCACCTGTATATATAGCAACAGCTCAAAGTCACCTGTATATATCAAAAGTTACATTGTACCTATCTATATAGCAACAGCTCAAAAGTTCCCTGTATATATAGCAACAGCTCAAAAGTTACCTATATATATAGCAACAGCTCAAAGTCACCTGTATATATCAAAAGTTACCTATATATATAGCAACAGCTCAAAAATTACCTGTATATATAGCAACAGCTCAAAAGTTACCTATATATAGCAACAGCTCAAAAGTTACCTATATATATAGCAACAGCTCAAAAGTTACCTATATATATAGCAACAGCTCAAAGTCACCTGTATATATCAAAAGTTACCTGTATATATAACAACAGCTCAAAAGTTACCTGTATATATCAAAAGTTACCTGTATATATAGCAACAGCTCAAAAGTTACCTGTATGATTATATCAAAAGTTACCTGTATATATAGCAACAACTCAAAAGTTACCTGTATATATAAAAACAGCTCAAAAGTTACCTGTATGATTATATCAAAAGTTACCTGTATATATAACAACAACTCAAAAGTTACCTGTATGATTATATCAAAAGTTACCTGTATATATAGCAACAACTCAAAAGTTACCTGTATATATAAAAACAGCTCAAAAGTTACCTGTATGATTATATCAAAAGTTACCTGTATATATAGCAACAACTCAAAAGTTACCTGTATATATAAAAACAACTCAAAAGTTACCTGTATGATTATATCAAAAGTCACCTGTATATATCGAAGGTTACCTGTATATATCATTTGTTTTCTCATTGGCTTACAATAGACTGCTTAGTGTAATGTTTACTGGTTAATATTGCTTACTTGACGTGTCGTTGACCTAACCTATTTTGATCAGATTATAAAATGATTTACTCAACATTGCATTGGAATCTGAGACTAAAACACTGAGAGGTTTTGAAAATACAACATAACATAATCATCAAGCAGGAGCCATAACCATGTGGGGCTGTGGTGGCCGAGTTTATTGCTAGCCCTCCACCTCTGGGTTATGAGTTTGAAACCCATGAAGAAGGACTGACAGGATAAACATTCTCATCTTTTGTTCTAATTACATATATGCATTGAAGTATTTTATTGTCAAATTATCAGTTATATATAAATACAGGCAGGTGATATGTGGATAGAGGCACTTCATACTTCAGGGATCATTTGTATTTTCTTGCTTTAAACTTTAATGAAATGTACTTTGATCATATCTTATATTTCATTGATGAGGATTTTTAAAAGAAAGAAAAAGTAATATATTATATATATTATATACTATGCACAATATTAAATATGCCATATATCACATAATTTTTGCACATATATAATTTTTGCAAATTTTACAACCATTTCAAAATTACAAAAAATAAAGTGTTTGTTGACTGTACGAGTTGCAAATGATACATTGTCATGATTTTTGCAAAACATGCACCTCAAAAAACTAACCTGATAATCAGATTGTAATGATGTACTTATATAATCATTGTTGTTAACTGTTTTTGACAGTTGTTTTTATTTGATTGTGGTGGTTGGTTAACAGAACAATGCTGACATGCCGTGGATGATGCAGCGTCCGTACGTGGATGTAGAACCCATGCAGCCATACGACCAGTAGTAAGTACCTAGAGTTATCTCCCTCTGTGTAGTGTATCGTCTCTATACTCTGTTCCTTATTCCTGTCGTCACCAGAACATTCATTTCTACCCAAAGTCTTTACTAAGGAAGATCAAATAAACAATCAACATTTGATCATGTGTGTTATACTAGAATATCAACACCCCCACCATATTTCCATATCACCCAAATCTCATTTCTTATTTCATACATTGTATGTATATATTTATTGAGTTTGACATTCTTGTAATCTGTGATGGTTGATTTATGAATGAATTATCCTGTCACAGAGGAAGTATAGGATACATGAAGTTGTAAATGTGAATCTATAATATTTACTTAGAAGGCTCTGTTTCTCTGTCCAGTGTGTTCTGGAGTAGGAACGAGATTCCTGGTCCAGTAATGGTCATCACTACCCCTCGCTCTCTCAACTCACGGTTTAGTTGCTATTAGCGGTGGCCAAAACGTAAATGGCTGCCAGTGGTACCATGGAAGGTTGGTTGACAGGACGAGGTTTTTAACATGGCAGATTTTGAACGCCAAATCCCTGTAGAAATATTTGTGTACTCACCTCTAAGTAGACACCTACACTTTTATTTTGTTCATTTTGCAAATGTGGACCAAACAAAATTGTGCTACATACCATTTATGTTTTGAAAGGGAGATTTTAACCTTCAGTTAGTAAGAGATGTGACCTACCTCAGACCAGAGGAGATAAAGATGTGACCTACCTCAGACCAGAGGAGATAAAGATGTGACCTACCTCAGACCAGAGGAGATATTGTTATGATAATGAAGATCCTACATCTGAGTTTCATCAGATTATTATATGATGAACATCTGTGAACAAAATACCAATGAATTAAAAAAAAAATGGTTTCTGGAAATGACTTCTGTTGTTCAATGACATGTTGAAATCTCAGAACTGACTTTTTTCCAAATATTGAATTTGGTTAGCTTATTTTCAAACTATTCCATAAAGAGTTTCTACTATCACAACAATGTCACAATTAATAGTTGTTTATACCTCAATCTCCAGGAAATTACTCAGCAAATAAATAATGACACCTTCATTAAATCAACCTTCATATCATCCAACAACCAGGGCTATAAATGGATATATGATAGGTATGATAGTAGTAGTTGTGATGATACCTAAGTTATGTACAGGATTATATAACTCCGTCAGGAGAACATCAGACTCTCTAAATCACTTTCTTCCCTCGATGGTTAATGTTTAAGGAGAAGCTCAGAGATCACAGGCTGTTATATGCTGTTATGGTTTTGTAATTGACATTTTGCTCTGTTTACACTGGATGTGCTGGGTCTAAGTGAGGTAGGCACCAGCTACTACAAGGATGTTCTACCTCAAAATGATCCTCATTGTTCATGGGGTGATGAACCTTAGTTTTATGCCCAGTATTTTCCAGTGATGATACACTTACCCTCAATGTGTTCCTGACATTCCCCTGATCCACTTAATACCTAATGACTTGTTTTTCAGTTTGTATACAGCCGTTCCTATGCTAAGGAATGGACAGCCTTGGTTGGGCTATCCCTCATAGGTATACCTACTGTGGTAAATCTGTTGTATGCTTTCTCTCATTTACACCATATTAGAACAAGCTAGTGTGCATTTTTCTCGTGTTGACCTTGAAATCATCAAAGTCAAATCGGTTCTGTTTAGTGTTATAAGCTGTGTCTCCTGTATCTTTACCATGAACTTGTGGGTGGGCGGACATATTGGCCAGTTTGTATGAGCTATTGTTGTGCATGCATTCTTATTCAATTCTTCATTCATATGTAAACTATATAACAGTAGTTCAATGGCATTTATGATTCATGAAAAATATGAACAAATAGGAACACATTTATAACCTAAAAATATGTCAAAGAAATTTTAAAGTTAGCTTTAATTGATTAAACAATATCATGTAAAGTATCATGCAATATTTATCTGATTGGCTGAAGGTTGACTGAACATATGCATGATGAACAAGGTGAACAAACTAAATCTAACAAAAATAGATCAGGTCAAAGGTCAAGGCTACATGAAATAAACTAGTTTACATGTGTTCAGATTTTAAATGGGACCTTGAAACGAAAAACAAATTTAGGTTTTAGATTTAAATGATGACTTTATCCAGAATATAACCTTGGTGTTGTGCCTCTGACATGCTGCTAGAATAACAACAAAATATGTATAGAAACTCTACATTACTACAGAAAAAAATATGTACAGATTGAAACTCTACATTACTACAGAAATACCTGGTATGCACTGGAGAGATTGGACTTCAGACATTATTGGTTACCATGGTGATGAGGGACAGGTTCTGTTTGTTGTCATGGATACAGGGTTATATACCTGTACCATATCTACTTATGTATGGAAAGGACATGTTGCTGTTACGGGATGTGATATTTGTAACCCTATTGCTGTTATGCGATGTGATGTTTGTAACCCTATTGCTGTTAAGGGATGTGATGTTTGTAACCCTATTGCTGTTATGGGATATGATGTTTGTAACCCTATTGCTGTTACGGGATGTGATATTTGTAACCCTATTGCTGTTATGGGATGTGATGTTTGTAACCCTATTGCTGTTATGGGATGTGATGTTTGTAACCCTATTGCTGTTATGGGATGTGTTGTTTGTAACCCTATTGCTGTTATGGGATGTGATGTTTGTAACCCTATTGCTGTTATGGGATGTGATGTTTGTAACCCTATTTTCCAGCCCCAATCGTTATGTACCCACTGCTCACCATACCTGGGTGTCTACCCAGCACACAAAGACGTCACGACCACCTCCCACTGCACGACCAGACCCTATAACCGACATTGATGACCCCGACTAATGGGTCTCGTGTTTTACTATGTGTCGAGTGTAAGGTAATGGTGTCTGGTAGCACAAATAATATGGAGGAAAACATTTGCTGGTGTATTACACTTCTCTAACTGTCGTAGGCTATGGTGGTTTCAAAATGGAAGTCATTCAAAATGTTTCGTTGGAGATCAGTCAAAACCTCATCTAAAAGTTAATTCTCTTGCAGTTAATTTAAAAGAAGGAATGATAAAATGGTGTAAATGATCGAGAAAAAAAATCATTTCTGAAACTGAGCAGTAAAGTGTATACTTCTGTGAAGCATTACTATATTAGAATGATACATTTGAAACCCTGAATATGCCTGTAATACTAACACAAGATGGACAATGTCCACCATGTTTTAACTGTGTGAGTAGCTGTATATATACTCCTGTAACATTTCAGTGATGGCAGTCGATTTGACAAAGAACGCTTACCTACAGCTTTCCATACATGGGTAGCCACACAAAGTAACAAAGTCTACATAGACCCCCAACTTCAGGCCCATCCCCAATCTGACAAGTGACCGGTGGCCAGAATCTGGCCGTTAGGGTGGTCTGTATATGTACTACCAGTGTGTTAGAAGGCTTGTTTACATTTCTCAGGAGGCACAACACTTTGGGACATTCTTAGGAGCACATACTAATGCTTGTTGTCACTGCTGCTTTGAAAAATCACCCTGTCAAGCTATTTGTGTACACCGTGTTTAATCAAGCTTTCTCTTATATTGATATCAGTCCCAGGCACAACTATTGTCAGTACATATAGCTTCTGTACAAATAAAGCTTCTGTGAGAGTTTAAAATTATGATATATTATTAAATGAAAAATGTAGTACTTTTTACCAAATGATATTTAAGTTATCTGCTTAACACACAGTAATGCTTATGTAAGAATCCAACTTATTAAGTCCATATTGCCCCATCTAATATCTTAATGACTTTACCGAACAAAAACTACAATACAACACAATTATATAGTACACAAACTACTATATACAACACAATTATACAATACACAAACTACTATACAACACAATTATACAGTACACAATCTACTATACCTCACAATTATACAATACACAAACTGCTATACAACACAATTATACAGTACACAAACTACTATACAACACAATTATACAGTACACACACTACTATACAACACAATTATACTGTACACAAACTACTATACAACACAATTATACTGTACACAAACTACTATACAACACAATTATACAGTACACAAACTACTATACAACACAATTATACAGTACACAAACTACTATATACAACACAATTATACAGTACACAAACTACTATACAACACAATTATACAGTACACAAACTACTATACAACACAATTATACAGTACACAAACATCTATACAACACAATTATACAGTACACAAACTACTATACAACACAATTATACAGTATACAAACTACTATACAACACAATTATATAGTACACAAACTACTATACAACACAATTATACAGTACACAAACTACTATACAACACAATTATACAGTACACAAACTACTATACAACACAAGTATACAGTACACAAACTACTATACAACACAATTATACAGTACACAAACTACTATACAACACAATTATACAGTACACAAACTACTATACAACACAATTATACAGTACACAAACTACTATATACAACACAATTATACAGTACACAAACTACTATACAACACAATTATACAGTACACAAACTACTATACAACACAATTATACAGTACACAAACTACTATACAACACAATTATACAGTACACAAACTACTATACAACACAATTATATAGTACACAAACTACTATACAACACAATTATACAGTACACAAACTATCATACAACACAATTATACAGTACACAAACTACTATACAACACAATTATACAGTACACAAACTACTATATACAACACAATTATACAGTACACAAACTACTATACAACACAATTATACATTACACAAACTACTATACAACACAATTATACAGTACACAAACTACTATACAACACAATTATACAGTACACAAACTACTATACAACACAATTATACAGTACACAAACATCTATACAACACAATAATACAGTACACAAACTACTATACAACACAATTATACAATACACAAACTACTATACAACACAATTATACAGTACACACACTACTATATACAACACAATTATACAGTACACAAACTACTATATACAACACAATTATACAGTACACAAACTACTATATACAACACAATTATACAGTACACAAACTACTATACAACACAATTATACAGTACACAAACTACTATACAACACAATTATACAGTACACAAACTACTATACAACAATTATACAGTACACAAACATCTATACAACACAATTATACTGTACACAAACTACTATACAACACAATTATACAGTACACAAACTACTATACAACACAATTATACAGTACACAAACTACTATACAACACAATTATACTGTACACAAACTACTATACAACACAATTATACAGTACACAAACTAATATACAACACAATTATACAGTACACAAACTACTATATACAACACAATTATACAGTACACAAACTACTATACAATACAATTATACAGTACACAAACTACTATACAACACAATTATACAGTACACAGACTACTATACAACACAATTATACAGTACACAAACTACTATATACAACACAATTATACAGTACACAAACTACTATACAACACAATTATACAGTACACAAACTACTATACAACAATTATACAGTACACAAACATCTATACAACACAATTATACTGTACACAAACTACTATACAACACAATTATACAGTACACAAACTACTATACAACACAATTATACAGTACACAAACTACTATACAACACAATTATACTGTACACAAACTACAATACAACATAATTATACAGTACACAAACTTCTATATACAACACAATTATACAGTACACAAATTACTATACAACACAATTATATAGTACACAAACTACTATACAACACAATTAAACAGTACACAAACTACTATATACAACACAATTATACAGTACACAAACTACTATACTACACAATTATACACTACACAAACTACTATATACAACACAATTATACAGTACACAAACTACTATACAACACAATTATTCAGTACACAAACTACTATATACAACACAATTATACAGTACACAAACTACTGTACAACACAATCATACAGTACACAAACTACTATACAACGCAATTATACAGTACACAAACTACTATACAACACAATTATACAGTACACAAACTACTATACAACACAATTATACAGTACACAAACTACTATATAACACAATTATACAGTACACACACTACCACACAACACAATTATACAGTACACAAACTACTGTACAACACAATTATACAGTACACAAACTACCATACAACACAATTATACAATACACGAACTACTATACAACACAATTATACATTACACAAACTTCTATACAACATAATTATACAATACACAAAGTACTATACAACACAATTATACAGTACACAAACATCTATACAATCATACAGTTATCAAACTGCTTAATTATATTAATTATATACCCTTAGTATTTATACCTGTACAGATTTTAGTATAACAAATGTTGTTGGTGTGTTGTTTATTGGTAGAATCGCCCTGATAACATAGCTCGGTATACAGGTCTGTAATACCAGGACTATATCCCTGACAGTTAGGATGAAACCTAGCAATAGGTGGAGTCATGTAGGTGGTAAACCCGTAACTGACTAAATAACCAGTCAATGAAAGTATTCAACTGAGGCCTCGACAATCTATCAACATCATGCGATTTTGCAAAATGGAATAAGAACATTTAAATGGAGGTATTAATTGACCTTGACCGAATATACCTTAGATTTTATGACAACAGATTCACAGTACGTCATTACAGTAGGATTACACTAAATCTACACACACTTTTACACATACATATAATCATCAATAGAACTTTTATAGACATCTTTAAAATTGATAAATAATGCATATAGATATAGTATATAAAAGTCCAATTATATTTGTGTATATGAACCAGGTGGTAAATTGATAATCATTTGAACCAGAATTATAAAGTAAAAATATATTCCCAACTTTTTTTTTCTGTCAGCATATTTTGCTAATGACATATTTGCTTTTTACTTGTTCCTGTAGATCAGTAGATAATACATGTATATACCTGTAGATTTAAATAATAACCTATGTAATATTATAACCTAGATTGTGTTAGATAGAAAATGTTTTCTTCCATTTAGAAAAATATAAACTTACTATAAAGTCATTTATGATATATAAAGTCATTGCTAAGAAACCGTTTTGGTGATTATCATGGATAATGTTCTTACAAATTCTATCTTTTGTTGGTGTTAAATGTAAACCTATATTATATAAGATGATAATAGGTAACACTAAATATAGAGACAATAGTAATATTTGAGTGATGTCTGTTGTTAAATGATTTAAAGCATTTATAAAGGATGAGTGGTAAAGGTCTAGACGTCCTCAATTTTTTGTAATGTTCTAGTACATTGTATATTAAGGTTTTGATAACCATGGCGATAGAGAAAACACCTATAACCACTATGATAGTTGTACACACTTGTAAGTTGTACTAAGGTGCTTTCCTGTTTCCTCTAGGGGTGGCTTCATAACGGTCAACTTGTCACAATGCCTTCCAACTACATCCGTCCAACCAACCATCCATGTTCGTCCAACCATCCATGTCTGTCTAACCATCCACGTGTTACCCAGTAACTCCACATGCAGCCTCCGTAAATGTGGGCATACGTCTGTTCGTGGATCTTTGTCGAGCTGGATAATTATGGATCGTCTTTGACCTTGCTCTTACATTCAATAGGAATACTTCTTTGGCTGTTTTTTCTGGGATGTTATTTGGAAAAAATGGAACTTTGTTTAGCTGGTTTTGTCACAGCTGCCAGTTCTTTAAGATGAGCTTCCTTTTTAAAAACAGTGTGGCACATACATTCATTTGACTAGTACAGCACAGACATTTTTGAGTAGCACAGATGTTCATTCAATAGGAATTTGTGAGACATGATCTGATTACACGAGTATGTTCCTCTGTGATTTAAGCCTAATAACTTGCATGGAGTCAAGACTCATTGTGATTATTTGTCATGCCAGGAAGTGGATGGAGCCTTCTGACACCACAGCTGTAATGTAACTGTTTGTGTTTAAAACTGTGTGATACATATCTTATGTCTGTCCATGTTAGATGGTATACATGTAATGAAAGATACTAGGTATAATTACTGATATGTAATTAAAACTTCTTGAAGCATGTTAAACTTTTCAATGTAGGGAAAATTATTTTAATGTACATGCAATTCAGGAATTGTGTTTGGGATGACAAATGATGTATCACAAACTAGTACATTTGTATTGTACTTGGTTATATAGGAAACATAATTTCTGAAACTTTCCTGAATCAAAAACCTGTCAAATTATAGTCACATATTGGTTCATATGTAATTCTAATATTGTATGTTATTGTAAGTCTTATAATGGTACGGTGGGAAGGAACGGGACAGAAATGTTTAAAACTGTCTGTATGTTGTAAAGTATCTTATTATGGTACGGTGGGAAGGGACGCGACAGAAATGTTTAAAACTGTCTGTATGTTATAAAGTATCTTATTATGGTACGGTGGGAAGGGACGCGACAGTAATGTTAAAACTGTCTGTATGTTATAAAGTATCTTATTATAGTACGGTGGGAAGGGACGGGACAGAAATGTTTAAAACTGCCTGTATGTTATAAAGTATCTTATTATAGTACGGTGGGAAGGGACGGGACAGAAATGTTTAAAACTGCCTGTATGTTATAAAGTATCTTATTATAGTACGGTGGGAAGGGACGCGACAGAAATGTTTAAAACTGCATGCCTGTATGTTGTAAAGTATCTTATAATGGTACGGTGGGAAGGGACGGGACAGAAATGTTTAAAACTGCCTGTATGTTGTAAAGTATCTTATTATGGTACGGTGGGAAGGGACGGGACAGAAATGTTTAAAACTGCCTGTATGTTGTAAAGTATCTTATTATGGTACGGTGGGAAGGGACGCGACAGAAATGTTTAAAACTGCCTGTATGTTATAAAGTATCTTATTATAGTACGGTGGGAAGGAACGGGACAGAAATGTTTAAAACTGTCTGTATGTTATAAAGTATCTTATTATAGTACGGTGGGAAGGAACGGGACAGAAATGTTTAAAACTGTCTGTATGTTATAAAGTATCTTATTATAGTACGGTGGGAAGGGACGCGACAGAAATGTTTAAAACTGCCTGTATGTTATAAAGTATCTTATTATAGTACGGTGGGAAGGAACGGGACAGAAATGTTTAAAACTGTCTGTATGTTATAAAGTATCTTATTATGGTACGGTGGGAAGGGACGGGACAGAAATGTTTAAAACTGCCTGTATGTTGTAAAGTATCTTATTATGGTACGGTGGGAAGGGACGCGACAGAAATGTTTAAAACTGCCTGTATGTTATAAAGTATCTTATTATAGTACGGTGGGAAGGAACGGGACAGAAATGTTTAAAACTGTCTGTATGTTATAAAGTATCTTATTATAGTACGGTGGGAAGGAACGGGACAGAAATGTTTAAAACTGTCTGTATGTTATAAAGTATCTTATTATAGTACGGTGGGAAGGGACGCGACAGAAATGTTTAAAACTGCCTGTATGTTATAAAGTATCTTATTATAGTACGGTGGGAAGGAACGCGACAGAAATGTTTAAAACTGTCTGTATGTTATAAAGTATCTTATTATGGTACGGTGGGAAGGAACGGGACAGAAATGTTTAAAACTGTCTGTATGTTATAAAGTATCTTATAATGGTACGGTGGGAAGGAACGCGACAGAAATGTTTAAAACCTGCGTGTATGTTATAAAGTATCTTATTATAGTACGGTGGGAAGGAACGCGACAGAAATGTTTAAAACTGTCTGTATGTTATAAAGTATCTTATTATGGTACGGTGGGAAGGAACGGGACAGAAATGTTTAAAACTGTCTGTATGTTATAAAGTATCTTATAATGGTACGGTGGGAAGGAACGCGACAGAAATGTTTAAAACTGCCTGTATGTTATAAAGTATCTTATTATAGTACGGTGGGAAGGGACGCGACAGAAATGTTTAAAACTGCCTGTATGTTATAAAGTATCTTATTATGGTACGGTGGGAAGGAACGGGACAGAAATGTTTAAAACTGTCTGTATGTTATAAAGTATCTTATTATAGTACGGTGGGAAGGAACGGGACAGAAATGTTTAAAACTGCCTGTATGTTATAAAGTATGTATAATGGTACGGTGGGAAGGGACGCGACAGAAATGTTTAAAACTGCCTGTATGTTATAAAGTATCTTATTATGGTACGGTGGGAAGGAACGCGACAGAAATGTTTAAAACTGCCTGTATGTTATAAAGTATCTTATTATAGTACGGTGGGAAGGAACGGGACAGAAATGTTTAAAACTGTCTGTATGTTATAAAGTATCTTATTATGGTACGGTGGGAAGGGACGGGACAGAAATGTTTAAAACTGCCTGTATGTTATAAAGTATCTTATTATGGTACGGTGGGAAGGGACGCGACAGAAATGTTTAAAACTGCCTGTATGTTATAAAGTATCTTATTATAGTACGGTGGGAAGGAACGGGACAGAAATGTTTAAAACTGCCTGTATGTTATAAAGTATCTTATTATGGTACGGTGGGAAGGAACGGGACAGAAATGTTTAAAACTGCCTGTATGTTATAAAGTATCTTATTATGGTACGGTGGGAAGGAACGGGACAGAAATGTTTAAAACTGTCTGTATGTTATAAAGTATCTTATTATAGTACGGTGGGAAGGGACGCGACAGAAATGTTTAAAACTGTCTGTATGTTATAAAGTATCTTATTATGGTACGGTGGGAAGGAACGGGACAGAAATGTTTAAAACTGCCTGTATGTTATAAAGTATCTTATTATAGTACGGTGGGAAGGGACGCGACAGAAATGTTTAAAACTGTCTGTATGTTATAAAGTATCTTATTATGGTACGGTGGGAAGGAACGGGACAGAAATGTTAAAACTGCCTGTATGTTATAAAGTATCTTATTATAGTACGGTGGGAAGGAACGCGACAGAAATGTTTAAAACTGTCTGTATGTTATAAAGTATCTTATTATGGTACGGTGGGAAGGGACGCGACAGAAATGTTTAAAACTGCCTGTATGTTATAAAGTATCTTATTATAGTACGGTGGGAAGGGACGCGACAGAAATGTTTAAAACTGCCTGTATGTTATAAAGTATCTTATTATGGTACGGTGGGAAGGGACGCGACAGAAATGTTTAAAACTGCCTGTATGTTATAAAGTATCTTATTATAGTACGGTGGGAAGGAACGGGACAGAAATGTTTAAAACTGCCTGTATGTTATAAAGTATCTTATTATGGTACGGTGGGAAGGAACGGGACAGAAATGTTTAAAACTGCCTGTATGTTATAAAGTATCTTATTATGGTACGGTGGGAAGGAACGGGACAGAAATGTTTAAAACTGTCTGTATGTTATAAAGTATCTTATTATAGTACGGTGGGAAGGGACGCGACAGAAATGTTTAAAACTGTCTGTATGTTATAAAGTATCTTATTATGGTACGGTGGGAAGGAACGGGACAGAAATGTTTAAAACTGCCTGTATGTTATAAAGTATCTTATTATAGTACGGTGGGAAGGGACGCGACAGAAATGTTTAAAACTGTCTGTATGTTATAAAGTATCTTATTATGGTACGGTGGGAAGGAACGGGACAGAAATGTTAAAACTGCCTGTATGTTATAAAGTATCTTATTATAGTACGGTGGGAAGGAACGGGACAGAAATGTTAAAACTGCCTGTATGTTATAAAGTATCTTATTATAGTACGGTGGGAAGGAACGCGACAGAAATGTTTAAAACTGTCTGTATGTTATAAAGTATCTTATGGTACGGTGGGAAGGAACGGGACAGAAATGTTTAAAACTGCCTGTATGTTATAAAGTATCTTATGGTACGGTGGGAAGGAACGGGACAGAAATGTTTAAAACTGTCTGTATGTTATAAAGTATCTTATTATAGTACGGTGGGAAGGAACGCGACAGAAATGTTTAAAACTGTCTGTATGTTATAAAGTATCTTATTATGGTACGGTGGGAAGGAACGGGACAGAAATGTTTAAAACTGCCTGTATGTTATAAAGTATCTTATGGTACGGTGGGAAGGGACGGGACAGAAATGTTTAAAACTGCCTGTATGTTATAAAGTATCTTATTATAGTACGGTGGGAAGGAACGGGACAGAAATGTTTAAAACTGCCTGTATGTTATAAAGTATCTTATTATAGTACGGTGGGAAGGGACGGGACAGAAATGTTTAAAACTGTCTGTATGTTGTAAAGTATCTTATAATGGTACGGTGGGAAGGGACGGGACAGAAATGTTTAAAACTGTCTGTATGTTATAAAGTATCTTATTATAGTACGGTGGGAAGGGACGGGACAGAAATGTTTAAAACTGCCTGTATGTTATAAAGTATCTTATTATGGTACGGTGGGAAGGGACGGGACAGAAATGTTTAAAACTGCCTGTATGTTATAAAGTATCTTATTATAGTACGGTGGGAAGGGACGGGACAGAAATGTTTAAAACTGCCTGTATGTTATAAAGTATCTTATTATGGTACGGTGGGAAGGGACGCGACAGTAATGTTTAAAACTGTCTGTATGTTATAAAGTATCTAATAAACAGTCTATCAATAATCATTACTATCAGAAGTCATAAATTACAAGAGACAAATTCAGTTAACATGTACTATATACAAGATGTGGAAAAAAAGTTTGTAAGTTATATTTTAAACTGAAATAAATTACACTTCATTGGAGGAGATGGATAATTTATATAATGGATACCCATGATTGTCTCAATGGAAGGGGAAAATGGTATTACCTCAAGGAACTTAAGGTATGAAGATAGTTGACATTTGACTGATAGAAGTTTGGGTATGATGATAGAAGTCCTGTGATGTGATTTTGTATAAGCTCCCACTCTCAGAAAGGATCCATAGTTGTAAGGTAACTGTGATGTATTTTTGTGTATACAGTATACATCAGGTTACAAAAGCAGTATTTTTTTATCTAATGTCATGAAATAGGAATTGTATATATACTATACAGTAATATGTGTAGATAGACTATCTAAATGATGTGTAGTAGATTGATAATCAGAATAAATCATTGACAAATCCAGCGTGATCAGTTATATTTTCTGTTTGAAATACATTTTTACAACATGAAACATATTGAATGTGACATTGTATACCTGATGATGCGGAGTCTGTACAAGTTGTTTTAATGGAAATTTTGGTTGCCATGGTAACCAGGTCAGTGTAGACAGGTTTTGCCTCAATTTTACATCAGTCCTCTCATTGATTCTAAACTTATTTGTTAAAGTGGTATAACTTATTAATGCCTATAATTTGACATATATCTGGTGTTTATCAATGCCTATAACTTGACATATATCTGGTTTCTCCTTAACCGTTACTATGGAATCGTGATGGAGTGCTTCCAATTGGTCGAAACTGAGAAATTGTCTGATAAACCTGAAAATTGGTATCAAAGGGTTTTGAGGGATGGCAATTACTATTTTCTATAGTTTTGGATGTCATTTGGTTGTCATTGTATACAAATGAAGCCTTCTATCTAGACAAATGTTGTCTAGTAGGGCTTTTAATTTGTACTAGCAGTAGACAATAAGCACAAGAACCTATTACTTACCAGTTAAACTGATCAATAGTAAATATAAGGTGTTTAAATACTAGTAAGACAATCTGCAGTAAATATAAGGTGTATATACTAATCAGATAATATACAGTGAAGGTAAGGTGTATAAACATCTTGATATACTGATAAAAAAATGTACTAAGTAGTGTATTGATTTTGTTATTGTTTAACGTTTCTCATTTTATTTGATAGGTAAAAGTTATTCTAACTGACAATTGTGTAAGTTTAGAGATTTCTCTGTTGCTAAACAGATAAAACAAATTCAGTTTATGAAATCAAGAACTGAAAAAAAATTGTATCAGTTTTCAGATTTCTTTGTTGCTAAAACAGAGAGAAGTTTTTCAGTCTATGTAATCAAGGAGTGGGGGAAAAAAAACCCAATGAAAGAGCTTGTAATAAATCGAAGTCAAATTATTCAGCAGTGTCTAATACTGGGTTATCACTGACCTTGGTATTATATAGATTGTAGATTATAAGTATCGATTAGTTGTTGATTCAATTTGAAGTTAGTGTTTTGTCCAGTCTCTGATAGTAATCCTGTAAATCTAAGAATATGTGTTTTACCTGTATAATGAAAATGGGATCCTACCTAATAGAAAGTACTCACAGGTGTGTAGGTATCAGACTGAATAAGCAGATACTAGTGTAAATGAAATGATCTGCCATCAGTTCGTTTTACATACCATATACAGATCTGTTTAAATACTTCAGACACATAGCATATAACTGTAGTAGAGCTGTCTGTCATGTTGTACAGGATATCTAAGATAATTTATCTCACTTGGAAAATTGGATATAACTGGTAATCTCTGGTGATTTTGATTGAGCGTGACGCTATTAATTCAAATGGAGTGAGTAGTCAAGATACCTGTACTGAAGGTCAAAGGAACACAGACACCATGTACATATAAATATTACAGAGAAGATCTTCACAGGTGGCTTGCATATGTACTTCACCAGCAGGACTGTTGACATTTCGAACATGATCATAAACATTTCAATCCTATTTGTTGTCCTTAGTTTGTTGTCATGGAGCTGCTATGTTCCTTCTGCAATGTTGATCAGTCTGAAAGCGAGGGTTTTGTGAAGGAGAAAGCTTCACAAGTTATCAGTTATGTCTGCATAGGCAGAAATCATAGCCAATTACAGGTGAAACTTGAAGAGTTCTCTCCAGATTTGTCAACTTCAAGCTTATAGAAACAGTTTCACACAGTGTTATTCTTTATGCTGGTTTAGGATAAAATGGTAGATCATTATGCTGTTTTGATACCGATGATGGATAATTATACTGGAAACGATCAGTTCACAAGATCTGTGTAAAGAAACAAAGTAAATTGAGCTAAGAAGTTTTTGTTAAGCTGTTTAGCCATTTTACAAGGAAATGTTGACAGTAAAGCCCCCTGTCAGGTCAAGTGTTGGTGATACTTATCGCTATGGTAACTAATACAGCCATCTTCACCTAGAGAGAGCACTTAATCAAGTGTTAATCCTCTGGTTTGATACTGTTTCATTTAGTAAGACCTCCCCAGTCTATAGGAATTTTATGTGGTGAAGAGATTTGAAATAAAACTTTCATGAATTTATTTGGTTTTATCCTATAAAATACTTTGCAGAAACTGAAAGATGTTAAATAAGAATTAATTTTTGTATGTAGATTTTTCTACAGAAAAACACTATTGAATTAAGTCTTCAATCTGAAATACAAACCTTAAAGCGTACCCAGAATGAAAATTGATATGCATTTAGATTGATTCCATTTGAACCCCAAAGAAAGAAGTCGAAAATGATATCAAAATTGGTCCATCCAGTGTCGAGATATTGACACCAGAGTGCGTGGTTTGCACCTGTCGATCGACTACTAAATAGCATTTTCTTTTCTTATTCTCACATTCTTCATTTTTTTAGTGTCATCCAACTTTGAATTTTTGTTCTGCATAATATATTATCAAATTATTCCGGATACACGTTTGTCTATATGACTAAGACTGCATGTCATCAGTATAGTATATATACATCAGTATGGTGTATATACATCAGTATGGTGTATATACATCAGTATAACATCAGTATAGTATATATACATCAGTATAGTATATATACATCAGTATAGTATATATACATCAGTATGGTGTATATACATCGGTATAACATCAGTATAGTATATATACATCAGTATAGTATATATACATCAGTATGGTGTATATACATCAGTATAACATCAGTATAGTATATATACATCAGTATAGTATATATACATCAGTATAACATCAGTATAACATCAGTATGGTGTATATACATCGGTGTAACATCAGTATAGTATATATACATCAGTATAGTATATATACATCAGTATAACATCAGTATACATCAGTATAGTATATATACATCAGTATAGTATATATACATCAGTATAACATCAGTATAGTATATATACATCAATATAACATCAGTATAGTATATATACAGCAGTATATATACATCAGTATAACATCAGTATAAAATATATATACATCAGTATAACATCAGTATACATCAGTATAGTATATATACATCAGTATAGTATATATACATCAGTATAACATCAGTATAGTATATATACAGCAGTATATTTACATTTGGTGTGGCAATGCCCTTATATATTACTAGTAAATCCCTACCAAAAGCAGCTTCATCTATGAGAGTATAACTGAAGTTGCCCTGAGGCAGAAAGCGGGAAATTTGAATTTTGGAAGATTTTTTTCATATTTTTTTTATTTTTGCGATTCATTAATAGAACGTAAATATAAGCGATAAACTGCCTAGATGCGGCAGACCTACTGGTATAACTGCCAGTAGGTCTGCCGCATCTAGGCAGTTTATTGCTTAAATAAAATATATATACATCAGTATAGCATCAATAAAGTATATATACATCAGTATAGTATATATACAGCAGTATAACATCAGCATAATATATACAGCAGTATAGTATGTATACATCAGTATAGTATATATACAGCAGTATAAAATCAGTATAATATATATATATATATATATATATATATATATAGGTATTGCCCTTTTTTATACCCCTGTAATATAGATGGTGGGGGCTAATACTGGAATTAAGGTGTCATTCCATCCGTCTTTGTCCTATCTTACCAGAAGTTTGTCCAGAGTCTATTTATGAAATGTGTATGTGATGAATAAATGAAGGTAGTTGTGGGCCTGCAATTTTTTGTTATTTCTATAATTACTGCCTTTGTGTCCTTCAATGGTTCAACAATTAGCTGCTTGTATTTCAGTGCTGGTTTTGTGATATTCTACGATTTTGTACTGAACCTTGAGCCGAGTGTGTCAGCATGTCGACTCATCGTTGGTCTACACAGTACTTCCCAGGCCATGGGAGAACCTACTGTTCTACCAACTGTTTACTGTGAGCCAGCTACTAGAGCCACCTATATGCAGAATGTATCCAACGCTGTAATTGGTGCTCGTCAGCCAGTACCCAAGTATGTATAAACACTGTCACAGTCTTACACGTGTCTACTGATTGTATATGCTGTAAAAAAGAAAGATGATTGTAGTTGTAAAAGCTCTTTATAGTTGAATGTTATCATTAGTAAGGAGAGCTAGCACAGTTATCTTCCTTACTCTACAATACAGTCCTGTTTTATGTTGTGTATATCATCAGTAAGGAGAGCTAACACAGTTATCTCCCTTACTCTACAATACAGTCCTGTTTTATGTTGTGTATATCATCAGTAAGGAGAGCTAACACAGTTATCTCCCTTACTCTACAATACAGTCCTGTTTTATGTTGTGTATATCATCAGTACGGAGAGCTAACACAGTTATCTCCCTTACTCTACAATACAGCCCTGTTTTATGTTGTGTATATCATCAGTACGGAGAGCTAACACAGTTATCTCCCTTACTCTACAATACAGTCCTGTTTTATGTTGTGTATATCATCAGTAAGGAGAGTTAACATGGCTACCTCCCTTACTCTACAATACAGTCCTGTTTTTATGTTGTGTATAACTGTTTTATTTGTATTTGTAGATGTCCGCCCAGCTCAGACCTAGGTATAGTGGTGGAGCTTCAGCTCTCTGGAGGACCAGCGTCCGACTATGACCGACATAGTCTCATCACACGTGCATGGGTCAAAATTCCCATATTTGACAATGATCAGAGATTAATGGCTGGAAAGTTCCGTATACCATTCCGGAATGTCCCTATCAAACCGTTCTTCCATGCTAGTCAGTTACAGAGCCTCCAAAAGGTAAGAGAGACTTAAACATTGATCATTGGTCAACATAGTTCTCGAATCAGACATGAGTTGTGAGATTTATGGACTCATGTCATAATTTCATTAAATGAAACAGATGCCATTATCGAGGGATGGAACCTTGAACTTCTGGCTTACACACTCAGCTGATCAAACTAAATTAAAGATCTCCTTAGTCGAGTGGTATATTGTGGCTAGTATTTACCAGGGTTACATGTATTCTCTCTAGTCGAGCGGTATATTGTGGTTAGTATTTACCAGGGTTACCTGTATTCTCTAGCCAAGTGGTATATTGAGGCTAGTATTTACCAGGGTTACCTGTATTCTCTCTAGTCGAGTGGTATATTGTGACTAGTATTTACCAGGGTTACATGTATTCTGTCTAGTCGCGTGGTATATTGTGGCTAGTATTTACCAGGGTTACATGTATTCTGTCTAGTCGAGTGGTATATTGTGGCTAGTATTTACCAGGGTTACCTGTATTCTCTCTAGTCGAGTGGTATATTGTGACTAGTATTTACCAGGATTACCTGTATTCTCTAGCCAAGTGGTATATTGAGGCTAATATTTACCAGGGTTACATGTATTCTCTCTAGTCGAGCGGTATATTGTGACTAGTATTTACCAGGGTTACATGTATTCTCTCTAGTCGAGTGGTATATTGAGGCTAGTATTTACCAGGGTTACATGTATGCTCTCTAGTCGAGGGGTATATTGTGACTAGTATTTACCAGGGTTACCTGTATTCTCTCTAGTCGAGTGGTATATTGTGGCTATATTATTTACCAGGGTTACATGTATTCTCTCTAGTCGAGTGGTATATTGTGGCTAGTATTTACCAGGGTTACATGTATTCTCCCTAGCCGAGTGGTATATTGTGGTTAGTATTTACCAGGGTTACCTGTATTCTCCCTAGCCGAGTGGTATATTGTGGTTAGTATTTACTAATGACAAATGACAATGAAATGATTTCATGTATTAGAGACTTTATTAGGATTTTTTTTTATCGTTTCAGTACGGAGAGTGTGAGTTATATTACCGCCTGGTCAATATGCGAGATATGGAGATTCAATCAATGAATCAGATATCTGCTACCAACCAAAACCAGTACCGGGCACCAAATGTACGTTTATTTACTTATCTTCTTACTAAATGTAGATCTCTGATATTTTGTGTGTTTTGTTTTAGAAATTGAAAAAAAAGAAAAAAAAAAAAGAATGAATTTTTTCATGAAGAACCAATACAAAACATGGAAGGTTTTTAAGAAAAATATATAGTCAAAGTACTCTCATGTTAACATTTTATAATAAAGATTCCATTCCATTTTGTACAATATCATGTATTTGGGAAAATACAAATACATGGATGAACAAATCAGAGGGACATGTTTAAAACATTAGTACTTTTTTGTTATAATTATAAAACAAACTATTTCAATGAAGTATATGATACAGAGGATCTGAGAGTGTTTACTAACATATATACCAGTAGCTTTCACAAGTTCTAGCTGTTTGATTTTGAATTAGCTTTTGATTTCTGAATTAGCTGACCTTTGAATAACCTTCACATGTACGGTATTAATTAGCTCACCAACAATTAATTTCTGTAGTTTATGTAAATTAGATCTCTCCGCTTTATTGTACAGGTATTAAATTTTGTTTCAGATTCCTCCACCGCCCCCGAATCATAAACCATTTACACCACAAATTCTCCCTCCTCCCCCCTCCGCCTCTATCCCTGGGTCAGCAGGAGAAGGCAATCGTTACAGGTAGGACATCATAGCCTCACAGTGTTGATAGAGGGTTGATAATACAACATGCGGACTCCCTAACATCAAGTTTTATATAGACGAGACTAATACTTTTCAAGTTTTATCACAAGTTTAACCCTAAGAGAAAACATTGAGTCAATTATATATGAGATTGTATACTGTATATGTTAAGAGCATTTTGTACAGAGCTGCTTAAGATCTTAGTTAATATCAAATCATATCAACTTATTGGTATAGTTGTACATACAGTCAAACCTGGGTATAAAGGACACCCAAGGACTGTATTTGTTGTGTGAAATTTGTACCAGGTAATTGTAGTTAACATGTAATGTTTTGAAAAAAAAAATCAACACATATTTTTTCAATAATGATTTTTGAGGACTGATAAACAACTAGATCAGACATCAACTGTGTTCATTATAAGAATTGTAAAGATAAAATGTATGTGAAAGTAACATATTAGCAAAGGAGATAAATATACTCTGTTTCCACATTTTGCTGGGAACAGTTATAGACTGTTTTATATAATGACCTACGTAGAGAGCTGTTTCTTTCTCTCAATTATGGTGCTTGTTTGTGTCTCGAATATGTGCCACTCGTTAATGTCCTAACTCTGGGTATGTTGGTATTAGTTTCACACATAACCATTAAGTAATTACTGAGGTGTGTCTTGTGTTTGGGTACCAGAGGGGAGGAGGAGATTTTTAGATATACGATTGTAAGTTGTGACGACAATAAGAGCTATACTGCCTGTCATCTTATACAAGTAAACTGTCATCTGAACTATTATCAGTGTTTTTACTGATTGCACAGACAATAACATTTGTATATTAATGCTTCAGTTGAGTTAGAAAATATAATCATGAATTTTTAAGAATTGTTTTCTTGACTAACAAATTTCTAATGTACAGGGAACTATACTGTTGGTAAGTTCCCATGTTTATAGCTAAATCAAGTACACTTACATTGTACAGGGTACATATATATGATTGGTTATAAGGGTAGGTTTTTATAGACATTTTAGATAGATCTGAGGTAATTTTCCTTTTGTTTCCACAGTTCTAGTATTAAACACAGTACAGCTATCAGGTAGAAATTCCTGTTTTACAGTTCTGTTTCTTAAGACATGATCCCATGGGTGTCTGAGTTTCCCACCTAACAGGTCTCCCTCTGATGATATAATCCCATGGGTGTCTGAGTTTCCCACCTAACAGGTCTCCCTCTGATGATATAATCCCATGGGTGTCTGAGTTTCCCACCTAACAGGTCTCTCTCTCATGATATTATCCCATGGATGTCAGTTTCCCACCTAACAGGTCTCCCTCTGATGATATAATCCCATGGGTGTCTGAGTTTCCCACCTAACAGGTCTCCCTCTGATGATATAATCCCATGGGTGTCTGAGTTTCCCACCTAACAGGTCTCTCTCTGATGATATAATCCCTTAGATGTCTGAGTTTCCCACCTCACAGGTCTCTCCCTCTGATGGGATAATCCCATGGATGTCTGAGTTTCCCACCTAACAGGTCTCCCTCTGATGATATAATCCCATGGATGTCAGAGGTTCCCACCCTAACAGGTCTCTCTCGGATGATATAATCCCATAGATGTCTGGGTTTCCCACCTAACAGGTCTCCCTCTGATGATATAATCCCATGGATGACTGAGTTTCCCACCTAACAGGTCTCTCTCTGATGATATAATCCCGTGGTTGTCTGGGTTTCCCACCTAACAGGTCTCCCTCTGATGATATAATCCCATGGTTGTCTTGAGTTTCCCACCTTACAGGTCTCTCTCTGATGATAATCCCATAGATGTCTGAGTTTCCCACCTAACAGGTCTCCCTCTGATGATATAATCCCATGGATGCCTGAGTTTCCCACCTAACAGGTCTCCCTCCGATGATATAATCCCATGGATGTCTGAGTTTCCCACCTAACAGGTCTCCCTCTGATGATATAATCCCATGGATGTCTGGGTTTCCCACCTAACAGGTCTCTCTCTGATGATATAATCCCATGGATGTCTGAGTTTCCCACTTAACAGGTCTCTCTCTGATGATATAATCCCATGGTTGTCTGGGTTTCCCACCTAACAGGTCTCCCTCTGATGATATAATCCCATGGATGTCTGGGTTTCCCACCTAACAGGTCTCTCTCTGATGATATAATCCCATGGATGTCTGGGTTTCCCACCTAACAGGTCTCTCTCTGATGATATAATCCCATGGGTGTCTGAGTTTCCCACCTAACAGGTCCCCCTCTGATGATATTATCCCATGGTTGTCTGAGTTTCCCACCTAACAGGTCTCCCTCTGATGATATAATCCCATGGATGTCAGTTTCCCACCTAACAGGTCTCCCTCTGATGATATAATCCCATGGGTTTCTGAGTTTCCCACCTCACAGGTCTCTCTCTGATGATATAATCCCATGGTTGTCTGAGTTTCCCACCTAACAGGTCTCTCTCTGATGATATAATCCCATGGATGTCTGGGTTTCCCACCTAACAGGTCTCCCTCTGATGATATAATCCCATGGGTGTCTGGGTTTCCCACCTAACAGGTCTCTCTCTGATGAGTTAATCCCATGGATGACTGAGTTTCCCACCTAACAGGTCTCCCTCTGATGATATAATCCCATGGATGTCTGAGTTTCCCACCTCACAGGTCTCTCTCTGATGATATAATCCCATGGTTGTCTGGGTTTCCTACCTAACAGGTCTCCCTCTGATGATATACTCCCATGGGTGTCTGAGTTTCCCACCTCACAGGTCTCTCTCTGATGATATAATCCCGTGGTTGACTGAGAGTTACCCACCTAACAGGTCTCTCTCTGATGATATAATCCCTTAGATGTCTGAGTTTCCCACCTCACAGGTCTCTCCCTCTGATGATATTATCCCATGGTTGTCTGAGTTTCCCACCTAACAGGTCTCTCTCTGATGATATAATCCCATGGTTGTCTGAGTTTCCCACCTCACAGGTCTCTCTCTGATGATATAATCCCATGGGTGTCTGAGTTTCCCACCTAACAGGTCTCTCTCTGATGATATAATCCCATGGATGTCTGGGTTTCCCACCTCACAGGTCTCTCTCTGATGATATAATCCCATGGGTGTCTGAGTTTCCCACCTAACAGGTCTCCCTCTGATGATATAATCCCATGGATGTCTGGGTTTCCCACCTAACAGGTCTCTCTCTGATGATATAATCCCATGGTTGTCTGAGTTTCCCACCTAACAGGTCTCTCTCTGATGATATAATCCCATGGATGTCTGGGTTTCCCACCTAACAGGTCTCCCTCTGATGATATAATCCCATGGATGTCTGGGTTTCCCACCTAACAGGTCTCTCTCGGATGATATAATCCCATAGATGTCTGGGTTTCCCACCTAACAGGTCTCCCTCTGATGATATAATCCCATGGATGACTGAGTTTCCCACCTAACAGGTCTCCCTCTGATGATATAATCCCATGGATGTCTGAGTTTCCCACCCTAACAGGTCTCCCTCTGATGATATAATCCCATGGATGTCTGAGTTTCCCACCTAACAGGTCTCTCTCTGATGATATAATCCCATGGGTGTCTGAGTTTCCCACCTAACAGGTCTCTCTCTGATGATATAATCCCACGGTTGTCTTGAGTTTCCCACCTAACAGGTCTCTCTCTGATGATATAATCCCATGGATGTCTGGGTTTCCCACCTAACAGGTCTCCCTCTGATGATATAATCCCATAGATGTCTGAGTTTCCCACCTAACAGGTCTCTCTCTGATGATATAATCCCATGGATGTCTGAGTTTCCCACTTAACAGGTCTCTCTCTGATGATATAATCCCATGGTTGTCTGGGTTTCCCACCTAACAGGTCTCTCTCTGATGATATAATCCCCAGATGTCTGGGTTTCCCACCTAACAGGTCTCCCTCTGATGATATAATCCCATGGGTGTCTGAGTTTCCCACCTAACAGGTCTCCCTCTGATGATATAATCCCATGAATGTCTGGGTTACCTACCTAACAGGTCTCTCTCTGATGACATAATCCCATGGGTGTCTGAGTTTCCCACCTAACAGGTCTCCCTCTGATGATATAATCCTGTGGTTGTCTGAGTTTCCCACCTAACAGGTCTCTCTCTGATGATATAATCCCATGGTTGTCTTGAGTTTCCAACCTAACAGGTCTCCCTCTGATGATACAGTATACTCCCATGGGTGTCAGAGTTTCCCATCACACTCTAAGTTGTTCGAATTTATTTAACAATGTTTTATAGTACATGTATATGGAGCTATTGTTTACCTTATCAATTTTGTAATTATTTGTAGCTATAAATGATTTTCTTTTGAATAAGTAACAATAGGATTATGACCAATTAGGTAATTATATTCTGACTAATTATCTTTAGTTTTTAGTTTGCTCTTTGATGAGTGATTTTATGATGTAGGTGATACATTTTCACATCATAATTCAAAGTTCTGTTAATATTTTTCTAAGGAGCTTAAGTTTACAACAAAAAGTGTGTGTTTAGTTTTTTTCACTTTCTTGTATAGTGTGGAGAATTATTTGAATGTAAAAAAAATTCTCACTTTGAGTTAAATGTTCCAAATATTTGTTTGAGTGGTAAATATATTTTATTGTTTTAATCTAAAATAAAAGTTGCATTATCTATGTTTTTTTTCTTTGAAAAGTTGTAACTGTCCTCTGAAATTAAATTTCTATTTTACTTGGAATGAAAAATACCCAGTTGTGTATTGTATACTACAGCAGCCGCCAGGGACAGCGCTTACCTACTATACGCAACGCCCCCCTCCAACCACAGGATACAACAATAGGATTCCAGGTTGACCGCGTCAAGCACGCTGAACAGGGGGAGGGGAAAATGAGATTGACTGCTTATTATGCTTCTACTGGAAAGGTAAGCGGGAAGAAAACATCCAGGATGGTGATATGATGGACAGCTGTATGATGTCATCATTCTTTGATGTTTGTACAATCCTCGATTATATATCTATGTAGTACATCCACAAGTTTGTACAATACTTTGTTTATTTAAACATTTAAAATCATCTGCTATATTTTGAGTACCTCTACAATTCTCTACTATATATGGGGGCCGCCGTGGCCGAGTGGTTAAGGTGTCCCGACACTTTATCACTAGTCCTCCACCTCTGGGTCGCGAGTTCGAATCCTACGTGGGGCAGTTGTCAGGTACTGACCGTAGCCCAGTGGTTTTTCTCCAGGTACTCCGGCTTTCCTCCACCTTCCTGACATGTCCTTAAACGACCCTGGCTGTTTATAGGACGTTAAACAAAAATAAACCAAACCAAACCAAACTACTATATTTATATATACCGGTATACAGTACCTCTACAATTCTCTACTATTATATACATACCAGTTGTACATTATCCTATTCTATATTACAGGTTGTACAATCTTCTGCTGGGCCTGTTACATGTAGTACTACTGCTGTCAGGTCTAACTTCAAACATGGCTACCATGTCTTCGGCCAACAAGAGGCCACTTTTAGTGACATCGAGATGCAAGGGGACATGATACTAATGGCACGCTTCTACTTACGCAAACGACAACAAGACGACTCGGATGATTATCTGATACAGGACAATGCCCAGGAGGCAACACTCTACGACAACGAAACTCTTGTAGCCTGGGGAGCTATCCCCATTGTTCTCTCCAGTGACCCACGTAAGGATGTAGCTAGTGTTGTATTAGAAACTGTTGTTAACCTTTAATAAACCTCCAACCTCAAGGTTTAGTTAGAGGTTAAATTGTAATTATGGTATATCAGTACAGTGTTAGGTTTGGAGGAGGGAGGTAAACTGTAATTAGGGTATATCAGTCCAGTGTGTTAGGTTTGGAGGAGGGAGGTAAACTGTAATTAGGGTATATCAGTCTAGTGTTAGGTTTTGAGGAGGGAGGTTAACTGTAATTAGGGTATATCAGTCCAGTGTGTTAGGTTCGGAGGAGGGAGGTAAACTGTAATTAGGGTATATCAGTCCAGTGTTAGGTTTGGAGGTAAACTGTAATTAGGGTATATCAGTCCAGTGTTAGGTTTGGAGGAGGGAGGTAAACTGTAATTATGGTATATCAGTCCAGTGTTAGGTTTGGAGGAGGGAGGTAAACTGTAATTAGGGTATATCAGTCCAGTGTTAGGTTTGGAGGAGGGAGGTAAACTGTAATTATGGTATATCAGTCCAGTGTTAGGTTTGGAGGAGGGAGGTAAACTGTAATTAGGGTATATCAGTCCAGTGTTAGGTTTGGAGGAGGGAGGTAAACTGTAATTAGGGTATATCAGTCCAGTGTTAGGTTTGGAGGAGGGAGGTAAACTGTAATTAGGGTATATCAGTCCAGTGTTAGGTTTGGAGAAGGGAGGTAAACTGTATTTAGGGTATATCAGTCCAGTGTTAGGTTTGGAGGAGGGAGGTAAACTGTAATTATGGTATATCAGTCCAGTGTTTGGTTTGGAGGAGGGAGGTAAACTGTAATTATGGTATATCAGTCCAGTGTTAGGTTTGGAGGAGGGAGGTAAACTGTAATTAGGGTATATCAGTCCAGTGTGAGGTTTGGAGGAGGGAGGTAAACTGTAATTATGGTATATCAGTCCAGTGTTAGGTTTGGAGGAGGGAGGTAAACTGTAATTAGGGTATATCAGTCCAGTGTGAGGTTTGGAGGAGGGAGGTAAACTGTAATTATGGTATATCAGTCCAGTGTTAGGTTTGGAGGAGGGAGGTAAACTGTAATTAGGGTATATCAGTCCAGTGTTATGTTTGGAGGAGGGAGGTAAACTGTAATTAGGGTATATCAGTCCAGTGTTAGGTTTGGAGGAGGGAGGTAAACTGTAATTATGGTATATCAGTCCAGTGTGTTAGGTTTGGAGGAGGGAGGTAAACTGTAATTAGGGTATATCAGTCCAGTGTTAGGTTTGGAGGAGGGAGGTAAACTGTAATTATGGTATATCAGTCCAGTGTTAGGTTTGGAGGAGGGAGGTAAACTGTAATTAGGGTATATCAGTCCAGTTTGTTAGGTTTGGAGGAGGGAGGTAAACTGTAATTGGAGTAAATCAGTCCAGTGTGAGGTTTGGAGGAGGGAGGTAAACTGTAATTAGGGTATATTAGTCCAGTGTTAGGTTTGGAGGAGGGAGGTAAACTGTAATTAGGGTATATCAGTCCAGTGTTAGGTTTGGAGGAGGGAGGTAAACTGTAATTAGGGTATATCAGTCCAGTGTGAGGTTTGGAGGAGGGAGGTAAACTGTAATTATGGTATATCAGTCCAGTGTTAGGTTTGGAGGAGGAAGGTAAACTGTAATTATGGTATATCAGTCCAGTGTTAGGTTTGGAGGAGGGAGGTAAACTGTAATTAGGGTATATCAGTCCAGTGTTAGGTTTGGAGGAGGGAGGTAAACTGTAATTAGGGTATATCAGTCCAGTGTTAGGTTTGGAGGAGGGAGGTTAACTGTAATTAGGGTATATCAGTCCAGTGTTAGGTTTGGAGGAGGGAGGTAAACTGTAATTATGGTATATCAGTCCAGTGTGTTAGGTTTGGAGGAGGGAGGTAAACTGTAATTATGGTATATCAGTCCAGTGTTAGGTTTGGAGGAGGAAGGTAAACTGTAATTATGGTATATCAGTCCAGTGTTAGGTTTGGAGGTAAACTGTAATTAGGGTATATCAGTCCAGTGTTAGGTTTGGAGGAGGGAGGTAAACTGTAATTATGGTATATCAGTCCAGTGTTAGGTTTGGAGGAGGGAGGTAAACTGTAATTATGGTATATCAGTCCAGTGTTAGGTTTGGAGGAGGGAGGTAAACTGTAATTAGGGTATATCAGTCCAGTGTTAGGTTTGGAGGAGGGAGGTAAACTGTAATTATGGTATATCAGTCCAGTGTTAGGTTTGGAGGAGGGAGGTAAACTGTAATTAGGGTATATCAGTCCAGTGTTAGGTTTGGAGGAGGGAGGTAAACTGTAATTATGGTATATCAGTCCAGTGTTAGGTTTAGAGGAGGGAGGTAAACTGTAATTAGGGTATATCAATCCAGTGTTAGGCTTGGAGGAGGGAGGTAAACTGTAATTAGGGTATATCAGTCCAGTGTTAGGTTTGGAGGAGGGAGGTAAACTGTAATTAGGGTATATCAGTCCAGTGTTAGGTTTGGAGGAGGGAGGTAAACTGTAATTAGGGTATATCAGTCCAGTGTTAGGTTTGGAGGAGGGAGGTAAACTGTAATTATGGTATATCAGTCCAGTGTTAGGTTTGGAGGAGGGAGGTAAACTGTAATTATGGTATATCAGTCCAGTGTTAGGTTTGGAGGTAAACTGTAATTATGGTATATCAGTCCAGTGTTAGGTTTGGAGGTAAACTGTAATTAGGGTATATCAGTCCAGTGTGTTTGGTTTGGAGGTAAACTGTAATTAGGGTATATCAGTCCAGTGTTAGGTTTGGAGGAGGGAGGTAAACTGTAATTATGGTATATCAGTCCAGTGTTAGGTTTGGAGGAGGAAGGTAAACTGTAATTAGGGTATATCAGTCCAGTGTGTTAGGTTTGGAGGAGGGAGGTGAACTGTAATTAGGGTATATCAGTCCAGTGTTAGGTTTGGAGGAGGGAGGTAAACTGTAATTAGGGTATATCTGTCCAGTGTTAGGTTTGGAGGAGGAAGGTAAACTGTAATTAGGGTATATCAGTCCAGTGTTAGGTTTGGAGGAGGGAGGTAAACTGTAATTAGGGTATATCAGTCCAGTGTTAGGTTTGGAGGAGGGAGGTAAACTGTAATTAGAGTATATCAGTCCAGTGTTAGGTTTGGAGGAGGGAGGTAAACTGTAATTATGGTAAATCAGTCCAGTGTTAGGTTTGGAGGAGGGAGGTAAACTGTAATTATGGTATATCAGTCCAGTGTTAGGTTTGGAGGAGGGAGGTAAACTGTAATTAGGGTATATCAGTCCAGTGTTAGGTTTGGAGGAGGGAGGTAAACTGTAATTAGGGTATATCAGTCCAGTGTTAGGTTTGGAGGTAAACTGTAATTAGGGTATATCAGTCCAGTGTTAGGTTTGGAGGTAAACTGTAATTATGGTATATCAGTCCAGTGTTAGGTTTGGAGGAGGGAGGTAAACTGTAATTAGGGTATATCAGTCCAGTGTTAGGTTTGGAGGAGGGAGGTAAACTGTAATTAGGGTATATCAGTCCAGTGTGTTAGGTTTGGAGGAGGGAGGTAAACTGTAATTGGGGTATATCAGTCCAGTGTTAGGTTTGGAGGAGGGAGGTAAACTGTAATTGGGGTATATCAGTCCAGTGTTAGGTTTGGAGGAGGGAGGTAAACTGTAATTAGGGTATATCAGTCCAGTGTTAGGTTTGGAGGTAAACTGTAATTATGGTATATCAGTCCAGTGTGTTAGGTTTGGAGGAGGGAGGTAAACTGTAATTATGGTATATCAGTCCAGTGTTAGGTTTGGAGGAGGGAGGAAAATTGTAATTATGGTATATCAGTCCAGTGTTAGGTTTGGAGGAGGGAGGTAAACTGTAATTAGGGTATATCAGTCCAGTGTTAGGTTTGGAGGAGGGAGGTAAACTGTAATTAGGGTATATCAGTCCAGTGTTAGGTTTGGAGGAGGGAGGTAAACTGTAATTAGGGTATATCAGTCCAGTGTTAGGTTTGGAGGAGGGAGGTAAACTGTAATTAGGGTATATCAGTCCAGTGTTAGGTTTGGAGGAGGGAGGTTAACTGTAATTAGGGTATATCAGTACAGTGTTAGGTTTGGAGGAGGGAGGTAAACTGTAATTAGGGTATATCAGTCCAGTGTTAGGTTTGGAGGAGGGAGGTTAACTGTAATTAGGGTATATCAGTCCAGTGTTAGGTTTGGAGGAGGGAGGTAAACTGTAATTATGGTATATCAGTCCAGTGTTAGGTTTGGAGGAGGGAGGTAAACTGTAATTAGGGTATATCAGTCCAGTGTGTTAGGTTTGGAGGAGGGAGGTAAACTGTAATTATGGTATATCAGTCCAGTGTTAGGTTTGGAGGAGGGAGGTAAATTAATCAAGGTCTAATCACCTTTGAATACTTTGAGTAACTGGGCCCTTCTATCTATCTCAACTACATGCAGACATAAATGTTATTATAGTATCATAGTATTACTGACCTGTTATGATGGAATCTAAATTATTGATGTTTATTTCTATTTCTTTGCAGAAATCACATCTAGATCTAGAAGAAACTTTAACCCAAATACTATGACAATAAACTCAGGGACACATACAATTAAACTCTTCTATCCTCCGGCGGCTGAGGCAGGTCAGATACCATTTGAGGAAATCCCAACCAACCGGGACTGGAAACGCTATGGGAGGAGTACTCTCAGAATACACATCTTCCAGGGTGAGCCACGCCCTGGCTCTCTAACCCCAAGTGAAAACTCTGATGATGGCGAGGATGTCCTTCCTGAGGTAAGTTGATGACCCCTGGATGATAAAGGTCAGAATACAGTTACATGTAAAACCTCCAGGATAGCATTAAAAAGTAACAATAGTAATGAAAAATTTCACAAATTGACTTTGTATATTTATTACATATATCATCTGTTTAACAATGTATATTTATTACATATATCATCTGTTTAACAATATCAGGATGAATTTGGACAATATAATTAAAGAATAAGTTGGGTGTAAAGCTTACTATAAAAGATAACAATACTTTGTCACCTTTAGTATACCTGGCTGCCCCTGGAGAGGAAGGCACCACCTAAGGACCCTTTCCTCAAGGGTGATGGATTTGATGTGTACATAGATGGGGGGAGATACTTCCCGGACTCTGTTAGCTTTACCAAGGTAAGATAAAGGTCACAGTAAAATAGTCCCGGACTCTGTTAGCTTTACCAAGGTAAGATAAAGGTCACAGTAAAATAGTCCCGGACTCTGTTAGCTTTACCAAGGTAAGATAAAGGTCACAGTAAAATAGTCCCAGACTCTGTTAGCTTTACCAAGGTAAGATAAAGGTCACAGTAAAATAGTCCGGACTCTGTTAGCTTTACCAAGGTAAGATAAAGGTCACAGTAAAATAGTCCCGGACTCTGTTAGCTTTACCAAGGTAAGATAAAGGTCACAGTAAAATAGTCCCAGACTCTGTTAGTTTTACCAAGGTAAGATAAAGGTCACAGTAAAATAGTCCCGGACTCTGTTAGTTTTACCAAGGTAAGATAAAGGTCTCAGTAAAATAGTCCCGGACTCTGTTAGTTTTACCAAGGTAAGATAAAGGTCACAGTAAAATAGTCCCGGACTCTGTTAGTTTTACCAAGGTAAGATAAAGGTCACAGTAAAATAGTCCCCGACTCTGTTAGCTTTACCAAGGTAAGATAAAGGTCACAGTAAAATAGTCCCGGACTCTGTTAGCTTTACCAAGGTAAGATAAAGGTCACAGTAAAATAGTCCCGGACTCTGTTAGCTTTACCAAGGTAAGATAAAGGTCACAGTAAAATAGTCCCGGACTCTGTTAGCTTTACCAAGGTAAGATAAAGGTCGCAGTAAAATAGTCCCGGACTCTGTTAGCTTTACCAAGGTAAGATAAAGGTCACAGTAAAATAGTCCGGACTCTGTTAGCTTTACCAAGGTAAGATAAAGGTCACAGTAAAATAGTCCCGGACTCTGTTAGCTTTACCAAGGTAAGATAAAGGTCACAGTAAAATAGTCCCGGACTCTGTTAGCTTTACCAAGGTAAGATAAAGGTCACAGTAAAATAGTCCGGACTCTGTTAGCTTTACCAAGGTAAGATAAAGGTCACAGTAAAATAGTCCGGACTCTGTTAGCTTTACCAAGGTAAGATAAAGGTCACAGTAAAATAGTCCCGGACTCTGTTAGCTTTACCAAGGTAAGATAAAGGTCACAGTAAAATAGTCATTAAAGATGCCACAGTCTATACACTGATTGTCATGATAATTTATCAAATGCCAAAGACGGTATAGAAATAAATAACAACAAATAAGAAAATATAATAGCAGTGCCCTAAAAATGATTGCTTACAAGACACAATCATACATACCAAATACATTATAGATCCTAGGGGTGGAGTCTTATGGGACACAAACTTACATACCAAATAGATACTACATATTTTTGCCAGAGAAATATAGAAATTCATCAAACTGATAAAACCTATATTTTCACTGCAGCGATGAGTAGTGTAAATATAAGATTTTGCAGTGAAAATATAAGTTTTCTGTTTTTGACCAATTAGGGTGAACCTTTGTATTCACCTCATTGAAATTGATCAATTTTTCAATCGAAGCGGAGATAGATAAATTGGTTATTTTGCTGTATTTCTGAAATATTCAGACTAGCTTTTGACAAAATACTCACTTGTCGTTAGCTATTAATGCACAGATTCTCTGATAGCAGCAGAAAACGATTAGATTGTGCTGATCAGTTCCTTCAAAATGGCGCCATCAAGATGACGTGGAGTAACTGATTCCCGCACTATTTATTTTTCTTTGTCTTTAACTTTGTTTTTAAGTATATGAAATGCAATAAAAAGAAAATTGAATGGTTTCCCGTTGAATATAACATGTATTTCACTCGTATGACAGAATATTTCAATACTTTTCACTTGTGCTTCGCACTCGTGAAAATATCAATATTCTGTCATACTCGTGAAATATGTTATATTCAACGGGAATACATTCAATTTTCTTTTTATTGCATTTCATATACTTAAAAACAAAGTTAAAGACAAAGAAAAATAAATAGTGCGGGAATCAGTAATGACGTCATCAATATTAAATGGGAAACAATTCAATATCCTCTATATACTCAAGAAAATTACACAGTATTTTACTTGACTGTAATTGATGGTTATGTAGGTGGCTGGTCGACTACTGGACAGGAAATATGAGGTACACGGCCGTGATATAAGTACCACAGTGAAACTGGACAGTGATATACACAGCCCAGTGTATGAGGACAAGACAGAGTTTAGGGAGAGTAATATCCCTCCATCAGCGACGCTTCTACTTAAGGTAAAATATCTCTCATCAGTAAATTATCTCCCCTCATCAGTAAATTATCTCCCCTCATCAGTAAAATATCTCTCATCAGTAAATATTTCCCCATCATCAGTAAATTATCTCCCCTCATCACTAAATTATCTCCCCTCATCAGTAAAATATCTCTCATCAGTAAATATTTCCCCATCATCAGTAAAATATCTCTCATCTGTAAATAATCTCCCCTCGTCAGTAAATTATCTCCCCTCATCAGTAAGTTATCTCCCTCATCAGTAAAATATCTCTCATCAGTAAATTATCTCCCCTCATCAGTAAAATATCTCTCATCAGTAAATTATCTCCCCTCATCAGTAAATATTTCCCCATCATCAGTAAAATATCTCTCATCTGTAAATAATCTCCCCTCATCAGTAAATTATCTCCCCTCATCAGTAAGTTATCTCCCCTCATCAGTAAAATATCTCTCATCAGTAAATTATCTCCCCTCATCAGTAAATTATCTCTCATCAGTAAAATATCTCTCATCAGTAAATTATCTCCCCTCTTCAGTAAATTATCTCCCCTCTTCAGTAAATTATCTCCCCTCTTCAGTAAATTATCTCTCTCATCAGTCAAATAACTCTATCAGTAAAATATCTCCTTCATCAGCAAAATATCTACCATCATCAGTAAGTAATCTCTCATCAACCAGACAACATGTCAGTAAAATGTCTCCCTCCATCAACAGTGAAATATCTCTTTCATCAGTAAAATATCTCCCTTATCAGCGAAATATCTCCCTCGTCAGTAAAATATCTCTTTCATCAGTAAAATATCTCCCTTATCAGCGAAATATCTCCCTCGTCAGTAAAATATCTCTTTCATCAGTAAAATATCTTCCTCATCAACCACTTCTACCCCGAATCCCTTAAATTCTGAATTATTTCAGATCCCTGCATTCAGTGTATCAGTGTATTATAGTGTATAGAATTTTTGGGCATGAAAAATGATACTTCTGGCCATTATAATTGATCCCAGAATCCCAGTTACATCACATGGAAACAGTTAAGATCTCCTCATTATATTTGTTTTTTCAGTATAAAAATGTGATAGCTAATGTCGTACCAGGATTGACCTTGGTTTAACCCCAGAGGTTTTTCACCAGGGATTTGTTTACATTATAATTATAGGTGAATACTGGTAGAGTATTTAATGTGATATGGTAATCCCTATTGACATGATGTGTTACAGATCTACACAGTAGACAACTTCTACAAGGGCCTGACTGTGGTGGGTTATTCCACTCTCAACATCTTCGTGGAGTCGGGGACAGAGAGACAGCCAGCCATAGATAAACCAGGACTACAGGTCAGTGTCACATACACTCTTAGTTCACAGGCAGTGTACAACTCAAAAATGTTTTACTTCAGTGAATGGGGGACATATTGTTTTTGCTCCGTTTCTTATTATTATTCTTTTTTCTTCTCATTTTCTTCCACCATGGAGGTTTCCGTCACTTTTCTCAGAAACTACTGAGGGGATCTTCATGAAACTTCCAGACATACTCATAAGGGGTTGGGGGTGTGCACGCATGTTTTTGTTTTTTTGCGATCGGAAATCCCAAGATGGCCAGAGCCCATTTCAGCTTTTAGATTTTGGTCTCCAATTTTGGTAAAAAATGGTACATATGTGTTTTTAGGGATGCCGAATAACGTAACATTTTCCGAAAATTCCAGGGTATCAAAATGGAGGCCTCTCATTAGTTGAAATTTAGATATCGTCTAATTAAGGGGAAAATTCGTACATAGGGGTTATATGTATAAGGTATGCCGAACAACATGGAAACATTTCTGAAAAGGTTGTTTGCTATGGTAACGAAAGGGAGTCTGACCTCTGATTGGTTGAAATTAAGATATAATGTCAGATTAAGATAAAAATTGGTACATGGGGGTTGTGAGATATGCTGAACAATATAGTAAAATCTCAATTTATTGCTATGGTTCAATTTTACAATTTATATATGGGCTGTGAACATAATGTTGCAACTGCAGACAATTTTTGGGGGACATCTGTAATGGGGACCATCTGTAATGGTTCCCATTACAATCAGTTCTTGTTTTCATTTTTTTAAATGCTTATTAGATTAATTTCAATTGTGTGTAAGTAATACTCAAATTATTAATAAAGACAACTACCAATTATGTTGGTAACTTATTTTGTATATTCATACATCATCATTTCTAACTTTTTCATTGCTTTTATAAGTTTCTTTATCCCCGAGCTGGCATTGTTATGATATATTCTGACATATTTGTAGGTTTCTCTGAACGAGGGAGCTCACCAGTTACGTTTGTACAGTCAAGGGCCGAATGGAGTCGATCCCCTCACAGAACCCTGTCTGAGGGATGCTGGGATTAGAGTTGTCCCTTGTGCATCCTTACTGGTCAGGATCACCAGGGTGCCCAAGGGACCCAGTGGCCATGCTCTAGAGGTAGGCCTAAGTTTTTCCCTGAAAAATAATACAATTTCCATATTGAAATTAGATTGAGGATCTCTGGTCAATCATTAGTGTTACATAGTAGCATCAATCTGGAGTGTCACAAATAAAGAAATGAAACGGAATATTTGTGCACATCTTAAAGTTTCTTATAAACTCACTGAAAATTTTACTTTGAATTGCAGCTCTTTGTCAGTTAATATCAATTAAGTCGTGAGGGTATGTTACAGACACAATAACAATTCTGGAAAATAGGAACTATCATGTGAGCCTTCAACTCCATGCACTGACAGTAAATCTTTATCATCTAATTGACACCATGTTTTCTGTAGGCCACCAAGGTACCACAGGCAGATTGGCTGCGACTGGGTCTATGGCAGCCCCGCCCCAAGTACACGGACCGTATCTACTACTCAAGCAAGTGCATGCCCTCTAAGGGTGAAAGCAAATTGTTCCACTCCATGATGCGGCGGCCTCCCATGTCTAATAGGGACGCAGTAGCAAGGATGGCCCAAGCCAAGGAGAGCTTTTTCAGGAGTGACAAAAATATTGAAGAGTTCATAAGGGTAGGTAACTCGGTTAAAAACTTTGTCATTATAGAAACTGCACTCCTGCACAAGTAATTTAAGCAAAGATTATATATATATACATCCCCCAGAATTGTTAATAATCTATCAGACCTTACATTGATGTCATATTGATATATATTGTATTCCAGGAAGGCATGTCATTATATTGAGGTACAACTGTTGTTCTATATAGACAGTTCCTGGCCTTCTGTAGAAAACTTAAAGTAACATGTATATAAGACTTTGGTTCAGAGATATTGTCTCAATAACATTTTGATGCCGAAATGAAAATCAGTAATCAGTTCAGTGTCGTCACATGGTGCTCGTCATACTTACTCCATCAGTAATCAGTTCAGTGTCATCACATGGTGCTCATCATACTTACTCCATCAGTAATCAGTTCAGTGTCGTCACATGGTACTCATTATAGAAACTTTATAGAGTTCCTGGAATTACATCGATTCCTTCAAAACTTCGAATTTTTAACAACCATTCAGCAAAAACTGGTTTGTTTTTGTGAATTGCTTGACTAAATAATAAAAGTACAATGTCATTGTTTCAGAACAAGCTTACCAAGTCAGTAGACCAGAAACCACTCGATCAGGACCTAAACTTTATTGCCACATACAGTCCCAGACAAGGCTTGAAGGTAAACGTACTATTGCACTGAAACAGGAAATATTTGATACTCATTTTTGTTTTCATTTTTAAAAGTAACATCGGTATCATTCTGGAATCTCTAAAAGTCACACAGAAGATGCTTTTCTAGATAGAAAAAAAGGTAATCATCAAATAAGAGTTAAATTTCCTGAAAATGTTGGTATTTGGAATCAAAAACACTATAATATTTGAACACAAAATACATAGAATTGTAAAGGTGCTCACTAGATCAGAAGAGTGACTTCCCAGTACCATGTCATCATTGATATTAATAATGCAACATTTGAAGCAAGTTACATGAATTATGTTGTGGATACAGATAGCTATGGACAGTGCTGCCAATCTTCCCTGGTCCAACTTCACCCACGCCCATGTGTGTCTAAACCCACCAGGAGCATTCTACTTGGTAAGTCTGCATGTTTACAAACACTTGGAAAAATTTCTACAGATTTCACACACAGGTATACTTATGTTGAAACCTGCAGAAAAACTTCTACCTGGTGAATTCACTTACATAGACCCGTCTACATGCTTTATTTGAGCCGAATCAACCTGTGTTAACACATTTTAAGAAATTTTGACTAAGTTCACCCACATAAACTTGGAGTGGAGATTAGAGCCAGAGATCACATTAAACTACTTCTGAAATAAAAAAACATTAGTATCGATAGCTCATAAGCCCCGAATTGATCTCCTTCATCTTAGTTTCATAATATTAAAATAATGTATAGTTTTATGATGTTATAATAATATAATAGATATAATATTTTCAGCATATTATCAATAGTATGTTATGTTCAGGTTGATACAAACACATTGCGTGGCCGTCACCGTCAGTAATCTATTAAAAGATATTTTTTTAACAAAATGTATTGTATGTATGTATTCTAGTGTTTAGAAAATATAATAAAACATGGTATTGTAATATTATGTGTTTTGACAGGGAGCACCTCATGCTACATATGACAAACTCACCTTCACCGAGATGCTTGATCTCAACAGTACAAACTCCTCGCCCGCCTGGAAAGATGGCTTCAAGGTACAACCAGCTTACTTCTAGCTTACTTAGTAAACGCAATATTCCTTGTCTATTGGTGTACAGTTAGTATTACTCCAAACTACTAAATGTGATTTAACACCATCAAAATTAAGACATTGCAGATTTCCTACATGACCCATACTATCATGCTGATCCTCTACAAAGTAAATTATATTTCTTCCACTCAAGATCAAATTCCTTAATTGTCTAAATAGGTGTTTTATAACATGGAAACAAACTTCAGACAAAGTTTGTTAAAAAGAAATATTTTTAAATTGACATCCGTAAATTTTGTTTCATGGCAGCACTTTCCCGGTCGGTCCTTCCATCGGTACCTGGTCTATATAATCCACCTACAGGAGGTGTCGGTCACTGTTGCCAGGGAAAACTATAAATACGGACTTATAGAACAGGTGAGTAATACAGGCCGATCACCTGGTCTATATAATCCACCTACAGGAGGTGTCGGTCACTGTCGCCAGGGGAAACTATAAATACGGACTTATAGAACAGGTGAGTAATACAGGCCGATCACCTGGTCTATATAATTCACCTACAGGAGGTGTCGGTCACTGTCGCCAGGGAAAACTATAAATATGGACTTATAGAACAGGTGAGTAATACAGGCCGATCACCTGGTCTATATAATTCACCTACAGGAGGTGTCGGTCACTGTCGCCAGGGAAAACTATAAATACGGACTTATAGAACAGGTGAGTAATACAGGCCGATCACCTGGTCTATATGATTCACCTACAGGAGGTGTCGGTCACTGTTGCCAGGGAAAACTATAAATATGGACTTATAGAACAGGTGAGTAATACAGGTTGATCACCTGGTCTATATAATTCACCTACAGGAGGTGTCGGTCACTGTCGCCAGGGAAAACTATAAATATGGACTTATAGAACAGGTGAGTAATACAGGCCGATCACCTGGTCTATATAATTCACCTACAGGAGGTGTCGGTCACTGTTGCCAGGGAAAACTATAAATATGGACTTATAGAACAGGTGAGTAATACAGGCCGATCACCTGGTCTATATAATCCACCTACAGGAGGTGTCGGTCACTGCTGCCAGGGAAAACTATAAATACGGACTTATAGAACAGGTGAGTAATACAGGCCGATCACCTGGTCTATATAATTCACCTACAGGAGGTGTCGGTCACTGCTGCCAGGGAAAACTATAAATACGGACTTATAGAACAGGTGAGTAATACAGGTCGATCACCTGGACTACCGGTATATAATCCACCTACAGGAGGTGTCGGTCACCATTGCCAAGGAAAATTATAAATACAGACTTATAGAACAGGTGTAAGTAATTATGGGTCGATCAATTACTGGGAGACACTCTCACTTCTACAGATTTGGGAAGAAGCCTGCGACGAAGTTACAATAGCGACATCAACATTTCTTGCTCTTAAAGTGTAAGTCTAATTTAAACCTAACTTGGTATATAGTTAGATCACATAATGGATAATATCATCCACAATTCATGGTCCAGCAACTCTGGAATTTGGGGATGCTGGCAATCTGGATTAAAAGTTTTTTTATGCTTACATGTTGCTGAGTTTCTCAAAAGTATCAATGTTATTTCAACAAAATCTGGAATATATATAGTTTGAACATCTCAAAACACCCTTTGTTGCCTCTCCAATTGATATACAAATTTATTCAAGTGTGTTTTCTTCTCAATTTTTAGAATGAGTGATTTTTTGGGTAAAAATTACATATGTTGGTGAATTTTGTCGATCATTGATTTTGTGAAATTTAATATATTTGTTTTGTAATGCATCACAAGTGTTTACACTTGTCTATAATGTATATAGGGTACTTTCATACTATCAAGTAGAGTTTGGTTGTTTAATTTTAGAAAAATACTGAAATTCAGGTGAACTTTTGAAGTTTGTTTAAGACTTGCTATACTTACAGGACTGGCGAGACATCTAATTATGTGTAATTCTTGTCTCTTTAAAAGGTTGTTTGTAATTAAATGTAAACTGACTATTTCTTAGGCATGGACAGCTGTACAGGTGTTTACAGACAGGTATGCCTACACCAGCATCTTCCAGCTTCCTCTTTACCAGGGCTCACCCACACCTCAGATGCTCAAACAGCTCGCGCGGGAACCCTGCCAGGAGTGGATGGAGCGCAACCTCCGAAGCAGAGCTGTAAGAGTTCTATAATCTGTTGCTGTCATTGTACATCCAATCAGCTGAATGAGAAAATCATGCTTTACTCTAGGATATATGTGCAATAGACAATTTAAAAAATCTTATTGTCAAAGTTGATCTGTTACTCAAAATAAAACTGAGAATATACTGTAAAATACAGATCATCAAAGGCCATAAGAGAGGGCCAAACTTTCTGAAATTAAACATTATGATACATTTTGATAATTATAATGCAGATGTGCAATAGGTGTTTAGAAAGTTCCCAAAGTGAAATGTTTCTTTTATTAGATTATCTGACCTGAATGGTCAGGATGACCTATAGTCATCATGCTTCGTCCATCATCGTCTGCCATTCGCCATGCATGATCTTTTACATTCAAAACAATTTTCCTCCTTAATCCCAAAGTGTATTTTAACCAAATTTGGTCTGAAACGTCATTGTGGAAATCAATGATAATTTGTAAGGGAGGACGGTTCAACCCCTGGGAACAGAGGGGCAGAGCCTCAAAATGGAACTTTGGCTAAAATTATGCTTTAAATCACTATACTCCTTAATGCCAGAGTATATTACAACCAATATTGGTCTAAAACATCAATTGGGTGGTCAATCATAAATGAGACTGGTTCAACTCCTTAGGACAAAAAGGAATTTTAGCAAACATGTTTGCTTTGAAACCCTGTTTCTCCTTTACCTTTAGTTTCTAATATAAATAGGCTGGGTGACCCCCTAGGCCCTAAAAGGGGATATTAGCATGTGACTTGTTAGCAGAGCTGTTAATTAATCGCCAAGTTGTTATACCCACTGCTCACCAAAACTACCATCATCATGGAAAACACTTTCACTGAAAATGCTATCAATATAAAGGCTATCATTCTCTCTGCTGTAAGTATATCATTCTCTCTGCTGTAAGTATCATTCTCTCTGCTGTAAGTATCATTCTCTCTGCTGTAAGTATATCATTCTCTCTGCTGTAAGTATATCATTCTCTCTGCTGTAAGTATATCATTCTCTCTGCTCTAAGTATCATTCTCTCTGCTGTAAGTATCATTCTCTCTGCTGTAAGTATATCATTCTCTCTGCTGTAAGTATCATTCTCTCTGCTGTAAGTAAAGCTGTGTTGCCTGATGACTGTTAAGGCCCATGTAAGGTTTAGGGAGTCATTGTTCAAGCTTAAAAGGTCAATAGGTCATGCTTGACCACTCATGAAATAAAAAAGTTTGTGTACAAGATATACCTCACAAACCACTCAATGCATTGATTTGTTACTATATAGTTTCAAAATATCAAAATATTTATATATATATATTTTGAATACCAGGTATAAGTTGTAATTCAGCACCAATCAGTGTAACAGTGGGGTTATAAAGCCCTGACAGACACAGGGCCCTCTCTTATTATGTCAGTAATCTAGTTTTATATCAACGCTGTAACTATAGAGTTGATCAGCTTTAGTACAGGATTGGATGTCAGTTTTATATCAACACTAACTAGAGTTGATCAGCTTTAGTATAGGATTGGATGGCAGTTTTAGTTTTGTTTACAGATACACCTGGTGGACGGAGCATCTGTGTTCGTCCGTCTCTCCGATGCCAGAAGAGAAGATGAATTACCAGGTGACATTGCAGGCAACAAACTTGTAAGTCATCTTTGTTTATTACATAGTTGTTGTACAGACATTTTTATCACTGTAACTTCCCTATTATCAGTGTTATAAGACCTGTTACAACACTATTATTACTAAATTACTTCTATTCTTATTTGTTGAGCTTGCTGTAATTGTCCTGTGTTATACATGTACATTAAGTTTGCTGTAACTGTCCTGTATTATACATTAAGTTTGCTGTAACTGTCCTGTATTATAAGTTTGCTGTAACTGTCCTGTATTATACATTAATTTTACTGTAACTTGTCTGTATTATACATTAAGTTTGCTGTAACTGTCCTGTATTATACATTACGTTTGCTGTAACTGTCCTGTATTATACATTATGTTTGCTGTAACTGTCCTGTATTGTAAGTTTGTTGTAACTGTCCTGTATTATACATTAAGTTAACTGTAACTGTCCTGTATTATACATTAAGTTTGCTGTAACTGTCCTGTATTATATATTACTTTTGCTGTAACCGTCCTGTATTATATATTAAGTTTGCTGTAACTGTCCTGTATTGTAAGTTTGTTGTAACTGTCCTGTATTATACATTAAGTTTACTGTAACTGTCCTGTATTATACATTACGTTTGCTGTAACTGTCCTGTATTATACATTACGTTTGCTGTAACTGTCCTGTATTATACATTATGTTTGCTGTAACTGTCCTGTATTGTAAGTTTGTTGTAACTGTCCTGTATTATACATTAAGTTAACTGTAACTGTCCTGTATTATACATTAAGTTTGCTGTAACTGTCCTGTATTATATATTACTTTTGCTGTAACCGTCCTGTATTATATATTAAGTTTGCTGTAACTGTCCTGTATTGTAAGTTTGTTGTAACTGTCCTGTATTATACATTAAGTTTACTGTAACTGTCCTGTATTATACATTACGTTTGCTGTAACTGTCCTGTATTTATTAAGTTTGCTGTAACTGTCCTGCATTAAACATTAAGTTTGCTGTAACTGTCCTGTATTTATTAAGTTTGCTGTAACTGTCCTGTATTATATATTAAGTTTGCTGTAACTGTCCTGTATTATATATTAAGCTTGCTGTAACTGTCCTGTATTATACATTAAGTTTACTGTAACTGTCCTGTATTATACATTAAGTTTGCTGTAACTGTCCTGTATTAAACATTAAGTTTGCTGTAACTGTCCTGTATTATACATTAGTTTTGCTGTAACTTGTCTGTATTATACATTAGTTTTGCTGTAACTTGTCTGTATTATACATTAAGTTTGCTGTAACTGTCCTGTATTTATTAAGTTTGCTGTAACTGTCCTGTATTAAACATTAAGTTTGCTGTAACTGTCCTGTATTATACATTAAGTTTGCTGTAACTGTCCTGTATTATACATTACGTTTGCTGTAACTGTCCTGTATTGTAAGTTTGTTGTAACTGTCCTGTATTATACATTAAGTTAACTGTAACTGTCCTGTATTATACATTACGTTTGCTGTAACTTGTCTGTATTATACATTAAGTTTGCTGTAACTGTCCTGTATTATATATTAAGTTTGCTGTAACTATCCTGTATTATACGTTAAGTTTGCTGTAACTTGCCTACTGTAGGTTGAAGTAAATACAGACTATATCCCCTCGGGATTGGAAGAGGCATACAACAAGGAGAAACCAGGAAAGGTCCTTGGTTCTCTTGTCCCGTCTGGCAAGACTCCTGAAGCTTTTGTTGATGGACTAGCTTTAAAGTTCAAAAATGTAAGTTTCTATCTCAAAGTTGAGCAGTAATCAACACTTGTATTTTAATAATATCTGCTTTGGAAATATCTATCTGCATTGCAGAAAAAATAAAAACTTACAGTACATTTTTGTAATCTTGATTTTAGAAACAATTAGATGTCTATTTTTTTATTTTATGTTTTTTTTAATTCAATATTTATCATTCTTTTCTAGTTGGTGTACAAGCTGTATGAAGATAATGGTCCATGATCTGTCTCTTAAAAGCTGGAAGAGAATTATTCATGGCATGATATGTCCCTATTACAAGTGTTCTCAACATGGAGATACCCCGTATTTGACATTGAACTATGATTTGTGATTCCATTGTACAAGAGTTCTGTACCTCGAGATGTCCGACAATGAACTGTGATCTGTGATTCCATTCTACAAGAGTTGTGTACCTAGAGATATCCGACAATGAACTATGATCTGTGGTTCCATTCTACAAGAGTTCTGTAGCTCGAGATATCCAACAATGAACTATGATCTGTGGTTCCATTCTACTAGACCTCTGTAGCTCGAGATGTCCGACAATGAACTATGATCTGTGATTCCATTCTACAAGAGTTCTGTAGCTCGAGATATCCGACAATGAACTATGATCTGTGGTTCCATTCTACTAGACCTCTGTAGCTCGAGATGTCCGACAATGAACTATGATCTGTGGTTTCATTCTACAAGAGTTCTGTACCTCGAGATATCCGACAATCATCTGATTGGTGTGTCCCTTTTTCAAGAGTTCTGTACCTTGAGATGTCCGACAATGAACTATGATCTGTGGTTCGATTCTACTAGAGTTCTGTACCTTGAGATATCGGACTATGACCTGTGATTCCATTGTACAATAATGTCCGTATTAATCAATATCCGTCCTTGTCGTTCAGATTATATCTATAGAAATATAAATTGTGGTGAATAGGTTCAGCTGAATCATACGCTAATGTCTGGGTTATTTTCTTCCCAGTCTACAACTGCAAGTTCTATGTTATGGCAGAACATGAATAAAACCTGTGTATAGTGTCCACAATTGTCACATAAATGTAGGATTTGATACTTTATATAGGCTCTCCATAGTGGTTACTATAGACAGGTTTTATTCATTACCTAAATAATGTTTTCCTAATTGTTGTCAAAATAGATCTTCCAAATCGGCTGTATATTCTGTAACATATCCTGTTCAGTGATGGTGCCATAGAGTTCATGTCTTGTTTTCTGAAACTTGTCCTAATATAGGTGTACTATAGAGTTACAAGTACAAAATATTACAGGATATTGACTGGTTTTCCAATGTGTGTGCATGTATCAATATTAAAGCCTAGCAGACTTTAAAATGCCTGAATATGTAGGACCATTGTAATAGGTCAGATATCTGTGGGTATATAGTGTTATGTGATGGATACCAAGTCGATATGTTTTTATTGACATGACTGCCAAGAGTCCAGCTATATTAGGTTTCAAAAGTAAACACACATGTAATCAAAACTTTAAATGTCTTTTATCAAATGCTGATAATTTTTTTGTATATTAGTGATGACTTTGACGAAGATTATACAACCTTTCCAACTATTTTATAATTATGTATTTAATTGATGTTTTTCATCGATATTAACATTCCCCATAACTCATCTAAATATATATGATCACATGTGTACATGTACTTGCTAGAAGCAATGTTATTTCATGCCTGTCACCTTGTGTATTTAGAATTTTAAGTACAAATCCGTCCATAATATTGTTTCATTAATGTAAGTGTGTTCTGAATGGAGGAGGCATTTACCATTATATACTGGTAAGAAGTTCTGATTGACAACTCATGATTTTTGATAAAAATACTGAGGAGGTAGTATAGTTTGTATCTAACTGGGACTTTTAAAGTTTTGTGATGAAAAGATAGCCAGCATCAATTTGGTTTACTATTGATGCAAGCTTTACACAAAGCTTTGAAATCCAGTTCTGTTTGTTGATTTCAAAGTTGTTTAGGTAGTTATCCTTTATAATCTTGATATTAATACAATGTTGCAATACCATATACAGTGTACCTGGTTTTCAATATTCTGCCATCATGATAAATACTTATTACCATACTCAATATTTGATTAGTTAATAACGCCATTGCCATGACAAATACTACAAGAGCTCCACATTTATTTATTTGTAATATTAATCTATTCACTACTCTTTTATCCAGAGAAATTTAACATCATATTTATCAATCAACATTTTAATGTATTAGGTTTTATGAATTAGATTTGTAACACTTCAGACATTTTATCATGTTACAAGCACCATTGTTATTTACTGTTTGTTGGTTATAATATATTTTTGTCATTATAGATATTTTTCCAGGAGACCCGGTACATTTTTCTGTGTAAGGTATGAAGATATATTATTTATACAATTATTATTATCATTCACTATCCGATCTAAACTTAGTAAATTACTGAGTAAAACAATAAAAGATACTTCAAAAAGAAATAGTGTTTTTCCTCTTTTATTCATCTCAAGACTTTGTTTTGATAAATCTGGGGTAATTATTTCAATTTTTTTCTTTGTTCAAAAGAAAATTGGTCTTGTGATTCTGACACGACAAATAACAGACATGTATGCATGTAGCTGCAGCAATTGATAGTCAACATTAACTTTACAACCACAACAATCATTTCATTCTAATCACAACATCTTCATGATTTTAGTCCCAAACATAACAAATTATACAAATCTTGTATTGCCTTTCACACCCATTTACACTAGGTAACATACTACCCAACACATACATGCATTCATTGGTAACAGTGACAGCCCTGTATACTGTCCACTGGGACAGTAGGTTTAGGATACTCCGTCCACTGGGACAGTAAGTTTAGTATATGCTGTCCACTGGGACAGTAGGTTTAGTCTCCCCATAGAGCTATTCAGTAGTGAAAATAGGAAGTTTACAGTAGTCTCTATTATATCAAATATCAAACTGCAATTCATTCAAGATATCTTGGGAGAATAATCATGTTTTAATAAACATGCATAATTGATTTCATGTCCGTTTTCAAGTTTGGAATTTTAACTGAATCAGAAGTGAGATTCCATGGTAGAGATCTAGATTATCAGGCTGTTGTATGAATAGTTCACACATATTTTGGAAAGTCCAACAAAATTGTACTATGATAGAAGAGATTCCTGGCAATAGATGTCCTGTCACCATTTATAGCCACTAACTCCAACTAATCTTCTGTCCTGTACATTCAGCTGGAATTCACTTTAGAGTAGCAGCCTCTCGGCTCTTCTTGGACGATTTTAACATTAAAGTCAAAAGGCGAGTGTTTTTGTTACCAACACAAAACCTGCTAGCAGAGCTCCCCTTGCTTCATATAGTTGCACTTCCAAGTCTTGATGAATACCAGGGGAGACAACTCCAGTAGGATTACACATACCAGTGAGATCTGAGGTTGTAGTACCTACTTCTCATTCTCAGTGTTTAATCTTCTTCAGGATGTTACTTTGCTCTATAGCAGCCTTTCTTTTTCTCTGAAAACAAATATATACATTCATTTAATTAAAATATTGACAGTTCCTATTCTAATTTATATAGCTTATGCTGTTAAATAATAACTGAAAACTTCGATCTGAAATGATTTTATATTTTAGCTGCTGAATTCCTTTACCTAGTGTTCAAAATGTCTTGCATAAATATTTTCAAAGTCTAAAAAAAAGTTTGATCAAATTATATTTTTAAATATATTATTGAAATTGAAATGCTGAACTATTCCATAGGTGTGTAGTTGAGTCAATTAATACTTATCTATTTTTAGCCCACCATCATCAGATGGTGGGCTATTCAAATCGCCCTGCGTCCGTGGTCCGTCGTCCGTCCCTCCGTCCGTCCGTCCGTCCCTCCGTCCGTAAACAATTCTTGTTATCGCTAATCCTCAGAAAGTACTGAAGGGATCTTTCTCAAATTTCATATGTAGGCTCCCCTTGGTGCCTAGTTATGCATATTGCATTTTGAGACCAATCAGAAAACAACATGGCCGACAGGCAGCCATCTTGGATTTTGATAATTGAAGTTTGTTATCGCTATTTCTGAGAAAGTACTGAAGGGATCTTTCTCAAATTTCATATATAGGTTCCCCTTGGTGCCTAGTTATGCATGTTGCATTTTGAGACAAATCGGAAAACAACATGGCCGACAGGCAGCCATCTTGGATTTTGATAATTGAAGTTTGTTATCGCTATTTCTGAGAAAGTACTGAAGGGATCTTTCTCAAATTTCATATGTAGGTTCCCCTTGGTGCCTAGTTATGCATATTGCATTTTGAGACCTATCGGAAAACAACATGGCCAACAGGCGGCCATCTTGGATTTTGACAATTGAAGTTTGTTATCGCTATTTCTCAGAAAGTACTGAAGGGATCTTTCTCAAATTTCATATATAGGTTCCCCTTGGTGCCTAGTTGTGCATATTACATTTTGAGACCTATCGAAAAACAACATGGCCGACAGGCAGCCATCTTGGATTTTGATAATTGAAGTTTGTTATCGCTATTTCTGAGAAAGTACTGAAGGGATCTTTCTCAAATTTCAAATGTAGGTTCCCCTTGGTGCCTAGTTATGCATATTGCATTTTGAGACCTATCGGAAAACAACATGGCCAACAGGCGGCCATCTTGGATTTTGACAATTGAAGTTTGTTATCGCTATTTCTCAGAAAGTACTGAAGGGATCTTTCTCAAATTTCATATATAGGTTCCCCTTGGTGCCTAGTTGTGCATATTACATTTTGAGACCTATCGAAAAACAACATGGCCGACAGGCAGCCATCTTAGATTTTGACAATTGAAGTTTGTTATCGCTATTTCTCAGAATGTAATGAAGGGATCTTTCTCAAATTTTCATATGTAGGTTCCCCTGGGTGCCTAGTTATTCATATTGCATTTTGAGACAAATCGGAAAACAACATGGCCGACAGGCAGCCATCTTGGATTTTGACATTTGAAGTTTGTTATCGCTATTTTTCAGAAAGTACTGAAAGGATCTTTCTCAAACATTTTTGTAAGTTCCCCTTGGTCTGTAGTTCTGCATATTGCATCTTGGGACCAATAGGAAAACAACATGGCCGACAGGCAACCATCTTGGATTTTGACAATTGAAGTTTGTTATCGCTATTTATCAGAAATTGCTGAAGGGATCTTTCTGAAATTTCATTTGTAGGTTGCCCTCTGTGCCTAGTTATGCATATTGGATTTTGAGACCAGTCAGAAAACAACCTGCCCGACAGGCAGCCATCTTGTATTTTGACAATTGAAGTTTGTTATCGCTATTTTACAGAAGGTACTGAAGGGATCTTTCTCAAATTTCATATGTAGGTTCCCCTTGGTCCCTGGTGTTGCATTTTGGGACCAATCCGAAAACAACAGACAGCCATTATCGCTAAATCTTAAATTTTTTATAGAGGTTCCTCTTGTTTGAAAAGTACTAGAGGGCTGTTTCTGAATTTACACAGATTAGTAAGACTTAGAGGAAGGGAAAAGTAGAGAAAAGATCAATCTGACATGGAACCTATAAAGATCATTCAATGGTGGGCGCCAAGATCCCTCTGGGATCTCTTGTGACAATTGAAGTTTGTTATCGCTATTTCTGAGAAAGCACTGAATGGATCTTTCTTAAATTTCATATGTAGGTTTCCCTTGGTGCCTAGTTATGCATATTGCGTTTTGAGACCAATCTGAAAACAACATGGCCGACAGGCAGCCATCTTGGATTTTGACAATTGAAATTTGTTATCGCTATTTCTGAGAAAGTACTGAAGGGATCGTTCTCAAATTTCATATGCAGGTTCCCCTTGGTGCCTAGTTATGCATATTGCGTTTTGAGACCAATCTGAAAACAACATGGCCGACAGGCAGCCATCTTGGATTTTGACAATTGAAGTTTGTTACCGCTATTTCTGAGAAAGTACTGAATGGATCTTTCTGAAATTTCATATGTAGGTTTCCCTTGGTGCCTAGTTATGCATATTGCGTTTTGAGACCAATCTGAAAACAACATGGCTGACAGGCAGCCATCTTGGATTTTGACAATTGAAGTTTGTTATCACTATTTCTGAGAAAGTACTGAATGGATCTTTCTGAAATTTCATATGTAGGTTTCCCTTGGTGCCTAGTTATGCATATTGCATTTTGAGACCAATCTGAAAATAACATGGCCGACAGGCAGCCATCTTGGATTTTGACAATTGAAGATTGTTATCGCTATTTCTGAGAAAGTACTGAATGGATCTTTCTGAAATTTCATATGTAGGTTTCCCTTGGTGCCTAGTTATGCATATTGCATTTTGAGACCAATCTGAAAATAACATGGCCGACAGGCAGCCATCTTGGATTTTGACAATTGAAGTTTGTTATCGCTATTTCTGAGAAAGTACTGAATGGATCTTTCTGAAACTTCATATGTAAGTTTCCCTTGGTGCCTAGTTATGCATATTGCATTTTGAGACCAATCTGAAAATAACATGACCGACAGGCAGCCATCTTGAATTTTGACAATTGAAGTTTGTTATCTCTATTTCTCAAAGTACTGAATGGATCTTTCTCAAATTTCATAAGTAGGCTCCCCTTGGTCCCTTGTATTGCATTTTTGGACCAGTCTGTCCTGAAAACAACCTGGCAAACAAACAGCCATTATCATTCAATCTCAGATTTCTTATATAGCTAGGATTCCCTTGTTTGAAAAGTACTGGATGGATGTCTCAATTTGCACAGATTAGTAAAATGAAGGGAAAAGTAGAGAAAAGATCAATCTGACATGGAACCTATGAAGATCATTCAATGGTGGGCGCCAAGATCCCTCTGGGATCTCTTGTTTAATTACACATGTATGATTAAAAAAAACAAGCACATAAATACAGTAAAACCTACGTTTGGTGTTCCTGGTGTTCCAACAACATCAATAGCCTCCGCTAATTTCTTCTGTCTAGAGGGTGAGTCTGGTGTGAGGAGTACAGGGTTGAAAAGATTGGAGGATATTTCCAGATTAGCTGTACTTGTGTCTGGCTTGATCAGGTCAGGTTCAACAGCCTTAAAAATCAACATACACCCTTAACATAATACATCAGGTTATAACATACTACATAAACACCTTTAGCATATAATACATTAGTGTCATTTCTTTTTATAGAATAACATTAATTTTGATATACCATATGTATTTTTTGGTAGTTGATAAGAAGACATTTGCAAATTTACAAATCATACAAATCGTATATTTTCATGCAACTAAGAGTATATTGATCTTTAAATGTTATTAAAATTGGAAACTTCACGACATGTATCAAGGTTTTATCTGATTCAATATCAAGAGATGAAAGATGGTTATGATTCTGTTTACCTTTCCTGGTGCAAGAGTTTCAAATCTGTGTCTCAAAGACTCCACCTCATAATCACATGTCGCTAATGCCAACTTCAGTTCATACAACAGCACTATGTCCTGTCGCAGTTCATTGAACTGTGTCACAATTTCCTCTGTCGGCATGGGATTGTACTCTGAATGGAAGGTGAATAACAGACAGGAAAAGTCTTTATAATGGCTTATAAAAGAGGAACCATACTCCATGTTACAGAGGCTGACTGGATGTACTATATACCTGCTGTGCACTAATATTTACTTCTAAAATAATTTCTCTCTCATCGTGGAGTATAAAAAAGGCCAAAGTTACGGTAACTCCAATCAAACTTTAACAGGACATTGTATAGGCCAAAGTTACGGTAACTACAATCAAACTTTACCAGGACATTGTATAGGCCAAAGTTACGGTAACAACAATTAAACCGTACCAGGACATTGTATAGGCCAAAGTTACGGTAACTACAATCAAACTTTACCGGGACATTGTATAGGCCAAAGTTACGGTAACTACAATCAAACTTTACCAGGACATTGTATAGGTCAAAGTTACGGTAACTACAATCAAACTTTACCAGGACATTGTATAGGTCAAAGTTACGGTAACTACAATCAAACTTTACCAGGACATTGTATAGGCCAAAGTTACGGTAACTACAATCAAACTTTACCAGGACATTGTATAGGCCAAAGTTACGGTAACTACAATCAAACTTTACCAGGACACTGTATAGGCCAAAGTTACGGTAACTACAATCAAACTTTACCAGGACATTGTATAGGTCAAAGTTACGGTATCTACAATCAAACTTTACCAGGACATTGTATAGGCCAAACTTACGGTAACTACAATTAAACCATACCAGGACATTGTGTACTAAATATACTGACCAGGGTACGAGCCAGCTATATATAATTGTCAGTAGAAATCATTAACTCCATCACCAGAGGAGGCTGATACTAACCTATTCCTAACTCCTCTAAAACTTGTTCTATAGCCTTAGTCTTCTTCTGTCCTATAGATGCTGGCAGCTTCATCTGGAACCATAGAGTTAATCCTCTCTATACACATCATTAGATAATTATAATAACATGATACCAACACGATAACTTACCAGGAACTGATTTAGTGATAATGATAATATCAAGACATATACATGTATATATATATATTAAATAAGCATATGTTACAAGCCATTACAGCACACATAGTTTACCGACATGACTAAAGAGGTCTGTCTAGATAATAGGTACTTACCCTCTGACTTCTAAGTGATACACCTGATGCCTTGAAATCTGCAAACTTAATACCAGATGGTTCCACAGATGGCTGAAAACAGAAACTGTAAAGTTAATTCCTGGTCTAAAGGTCAGATTTATATTATTAGGTAAAATATCAGTTTGAGAAAAGTTCAGGTTAAATAGAAAATATTTAGGAAAAACTAGCACATAGCAAACAAAATCAGTTATGAATAAAAACTCTTAATATAGCTGACTCGATCATGGAATGCAGATTTTGTTAGGCAAATTATGGTCAGTAAATTAAACTTGAAACAATTGAGTGTTTGTGTTTTGATGTTATAAATCTACTGTAAACCACTAAATTTCATATTTTCAATTTTTGTGAACTATGTATATTTCATTCACACAAAATTCAATTGCAATTGACTGCATGCTATTTCATACTGATATTATCTAGTATGATCATAAGACAATAAGATAATGTTGTTCGACAATAAGATAATGTTGGTCGACAATAAGATAAGTAGTGTTTAAGATCAATTGAATCTCACCAGTCCTTCTTTGAGTTTCTGTTGCTGGTGGACTTTTTTCTTGTTGTGTTTTTTCTCTGCTCTTCGACTGTCAATGTTACTATCTGCAGCTGTGATCAACTTCTGGAGGTCTTGTGTCTTTTTCTCTCGTTCCTTCTTCCTCAGTTCAATCTTCTTAAGCTCTGCAATCAAATGTTCTTCTTCTTCCACCTGTAAACAATAACAAGGCATCTGAAGTGATACTAGTTCCCTAAACATTGACCAATATCCAACAAAAGATGGTAAAAATGGTCGATTCACAATGCCATTCATGATTAGGAAAACACTGCTAAATATCAGAACAAGATATGGTAGTTGTGAGTAAAATTTTGAAGTAACAGAAATGACCAGGGTGTTCAAAAGTGAATTTGTAAAAGAGATGATGGCTGTGAGTGAATATATGAAGTTTCAGGACAATTGGATAATTAAAGAAGTCAGCAGAGCAAGGACGTAGATTGGTTACACAGTCATGTGCAAACTTATCCCTTGTCTTAATGCAATGATTAAATTCTCTTCATTTTCCATGTAAAAAATAGTTAAATGTTAATTACTAGATTGAACTTTTTGGATAACACGCAAAACATTCATCTAGAATTGATGGCATGGACAGGAATCACACAACAGAAGCTATATTTAAGCATTGAACTGCTTTCAGTTGGAAGTTATGGGCTGATGAATGCCAACTGGACAAAGGCAAATTTAATGAAGCGTGCTAGCGCTTCATGTTGAATTTGCCTTTGTCCAGTTGGCATTCATCAGCCCATAACTTCCAAATAAAAGCAGTTCAATGCCTATACTTACATTTGACAACGATTTTTAAAGACTATATCCAGGAATTTTGCTCCGACGATGAATGAACAAATTATTATCGTCAAAGACGGAACAGCCTTTTCAACAGCCATCTTTCTTTATCGCCGACGTGACAATTATGACGTCACTATATTAATGACGTCATAATGAAGATTTGGAAGTTATGGACTCATAACTTCCAAGTGAGCTTGGTAAAGTTATATAGTGGGGCTGCAGTGTTAATGCAAATATAGGTTTGACAGGGTGACACCTTGTGGTATGGACAGGAGTTACACAACAGAAGCTATATAGGTTTGACTGAGGCCGACACCTTGTGGTGTGGACAGGAGTTACACAACAGAAGCTATATAGGAGGTTTGACTGAGGCCGACACCCTGTGGTGTGGACTGGAGTTACACAACAGAAGCTATATAGAAGGTTTGACTGAGGCCGACACCTTGTGGTGTAGACAGGAGTTACACAACAGAAGCTATATAGGAGGTTTGACAGAGGCCGACACCTTGTGGTATGGACAGGAGTTACACAACAGAAGCTATATAGGAGGTTTGACTGAGACCGACACCTTGTGGTGTAGACAGGAGTTACACAACAGAAGCTATATAGGAGGTTTGACTGAGGCCGACACCCTGTGGTGTGGACTGGAGTTACACAACAGAAGCTATATAGGAGGTTTGACTGAGGCCGACACCCTGTGGTGTGGACTGGAGTTACACAACAGAAGCTATATAGGAGGTTTGACTGAGGCCGACACCTTGTGGTGTAGACAGGAGTTACACAACAGAAGCTATATAGGAGGTTTGACAGAGGCCGACACCTTGTGGTGTGGACAGGAGTTACACAACAGAAGCTATATAGGAGGTTTGACTGAGGCTGACACCTTGTGGTAAAGACAGGAGTTACAGAACAGAAGCTATATAGGAGGTTTGACTGAGGCCGACACCTTGTAGTGTGGACAGGACTTACACAACAGAAGCTATATAGGAGGTTTGACAGGGTGACACCTTGTGGTGTGGACAGGAGTTACACAACAGAAGCTATATAGGAGGTTTGACTGAGGCCGACACCTTGTGGTATGGACAGGAGTTACACAACAGAAGCTATATAGGAGGTTTGACTGAGGCCGACACCTTGTGGTGTGGACAGGAGTTACACAACAGAAGCTATATAGAAGGTTTGACTGAGGCCGACACCTTGTGGTATGGACAGGAGTTACACAACAGAAGCTATATAGAAGGTTTGACTGAGGCTGACACCTTGTTGTATGGACAGGAGTTACACAACAGAAGCTATATAGGAGGTTTGACTGAGGCCGACACCTTGTGGTGTGGACAGGAGTTACACAACAGAAGCTATATAGGAGGTTTGACTGAGGCTGACACCTTGTGGTGTGGACAGGAGTTACACAACAGAAGCTATATAGGAGGTTTGACAGGGTGACACCTTGTGGTGTGGACAGGAGTTACACAACAGAAGCTATATAGGAGGTTTGACTGAGGCTGACACCTTGTGGTGTGGACAGGAGTTACACAACAGAAGCTATATAGGAGGTTTGACAGGGTGATACCTTGTGGTGTAGACAGGGGTTACACAACAGAAACTATATAGGAGGTTTGACAGAGGCCGACACCTTGTGGTGTGGACAGGAGTTACACAACAGAAGCTATATAGAAGGTTTGACTGAGGCCGACACCTTGTGGTGTGGACAGGAGTTACACAACAGAAGCTATATAGGAGGTTTGACAGAGGCCGACACCTTGTGGTATGGACAGGAGTTACACAACAGAAGCTATATAGGAGGTTTGACTGAGACCGACACCTTGTGGTGTGGACAGGAGTTACACAACAGAAGCTATATAGGAGGTTTGACAGAGGCCGACACCTTGTGGTGTGGACAGGAGTTACACAACAGAAGCTATATAGAAGGTTTGACTGAGGCCGACACCTTGTGGTGTGGACAGGAGTTACACAACAGAAGTTATATAGGAGGTTTGACAGGGTGATACCTTGTGGTGTAGACAGGGGTTACACAACAGAAACTATATAGGTGGTTTGACAGGGTGATACCTTGTGGTGTAGACAGGGGTTACACAATAGAAGCTATATAGGAGGTTTGACTGAGGCTGACACCTTGTGGTGTAGACAGGGGTTACACAATAGAAGCTATATAGGAGGTTTGACAGGCTGACACCTTGTGGTGTGGACAGGAGTTACACAACAGAAGCTATATAGGAGGTTTGACAGAGGCCGACACCTTGTGGTATGGACAGGAGTTACACAACAGAAGCTATATAGGAGGTTTGACTGAGACCGACACCTTGTGGTGTAGACAGGAGTTACACAACAGAAGCTATATAGGTTTGACTGAGGCTGACACCTTGTGGTGTGGACAGGAGTTACACAACAGAAGCTATATAGGAGGTTTGACAGAGGCCGACACCTTGTGGTGTGGACAGGAGTTACACAACAGAAGCTATATAGGAGGTTTGACTGAGACCGACACCTTGTGGTGTAGACAGGAGTTACACAACAGAAGCTATATAGGAGGTTTGACTGAGGCCGACACCCTGTGGTGTGGACTGGAGTTACACAACAGAAGCTATATAGGAGGTTTGACTGAGGCCGACACCCTGTGGTGTGGACTGGAGTTACACAACAGAAGCTATATAGGAGGTTTGACTGAGGCCGACACCTTGTGGTGTAGACAGGAGTTACACAACAGAAGCTATATAGGAGGTTTGACAGAGGCCGACACCTTGTGGTGTGGACAGGAGTTACACAACAGAAGCTATATAGGAGGTTTGACTGAGGCTGACACCTTGTGGTAAAGACAGGAGTTACAGAACAGAAGCTATATAGGAGGTTTGACTGAGGCCGACACCTTGTAGTGTGGACAGGACTTACACAACAGAAGCTATATAGGAGGTTTGACAGGGTGACACCTTGTGGTGTGGACAGGAGTTACACAACAGAAGCTATATAGGAGGTTTGACTGAGGCCGACACCTTGTGGTATGGACAGGAGTTACACAACAGAAGCTATATAGGAGGTTTGACTGAGGCCGACACCTTGTGGTGTGGACAGGAGTTACACAACAGAAGCTATATAGAAGGTTTGACTGAGGCCGACACCTTGTGGTATGGACAGGAGTTACACAACAGAAGCTATATAGAAGGTTTGACTGAGGCTGACACCTTGTGGTATGGACAGGAGTTACACAACAGAAGCTATATAGGAGGTTTGACTGAGGCCGACACCTTGTGGTGTGGACAGGAGTTACACAACAGAAGCTATATAGGAGGTTTGACAGAGGCCGACACCTTGTGGTGTGGACAGGAGTTACACAACAGAAGCTATATAGAAGGTTTGACTGAGGCCGACACCTTGTGGTGTGGACAGGAGTTACACAACAGAAGTTATATAGGAGGTTTGACAGGGTGATACCTTGTGGTGTAGACAGGAGTTACACAACAGAAGCTATATAGGAGGTTTGACAGAGGCCGACACCTTGTGGTATGGACAGGAGTTACACAACAGAAGCTATATAGGAGGTTTGACTGAGACCGACACCTTGTGGTGTAGACAGGAGTTACACAACAGAAGCTATATAGGTTTGACTGAGGCTGACACCTTGTGGTGTGGACAGGAGTTACACAACAGAAGCTATATAGGAGGTTTGACAGAGGCCGACACCTTGTGGTGTGGACAGGAGTTACACAACAGAAGCTATATAGGAGGTTTGACTGAGGCCGACACCTTGTGGTGTGGACAGGAGTTACACAACAGAAGCTATATAGGAGGTTTGACTGAGGCTGACACCTTGTGGTGTGGACAGGAGTTACACAACAGAAGCTATATAGGAGGTTTGACAGAGGCCGACACCTTGTGGTGTGGACAGGAGTTACACAACAGAAGTTATATAGGAGGTTTGACAGGGTGACACCTTGTGGTGTAGACAGGAGTTACACAACAGAAACTATATAGGTGGTTTGACAGGGTGATACCTTGTGGTGTAGACAGGAGTTACACAATAGAAGCTATATAGGAGGTTTGACAGGCCGACACCTTGTGGTGTGGACAGGAGTTACACAACAGAAGCTATATAGGAGGTTTGACAGAGGCCGACACCTTGTGGTATGGACATGAGTTACACAACAGAAGCTATATAGGAGGTTTGACTGAGACCGACACCTTGTGGTGTAGACAGGAGTTACACAACAGAAGCTATATAGGAGGTTTGACAGGCTGACACCTTGTGGTGTGGACAGGAGTTACACAACAGAAGCTATATAGGAGGTTTGACAGGCCGACACCTTGTGGTGTGGACAGGAGTTACACAACAGAAGCTATATAGGAGGTTTGACAGAGGCCGACACCTTGTGGTATGGACAGGAGTTACACAACAGAAGCTATATAGGAGGTTTGACAGGCTGACACCTTGTGGTGTGGACAGGAGTTACACAACAGAAGCTATATAGAAGGTTTGACTGAGGCCGACACCTTGTGGTTTGGACAGGAGTTACACAACAGAAGCTATATAGGAGGTTTGACAGGCTGACACCTTGTGGTGTGGACAGGAGTTACACAACAGAAGCTATATAGAAGGTTTGACTGAGGCCGACACCTTGTGGTTTGGACAGGAGTTACACAACAGAAGCTATATAGGAGGTTTGACAGGCTGACACCTTGTGGTGTGGACAGGAGTTACACAACAGAAGCTATATAGAAGGTTTGACTGAGGCCGACACCTTGTGGTTTGGACAGGAGTTACACAACAGAAGTTATATAGGAGGTTTGACAGAGGCCGACACCTTGTGGTGTGGACAGGAGTTACACAACAGAAGTTATATAGGAGGTTTGACTGAGGCCGACACCTTGTGGTGTGGACAGGAGTTACACAACAGAAGCTATATAGGAGTTTGACAGGGTGACACCTTGTGGTGTAGACAGGAGTCACACTACAGAAGCTATATAGGAGGTTGACAGAGGCCGACACCTTGTGGTGTGGACAGGAGTTACACAACAGAAGCTATATAGGAGGTTTGACAGGGTGACACCTTGTGGTGTGGACAGGAGTTACACAACAGAAGCTATATAGGAGGTTTGACAGAGGCCGACACCTTGTGGTATGGACAGGAGTTACACAACAGAAGCTATATAGGTTTGACAGAGGCCGACACCTTGTGGTGTGGACAGGAGTTACACAACAGAAGTTATATAGGAGGTTTGACAGGGTGACACCTTGTGGTGTGGACAGGAGTTACACAACAGAAGCTATATAGGAGGTTTGACTGAGGCCGACACCTTGTGGTGTGGACAGGAGTTACACAACAGAAGCTATATAGAAGGTTTGACTGAGGCCGACACCTTGTGGTATGGACAGGAGTTACACAACAGAAGCTATATAGAAGGTTTGACTGAGGCTGACACCTTGTGGTATGGACAGGAGTTACACAACAGAAGCTATATAGGAGGTTTGACTGAGGCCGACACCTTGTGGTGTGGACAGGAGTTACACAACAGAAGCTATATAGGAGGTTTGACAGAGGCCGACACCTTGTGGTGTGGACAGGAGTTACACAACAGAAGCTATATAGAAGGTTTGACTGAGGCCGACACCTTGTGGTGTGGACAGGAGTTACACAACAGAAGTTATATAGGAGGTTTGACAGGGTGATACCTTGTGGTGTAGACAGGGGTTACACAATAGAAGCTATATAGGAGGTTTGACAGGCCGACACCTTGTGGTGTGGACAGGAGTTACACAACAGAAGCTATATAGGAGGTTTGACAGGCTGACACCTTGTGGTGTGGACAGGAGTTACACAACAGAAGCTATATAGAAGGTTTGACTGAGGCCGACACCTTGTGGTTTGGACAGGAGTTACACAACAGAAGCTATATAGGAGGTTTGACAGGCTGACACCTTGTGGTGTGGACAGGAGTTACACAACAGAAGCTATATAGAAGGTTTGACTGAGGCCGACACCTTGTGGTTTGGACAGGAGTTACACAACAGAAGTTATATAGGAGGTTTGACAGAGGCCGACACTTTGTGGTGTGGACAGGAGTTACACTACAGAAGTTATATAGGAGGTTTGACTGAGGCCGACACCTTGTGGTGTGGACAGGAGTTACACAACAGAAGCTATATAGGAGTTTGACAGGGTGACACCTTGTGGTGTAGACAGGAGTCACACTACAGAAGCTATATAGGAGGTTTGACAGAGGCCGACACCTTGTGGTGTGGACAGGAGTTACACAACAGAAGCTATATAGGAGGTTTGACAGGGTGACACCTTGTGGTGTGGACAGGAGTTACACAACAGAAGCTATATAGGAGGTTTGACAGAGGCTGACACCTTGTGGTATGGACAGGAGTTACACAACAGAAGCTATATAGGTTTGACAGAGGCCGACACCTTGTGGTGTGGACAGGAGTTACACAACAGAAGTTATATAGGAGGTTTGACAGGGTGACACCTTGTGGTGTGGACAGGAGTTACACAACAGAAGCTATATAGGAGGTTTGACTGAGGCCGACACCTTGTGGTGTGGACAGGAGTTACACAACAGAAGCTATATAGAAGGTTTGACTGAGGCCGACACCTTGTGGTATGGACAGGAGTTACACAACAGAAGCTATATAGAAGGTTTGACTGAGGCTGACACCTTGTGGTATGGACAGGAGTTACACAACAGAAGCTATATAGGAGGTTTGACTGAGGCCGACACCTTGTGGTGTGGACAGGAGTTACACAACAGAAGCTATATAGGAGGTTTGACAGAGGCCGACACCTTGTGGTGTGGACAGGAGTTACACAACAGAAGCTATATAGAAGGTTTGACTGAGGCCGACACCTTGTGGTGTGGACAGGAGTTACACAACAGAAGTTATATAGGAGGTTTGACAGGGTGATACCTTGTGGTGTAGACAGGGGTTACACAATAGAAGCTATATAGGAGGTTTGACAGGCCGACACCTTGTGGTGTGGACAGGAGTTACACAACAGAAGCTATATAGGAGGTTTGACAGAGGCCGACACCTTGTGGTATGGACAGGAGTTACACAACAGAAGCTATATAGGAGGTTTGACTGAGACCGACACCTTGTGGTGTAGACAGGAGTTACACAACAGAAGCTATATAGGTTTGACTGAGGCTGACACCTTGTGGTGTGGACAGGAGTTACACAACAGAAGCTATATAGGAGGTTTGACAGAGGCCGACACCTTGTGGTGTGGACAGGAGTTACACAACAGAAGCTATATAGGAGGTTTGACTGAGGCCGACACCTTGTGGTGTGGACAGGAGTTACACAACAGAAGCTATATAGGAGGTTTGACTGAGGCTGACACCTTGTGGTGTGGACAGGAGTTACACAACAGAAGCTATATAGGAGGTTTGACAGAGGCCGACACCTGGTGGTGTGGACAGGAGTTACACAACAGAAGTTATATAGGAGGTTTGACAGGGTGATACCTTGTGGTGTAGACAGGGGTTACACAACAGAAACTATATAGGTGGTTTGACAGGGTGATACCTTGTGGTGTAGACAGGGGTTACACAACAGAAACTATATAGGTGGTTTGACAGGGTGATACCTTGTGGTGTAGACAGGAGTTACACAACAGAAGCTATATAGGAGGTTTGACAGGCTTGACACCTTTGTGGTGTGGACAGGAGTAGTTAACAACAGAAGCTATATAGGAGGTTTGAACAGGCTAGATACCTTGGTGGATGTAGAACAGGAGTTACACAACATAGAAGCATATAGGCGGTTTTGACAGGGCCGATCCCCTTGTGGTGCTGGACAGGAGAGTTACCACAACAGAAGCTATATAGGAGGTTTGACAGAGGCTGAACCTTGTGTGTATGACAGAGTTACACAACAGAAGCTCTCTAGATGTTTGACTGGAGGCCGGACACCTTGTGGTTTAGACAGAGGAGTTACACAACAGAAGCTATATAGGAGGTTTGACTGAGGCCTGACACCTTGTGGTGTGGACAGGAGTTACACAACAGAAGCTATATAGGAAGGTTTTGACGAGGCCGACACCTTGTGGTTGTGGACAGGAGTTACACAACAGAAGCTATATAGGAGGTTTGACTAGGATGGCCGACACCTTGTGGTGTAGACAGGAGTTACACAACAGAAGCTATATAGGAGGTTTGACTGAGGCTGACACCTTGTGGTGTGGACAGGAGTCCCACAACAGAAGCTATATAGAGGTTTGACTAGAGGCCGACACCTTGTGGTTTGGACAGGAGTTACACAACAGAAGTTATATAGGAGGTTGACAGAGGCCGACACCTTGTGGTGTGGACAGGAGTTACACAACAGAAGTTATATAGGAGGTTTGACTGAGGCCGACACCTTGTGGTGTGGACAGGAGTTACACAACAGAAGCTATATAGGAGATTTGACAGGGTGACACCTTGTGGTGTAGACAGGAGTCACACTACAGAAGCTATATAGGAGGTTTGACAGAGGCCGACATCTTGTGGTGTGGACAGGAGTTACACAACAGAAGCTATATAGGAGGTTTGACAGGGTGACACCTTGTGGTGTGGACAGGAGTTACACAACAGAAGCTATATAGGAGGTTTGACAGAGGCTGACACCTTGTGGTATGGACAGGAGTTACACAACAGAAGCTATATAGGTTTGACAGAGGCCGACACCTTGTGGTGTGGACAGGAGTTACACAACAGAAGTTATATAGGAGGTTTGACAGGGTGACACCTTGTGGTGTGGACAGGAGTTACACAACAGAAGCTATATAGGAGGTTTGACAGAGGCTGACACCTTGTGGTATGGACAGGAGTTACACAACAGAAGCTATATAGGAGGTTTGACAGAGGCCGACACCTTGTGGTGTGGACAGGAGTTACACAACAGAAGTTATATAGGAGGTTTGACAGGGTGACACCTTGTGGTGTGGACAGGAGTTACACAACAGAAGCTATATAGGAGGTTTGACAGAGGCTGACACCTTGTGGTGTGGACAGGAGTTACACAACAGAAGCTATATAGGAGGTTTGACAGAGGCTGACACCTTGTGGTGTGGACAGGAGTTACACAACAGAAGCTATATAGGTTTGACTGAGGCCGACACTTTGTGGTGTGGACAGGAGTTACACAACAGGAGCTATATAGAAGGTTTGACTGAGGCCGACACCTTGTGGTGTGGACAGGAGTTACACAACAGAAGCTATATAGGAGGTTTGACAGAGGCTGACACCTTGTGGTGTAGACAGGAGTTACACAACAGAAGTTATATAGGAGGTTTGACTGAGGCTGACACCTTGTGGTGTGGACAGGAGTTACACAACAGAAGCTATATAGGAGGTTTGACTGAGGCCGACACCTTGTGGTGTGGACAGGAGTTACACAACAGAAGCTATATAGGTTTGACTGAGGCCGACACCTTGTGGTGTGGACAGGAGTTACACAACAGAAGCTATATAGGTTTGACAGAGGCCGACACCTTGTGGTGTGGACAGGAGTTACACAACAGAAGCTATATAGGAGGTTTGACTGAGGCCGACACCTTGTGGTGTGGACAGGAGTTACACAACAGAAGCTATATAGGTTTGACTGAGGCCGACACCTTGTGGTGTGCACAGGAGTTACACAACAGAAGCTATATAGGAGGTTTGACAGGGTGACACCTTGTGGTGTGGACAGGAGTTACACAACAGAAGCTATATAGGAGGTTTGACTGAGGCCGACACCTTGTGGTGTGGACAGGAGTTACACAACAGAAGCTATATAGGAGGTTTGACTGAGGCTGACACCTTGTGGTGTGGACAGGAGTTACACAACAGAAGCTATATAAGAGCACCTTGTGGGGTGGACCATTCCAGGAATAACCTATCCAGGTATGACTAACAACCTCTTTTGTCAGAAAATGTTCCTCAGCCAAACAATCAAAGGACACATGTTTCTGTTGTCTTCTGTTTCATGTTACATACCTGTTCTGGAGTTCTTTCAAATAGTTTTGTTAGCTGAAGTTTCCTCTTTCTTTCGTGTTCTGCATCAAACACTCTTATTTTGGGTTCAGTGCCTTGTGGAGCTCTCACCTGTAAAACAACAATTCCCTTATAAGTGAGTACATTTAGTTCTCATGCATCACATAATGGTACAATCAGAGTCTGTCTGACCACAAACACTTTGGACACCGACGACAGTAACACTATTGATTTTTCTGTTCTGGACTCACTGCAACGAAGACAGTCAAGCTATCCTTTTATTATTTAATTTCTTTCCATCCCAGATACTCTTATTGTCTAAAATGTATCAGTGTACAGATATGTCTTATTGGAATTGTGGATATCCTTCCTGTGGAACTCTAGCCAATCGCTTTGGAGAGACCAGCTATCTGACAAATACACCAGTTTCTTTTGCTTCACCTTTCAATATCTTACACAAGATGTGTTTGTAGGCTTTATATTTTACATAACCAGTCATTACTTGCTTTGTCATTCAGCTCTAGATTTGTCTTTCTCTGTTACAAGGGATCTGTTGATATACCAAGATATGGCACTGAAAACCCATGTACTAGCTTAGACAGCATCAGCTATTCTGCTCTAACACATCCTAGCATTTTCTGTTGATAGTTGTGGCTTTTTTTTTTTATTTATAACAGGAACTGTAACATCACATTTCCAGTAAATTGCCAATATAGCCTAATTTCAAACACTTTACAAACTTTGAGTACAAGTGATTGTTACATATCTATGTTATATTGTGGGGCACCATAGTTAGATACATAACTTAGTTAGATACATACCTTAGTTAGATACGTACCTTAGTTAGATACGTACCTTAGTTAGATATGTACCTTAGTTATATACATACCTTAGTTAGATACGTACCTTAGTTAGATACGTACCTTAGTTAGATATGTACCTTAGTTAGATATGTACCTTAGTTAGATACATACCTTAGTTAGATACGTACCTTAGTTAGATACGTACCTTAGTTAGATATGTACCTTAGTTATATACATACCTTAGTTAGATACGTACCTTAGTTAGATACGTACCTTAGTTAGATATGTACCTTAGTTAGATATGTACCTTAGTTAGATACATACCTTAGTTAGATACGTGCCTTAGTTATATACATACCTTAGTTAGATATGTACCTTAGTTAGATACATACCTTAGTTAGATATGTACCTTTGTTAGATACGTACCTTTGTTAGATATGTACCTTAGTTAGATATGTACCTTAGTTAGATATGTACCTTAGTTAGATACGTACCTTACCTAGATATGTACCTTAGTTAGATATGTACCTTAGTTAGATACGTACCTTAGTTAGATACGTACCTTAGTTAGATATGTACCTTAGTTAGATACATAACTTAGTTAGATACGTACCTTAGTTAGATACGTACCTTAGTTAGATACGTACCTTAGTTAGATACATACCTTAGTTAGATACGTACCTTAGTTAGATATGTACCTTAGTTAGATACATACCTTTGTTAGATACGTACCTTTGTGAGATATGTACCTTAGTTTGATACGTACCTTAGTTAGATATGTACCTTAGTTAGATATGTACCTTAGTTAGATATGTACCTTAGTTAGATACATACCTTAGTTAGATACATACCTTTGTTAGATACGTACCTTTGTTAGATACGTACCTTAGTTAGATACGTACTTTTGTTAGATATGTACCTTAGTTAGATACATACCTTAGTTAGATACGTACCTTAGTTAGATACATACCTTAGTTAGATACGTACCTTAGTTAGATATGTACCTTAGTTAGATATGTACCTTAGTTAGATATGTACCTTTGTTAGATACGTACCTTTGTTAGATACGTACCTTAGTTAGATACATACCTTAGTTAGATACGTACCATAGTTAGATATGTACCTTAGTTAGATATGTACCTTAGTTAGATACATACTTTTGTTAGATACATACCTTAGTTAGATATGTACCATAGTTAGATACATAACTTAGTTAGATATGTACCATAGTTAGATACATACCTTTGTTAGATACATAACTTAGTTAGATATGTACCTTAGTTAGATACATACCTTAGTTAGATACGTACTTTTGTTAGATACATACCTTAGTTAGATACATACCTTAGTTAGATACATACCTTAGTTAGATACATACCTTAGTTAGATACGTACCTTAGTTAGATACGTACCTTAGTTAGATATGTACCTTAGTTAGATATGTACCTTAGTTAGATACGTACCTTATTTAGATATGTACCTTAGTTAGATACATACCTTAGTTAGATACGTACTTTTGTTAGATATGTACCTTTGTTAGATACGTACCTTAGTTAGATACGTACCTTTGTTAGATATGTACCTTTGTTAGATACGTACCTTAGTTAGATATGTACCTTAGTTAGATATGTACCTTAGTTAGATATGTACCATAGTTAGATATGTACCTTTGTTAGATACGTACCTTTGTTAGATACGTACCTTAGTTAGATACGTACCATAATTAGATATGTACCTTAGTTAGATATGTACCTTAGTTAGATATGTACCTTAGTTAGATACGTACCTTAGTTAGATACATACCTTAGTTAGATACATACCTTTGTTAGATACGTACCTTTGTTAGATATGTACCTTAGTTAGATATGTACCTTAGTTAGATACATACCTTAGTTAGATACATACCTTAGTTATATACATACCTTAGTTATATACATACCTTAGTTAGATACATACCTTAGTTAGATACGTACTTTTGTTAGATATGTACCTTAGTTAGATACGTACCATAATTAGATATGTACCTTAGTTAGATATGTACCTTAGTTAGATATGTACCTTTGTTAGATACGTACCTTTGTTAGATACATACCTTTGTTAGATACATACCTTTGTTAGATATGTACCTTAGTTAGATACGTACCTTAGTTAGATACGTACCTTAGTTAGATACGTACTTTTGTTAGATATGTACCTTTGTTAGATACATACCTTTGTTAGATACATACCTTTGTTAGATATGTACCTTAGTTAGATACGTACCTTAGTTAGATACGTACCTTAGTTAGATACGTACTTTTGTTAGATACATACCTTAGTTAGATACATAACTTAGTTAGATATGTACCATAGTTAGATACATACCTTTGTTAGATACATAACTTAGTTAGATATGTACCTTAGTTAGATACATACCTTAGTTAGATACGTACCTTAGTTAGATACGTACTTTTGTTAGATACATACCTTAGTTAGATACATACCTTAGTTAGATACGTACCTTAGTTAGATACGTACCTTAGTTAGATACGTACCTTAGTTAGATACGTACCTTAGTTAGATATGTACCTTAGTTAGATACATACCTTAGTTAGATACGTAACTTGGTTAGATACGTAGCTTAGTTAGATACATACCTTTGTGAGATTGTTACATATGCCATAATATCTCTCCTTCAAGTCCTCTACACTTCTGTTATGAAACTTCTCTCTATCCCAGCGATCATGTATAATTAAAAATCGAAGATCAAATCTTTTACAAAGGTCGAACAGGTGGTCAGTTTCCTGGCGTGTCCAGTTGTCATCATGAAGGTGTTGTTGATATTCTAGATCTGAATATACTGGAACATCTACAGCCTACAAAACACAAATGTACCTTAATTTAGTACCACAAAACCCAAATCTACTGACTCCAGACAGATTGAATATGATAAACATCACACTATGAGTGTTATTAGGTGGCATGTTTGAACCCTCACCTTTACTTTCACTACAAAGTTAGTGTTTAATTTTCTAACAATTTGTGGAATTCCAGTAATCTAGAGTTACTGATGTAGTCCTAAAATCATTAAACACAACTTGATATCATAATTATAAAGCCTACCACGCTTCAAAGAAATCATTCCAAAACTGTTGGAGGAAATCTCTGAAGAAAAATTAAATACCAAAATAAACAAAGGGTCACTAATAACTTTTGCAAAAATAGTGGAATCAAATGCTATTCACAGAAAGACAACTATTTGATTATCAAGTTTACCAAGTTTTAAAGAAATTAATCAATAAAACGTAGGAGGAAATCTGTTAAAAAAAGATTACGCTGGATGGATGGCCATACTATAATACATCAAATTTGACAGGGGTAAAAAAACAAAATCGTAGACGATAAAAAGAAGAACACATTTCTTGTGTATTATAAGGTAATATTCAGGATCTGCTTCCTTTACTAAATATAAATTTGTGTTGTGTACCTCATGGGTCTTTTAGTTTATTTCTATTCAAATGAAACTTGCCTTGTTAAACCTGGCAAAGGGGTAATCCTTGCCTTCATCAGCCTCTCGTCTCCAGTGGTAGAATATAGCACCGTCCTATAGAAATAGAGTCAAGTCATTGGTTACTCAACAGTTATTAGTTAATCAATCAGGTAACTATCAAAATCTCAATGTAGGAGAAAGTTTTCTAGAGTAAGACAATTTCTTTCAAGACTTGGAACATATTCTGTACTTGAATATTAACAGAGGGATCTTGGCACCAACCATTGAATGATCATTATTGATTCTTTGTCAGCATGACCTTCTCTCTACTTTCCTTTATTTCTTCTTTTCCTCTTATAATCTGACAACAATAGCAAGTGGAACCTACATGTGAAGGTTGAGAACTATTCCTTCAATTCTTTCCAAGAATAAAGTGATAACTAACTGCAATTCTCTCAATCCAAGATGACAGCCTGTCAGCCATTTTGTTTTTCTGATCAAAAATCAAAATTAAATTTGTACAAATAGGGACCAATGAGAACCTACTAAAGATGTTTGAGGAATATTCCTTCAGTACTTTTCAGGAAAAAGTGATAACAAACTTCTAATTCTCAAAATCCAAGTTGGCCGCCTGTCAGTCATTTTGTTTTTCTGATCAAAAGCCTAAATTAAATTTGTACAACTAGGGACCTAGGGAAACCTATACATCAAGTTTGAGGAATACCCCTCCAGTACTTTACAAGTTCAAGAAATAGAGATAATAAGGATTGTTAATGGAGGGATGAATGACAGACGGACCAAAGACCATGGATGCAGGGTGATTTGAATTGCCCACATCTGTAATGATGGTGGGCTAATAAAAGCAGAGAGTTATAGGGAAAGTTAATAGCAGGAAAAAACAGATTACTTTGTATTAATTAAGAACAATTAATCTAAGCGTCAATCCAACCTAACTTTTTACACTGATTATATTTGGAGATTGATATAACTACAGATTTGACTTTTTTACCTTCCTGGCTGGGTTAGAGAAAGGCATCCACTTCCAGGGCCGCACCTTACTACTACCAATCTTTGCCTTCATCTGTTTGTAGCCTTGGTTTGTGTCCGTTGGTATGATAGGTGGAGAATCCCTAAGAACATAATTTAACACTTCAGCAATATCTTATCTTGGCTGACATCACATCCTAAAACAATTATGTAGAATATCCAACAAATATCAGTTAAACCAAGATGCTCTTTTTAGAACAATCTGATATTTTTCATTCCTCCATTTTTTTTAATGTACAGATCCTTAGAAGCTATATGTTCATTTACAAAGTATAAATATTATCTGATTTTCTTTATTAGTGGTACCAATGGAGGAATGCCCGTTGGTAGTTCTTTTATTAGTGGTACCAATGGAGGAATGCCCGCTGGTAGTACTTTTATTAGTGGTACCAATGGAGGAATGCCCGCTGGTAGTACTTTTATTAGTGGTACCAATGGAGGAATGCCCGTTGGTAGTACTTTTATTAGTGGTACCAATGGAGGAATGCCCGTTGGTAGTACTTTTATTAGTGGTACCAATGGAGGGATGTGTTTACTACATGTATACACACAAAGAACAAAATGTCAAGATTTATTTCCTAGAAAGAACAATAAATATTCCCTGTCTCACGTACTTGTTATCTGTCCATAGGAGGCCCCATACTTCCCGATGCATCCCCTCTGGACGCTTGAAAGAGACATCCATGGACTTTCTCGTCACCTTTTTCTGCAGAGAAAACAATATCTTCAGTATACCCATCAGTAGGGAGGCAGCTTTTTCCTATAGCTACCTATCTAATAAGTCATGTGATATCACAGGTATCTCAAACACTCACATATATGTGTTAACAGGATATTTTTACCTGTAATTTGCTTGTGATGTCATCTGATTGTACAGGATGATGTCATCTTTTTGTACAGGGTATTTTACCTGAGGTTTGCTCATGAGGGCATCTTTTTGTACAGGGTATTTTACCTGAGGTTTGCTCATAAGGGCATCTTTTTGTACAGGATATTTTACCTGAGGTTTGCACATGAGGGCATCTTTTTGTACAGGATATTTTACCTGAGGTTTGCACATGAGGGCATCTTTTTGTACAGGGTATTTTACCTGAGGTTTGCACATGAGGGCATCTTTTTGTACAGGATATTTTACCTGAGGTTTGCACATGAGGGCATATTTTTGTACAGGGTATTTTACCTGAGGTTTGCACATGAGGGCATCTTTTTGTACAGGATATTTTACCTGAGGTTTGCACATGAGGGCATATTTTTGTACAGGATATTTTACCTGAGGTTTGCACATGAGGGCATATTTTTGTACAGGGTATTTTACCTGAGGTTTGCACATGAGGGCATCTTTTTGTACAGGGTATTTTACCTGAGGTTTGCTCATGAGGGCATCTTTGGTGATGAAAGCTTGCTCTGGAGCAGCATCAATATCCAGGATGTCTCTAACATCACTCCCCGCCATCTTAGCACTGTGTTCTTGAACCTAAAATTGTGGTAAAGAATTTCAATTTTTTTATGAAATAACAATAATAATACAAAAAAATATTTTTCTGATAGCTCACATTTTGTTTAATTTAAGATTTTATTCAAGAATTTATATATTCTGTCTAGCCAGATAAACCTATATTCCATAATACAAATACAAACTTTCAAACAATGCAAACATATAATAGTTTAAAATATAGTCTTTTTACTAGACTGATTATAAAATAACATCGGTTTAATGTTTTGATAAATCTATCATTTTACAAGACAACACATAATTGATGTTACCAACAAATTAAACATGAAGAATATAAAACATCCATAAACAAGGTAGGGTGTCAATAGTATACATCTGTATATAGATAACTCAGCGTCAGAGGTTTAATGAACTGAGTGAGGATTATCTAACGGTGATTTTGTAAACACTGATTAATACAGGCTATAATTATACATAATACATCTTTTAGATGCAGCTTGTAGATTCAATGTATCAATAACTATTAAACAACATAATTCTTTCTGCATATTCCTTTTCAATTCCTCCAGTTGGAAAGACATATGTACATTGTAAAACAAATATGTTATCCTACCAAGGATAGAAAGCTGTAATATGGAATCTATCATTACGCAAAACTAAACTCTACATGGGCTTTGACAGTAAAACACTGTACACATCAAGAAATATTCAAAAATATTGACATCCCACCTTTACAATGATCAACAATTCAAGGATGAAATGTATCAACTGAAAAACAACTTTATTAGTTGATAATAAATTCAAAGAGTGTAGAATAGCAATTTCAGAGTATGTAGTGTTTATCAGAAATTAATGTTCTATTTATTTTCCAACTCATTGCTACCAGACTGTCACACATTGACAATTATTTCAGTACAAAGTGGTTTTGGTGTTGAGTAACAATAGCATGGACATTTGAGGGACAGAGAGGAAAACATTCTGTAGGTATTTATTTTATATGTCAATACAACAGATTAAGCCGAAGTATATAAACCACTATTTCTGGAGAAAAAAAAACCAGGAATGAAACCCTGTTACAATGAAAGAGACAACATGCAGGGGTGTTGTCCCTTTCATTGACACACAACCAGTGACAGAAAGAACCCAATCATTCTGACATTATTTTCTTATTACCTATACAAAGGATACCACCATGGAAAAAAACAGTTAGATAAAAAAACTGAGGGAACACTATATCTAAGGAATAATAATACCCTCGGAAATAGTTGTGAAACATATGCCCCAGAAGGCCCTGATCCAGTCCAACCAAAGTCAGTGAATCAGATCATGGGTCAGAGAAACCTTGCTACAGTACTAGTACATGCCACAAGATAGTGTAGTATTTTATTAAGACAATTTTATATTGAGTATGTTGAATGTAGGTATTATGGTTTCTGAAGTGAAATTAATGTATTAAGGTCGAAGGAAGATCACACACGTAGCTGGATTGAAAAGATGATCTGCTTACCCTGTGGTGCATAAATGAAATTAAACAGAAAGAACAATAACAGGGTTACCTCTCGTGACATTATGATTAGTCTTAAAAGGTTGTAGATTGCTGTAAAAATAGATGTATTAATTAACATAAACTTTATTTCATTCAGAATTCAACATTAGGTTAATAGCAACACATTATGGTACAAATGTATACACATGATTTCAGAAAAATCCAACAGATCGCTGTAAAAAATAGATGTATGAATTAACATATAATTAAACATGTTGGGGAAAACCACCAACTTAGGTATAATCACAATCTAGCGTATTATACACCAATTGAGGTATAGTTTTGTTACTAAAAATAGCCAAAATCACTCTAAAGCTAATTAACTTCTTAAAAAATGTCATCCAAGTCATTTATTTAGCCATGAAACATCATACAAATGCAAAAATGAAAATTATTTGCACATTGGAAAGCACCAGAAATTGATGCAATACTTCAAGTAATGTATGTGTAACATAAAGTTTCTAGGCTTTCAGTAAACATATTTTAGTTGAATATTATTTACCTGGTCATAAATTAAATAGCCATTAAGAAAAACATTTCAAAATTTACTATTAAATCGATTTTGTCTATTTTTAGTAACCAATCCATACTCGAACTGGGGTATAATACACAAATTTGTGTGGTCTCCCAAACCTGTTTTTATTTCATTCAAAATTCAACATCAGGTTCATAGCTCTAAGCTAGATGAGGGTCTATACAGACGGAATGGAACACAGATTTGGGACTAAATGGGTGTTTTGGGGTAAATAAATATCTCATTTAACCATAAATGTAAGGTAGGTGTTATGTCACGCCCGATTTTATTGTGTTTGCACCAAAATCTTAGCGACACAAAACGGTGTCGGAGAATTCAGTGCGCTCTGGTCCTACACAATACATGGCGTCAGGTTTACTTTTAAAATATGCTAGCTATATATATATATCGCAGTTATCTCATTGCAGCACATGTTAAAGTTTTGCAGTAGAGACTTGTATATGTAAATGATTACATATACTGGTACACATTTAAGAAATACAACATTTTCAAAATGTACAAAATGGTTTTGTTCCAACAAGTGCTTATATTTTTGTGTTGCCACTCTCCTGTCAAAAACAATTTACTAGAATCTCGATATAATGCGAAATCTTCATCCATATTTTAACAACTCTTATACTAACCAAACTGAAGTAAAGAAGTAACACAATATAGATTCTTCACAGCTTCTTAAATAAGTAAAACATTATTGCTTCCGTTCCCTCCTCATTTGGTTGGTTTGGTTATTATTTCTCTTGATTTCGTATTGGAAAAATACGCTCAGTTCAAGCGTTCATTTGATTAAAAACATGACGAGATATCTGAGCTGTAGAAACGCTTTCCGATCATTGCAATAAACGTCAAGCGCCTAATTCACACTGAAGGGAGCGAAGTTCAAGAAAGAGTTGCTAAGAGTTCAGCTAGGTGGTTTGTTCAACACATTCACACGATAACTACTTTCTAGATCAGTATGAGATATAGAAGATCGTTATTATCTCTCAGTAAATCATGGTCTCAGATGAAGAATTTCTTGGAGAGATCTCGTGTGACACAATATGAACTATCGTGGGGTATCTCGTGTCCTAACTCGGTTCGACAGCTGTCAATTTCGCTCCCCAGAAAGTCTACATTTACAGTTTTATCCGATCGTGACGACAATGCTTATTCAGAAAACTTGTCGTTTTCCAAACACTTATTTGAACGATATGAGCAATGCGTTGCTGTTGCACACGCAGGAGGAGGAGAAAAGGCAATCCATCGACATGTTGTGAAACAGAAGAAACTTCTTGTTAGAGATCGCCTCGCACTGTTTTTGGATGACCCAAACGACTTTCTGGAGCTCTCCGTCATGGCAGGACTGGCAATGGAGTATGGAAATGTACCAAATGCTGGAATGATAGCTGGTAAATGCAACCAGAAGGTTTTGATGGTCTATAATCATTTAAAGCTCTCAAATTATTCCAGCATGCCAATAGCATCTTCACTGAAAACCATTTTCAAAATGACACCAGGGCATCCAGTTACCCCTGAGATTAGCAACTTTAGAAGTCAAACAAGTATTTCTCGGATTTGAAGGAACAAAACATAAAAAAAACATTTCTTCCAAACCCAAGAGTCAAATAATTTTGGAAGTAAAAAAATCAAGGCCTTTCTACTGGATGGTTAACCTGAAGATTTCTGATATTTTATCAGACCTTTAAAAAACTGATATGGACCAACCAACATCAGAACTCCTAAACGTAGTAGCTGTCTACCATGTTTTATACGATAAATAGTCTATTCAGAAAGTGTGAACATGCACTGTATTTGAATACATTGTTGATTAAATATAACATGTTTAAAGCTGCATATACTCCCAAATAACCTAAAGTTCTAGTAGCACACATGTATTAATGGCAATCCAAGATGCTCATTCACGCTCTCTGAACATTCAAATGACCATTGGACTGGACGTTAGACTGGGGAAATCCTTGTGACATGATCAGTGTATATATAAATAGCTCACAGTACTTATTTTTATTGCAAGAGTTGTCACGGATCTGAGAACGATGCCACAACAATGTACACTACACATAAACTACACACATGGCTATTTACATATCAAGTGTGTACTTGAACTTGCCTAATAATGCTTTCATTTGAATGTTTTAGCAAAATAATCTCAAGATAACTGATCACTATAAACAAACATACAACAAAATACTTAATTTTAAAATATAGCAATTAATATGCATACAACAAAACATCGATGAAATTCAGATCAGTGAAGTTGACTGTGTTCGAGGAATATGGAAAAAGCTAACCAGCAATCTAATAGAAGTCTGGCAAAATCGGAAATCAAGTCTATATCTTTATTTTTTCTTGCTAAGTTCCAACAAATCAAATTATTTTCCTAAGAAAATCCTGAGGTTTTGCCGATTCTAGTCCCTTTTACATTTCTTTTTGGCAGAATCTGTCTGCGTTTTGGCAGGCCCACACTTTCAGTGTTCCACCATTTTGTGTTGACTGATAACCAGTCCGTTGCATAGTGGGACTAATTTTCGTAGAACTTAATTGGTCCCAGTTATTATTTTTGGGAATTTCCTGTATCCTTTCATAAATACACATTTTCCTCCAGTTTTTGATTCACCGTAATTTGTTAGGTTAGATCAAGTCTGAAGACTAAAGAGGTCAAAATGTAAACATGGGTCTTTAATGTGTTGTCTAAGAACAGCTGTTTGAAGAGCCACATAGCAGATGAGTCAATTTCCCTATTGTCTTCTATGAGTGGATTTCTTGATAAATCTCAATTCATTCAATTTATATGTCTACTAGGGGTGGAACATTCATTGTGGCTCAATAGAGACTTCAAGTGAACCTGCTGGGACCTCTATACTCGAGAGCGATGCCTCTTATTGATTTACTTAATTTGCCACCTACCAGTCTTTACCTCATTACCTAACGAAAAGACTATTTACTGTCCAAGCTCGGATACTTACAAAATCTTATTTGAAACAAGGGTTGGCCACTGTCTCAGCACGGAAATGGTAATTGGGCAAGACTTGGATGTGAACCTGCTGGCCATCAAGGAGTACCTGGTTACTGATGTATAAATAAACATGTGAAAGTTAATTAAACAGTGTAATGATAAACAATTGACAATGTTTGTTTTGGTTTACAGGGATTGGTAGAGTACAAGGAAAGCTGTGTATGATAGTTGCTAATGATGCCACTGTGAAGGGAGGTACTGTTTATCCCATCACCTTGAAGAAACAACTACGAGCCCAGGAAATAGCTGAACAGAACAAACTACCTACGATCTATATTATAGAGTCTGGAGGAGGATTCCTTCCCCTCCAGGTACTTACCCATTTATATTTGCATTTCATTGTCAAAAATTCTGAAAACAGTAACAAACCTTCTGGCATATATATGTGACATACAGATGTATAAGTCCGCTCTGAACGTTTATAACAAATTGTCAAAATAACCTTGGATAATTTGAGGGACCTGGTTGGCTAGCGACAGTACAATAGTCTTACGCATAGTTTATTTCGTGGGTATTAAATATTTATCCGTGAAAAAGCAGAAATATCGCCGGCGAAAATAACCAGCTCTACTGTACTTGGGACTGCAATGAATTATAGTAAACACCATCACATACATTATGTAATATCATCTATTGTATTGGCAGACTTATTTTTTGGCGATTTTTATTGTTAAATTATTTTCAATGACTATAAACTCCATTTCCTTTTGCTGTGATATTCATTTTAGGAATGATGAATGTATAAACCTGTATTTTCTTACATAAAGTAGACCCTTAATAGTGAACTTATTTTTCCAGGCTGACATTTTCAATCCTGGTGGGAAGACATTTTGCAATGAAGCAGTGATGTCTTCAATGGGTATACCACAGGTAAATTCCTTTACTGATTTAATGGACCAAGAACACGAGCCTATATAGTTAGTTATTACAATGAATTATTTTGTTGTTCTCTTGACAATAATTACTAAATAAATGCAATTACTATAATAATAATATTTACATATTGAATGACTTTTTCACGACAGATGGCTATTGTGTGTGGTAGCTGTACTGCGGGTGGGGCCTATATTCCCACCATGGCCGACCAGACTGCCATGGTACACAAGAAGGGCTATATATTCCTGGGAGGACCTCCCCTTGTACAGGCGGCCACAGGAGAGATTGTAACCGCAGAGGAGCTTGGTGGTGCTACTCTTCACTGCAGGTAAATAGTAGAAAAGTGTACTGGAAATTTATGGATAATGGGGGAGAAGGGCGTTGAATAAATGCAGGACAGGTGTCTCGGACATTGGTAAAAAAAATCAGGTATTCTTCTCATTGATGTTAGACAGGTCAAGGTGTGTTTTAACAGTAGAAAGGTCAAGGTGTGTTTTAACAGTGGACAGGTCAAGGTGTGTTTTAACAGTAGAAAGGTCAAGGTGTGTTTTAACAGTAGAAAGGTCAAGGTGTGTTTGAACAGTAGATAGGTCAAGGTGTGTTTTAACAGTAGACAGGTCAGGGCGTGTTTTATCAATAGAAAGGTCAAGGTGTGTTTTAACAGTAGACAGGTCAAGGTGTGTTTGAACAGTAGATAGGTCAAGGTGTGTTTTAACAGTAGATAGGTCAGGGCGTGTTTTAACAGTAGACAGGTCAAGGTGTGTTTGAACAGTAGACAGGTCGAGGTGTGTTTTAACAGTAGACAGGTCAAGGTGTGTTTTATCAGTAGACAGGTCGAGGTGTGTTTTATCAGTAGACAGATCAGGGTGTGTTTTAACAGTAGAAAGGTCAAGGTGTGTTTTAACAGTAGAAAGGTCAAGGTGTGTTTTAACAGTAGACAGGTCAAGGTGTGTTTTATCAGTAGAAAGGTCAAGGTGTGTTTTATCAGTAGACAGGTCGAGGTGTGTTTTATCAGTAGACAGGTCGAGGTGTGTTTTATCAGTAGACAGATCAGGGTGTGTTTTAACAGTAGAAAGGTCAAGGTGTGTTTTAACAGTAGAAAGGTCAAGGTGTGTTTTAACAGTAGACAGGTCAAGGTGTGTTTTATCAGTAGAAAGGTCAAGGTGTGTTTTAACAGTAGAAAGGTCAAGGTGTGTTTTATCAGTAGAAAGGTCAAGGTGTGTTTTATCAGTAGAAAGGTCAAGGTGTGTTTTATCAGTAGAAAGGTCAAGGTGTGTTTTAACAGTAGAAAGGGGTTATATGACTTAATGTTGGTTGGATGCAATCGTTTTATAACATTGTCATACCACTACCAAGGTAATCTGGAAGGTTGAAATGTCACACCACTACCAAGGTAATCTGGAAGCTTAAGGTTGATATGTCATACCACTACCAAGGTAATCTGGAAGGTTGAAATGTCATACCACTACCAAGGTAATCTGGAAGGTTGAAATGTCATACCACTACCAAGGTAATCTGGAAGGTTGAAATGTCATACCACTACCAAGGTAATCTGGAAGGTTGATATGTCGCACCACTACCAAGGTAATCTGGAAGGTTGAAATGTCATACCACTACCAAGGTAATCTGGAAGGTTGAAATGTCATGCCACTACCATGGTAATCTGGAAGGTTGAAATGTCATACCACTACCAAGGTAATCTGGAAAGTTGAAATGTCATACCACTACCAAGGTAATCTGGAAGGTTGAAATGTCATACCACTACCATGGTAATCTGGAAGGTTGAAATGTCATACCACTACCAAGATAATCTGGAAGGTTGAAAAGACATAGGAATCTGGCTGTTCAGATGTGCTGGAACTTAGTGATGTGGTCAAATAATATCTACAATCTTGACCTCATATTGAAATAGTGATTGTCCAATGTAATCCTTGACCACATGTTGGACTATTTAGCAGATTCACTTTCTGTATTTAATTTTGGCCTCAAATTAAAAAACTATCCTTAATTTTAAGTTGATTTGACAGTAAAAATTATGCCAACACATTGGATAGTAATTTGTCAAGATATCTGCATAAAACTGGTGTCACTCTGCCTTTTATAAAGAGTTTCATACATTGTTAATTCTTTGATAAACAATCAGCCTCCTCAACATTTCACTCTCTGTCTGTAGTGTAAGTGGATGTACCGACTACTTCATGGAGAATGAAGAGGAAGCACTGAGTACAGGACGAGATATGGTGGCCACACTGAACCTGGACGATAAGCTTCCTGTCTATACAGACTGGGAGGAGCCCCTCTACAGCATCGACCACCTGAGGGCACTTGTGGGCAAGGACAATGTCATTGATGTCTACAAGGTATATCTATACCGGTCATATAATCAATAAAGTAGTGGGTAAAAAATAAAAACCTTGACGACAAAAAGCTACTTCTGGTAGAAAAGTTTTCTATTACAATTTATGACAAAATGATGATACTGATATATCCATTGTGTTTGAGGAGTTTTACTAACAGATTTAGAGGTGTATAAACGAGTCTTCAAGACATCATTTTGTAAACACTGTTAGATATAATTGTAAAATAAAGTAGGAATTCTAATTTTATAGTTTCACTGTACAGATATAAGTCTTAAAACATCATATTATTAGACTATAATGATAGTCTCTTTAACATTCATACAAGACTGTTGTTCCTCCATAGGTTATAGCTAGACTTGTAGACGGAAGTCGATTTAATATTTATACAAGACTCTTGTTCCTCCATAGGTTATAGCTAGACTTGTAGATGGAAGTCGATTTAATATTTATACAAGACTCTTGTTCCTCCATAGGTTATAGCTAGACTTGTAGATGGAAGTCGATTCCATGAGTTCAAGAAACAGTTTGGGCCTACTTTGGTGACAGGATTTGCACACATAAAAGGGTAGGTAAGGTTAGAGGCTGTCTATCAACATATACGTTATTATGTTCAAGTAATCTTAACCCAATGTCAACACAGACTCTGCCAAATGAATCCAGTTCAACAATGTTTCTTCTTAAATATAGCCACTGTTAAATCAGCAATTATAATTTCCATTAGAGATTGCTAAGTGTAAGTAAATGTTTGTATCATTATTATTCCATCTGGGACAGTTTCAGATTTGGATAAATCCAGAAACAAGGATTTACTGCTAAAGCTGCTAATTCTCCTACTTTTCTTTAATATTTATCAATTATCTAATATTCATCAACAATTACTCCTGGAGGCAAGTCTGTCGATTTTTCAATCAGTCATATAACTAAACGTGTGATTTGTACCTACAGATACCTGGTAGGAATCCTAGGTAGCCATGGTGATATAACAGACAATGCCGCTGAAAAGGCTGCTCATTTTGTTCAGATGTGTGATGATCGAGGCATTCCCATGGTGTTCCTTCAAAACACCAGCAGATCCATTCCCAGTTCAGAAAGTACAGGTACTTGAAACATCATAAAATACAATGAGATTTTACACAACAGGAACAGCTTGTTAGGGTTCAAAATGGGTAAATATTCAGATTTTTAAAAAGTCTTTTTAGCTCACTGTCATCAGATGGTGGGCTGTTAAAAAGGCCTTGCCTCTTTGGTGTCTTGTCTGTCCCATTTGTTATCAATGGTCCGGTCCTTAAACAATTCTTGTCACTATTTCTCGAGATGTACTAGATGAATTTTTCTCAGATTTCATCTGTGGGATCTCCTTAGTCCCTAGTTGTGCCCTGTTGATTTGGGACTGATCTGAAAAACAAAACAACAGCTGACAGACAGTCATCTTCGATTTTGACGACTGAAGTTAACTACATGTATCACTATTTCTTCAGAAATACTTGACGGATATAGCTCAAGCTTGATGAGTAGATTCCACTTGATCTCTAGTTGTGACATTCAACTTTGAGTCTGATCAGGAAAACAAATAGGCAGACTGGCAGCTATCATGGATTTTGATAGTTGAAGACATTTATTGCTATCACTGTAAGTACTGGAATAATATTTCTCAAACTTCATAATATATTTAGATTCCCCTTGGTCCCTAGTTTGCCCTTTCAGTTTTGAGTCAGATTAAGAAGAACAGTGGAAAGAAGGGACAGTAGAGAAAAACCTTTCATAGGGTGATAAAGATAATTCAGTGTTGGATGCCAAGATCACTTTGGACTCTCTTGTTCCAGTTGGATTGGTGATACAGTGGACCCTCGATAATCCGAACACCTTCGTTCCTAGCCCAAACCGTCCGGATTACGAGTTTTCCGGACTACCGAATTTCGTCTACCAGGTCAAAAAAAATTGCTGTGTAAGAGTTATCTCCCTTGACTCTATACAATACGGGACGTTTTAATGACGTTTCATAAACACGTCTAATTGTCAGTCTTTTTAAAACATAAATATACTTATGTTCTTGATATGATTCTTGTTTTCTTTTATTTTGTAGAAACTAAAAAATAAACAATGTTTTTAAAAGAACATGTGAAGTGAAAGTTGTTTTATTTATAGCGTACATATGTGACCTACAAAAAAACACACATGGGTTACGTCCCAGAGGTTCACAAACGAGTAGAAATTACATACGTTAAATACCTGAAATGAAAGACCCACTATGTACAATGTACGTTTTTTTACGTAAATTATGAACCTGAAATGAAAGACCCGGTAAATGTACCATGTGTGTAATTAACAACATGCATCTTTCAATGAGTCGTCATTACACGTAACGGTGTTACAAGCCGATATCCTTGTTTACCCAATACAATTGTTAGTGATGTTAATTACCGATAATAAATTTATTACATGCATTTGTGATTGATTAAGTATCGTATCACATACTGTATGTTAGTGAATTAATTATTGCTAACTACGAAATAGCACTATGTAAAATAACTATAATAGATATTGTACGTCAAGTTGATAAAAGAAAGACCAGTCTACACTATAAAACCCTTTAATACTGTAGCATTTAGGTCGATCGTAAAGAAAAGCAATGTACCGTTATAAAAACAGAGCTACATTGTAACACAGGTAAACACCCGGGGCTATGACCTGGCAGCGGTCGCTATGACTACGCACAGTGTCAAGCGATAGTCTGTACAGCTGTCGACACGGGTGACTTGCCCGACATTTTTCTCTCCTCGTGGTGAAAAAATCGTCCGGATTATCGGGGGAAATTTACTAATGAAAAGTACTTTCCGTTCCCAAAATGGGCTTCCGGAATCGGAAACCGAATTTCCGGACTGGTGAGTACAAATAACGTTACGGAAATCCGTTCCCGTGCTATTCCGTCCGGACTGCGAGTTTTCCGGACTATCGGCGTCCGGATTATCGCGGGTCCACTGTATATTCCACAGCCATTCGTGTTCCGGAATACTTGTACCTTCCTTCTCTTTGATTATCTCATTAATGTACCTCGATCATGCTTGTTCGGCCCCTCCTGATTTCAGCCATTAATGTTAAACTTGATACATATCCAGTTTTAATGAGATGATGACACTGTTTACTATATATCAGGCCTAGACTCTGGGATCAAGCTGCGAGGACATGCTAAGATGATGGGAGCTGTCAGCTGTGCCTTAGTGCCCAAGATTACAGTCATCATAGGCAATTCTATTGGACCAGACAGCTATCTCATGGTATGTATATATAACTCACACATAATGTTATATACCAGACAGCTATCTAATGGTATGTATATATAACTCACACCTATTGTTATATACCAGACAGCTATCTCATGGTATTTATATATATAACTCACACCTAATGTTTTATACCAGACAGCTATCTCATGGTATGTATATATAACTCATAAATAATGTTTTATAACAGACGGCTATCTCATGGTATTTATATATAAGTCACACATACTATCTTATACCAGACAGCTATCTCATGGTATTTATATATAACTCACACATATTTTATACCAGACAGCTATCTCATGGTATTTATATATAACTCACACATAATATCTTATACCAGACAGCTATCTCATGGTATTTATATATAACTCACACATATTTTATACCAGACAGCTATCTCATGGTATTTATATATATAACTCACACATAATATTTTATACCAGACAGCTATCTCATGGTATTTATATATAACTCACACATAATATTTTATACCAGACAGCTATCTCATGGTATTTATATATAACTCACACATACTATCTTATACCAGACAGCTATCTCATGGTATTTATTTATAACTCACGTAATATTTTATACCAGACAGCTATCTCATGGTATTTATTTAAGCATTAAACTGTGTTTGTATGGTATTTATGATCTATTTGAATGCCAGAGCTTTGCAAGCAAACAACATAATGTGCGTTAGCACATTAACAATTTGTTTGCTTGGAGATATTTTACTGGTATTTTCCTTCGTGGGGTAGACTGGTATATCCCTGTATGATAAACCTGGACTCCTCCCGTGGGGTAGACTGGTATATCCCTGTATGATAAACCTGGCGTTCCTTCGTGGTGTAGACTGGTATATCCCTGTATGACAAACCTGGCGTTCCTTCTTGGGGTAGACTGGTATATCCCTGTATGATAAACCTGGCGTTCCTTCGTGGTGTAGACTGGTATATCCCTGTATGATAAACCTGGCGTTCCTTCGTGGTGTAGACTGGTATATCCCTGTATGATAAACCTGGCGTTCCTTCGTGGTGTAGACTGGTATATCCCTGTATGATAAACCTGGCGTTCCTTTGTGGGGTAGACTAGTATATCCCTGTATGATAAACCTGGAGTTCCTTCGTGGGGTAGACTAGTATATCCCTGTATGATAAACCTGGCGTTCCTTCGTGGGGTAGACTGGTATATCCCTGTATGATAAACCTGGCGTTCCTTTGTGGGGTAGACTAGTATATCCCTGTATGATGTACCTGGAGTTCCTTTGTGGGGTAGACTGGTATATCCCTGTATGACAAACCTGGAGTTCCTTCGTGGGGTAGACTGGTATATCCCTGTATGATAAACGTAGAGTTCCTACGTGGGGTAGACTAGTATATCCCTGTATGATAAACCTGGCGTTCCTACGTGCAGTAGACTGGTATATCCCTGTATGATGTACCTGGAGTTCCTTCGTGGGGTAGGCTGGTATATCCCTGTATGATAAACCTGGCGTTCCTTCGTGGGGTAGACTGGTATATCCCTGTATGACAAACCTGGACTCCTCCCGTGGGGTAGACTGGTATATCCCTGTATGATAAACCTGGCGTTCCTTTGTGGGGTAGACTGGTATATCCCTGTATGACAAACCTGGACTCCTCCCGTGGGGTAGACTGGTATATCCCTGCATGATAAACCTGGCGTTCCTTCGTGGGGTAGACTGGTATATCCCTGTATGACAAACCTGGCGTTCCTTCGTGGGGTAGACTGGTATATCCCTGTATGACAAACCTGGCATTCCTTCGTGGGGTAGACTGGTATATCCCTGAATGCATGTCTCCAGAAAAGAACAATAACAAATTTAAAGTAAAATATAACTTGTACTTCAGGGAGGAAGGTGTACCAGTCCTAATTTCATCTTCTGCTGGCCGAATGCTGTGATAGGGATGACTCATCCTAAGGAGGCCATTCAGGACCTTTGTCAGGTGAGCTGAAAAATAGTCTATGTTCTTCTCTTCTTAACTTCCATATAAATTATCATTCAGGACTTGTCAGGTGAGCTGAAAAATAGTCTACCAAGTTTTCTTGTTCAGGACCTTATTCAGGAGCTAAATATGAAAACAAGTATTTGAGTATACATGTATTATAAAACAGCATATAGACATTGTGGTAAGTTATTATAAAGAGAAGCATGATTCATGCTGATTTTTGTATGTAACACCGATTATTGTATGTTAAATTGATTGTTGTATGAAACATTGATTGTTGTATGAAGCATTGGTTATTTTATAACACTGATTTTTGTATGAAACATTGATTGTGGTATGTTACATTGATTGTTGTATAACACTGATTGTTGTACAACACTGGTTGTTGTATAACACTGATTTTTGTATGAAACATTGATTGTGGTATGAAACATTGATTGTTGTATGTAACACTGATTGTTGTATGTAACACTGATTGTTGTGTAACACTGATTGTTGTATAACACTGATTGTTGTATAACACTGATTATTGTATGTAACACTGATTGTTGTATGTAACACTGATTGTTGTATGTAACACTGATTGTTGTATGTAACACTGATTGTTGTGTAACACTGATTGTTGTACAACACTGATTGTTGTACAACACTGATTGTTGTATGTAACACTGATTGTTGTATGAAACATTGATTGTTGTATAACACTGATTGTTGTATAACACTGATTGTTGTATGTAACACTGGTTGTTGTATAACATTGATTGTTGTATGTAACATTGATTGTTGTATGTAACACTGATTGTTGTATGTAACACTGATTGTTGTATGTAACACTGGTTGTTGTATAACACTGGTTGTTGTATGTAACACTGGTTGTTGTATAACACTGATTGTTGTATGTAACACTGATTGTTGTATGTAACACTGATTGTTGTATGTAACACTGATTGTTGTATGTAACACTGATTGTTGTGTAACACTGATTGTTGTACAACACTGATTGTTGTATGTAACACTGATTGTTGTATGTAACACTGATTGTTGTATGTAACACTGGTTGTTGTATAACACTGGTTGTTGTATGAAACATTGATTGTTGTATGTAACACTGATTGTTGTATGTAACACTGGTTGTTGTATGAAACATTGATTGTTGTATGTAACACTGATTGTTGTATGTAACACTGATTGTTGTATAACACTGATTGTTGTATGTAACACTGATTGTTGTACAACACTGGTTGTTGTATAACACTGATTGTTGTATGTAACACTGATTGTTGTATGTAACACTGGTTGTTGTATGAAACATTGATTGTTGTATGTAACACTGATTGTTGTATGTAACACTGATTGTTGTATGTAACACTGGTTGTTGTATGTAACACTGATTGTTGTATGAAACATTGATTGTTGTATGTAACATTGATTGTTGTATGTAACACTGATTGTTGTATGTAACACTGGTTGTTGTATGTAACACTGATTGTTGTACAACACTGATTGTTGTATGTAACATTGATTGTTGTATGTAACATTGATTGTTGTATAACACTGATTGTTGTATGTAACACTGATTGTTGTATGTAACACTGGTTGTTGTATGTAACACTGATTGTTGTATGTAACATTGATTGTTGTATGTAACACTGATTATTGTCTAACACTGATTGTTGTATGTAACCCTGATTGTTGTATGTAACACTGATTGTTGTATGTAACACTGGTTGTTGTATGTAACACTGATTGTTGTACAACACTGATTGTTGTATGTAACATTGATTGTTGTATGTAACATTGATTGTTGTATAACACTGGTTGTTGTATAACACTGATTGTTGTATGTAACACTGATTGTTGTACAACACTGATTGTTGTATGTAACATTGATTGTTGTATGTAACATTGATTGTTGTATGTAACACTGATTGTTGTACAACACTGGTTGTTGTATGTAACACTGATTGTTGTATGTAACACTGGTTGTTGTATGTAACACTGATTGTTGTATGTAACACTGGTTGTTGTATGTAACACTGATTGTTGTACAACACTGGTTGTTGTATGTAACATTGATTGTTGTATGTAACATTCATTGTTCTATAACCCTGATTGTTGTATGAAACATTGATTGTTGTATGTTAAATTGATTGTTGTATGTAACACTGATTGTTGTATAACACTGATTGTTGTATAACACTGATTATTGTCTAACACTGGTTGTTGTATGTAACGCTGATTGTTGTATAACACTGATTGTTGTATGATGCCATTTTCCCTGTTTTGTAGATGAAGTTTGAAGGTAGCGAGATGACAGAAGAAGAAAGAGATGCGTATAAAAAGAAAGTGGTAGAGCAGTGTATGACAGAGTCTTCAGGGTTTTACGCAGCGTCTCGAATCTGGAACGATGGCATGATTCTTCCGGAGAACACACGCAAGGTATGCTTTATGTAGGATACAACATATTCCTTACCCGTTGAACCAGCTTTCATATGACAATTTTGTCATTTTCATGCTTCATGAATTTATTGTGTGTGATTCATCCAAATAACACTAATTTTATGAATAATGTATTACCATTTAAATACAACCCGTTAGATAAGTGTCATGACCTTATTCCAAGTCCTGATGTTAGTTATACAAGAGGTGTACAATTGTATTTGTTATCTATTTGTCAATTGAAAGCCATTTAGAATGGATATACATGTTTTTTAGCCTAATCTATAGAAGAGGCAGTTTCCATAGTCCCTGGCAAAGAGACTTCCTGTATCTATGTTCCTTATATAACATACAGAAATACACATCCTCTGATTCCTTTGTGACTAGCTTGCCTGCCATATTTAACTTAAAAGTGATATGTTCTGTCATTGTACTTTTTATACGCCCAACGAAAGGCGGGCCCGGGGGTGGGTGGCGGGCGGGCGGGCAGGCACATATGGTGTCCGGATCATAACTCCAATACTACTCGGCCCAGGCTCTCCATACTTGACACAAATATACATCTTGATGAGCCGGAGTGTCGCATACCAAAATCATGCCCCTTACCCCCATATTTGCGGAGTTATTCCCCTTTGATGATTTTACTTATCCGGACCATAACTCCAATACTACCCGACCCAGGCTCTCCATACTTGACACAAATATACATCTTGATGAGCCGGAGTGTTGCATACCAAAATCATGCCCCTTACCCCCTTATTTGTGGAGTTATTTCCCTTTGATGATTTTACTTATCTGGTTAAAATTTTGTAATTGCTCACCATTCACTTAATAATGGTATTAGGAGGCTGATTCTTTGCAAAGAGGTTCTTTTTTTATTCTGTATATAAACATGTGAACTAATTTTTGTGTTGTTGTGTCTAAACCAAGGTTTCCCATATTTGCAACATATCTATATCTCATCATTTAAAGTTGCCCTTCGGTTTCAACTACACACCATTATGTGTATCAATATCTCCTTCCAACTTTCCAACAATGATACTTTATTTTAAAGCATTACAACCTATGAAACTACCCCTTCCAAGTGTCAAATATTGCCGCGGGCGTATGTTGTGGCCCTCCAACGGGCCCTTGTTTAGTTTTATATTATTACCCTGGAGTTATTGTTCAAATGATGTTAGTTATAATGTATACTTCATATGTTAGGTATAGAAAAATACATCTGATAATAAGTTATAATGTTCAATTGATATGTTAGTTATAGTGTATACTTGAGCTTGATATATTAGTTATAGGGTACACTTAATATGTTAGTTATAGGGTACACTTGATATGTTAGTTATAGGGTACACTTGATATGTTAGCTATAGAGTACACTTGATATGTTAGTTATAGGGTACACTTGATATGTTAGTTAAAGGGTACACTTGATATGTTAGTTATATGGTACACTTGATAAGTTAGAGGGTACACTTGACATGTAAGTTATAGGGTACACTTGATATGTTAGTTATAGGGTACACTTGATATGTTAGTTATAGGGTACACTTGATATATTACTTAAAGGGTACACTTGATATGTTAGTTATACGGTACACTTGGTATATTACTTAAAGGGTACACTTGATATGTTAGTTATAGGGTACACTTGATATATTACTTAAAGGGTACACTTGATATGTTAGTTATAGGGTACACTTGATATGTTAGTTATAGGGTACACTTGATATATTACTTAAAGGGTACACTTGATATGTTAGTTATAGGGTACACTTGACATGTTAGTTATAGGGTACACTTGATATGTTAGTTATACGGTACACTTGATATGTTAGTTATAGGGTACACTTGATATGTTAGTTATAGGGTACACTTGACATGTTAGTTATAGGGTACACTTGATATGTTAGTTATATGGTACACTTGATAAGTTAGAGGGTACACTTGACATGTAAGTTATAGGGTACACTTGATATGTTAGTTATAGGGTACACTTGATATGTTAGTTATAGGGTACACTTGATATATTACTTAAAGGGTACACTTGATATGTTAGTTATAGGGTACACTTGACATGTTAGTTATAGGGTACACTTGATATGTTAGTTATACGGTACACTTGATATGTTAGTTATAGGGTACACTTGATATGTTAGTTATAGGGTACATTTGACATGTTAGTTATAGTGTACACTTGATATGTTAGTTATAGGGTACACTTGATATGTTAGTTATAGGGTACACTTGATATGTTAGTTATAGAGTACACTTGATATGTTAGTTATAGGGTACACTTGATATGTTAGTTATAGAGTACACTTGATATGTTAGTTATAGGGTACACTTGATATGTTAGTTATAGGGTACACTTGATATGTTAGTTATAGGGTACACTTGACATGTTAGTTATAGGGTACACTTGATATGTTAGTTATAGGGTACACTTGATATGTTAGTTATAGGGTACACTTGATATGTTAGTTATAGGGTACACTTGATATGTTAGTTATAGGGTACACTTGATATGTTAGTTATAGGGTACACTTGATATGTTAGTTATAGGGTACACTTGATATGTTAGTTATAGGGTACACTTGATATGTTAGTTATAGGGTACACTTGATATGTTAGTTATAGGGTACACTTGATATGTTAGTTATAGGGTACACTTGATATGTTAGTTATATGGTACACTTGATATGTTAGTTATAGGGTACACTTTGACTATGTTAGTTATAGGGTACACTTGGATATGTTAGTTATAGGGTACATTGATATTAGTTATAGAGGTACACTTGATATGTTAGTTACATAGGTACACTTGATATGTTAGTTATAGGGTACACTTGATAGTTAGTTATAGGGTACACTTGATATGTTAGTCTGAATCTGGACACGTTGCATGATTTTCAGGGTACACAGGATTTTATTTAGGATACACATATTCTTACCCGTTGAACCAGCTTTCATATGTACATTGTTGTCATTTTCATGTATACTTGAATTTATTTGGTACATTGATTTCATTATAGACATTTAAGTTATATGGAATAATTTTATTATTAATACACCCGTTAGATATAGGTCATGATGTTATTAAGGTCACTGATGTTAGTAAATATCCAAGAGTTGGGTACACTTGTATTTGTTTAGGTCTATTTGTCAATTGAAGCCAAATTTAGTTATAGGTTACATGTTTTTTTAGCTATCATTATAGGATAGGGCAGTTTCAATAGTTGTATAGGACACTTGCTGTATCTATGTTCCTTATATACATAGAATAAAACTCTATGTTAGTGCTATTGGCCTTTGATATGTTAGTTAAAAGTGATATGTTTCTGTACATTGTACTTTGTATATAGTCCCATGATAAGGCGGGCCGGGTGGGTCGGCTTGCTGGTAAAGGTCACATAGGTTGTTCCGGATATAAGGGTACACTTGATCAGCTATTCATACTTGACACAAATATAATCTTGATGAGCCGAGTTCGCATACCAAATATGGCCTTACCTCTATTTGGGATACCCTTGATATGTTGTTACTATGGTAACTAATATACCTGTCAGGATTCGGTATACTTGATATGTTAGTTATAGGCCGGATTTTTGTTATAGTAAACTGATATCCTTATACACCTTATTTGTGGAGTTATATTACACTTGATATTTTATTATGGTTAAACTTTTTTTAGATTAGGGTCCCACTTGATATGTGTTTAGGGTCACTTGACTTTAGAAGGGTACCTTATTTTATTCTGTACATTACATGTGAATAATTTTTGTGTTGTTGTGTCTAAACCAATGAGTTATATTTGTCAACATATGTTATATGGGTCATTGATTTAAGTTTGGTACTCGATGTTTTAAGGGTACACATTATGTTAGTTTAGGGTACACTTGATATGTTAGTTATAGGGTACACTTGATATGTTAGTAATAGGTACACTTGATATGTTAGTTATAGGGTACACTTGATATGTTAGTTATAGGGTATACTTGATATGTTAGTTATAGGGTACACTTGATATGTTAGTTATATGGGTACACTTGATATGTTAGTTATAGGGTACACTTGATATGTTAGTTATAGGGTACACTTGATATGTTAGTTATAGGGTACACTTGATATGTTAGTTATAGGGTACACTTGATATGTTAGTTATAGGGTACACTTGATATGTTAGTTATAGGGTACACTTGATATGTTAGTTATAGGGTACACTTGATATGTTAGTTATAGGGTACACTTGATATGTTAGTTATAGGGTACACTTGATATGTTAGTTATAGGGTACACTTGATATGTTAGTTATAGGGTACACTTGATATGTTAGTTATAGGGTACACTTGATATGTTAGTTATAGGGTACACTTGATATGTTAGTTATAGGGTACACTTGATATGTTAGTTATAGGGTACACTTGATATGTTAGTTATAGGGTACACTTGATATGTTAGTAATAGGGTATACTTGATATATTAGTTATAGGGTACACTTGATATGTTATAGGGTATACTTGATATGTTATAGGGTATACTTGATATGTTACACTTGATATGTTAGTTATAGGGTACACTTGATATGTTATAGGGTACACTTGACATGTTAGTTATAGGGTACACTTGATGTGTTAGTTATAGAGTACACTTGATATGTTAGTTATAGGGTACACTTGATATGTAATTAGTTATAGGGTACACTTGATATATTAGTTATATGGTACACTTGATATGTTAGTTATAGGGTACACTTGATATGTTAGTTATAGGGTACACTTGATATGTTAGTTATAGGGTACACTTGACATGTTAGTTATAGGGGTACACTTGATATGTTAGTTATAGGGTACACTTGACATGTTAGTTATAGGGTACACTTGATATGTTAGTTATAGGGTACACTTGATATGTTAGTTATATGGTACACTTGACATGTTAGTTATAGAGTACACTTGATATATTAGTTATAGGGTACACTTGACATGTTAGTTATATGGTACACTTGATATGTTAGTTATAGGGTACACTTGATATATTAGTTATAGGGTACACTTGATATGTTAGTTATAGGGTACACTTGACATGTTAGTTATAGGGTACACTTGATATGTAATTAGTTATAGGGTACACTTGATATATTAGTTATAGAGTACACTTGATATATTAGTTATAGGGTACACTTGATATATTAGTTATAGGGTACACTTGATATGTTAGTTATAGGGTACACTTGATATGTTAGTTATAGGGTACACTTGATATGTTAGTTATAGGTACACTTGACATGTTAGTTATAGGGTACACTTGATATGTTAGTTATAGGGTACACTTGATATGTTAGTTATAGGGTACACTTGATATGTTAGTTATAGGGTACACTTGATATGTTAGTTATAGGGTACACTTGACATGTTAGTTATAGGGTACACTTGATATGTTAGTTATAGGGTACACTTGACATGTTAGTTATAGGGTACACTTGATATGTTAGTTATAGGGTACACTTGATATGTTAGTTATATGGTACACTTGATATGTTAGTTATAGGGTACACTTGATATGTTAGTTATAGGGTACACTTGATATGTTAGTTATAGGGTACACTTGACATGTTAGTTATAGGGTACACTTGATATGTTAGTTATAGGGTACACTTGACATGTTAGTTATAGGGTACACTTGATATGTTAGTTATAGGGTACACTTGACATGTTAGTTATAGGGTACACTTGACATGTTAGTTATAGGGTACACTTGGTATGTTAGTTATAGGGTACACTTGACATGTTAGTTATAGGGTACACTTGATATAAAAGTTATATAGTACACTTGATATGTTAGTTATATGGTACACTTGATATATTAGTTATAGGGAACACTTGACATGTTAGTTATAGGGTACACTTGACATGTTAGTTATAGGGTATACTTGATATGTTAGTTATATGGTATACTTGATGTGTTAGTTATAGGGTACACTTGATATGTTAGTAATAGGGTATACTTGATATGTTTGTTTTGTGATTGTTGACTCTTGTTTACACAGGTCCTACACCAGTGCATAGAGATATCCTTGGCATACAGACAACCCACGCAGATGACGTCCTCAGTAATCAGGATGTAGACCTTTGTCTACTATGTATGATTCATATATATATTAGATCATACAAGTCTATAAATCAGGGTTGTGTATTTTTTAATTCCACTGTAATATTTCTGTGAATGCCTTTATATGATTTTGTACAAATAAATTACTTAAAAATGTAGAAAATAAAAAATAACGGTATTTCAGTCTCTAAAGAAATTTTGAAATGTTCTATGTTATATGTATATGTTTTATAAATTGGTTATTTATATATGTTTACTGTATGCATTTAATGTTAAAACATTATTTCATAAATATAGGGGATGCGATAGCTCAGTCGGTTAGAGTGCCAGCCACGTAACCTCAGGTGTGGGGGCCGCGATAGCTCAGTTGGTTAGAGTGCCGGCCACGTAACCTCAGGTGAGAGGGCCACGATAGCTCAGTCGATTAGAGTGCCGGCCACGTAACCTCAGGTGTGGGGGCCGCGATAGCTCAGTTGGTTAGAGTGCCAGCCAAGTAACCTCAGGTGAGAGGGCCACGATAGCTCAGTCGGTTAGAGTGCCGGCCACGTAACCTCAGGTGAGAGGGCCGCGATAGCTCGGTCGGTTAGAGTGCCAGCCACGTAACCTCAGGTGAGAGGGCCGCGATAGCTCAGTTGGTTAGAGTGCTGGCCACGTAACCTCAGGTGAGAGGGCCGCGATAGCTCGGTCGGTTAGAGTGCCAGCCACGTAACCTCAGGTGAGAGGGCCACGATAGCTCGGTCGGTTAGAGTGCCAGCCACGTAACCTCAGGTGAGAGGGCCATGATAGCTCGGTCGGTTAGAGTACCGGCCACGTAACCTCAGGTGAGAGGGCCACGATAGCTCCGTCGGTTAGCTTGCCAGCCACGTAACCTTAGGTGAGAGGGCCACGATAGCTCGGTCGGTTAGAGTGCCAGCCACGTAACCTCAGGTGAAGGTTTGAGGTGTGTGGTTGGATGATCCCTACCAGTGTCAATTTGTGTTTTGGAAAGCTGAAACTGCCTGTGCTATCATGGTCGTATCCTTAGGCAAGACATTTACTCTAATTGATCTGGATGACATCAGACAGGCTCCCCATATAATATTCAATGAGGGAGTCACAAACTTCTACAAGGAGGTCCCATCTCAAAATAACCCTGGCTGTTCACGGGACAATAAACCAAGCAAACAAACAATTTTGCAATATAATTAGTCACTGATTAGGTAACCTTGTAGTTGATGTACCAGTGGTACACATACCTGTACCAGGTAACCTTGTAGTTTATATACCAGTGGTACACGTACCTGTACCAGGTAACCCTGTAGTTTATATACCAGTGGTACACATACCTGTACCAGGTAACCCTGTAGTTTATGTACCAGGGGTACACGTACCTGTACCAGGTAACCCTGTAGTTTATATACCAGTGGTACATGTACCTGTACCAAGTAACCCTGTAGTTTATGTACCAGTGGTACACGTACCTGTACCAGATAACCCTGTAGTTTATATACCAGTGGTACACGTACCTGTACCAGGTAACCCTGTAGTTTATGTACCAGTGGTACACGTACCTGTACCAGGTAACCCTGTAGTTTATGTACCAGTGGTACATGTACCTGTACCAGGTAACCCTGTAGTTTATGTACCAGTGGTACACGTACCTGTACCAGGTAACCCTGTAGTTTATGTACCAGTGGTACACGTACCTGTACCATGTAACCTTGTATCCTGTAGTTTATGTACCAGTGGTATAATGTACATGTACCAGGTAACCCTGTAGTTTATGTAATTCAGATCATTGAAGCTTTAGTATTGAAAACAGCATTGTTTGTAGCAGGGATGATTAACACATTTTTGAACAAAAATGATTTTTAAGAATGCTTCTGCTTGAGTTCATTATATATAAAAAAAATTAAATTCCACTTGACTGTGATATACAGATATGTTGAATGTATTTATTATTCCATTTAAAACCTAATGTAGTGTGGTGTCAAATTACATTGTAATTTAACTACCATGTACACATTACAGATACACTTCCTCATTTCACCTGAACACAGCCAATGTCGTACCTGGAAAGCAATGCTTATATCATCTGTCAGTTTTATTTACAAATGAGTGGAAATAATACTGATGTGGCGATAACACACATGTACATCTGTACCCTCAATGATCAAACCGTCATGTCACAATATAACTTCTCCAACAGACAGTAAAGCTACAGGCTTAATACAAATTTCTGTTCATAATTAAAATTCAATCCCAAACATGGTTACATCTTACATCTTAGAATGTTTAAACAAGTTTTATAGTTGAACAAGACTCATTTCATTGTTTTCAAGTGCAATACAGGCTAGGTTATAGAAATAATGTATATCTATCATCTATCTTTGGAATATTAACATATGTGTCTATTGCCGATAATACTTACATGTGTGATCATTTAGTTTCTTTAGTAATTCTAATTGCCCTGGATGGCATACGACATGCCTCTCTTATGTTGTTCAGTGAGGTAGTCACCAACTACTACAAGGAGACCCCACCTCAATATGACCTTGGCAGTTCACTGGGTGATAAACTCAGCAAATAATCAAACAAACTTTAGTAAGAGAGTTCCTAAGGGGACTGAGTCTCAATTCAGACAATGTCTGTAGCAGTTCCAAAGGGTCTAGAACTCTACAATCTATCCATCAGGCCATGTCTGTAAGGTAGTTCTGAATGGGATGGGGACTCTACAATCTATCCATCAGGCCGTGTCTGTGAGGTAGTTCTGAAGGGGACTGGAACTTTACAATCTATCCATCAGGCCGTGTCTGTATGGTAGTTCTGTAGGGGACTGGAACTCTACAATATGTCCATCAGGCCATGTCTATAAGGTAGTTCTGAAGGGGACTGGAACTATACAATCTATCCATCAGGCCGTGTCTGTAAGGTAGTTCTGTAGGGGACTGGAACTCTACAATCTATCCATCAGGCCGTGTCTGTATGGTAGTTCTGTAGGGGACTGGAACTCTACAATCTATCCATCAGGCCGTGTCTGTAAGGTAGTTCTGTAGGGGACTGGAACTCTACAATCTATCCATCAGGCCGTGTCTGTATGGTAGTTCTGAAGGGGATGGGAACTCTACAATCTATCCATCAGGCCATGTCTGTAAGGTAGTTCTGAAGGGGATACGAACTCTACAATCTATCCATCAGGCCATGTCTGTGAGGTAGTTCTGAAGGGGATACGAACTCTATAATCTATCCATCAGGCCATGTCTGTGAGGTGGTTCTGAAGGGGACTGGAACTATACAATCTATCCATCAGGCCGTGTCTGTATGGTAGTTCTGAAGGGGATGGGAACTCTACAATCTATCCATCAGGCCATGTCTGTAAGGTAGTTCTGAAGGGGATACGAACTCTACAATCTATCCATCAGGCCATGTCTGTGAGGTAGTTCTGAAGGGGATACGAACTCTACAATCTATCCATCAGGCCATGTCTGTGAGGTAGTTCTGAAGGGGATGGGAACTATACAATCTATCCATCAGGCCATGTCTGTGAGGTAGTTCTGAAGGGGACTGGAACTCTACAATCTATCCATCAGGCCGTGTCTGTGAGGTAGTTCTGAAGGGGATGGGAACTATACAATCTATCCATCAGGCCATGTCTGTGAGGTAGTTCTGAAGGGGATGGGAACTCTACAATCTATCCATCAGGCCGTGTCTATAAGGTAGTTCTGAAGGGGACTGGAACTCTACAATCTATCCATCAGGCCATGTCTGTAAGGTAGTTCTGAAGGGGATGGGAACTCTACAATCTATCCATCAGGCCGTGTCTGTAAGGTAGTTGTGAAGGGGATGGGAACTCTACAATCTATCCAGCAGGCCATGTCTGTGAGGTAGTTCTGAAGGGGATGGGAACTATACAATCTATCCATCAGGCCATGTCTGTGAGGTAGTTCTGAAGGGGACTGGAACTCTACAATCTATCCATCAGGCCGTGTCTGTGAGATAGTTCTGAAGGGGATGGGAACTCTACAATATGTCCATCAGGCCATGTCTATAAGGTAGTTCTGAAGGGGATGGGAACTCTACAATCTATCCATCAGGCCATGTCTGTAAGGTAGTTCTGAAGGGGATGGGAACTCTACAATCTATCCATCAGGCCGTGTCTGTGAGGTAGTTCTGAAGGGGACTGGAACTATACAATCTATCCATCAGGCCATGTCTGTGAGGTAGTTCTGAAGGGGACTGGAACTCTACAATCTATCCATCAGGCCGTGTCTGTGAGGTAGTTCTGTGGGGGTGGGAACTCTACAATCTATCCATCAGGCCATGTCTGTGAGGTAGTTCTGAAGGGGACTGGAACTCTACAATCTATCCATCAAGCCGTGTCTGTGAGGTAGTTCTGAAGGGGATGGGAACTCTACAATCTATCCATCAGGCCGTGTCTGTGAGGTAGTTCTGAAGGGGACTGGAACTCTACAATCTATCCATCAGGCCGTGTCTGTAAGGTAGTTCTGAAGGGGATGGGAACTCTATAATCTATCCATCAAGCCGTGTCTGTAAGGTAGTTCTGAAGGGGACTGGAACTCTACAATCTATCCATCAGGCCATGTCTGTCAGGTAGTTCTGAAGGGGATGGGGACTCTACAATCTATCCATCAGGCCATGTCTGTGAGGTAGTTCTGAAGGGGATGGGAACTCTACAATCTATCCATCAGGCCGTGTCTGTAAGGTAGTTCTGAAGGGGATGGGAACTATACAATCTATCCATCAGGCCGTGTCTGTGAGGTAGTTCTGAAGGGGACTGGAACTCTACAATCTATCCATCAGGCCGTGTCTGTAAGGTAGTTCTGAAGGGGATGGGAACTCTATAATCTATCCATCAAGCCGTGTCTGTAAGGTAGTTCTGAAGGGGACTGGAACTCTACAATCTATCCATCAGGCCATGTCTGTCAGGTAGTTCTGAAGGGGATGGGGACTCTACAATCTATCCATCAGGCCATGTCTGTGAGGTAGTTCTGAAGGGGATGGGAACTCTACAATCTATCCATCAGGCCGTGTCTGTAAGGTAGTTCTGAAGGGGATGGGAACTATACAATCTATCCATCAGGCCATGTCTGTGAGGTAGTTCTGAAGGGGACTGGAACTCTGCAATCTATCCATCAGGTTATGTCTGTGAGGTAGTTCTGAAGGGGATGGGAACCCTACAATCTATCCATCAGGCCGTGTCTGTGAGGTAGTTCTGAAGGGGATGGGAACTCTACAATCTATCCATCAGGCCATGTCTGTAAGGTAGTTCTGAATGGGACTGGAACTCTGTAATCTATCCATCAGGCCATGTCTATAAGGTAGTTCTGAAGGGGATGGGAACTATACAATCTATCCATCAGGCCATGTCTGTGAGATAGTTCTGAAGGGGATGGGGACTCTACAATCTATCCATCAGGCCATGTCTGTGAGGTAGTTCTGAAGGGGATGGGAACTCTACAATCTATCCATCAGGCCATGTCTGTAAGGTAGTTCTGAAGGGGATGGGAACTATACAATCTATCCATCAGGCCATGTCTGTGAGGTAGTTCTGAAGGGGACTGGAACTCTACAATCTATCCATCAGGCCGTGTCTGTAAGGTAGTTCTGAAGGGGACTGGAACTTTACAATCTATCCATCAGGCCATGTCTGTCAGGTAGTTCTGAAGGGGATGGGGACTCTACAATCTATCCATCAGGCCATGTCTGTGAGGTAGTTCTGAAGGGGATGGGAACTCTACAATCTATCCATCAGGCCGTGTCTGTAAGGTAGTTCTGAAGGGGATGGGAACTTTACAATCTATCCATCAGGCCATGTCTGTGAGGTAGTTCTGAAGGGGACTGGAACTCTGCAATCTATCCATCAGGTTATGTCTGTAAGGTAGTTCTGAAGGGGTGGGAACTCTACAATCTATCCATCAGGCCGTGTCTGTAAGGTAGTTCTGAAGGGGATGGGAACTCTACAATCTATCCACCAGGTCATGTCTGTAAGGTAGTTCTGAAGGGGATGGGAACTCTATAATCTATCCATCAGGCCATCGGGGTAACATTTGATCAAGGGTATATTTGACTTTCACCTGCAACTAGAAAATGAGATTATACCACATAAAATTGATCACCTACTCCGCAATACCTACTGTTCATTATACAAAGTGATGTCCCCTTTTTCACTTTTCATCATATTGCCCAAGGTAAATCTTGTGTACTGACCACCTGGTGACCTGTAATAAGTGTTTTGTGAATGTTTCCTGATTTGACAGGTCTGGTTTATACTGAATACAGGTATCATAATACAGATTTTGCTTTTTTTATAACAATGCATCTCTGTCAATTTGATTAAATCATAATGTTAGGTGTAATGATGATATATAGCTTAATCAAACTGTCTCCTTGTTTGGGCTCCTACTCACCTACAATAGCCACATATTGTATGAAAGTTTGTTTTGGAATGTTGAAGTTTAGCATACTAAAATCAGAGTTCATGCCTCACTACATATATGTGTAGGTGATGACCCTTAGCTTGTTTTGATATTAAAGCCTGTCTGGAGGGAAGAGATTATTGATTGTGGCAGTGTCCAGTCGGTTAATTTTAACAAATGAAATTTATAACCAGCACCACAACACCCATTTATATGAGGGTATACTTATACATGTAGTGTTGAATTACAAATTTCGGTTGATTTGCTCTGCGGTGTATGGTCACATCATTTAAACATTACAGAATTAGAGTACAATGTAAGTAACTCTACAGTAAAGTATCTCTACCATCCCAGGGACGTACCTGTACATTACAGTATTAAAGTAAAATGTTAGTATCTCTACTGTAAAGTATCTCTACCATCCCAGGGACGTACCTATACATTACAGTATTAAAGTACAATGTTAGTAACTCTACTGTAAAGTATCTCTACCATCCCAGGGACGTACTTGTACATTACAGTATTAAAGTACAATGTTAATAACTCTACTGTAAAGTATCTCTACCATCCCAGGGGCGTACTTGTACATTACAGTACTAAAGTAAAATGATAGTAACTCTACTGTAAAGTATCTCTACCATCCCAGGGGCGTACTTGTACATTACAGTATTAAAGTACAATGTTAATAACTCTACTGTAAAGTATCTCTATCATCCCAGGGGCGTACTTGTACATTACAGTATTAAAGTACAATGTTAGCAACTCTACTGTAAAGTATCTCTACCATCCCAGGGACGTAAATGTACATTACAGTATTAAAGTACAATGTTAGTAACTCTACTGTAAAGTATCTCTACCATCCCAGGGGCGTACTTGTACATTACAGTATTAAAGTACAATGTTAGTAACTCTACTGTAAAGTATCTCTACCATCCCAGGGGCGTACTTGTACATTACAGTATTAAAGTACAATGTTAATAACTCTACTGTAAAGTATCTCTACCATCCCAGGGGCGTACTTGTACATTACAGTACTAAAGTAAAATGATAGTAACTCTACTGTAAAGTATCTCTACCATCCCAGGGACGTACTTGTACATTACAGTATTAAAGTACAATGTTAATAACTCTACTGTAAAGTATCTCTACCATCCCAGGGACGTACCTGTACATTACAGTATTAAAGTACAATGTTAATAACTCTACTGTAAAGTATCTCTACCATCCCAGGGACGTACCTATACATTACAGTATTAAAGTACAATGTTAGCAACTCTACTGTAAAGTATCTCTACCATCCCAGGGACGTACTTGTACATTAAAGTATTAAAGTAAAATGATAATGTTAGTAACTCCACTGTAAAGTATCTCTACCATCCCAGGGGCGTACTTGTACATTACAGTATTAAAGTACAATGATAGTAACTCTACTGTAAAGTATCTCTACCATCACAGGGGCGTACTTGTACATTACAGTATTAAAGTACAATGTTAGTAACTCTACTGTAAAGTATCTCTACCATCCCTGGGACGTACCTGTACATTACAGTATTAAAGTAAAATGATAGTAACTCTACTGTAAAGTATCTCTACCATCCCTGGGACGTACCTATACATTACAGTATTAAAGTACAATGTTAGTAACTCTACTGTAAAGTATCTCTACCATCCCAGGGGCGTACTTGTACATTACAGTATTAAAGTACAATGTTAATAACTCTACTGTAAAGTATCTCTACCATCCCAGGGGCGTACTTGTACATTACAGTACTAAAGTAAAATGATAGTAACTCTACTGTAAAGTATCTCTACCATCCCAGGGGCGTACTTGTACATTACAGTATTAAAGTACAATGTTAATAACTCTACTGTAAAGTATCTCTACCATCCCAGGGGCGTACTTGTACATTACAGTATTAAAGTACAATGTTAGCAACTCTACTGTAAAGTATCTCTACCATCCCAGGGACGTAAATGTACATTACAGTATTAAAGTACAATGTTAGTAACTCTACTGTAAAGTATCTCTACCATCCCAGGGGCGTACTTGTACATTACAGTATTAAAGTACAATGTTAGTAACTCTACTGTAAAGTATCTCTACCATCCCAGGGGCGTACTTGTACATTACAGTATTAAAGTACAATGTTAATAACTCTACTGTAAAGTATCTCTACCATCCCAGGGGCGTACTTGTACATTACAGTATTAAAGTACAATGTTAGTAACTCTACTGTAAAGTATCTCTACCATCCCTGGGACGTACCTGTACATTACAGTATTAAAGTAAAATGATAGTAGCTCTACTGTAAAGTATCTCTACCATCCCAGGGACGTACTTGTACATTACAGTATTAAAGTAAAATGATAGTTACTCTACTGTAAAGTATCTCTACCATCCCAGGGACGTACCTGTACATTACAGTATTAAAGTAAAATGATAATGTTAGTAACTCTACTGTAAAGTATCTCTACCATCCCTGGGACGTACCTGTACATTACAGTATTAAAGTAAAATGATAGTAACTCTACTGTAAAGTATCTCTACCATCCCAGGGACGTACCTGTACATTAAAGTATTAAAGTAAAATGATAATGTTAGTAACTCTACTGTAAAGTATCTACTATAACTTCCAGGTAAGTACCTGTATACGTCTATGTACGTCCCTGAACTACCAATGTAAATTGGTAATATATGTTAATACATCGATGTGCTAGTTTTTATTAAATTAATTAGACGTGTGATTGCTATTTTTACAAAAAAAAATTGTGTTTATTTATGTTTATTAACACAGATATAGACAAAGTTACATAATGTATTAATGTATCAATCAAAACTCCTTGGATATTATATGCTTCACACGAATATGTAAAGAAATTCATACACTTTGTTCACCGCTAAATGATTCACCAATAGGGTGGGGATGAAAAAATACATGATATATGAATCTTAAAAATCAATTTAAAAACAAAACTATTTCCGACATTAAGATTTATATATGATAGATAGAAATTCCTCACCACTGACTATAATAAAATGTTGTTTTGGAAAATAGTTTCCTTGTTACAAAATGGGATTTTCCTCATCATGTCCAGTTCATAGGTTTAGGTCTAATTACTGTTATAAGTTTAGGTCACCTGGTAGGGAAGCATGGCTGTAGGCTTCCTCCAGGTGAACACCTATAAAATTATAATATGATTTGCATTTATTCTATGAATGTGTGATTCTGTAAATATTTCATACAAATAAAGTCAATGCAATTATGTGTTTTCAACTAGAACAATGAAATTGAATTAAATTTGTTCAAGTTTTACTTTTTTTTATCTCACAAGTAGGGATTTATTTGTTTTTGTAAAATTTTGATCAGTAAAATATCAGAATTGATCAGTAAAATATCGGAACTGTGACCACACTGGCCTTGCGGTCTTGAAATGCTGTGCAAGAGCTAACCAATATTGTATTATGGTCTGTGAAATCAACCATTGAATGGCAGACCTCATTTTACAGACTTTCTAAAGTTATAGGCTCTAGTGATTAATGATAGACTTGTGAACAAACACCCAGTTCATTATAAACAAATGGATTTGATAGAAACAATTAATCTTGCAACATCGATCTTGCCTTGAGCTCTGACCTTGTGACATTGACATGTAGCCAGACGGGTTGGATTCATTTAGTAAAAACAATGTATTTAACAATTATGGGACATTTGACCTTTACTCTGAACCCAGCCACTTTGCTCTTTTTATCATTCACTTCACTGCTTCATTGCATTCCAGTCAACTTTGCCTAATGATGTCAAAGCAAAATATTCACCACTTATACTCCAAGGACATCAGCCAGCTCAGAATCATTCTCTCTTGAAAGGGATGTCATGCTTGCCATCCTATCGAAGTAAATGCTGGGTAAAAAGTACATATAGACATCTCGATGCAGAAAGGAGGTATACCCGGAGTAAATGAATGCTTTTGGATCACACCAGCATACTTACCAAATCGGTAGGCAAGGGAGAACAAGGGTGGTGTCACAAGTTAGTCAAGTTAGTCAATCTGGTCATGGAATGATATTACATGTTGGAGAAGCACAGCAGGCTACCTATGGACTACTTAGACCACTTCTAGATGCGTTTCAAAGTAGGCAATTATTCAACTGCTTGGCAGAGACTTGAGATTGGTATAGTCACTGACTGCATATCTGTGATACACTTTGCAGCAGCCATGAACTTGATTGTGTCAAAGCTGTCGTGAAGAAGAGCAGATGTCCTTACACGGCGGCCAGAATCAGACAACTACCAACAAGAGCTTCCATTGACAATATTACGGTAACATCTGGACTATGGTGGAAGGAAGGTGGACCCTTACAGAACTGGAAGAAACGATCACATGAGTACGCATGAAAAACAATTCCCAGGGTCTCATAAGGTGATACGAAGGTTCAATATCAGGGAAAAGGACATACCAACAGCAACACAGTATCCAATGAAGGATCGGCAATTTGTTTGGTGGTTTATTGGAAGACAAGATCAGCGTCGATGAAATGAGAAGGCAGACGGTGGAATGGGTGAAGGCAGTCGATGAAAGTAGCATTTCGGCGAAGTTCAAGGCATACATGTACATATACTAGAATGGTATTTTTGCCACTCTTGTGGGCAATGCTCGTACACAATGTACGAATATGTATGTAGAAGCAAAGGGGAAGATGATCAACTGTTACCTTCGGCGGTAGCTGAGGCTACATCGTAGTTTCAGCAGTGTAGGCTTGTTTAGCTCAGAAATCCGTGATAGAGGAGTTCTAGGTGACAAACGTGCGACAGTTCATTTTGCTGTGTGACAGTGTAGACGGCAAGGCCATAAGAGCTATGGTAGCGACACGGACATGAATGACACCAAACGGGCACTGAAAGAAGCAGAGTCAAGACTCTAGCACGGGGTTATCGTTCGAACTGTGGCATCAGGACGCCTTTGTATAAAAATGCATCCGGCAGAAACTTGAGGAGACTAGACAAGTGAGATCAGTCAGCATGAGCAAGGTAGCTGGATCAACTCTGAGAGAGCGGGAGATATCCTGGCCGGTGCGATATTTGGAAAATGGAAGGGTACAAGCTTGGATTTCTTCTGAAGGCAACATGTGATGTACTGCAGAGTACAAACAACCTGTTATCTTGGTTGATTAAGGACAATGCTGCTTGTGAACTTTGTGGGAAGTCAGCTAACCTGGTACATATTCTGACGTCATGCAATATCGCACTGGCTGATAGAAGGTCAACATGGAGGCAGGACCAGGTCCTTAAGGAAATGGCAGTAAGTTTTGACTGCGCCAGACGGAAGTGTACTTTTTCCAAAGGACCGATATGTGTCAGCTTCTGGAGCAGGAGGGAAATGTAGCGTGAACCAGGCGAAATAGTTGTAACAGCAAAGGAAGGCATTCACCAGAGGTTGAGTTTCCCAGTAGAGGTGGCCTCAACACCACTCCGCCCAGACATCGTGTTATGGTTCCGCAGCACCAAGCTGGTATTGGTGCTGGTCTAGATTGGAAGACAGGATGGAGAAGACCAACGAATCGAAGTAACAGAAATACCAGCAGCTAGTAGAGGAACAACAGCAGGGATGGAGGATATAGTGCTCGGATGTACAATGTAGGAAATTCCCTGGTCAGTCATTCTGGCGAGCTGTATGACTACTAGGAACCTGAGATGCGCAGTAGGCAGGCAGAGGTCGCGTCCAGCTAGTTATTAGGGACTGTTTTCTATTGAATAATGATATCGTATTTGTCTGTCGATTCCAAAGGGAGATAGACTGAGTTGGTTTAGCTTAAGTTTACGTTGAACCTGACTAAAAACGAACTGAAAAAAAGGATACAGGTATTCGTACCGGATAACTCGACCACCGATCCCTCACGTCACCTGCACACAGCTCACGGCAGCGATTATGGGAGACAAAAAAACCTGTCGGCCAATTCAACCCACCGATCTACACGTCTATCATTGATGACTAGATGCTAGAACTGATGTCTTTTCATACAACAAGGTACAAATATTACAAAACAAAAAACAGGATACCCTAATAAAAGTGAATATTTTCTTTTTCGGAAACTTTCAAATTATGTAGCACATTGGTGGCATATTTCTGTATTTAAGCTAATAAGTTGACATATTTTTCGAATAATGTCGACATATTTGTTTATGATGTTGACGACATCTCGGAAATATGTCGACATCTTTAAGTGGTAAGTCGGCAAATCGATGACAGAAATATGCCACCATAGCATATTCCTACGCACATGCAATGTTAATGTAGCCAAAACTGAGTATATTGATTTTTGATTGGTGATTTGGACTACACCTCTTCTAGGCCTGTCAAGGAGGCCGACTGTTTATGACATACTTCATGTAGCTATAGTAGTTCCGGTATACGCAGGCCTCCGTAGTATACAGATCTCTCTTTCTGGGCAAGTTAAATACGTATTGTAATCCATTGTTATTGGGCGATCAGTCATGATCAGTGTACCGTGCATGACTCAGCCTGAAACGTTGGGTAAGATTATCTAATGAGCAGTCAACCGTGTTTAAACCTAATTACTTACTACAAACAAAATAGAATACAGTAGTCTTACAGTGGATCTGGGTAAAAGATACAGTAGTTTATGTACATTACAACGGCCAGGATTACATTGGCCTGAATGACGAACAGGAAAACATCTTAGTACAGCCCTACTTGTAAACTTCCATGTGTGTATGGTTTTACTCAGTAGACTGTGGGTGTCTAATTTTAGACAATCGTCGTAATATATGGCCGATAGATTTATTGACGTAAACATTGTATATCCGGATATGTGATTTTATTGCTTCCATGCACCCGACCTGTTCCACCACCGGGTATGGTACGTATACTATGTAAGTCTGTGTTGTTTATAAGTGCACGTACAGTGTACGTACGTGCCTATATCACATGACCCGCTACAATAAATGCTATAGGCTGATGTTGATGTCGACATGGGAAATGAGAATTAGATGAGCAAAACCATCAGGGTTGTCATGTGCAGAGAGAATGGTATGGGGACGTGCTTGGGAAGAAGGAAGAAGAACGGGGTATATAGTCGACTAGTGTTACGGTATAGCGTGGAATCGGACGAGAAGGGTTACAATCGATAGAAATAGAGGTTCATCGATATTATTGAAAAGAATGGGATGGACCGGGGTACGTGGTATTGGAGTGTTGGGCACGTGCACGTGGAATGGGAAAATATGGGGTATGTAGTATGGGAGAATGTCGGGTATGTGGTATGGGAGAGTGTGGGGTATATGGTATGGGAGAGTGTGGGGGTATATGGTATGGGAGAGTGTGGGGTATATTGTATGGGAGAGTATGGGGTTTGGGTTATGTGGTATGGGAGAGTGTCGGGTATATGGTATGAAAGAGTGTGGGTTATATGATATGGAAGAGTGTAGGGTATATGGTATGGGAGAGTGTGGGGTATATGGTATGGGAGAGTGTCGGGTATATGGTATGGGAGAGTGTCGGGTATATGGCATGGGAGAGTGTGGGGTATATGGTATGGGATAGTGTGGTATATGGTATGGGAGAGTGTCGGGTATATGGTATGGGAGAGTGTGGGGTAATGGTATGGGAGAGTGTGGGGTATATAGTATTGGAGAGTGTGGGGTATATGGTATGGGAGAGTGTGGGGTATATGGTATGGGAGAGTGTGGGGTACATGGTATGGGAGAGTGTGGGGTATATGGTATGGGAGAGTGTGGGGTATGTAGTATGGGAGAATGCGGGGTAAATGGTATGGGAGAGTTTGGGGTATATGGTATGGGAGAGTGTGGGGTATATGGTATGGGAGAGTGTGGGGTATATGGTATGGGAGAGTGTTGGGTATATGGTATGGGAGAGTGTGGGGTATATGGTATGGGAGAGTGTCGGGTATATGGTATGGGAGAGTGTCGGGTATATGGTATGGGAGAGTGTCGGGTATATGGTATGGGAGAGTGGGGTATATGGTATGGGAGAGTGTCGGGTATATGGTATGGGAGAGTATGGTGTATATGGTATGGGAGAGTGTCGGGTATATGGTATGGGAGAGTGTCGGGTACGTAGTACAGGAGAGCGTGTACGGGAGAACGGGTACGGAAGGCTGCGGACTGCATGGTTATACGTGGTATGGGAGAGTGTCGGGTAAGGAGTATGAGGCAGCCGACATCAATTATATTTTTGTGTTTGTTTTAATTTAGCAATAGCAGTTAACGGCCTTTTATAAGCGTATACTGTATTCGCTTCTTGGTCTCCTGTTTAAGGTCAATGAAATGAATTTTAAATTAATTTAGTGTTGTAATACATAGTCTCTTGTTAACTCTGATATACATGTATCAGCAATAAGTCGCTATTCTTGTGTGCTTATGGGAGCAGCCTATCACTAGCAATTCACCACGAAACCAAACATTTTCAATATGAACATTCAACCTAGTGGTCAATAGACCTCGCACTACCTACTACGCGACCCCAAATGTTATCTGGCCTATGTATAGACGACAAAGGTATGGGGTGCCCCCAGTCACATATATACCCACGACGATCTTATTTGAAATTAACGTACACGTGTACTAGAAAGATGATGTGGTGACATGCATGAGTGCTAACTACGGTAAGCCTTCTGTGTACAGGATTGAACTACTTCTATGCTGTGTGGGTGTATCGTTTACAGTAAGGCATTTCAAAACGGTATATATACTTCGTGTGTACATTGGTGTGGAGTGAAACTATACACGATTTGAACTTGATATAAATCAGATAGTCAGCTACAACACTTACATGATATTCATACCAGGCATATTTTATTGTAGATATTGTAGGCATGTTTCAGGCGTGCCATGTCTTTTGCATAAAAAACTGAAGTAATATCGTATGTTAAAACAATTGCAGTCATGGCAAATGACATTCATCATCTACTGCATTGCAAATCAGTTTTTTTTACTATACATCTGTCCTCCTGAGGTAGTCATGTACTTTACAATAGCGATGTAAGGGGGTGTTTAAAATGTCCAGAATGAAGGGATACATACCTATTAGATATACCACAACTATTAGATTTATGAGGCTGACGAGGCTGGATGTACAATCCAAGCAGGAACACATGGCCTGTACAATATACAGGTAAAATCAGGCATGTGCATTTCATGCTGTCAGGTGGAAATGTCCTCGCAACAGCCAGGATAAATATGAGGACGAAACTATAGTATAGAAAGGTATACTACACAGACCCTTCAGAAGAACAGGTGTGTAGGTATTATTTTATATTTCAAAATTATTTGATCAAATTACACTTTTCAGATAAACAGCATTTCCACCAGTTTACCAAACTGCTTCCATTACTTTTTCATTTTAATGAAATGTGATCAGTCTAAAACTAATTTTACCTGTGAATCGATGAATCAGAGACATACATGTATATAAAGCACATATGATATAGACGTCTCTGGATGAATATATCAGAATACCGACTAAACACAACACTTGACCACAGGCGTCTGGTTTGTAGTTATAGAAAAATATTAGCCCTTAGATAAAGTAGGAGTAGGGAATAGTTTTTTTATTAATATTAACCAGATGCAGACACCTGTGACTTGACATGCAATTGATATAAGGCAATTAAAAATTGTTCGGGCGAAGTTTCGATTTACTGATATATTCTCATCGTAGGAAATCCTCCGAAACGATATCAGTCTACATGTATAATGTAAACCAGGGGAGCATAAAGTCGCGATATTTATTATGACTGGTTTTTAACGATTCTGAGTGAAGCATCCTGCTATAACGTTTGACACTCTCGAAGTAAGTCATGAGGATAAGCCTTCCGACGTGGCTAGTCCACAATGCTTCCCGAGCACGTTCGATAAACGCCTGATTTTACCCTGTTTTAGTTTTTTATTTCATCCAAATGCAAAACAAGCATATAGGGAACAGTACAAACATTTGCCCTGTAAGGCTAGTTGGAGTGATAAGACATTAATTTGTACTTCTACCCAAACTTATGTGATATAAAATAATGCATATCTCATTTTAAATTTTGTGTTATGTTTACTGAATGTGCTGGTTATTATCTAACGAGGTCAGAACGCAATGTATGCGCGTGTGTGAAACCGGTCAGCAGCTTTTCGGCAATGCATACATGCACCAGTGAGTCAATGGTAGCTACATCTAGATGTGCAGTATAAAATGTATATATATCGTACTGGTCTGAGTGGCATAGGTCGACAATAACATACCTGGTCATGTTAGCTATAGGACATACCCTAGATAGACAAACATGGTGATTTTGATCTAAACCTCAAGGACGACATGTTGTGACGGTCGACTAACCAACCACTCGTTAACCATCTTGTGTACGTATATTTTCCTATTAACATTGATATTCGATGATATGTTACACAAGCTATACCAGGACCGATGCTCCAGATGGTCTGTGATTGTATTAGCCTTGTATAAATACATTTACTAGGTCAATTTTTAATATTTCAGAATTGTGCATGCCGCGGCATTTAAAATCAGTAATGAACGAAAATAGACTATAAACAACCGGGACGCTTGTCACACAGAAATGACGAATGGACACCACGAATATTAACCTTGAGGAGCGTCCTAGTCATCGACTGGAAGTCAGAGACAGGGCAGCTCTGGTCAATTTCCGAGAAGGGTACGTAATACTATGGAATAGAAAGGCAATAATTGACTAGTTTTACAGTAGCATGATAATATAATGGCATACAATAACCGAGATGAAGTGTGCTTTAACACTGTATTAACTTAGGTATGGAACCCTGGAAGAGATTGGTTTAAACACAACTCTCCCAGGGTGTATATACTTGGGTATGGAACAAAGAGACTGATTTAAACACACCTCACACGGAGTTTAATAACTTGGGTATGGAACCCTGGAAGAGTTTGGTTTAAACATACCTCTCCCAGGTTGTATTAACGTGGGTATGGAACAAAGAGATTGGTTTAAACATACCTCACACAGAGTGTATCAACTTGGGTATGGGACCCTGGAAGAGTTTGGTTTAAACATACCTCTCCCAGGTTGTATTAACGTGGGTATGGAACAAAGAGATTGGTTTAAACATACCTCACACAGGGTGTATCAAATTGGGTATGGAACCCTGGAAGAGTTTGGTTTAAACACACCTCACACAGAGTGTATCAACTTGGGTATGGAACCCTGGAAGAGATTAGTTTAAACACACCTCTCCTATGGTGTATTAACTTGGGTATGGAACCCTGGTTCAGATTGGTTAAACTTACCTCACACAGGGTGTAATAACTTGGGTATGGAACCCTGGAAGAGTTTGGTTTAAACACACCTCACACAGGGTGTATCAACTTGGGTATGGAACCCTGGAAGAGTTTGGTTTAAATACACCTCACACAGGGTGTAATAACTTGGGTATGGAACCCTGGACGAGTTTAATTTAAACACACCTTTCCTAGGGTGTATTAACTTGGGTATGGAACCCTGGTTCAGATTGGTTAAACATACCTCACACAGGGTGTATCAAATTGGGTATGGAACCCTGGAAGAGTTTGGTTTAAACACACCTCACACAGAGTGTATCAACTTGGGTATGGAACCCTGGAAGAGTTTGGTTTAAACACACCTCACACAGGGTGTAATAACTTGGGTATGGAACCCTGGAAGAGTTTGGTTTAAACACACCTCACACAGGGTGTATCAACTTGGGTATTGAACCCTGGAAGAGTTTGGTTTAAACACACCTCACACAGGGTGTTTCAACTTTGGTATGGAACCCTGGAAGAGTTTGGTTTAAACACACCTCACACAGGGTGTAATAACTTGGGTATGGAACCCTGGAAGAGTTTAGTTTAAACACACCTCTCCTATGGTGTATTAACTTGGGTATGGAACCCTGGTTCAGATTGGTTAAACACACCTCATACAGGGTGTAATAACTTGGGTATGGAACAAAGAGATTTGTTTTAAACACGCCTTTCCCAGGGTGTATCAATTTGGTTATTGAACCCTGAAAGAGTTTGGTTTAAACACTATTAACTTGGGTATTGAACCGTGGTAGAGTTTCATTTTAACACACCTATCCGAGGGTGTGTATTAACGTTTTTTATTGAAAATCGTGTACATGAGACCTTAATAGCACAGCTCTTACTACTCTGTGACTCTATCTAATACCTTCTGGCATACATAAATAAAATACAGGTATTTAATATCAATACTCAATCAGTACGAAGCCTATATTTATTTCAGTATAGGCTGTAACACTTATAAGTCTCTCGTCCTCATATCATCCTGTCTAGGTACTGACCGTAGGCCGGTGGTTTTTCTCCGGGTACTCCGGCTTTCCTCCACCTTTAAAACCTGGCACGTCCTTAAATGACCCTGGCTGTTAATAGGATGTTAAACAAAAAACAAAAACAATCATCCTGTCTGCTGTAAGTGTCGTCCTCATATGACCCTGTCTGCTGTAAGTGTCGTTCTCATATGATCCTGTCTGCTGTAAGTGTGTCTCCTAATATGACCATGTCTGCTGTAAGTGTGTCGTTCTCATATGACCCTGTCTGCTGTAAGTGTGTCGTTCTCATATGACCCTGTCTGCTATAAATGTCTCGTCCTCATATGACCCTGTCTGCTGTAAGTGTGTCGTGTTCATATGACCCTGTCTGCTGTTATTGTCTCGTCCACATATGGCCCAGTCTGCTGTGAGTGTCTCGCCCTCATATGACTCTTGGTGTTGTAAGTGTCTCGTCCTCATATTACTCTGGTTGTTGTTAGTCTCTCGTCATATGACTCTGGTTGTTGTAGGTCTCCTCTGCATAATCATGACTGAATTAAATCTCCAGTCCTCATAAATACATCAGAAGATACTCGCACCCCTAACCAGTAGCTAAGCGTCATTTTTGCTTTTGTTGTTGTTGTTGTTGTTGTTGTTGTTGTTGTTGTTGTTGTTGTTGTTGTTGTGATAGCAGGCCAGCTCACTCGTACTTGTCTTTTTATGATTGCAGTCCCTATATATGTCACAACACCTTGGTAACTCACGCGGAATTCCTGAAGGCAGCCAATGACGCCAAAGAACCACGTGTATTCCGGGTACTTCCGGTGGGCGGCGCGAACAGCAATATCGGCGACGTGTTTGCCCTTGTCACGTGGTATTTCTTGTGTGTCTATTCCTGCTGTGTCATCCCAGTAAGTCCTGGATATAAACTATTAGCCTCATTATCTCCACAATCAATAATTCTGATAGTTAATGCGTGTTATTGGACTCGATTTTAGGTCTGGGATGTCATTTCCCAAATTAGCCGGGTAGTCCGTCAATGATTGTGAGCTTGAGTTGTAAGACTTTTGAATTGATTCTAAACACTCAACTGCTGGATGTATGCAATTTAATGTTTTCTTTTGGAGATTCACGTTCTTTGAAAAAATTGGTAGTAGCTGTGAAGAATGACTTATAAACATTCATGAAATTCAATAAATTATATCTGTTATTTCAGGTAAATTGTATTGAAGAATGGCTGTTCATTTTCTTCACAGATTGCCTGTTACTGTGAAAATACAGTTATAAATATCGTCAATACCACAGTTTCGTGTGTCCTGCTTATGTATCACATCACTGCTATATATGCAATCACCAAAAACAGAAAGAAGGTCAGGCGGATGCTGTGTTTGGCAGAGGTAAGGTACATAGGCAAATGTAAAGATGTCAATGTATCATTTTTGTATGTCCTTGATCCTATTAAATGTGTAGAATAAAGAGTTGTTAATGTATCACCTTACATGTTTTGTTGACGTTAATATTCTTATGAATTTGGATTGAGACATAACGGCTTGTTCTACATGCGATGTCCGGATTTCCTGTACGTCTTGCAGCGTTGTAATGTTTCGTTGTTGGAGTTTTCCTGATGAAGTTTTCTGTTTTGTTTTACCTCTCTATCAAGTTAATCCTCCTTCTCTTGTTTTTTCGTTTCATGAATCCTAATGTTGCCTTCCTCTTGTTTAGTTTTTTCTTGCCTTTTTCCTGATGTTGCCTTCCCCCTTGTCTTGTTTTTTCGTTTCATGAATCCTAATATTGTCTTCCTCTTGTCTTGTTATTTCTTGCTTTATTCCTGATGTATCCGCTCTGTTCCTGGTGATATATCCATTTTTGTTGTCTCTGCTGCATTCTGGTCTTTACATGTATGTTTATGTTCATTTCCCCTCTTTTTGTTTGTTTTGGTCATAGTCTTGTATTTCCTTTAGTTTCTGCCCTGTTATTAAGGATATCTTTGCCTTCATGGTTCTGGCTTATTGAGGTTTTTTCCTACACAGTTGGAAGAGCTGTCTTTCGTTTTGATTCTTCTCTTTTCCTAGTGCTGTCTTTTTAGAATATTCCTTTTCTTTTCTTTTATATTTTTCCGCTCTGCTTCTTTTTTTTTCTTTTTTTTTCTTTCTTTTTTTTTCTAATTTTCTATCCCGGTCAGACAATCATTGACTTTCTAGCATACTAGCTAGAGACTTTTAAGGTGATGCGAATCTTATTTTTATGCAAGATGGTATATAGCAATATGTGGCATTCGACAGCGTATATTGTTCCGCCCGCGGTACTCTTGTTTGAGAGGTACAGAGAGGGATTTTTCTCAAACTTTCATATGTAGGTTACCTTTGGTCCCTAATTTTGTCCATTTGATTTTGAGTCTAATACAGAAAACAAAATTGCCGACAGTTGAAGTTTAGTTTTGCCATTTCCAATTTACTGAGAGTACCTCGTAAATCTCTTTTGGGCATTTATAGAGGATCACCTTGTTATCAAATCATTAAAGTAGAGAAAAGATTAGTCTCACATAAAACCAATAAAGATCATTTAATCGTGGGCGCCAATATCCCCCTGATATATCTTTTGCTGCATCTTAATCTTCTGTGGTTGGGCCCAATTGCAGCAATCACACTTGTTAAACAAGTGTTAGCGATGAGAAATTCTACACAATGATACTGATTTAATATTATGTTACAGACAACCGCGGATAGATATCAGGGTTACCAAAATTACTTTTTTGACGTTAGATCCAACAACACTGAACAGCTTTCTTTTCTAAATCTGAAGCATAGGAGAAAACTTCAACAGGAAATCGTTATACGTCAAGGTAAGTACATTCACCATGACACTGAAAAGCACTCATCGTTATAGATATCATAACCGTGGTTATCTTATCACTTCTTAACTTCTGGGACTGTGTCGCTGCAAAATGTTTATTTCACTGATAACCACTTCTTGTTTTATAGTAGGTTTGCTGATGAATATTTGTGATACACCTGTTTGTCAGTACGAAATACCATGACTTGTGCTATTTCTCTGAGTGATAATGTCTGGAATATATCTATAGTACCTACCTAGTCCCAGTGTTCACTAAGTCATTTGTTCATTTCATTTTAGGGTTGTGTATGTAAGGAATGACATTACTGTTTAATTGTCTACTGTATTTTACTCTCACATCGAGGATAATGCATCAACTGAAATCGTCTGACCGCCATATTATGTATTAAATGTGTCTGATAGAATTTTTCATACTAAGCATAGTATGCTTCATCTCTACTACTATTATTCATCAAATGTTATCAAACTTGGACAAAGTATCTCCGAGATATGCCACTAATTCCTGGTACGTCAGCCTATACACGGGCCGATTCAAAACGATACAAGCTCTGTGTTACATTTCCTTATTTTGAGGAATTGTATATGAGTTATTCCCCTTAGTCTTTGTTAGAATCTCCATTTTTTAAAGCTGGCAGAAAAATGAACGGAAGATACCTCTACAAAATATGCTGGCTCCGGCTTCATATCAATGTTTTTAAGCTGAAGGGAGTTCCTTAACTTAATTAAATAATAGAGAATTCAAGAAATGTTACTTAGCTACTTTTCCCATTAAGAATGCAAGTTAAGGAGCATTTATAAAATATCCAAAACTTGCTATTCATTCACCTTTCCCTTGACCTATATGCTAGAAAAGTGTTATTCTTAAATTGGATGTTATTTATTTCTACATTAAGAGATCATGAAAATTACCCCAATGTCTTTTCATCTGATAACACTTCAGACCTGAATTTTTGAACAGTTGTTACAGTTTGACTTTGTACGATATACACGTCTTTATTGACATCATGTCAGGGATGTGTGATTTCATCTGTTTATTGTAAGTTTCTCACCACCAGATAACTAATATAATTATAATCGTGCTAATTATCTTTAAGTTGAATTGAAACCATGATACGAAGTTGGTAAGGAAAGTATACAAATATAACCAATCGATACTCCCCATTGTCTCCTACAGGAAAAGGTATGGTGGTGATGCTTTGTACAAAGTCGTACTGGAGGAGTCGCATTATCTACCCCATTGTGTGCCTTTCTGTCCTCAGTGTCCTCAGTCTCATTGGTGTTATCGTCCAACTGGAAACCATGAAGCGCATCAGTGGTTGATAGACATGTCCATAAACCCACGTCGTACTTAACAGAGACAATGGCGTTGGTACGCTTTATTGTTTAGAAGGAAATTTTTCTATTATCTTTGCAAATGGAAACATTCATAAGGAATCACTTAGATAAACACACGAAAAGCCAACACTTTGTAGACTGATGAAATTAGTACGTGATTTTGATATTAATTCTATTAAACAGGACCTTTGTCTACGAACTCATGATCTGATTGGTTGATTTGTTAAACCACTATTCTGTATGAGAACAATGTCTGTATATTCTTTATATAAAATGGTGCTATATCTGTGTGTATACACACAATAATGTATATGTACTTACGGTGCCTCTTGATTGATTTTTTCCTTGTATTCTAGACTTGTATTTTTCTAATGGGAGAGATGTAAATATATATCAGTTAAATGACATACCTCCAGTATAAAAAAGATATAAACATTATGTCAACATTTCGATCATAATATTGATAACTTAGCATGAAATGTAGCACTGAGCACAGAGCTGTCGATATGTTGATACAATGAATATTGGAATAATGATCTACGTTATGATACTGAAGACATAATTTTTATGACCTAAAACATCCATGTATGCTCCCATATGTTCATGTTAACACCACCAGTCACACACACTACTGTACCATACTGGTTTGTTATGTCATGTTAACACCAGTCACACACACTACTGTACCAGACTGGTTTGTTATGTCATGTTAACACCAGTCACACACACTACTGTACCAGACTGGTTTGTTATGTCATGTTAACACCAGTCACACACACTACTGTACCAGACTGGTTTGTTATGTCATGTTAACACCAGTCACACACACTACTGTACCAGACTGGTTTGTTATGTCATGTTAACACCAGTCACACACACTACTGTACCAGACTGGTTTGTTCTGTCATGTTAACACCAGTCACACACACTACTGTACCAGACTGGTTTGTTATGTCATGTTAACACCAGTCACACACACTACTGTACCAGACTGGTTTGTTCTGTCATGTTAACACCAGTCACACACTACTGTACCAGACTGGTTTGTTCTGTCATGTTAACACCAGTCACACACACTACTGTACCAGACTGGTTTGTTATGACATGTTAACACCAGTCACACACACTACTGTACCATACTGGTTTGTTCTGTCATATTAACACCAGTCACACACTACTGTACCAGACTGGTTTGTTCTGTCATGTTAACACCAGTCACACACTACTGTACCAGACTGGTTTGTTCTGTCATGTTAACACCAGTCACACACACTACTGTACCAGACTGGTTTGTTATGTCATGTTAACACCAGTCACACACACTACTGTGCCAGACTGGTTTGTTATGTCATGTTAACACCAGTCACACACACTACTGTACCATACTGGTTTGTTATGTCATGTTAACACCAGACACACACACTACTGTACCAGACTGGTTTGTTCTGTCATGTTAACACCAGTCACACACACTACTGTACCAGACTGGTTTGTTCTGTCATGTTAACACCAGTCACACACACTACTGTACCAGTCTGGTTTGTTATGTCATGTTAACACCAGTCACACACTACTGTACCAGACTGGTTTGTTATGTCATGTTAACACCAGTCACACACACTACTGTACCAGACTGGTTTGTTATGTCATGTTAACACCAGTCACACACTACTGTACCAGACTGGTTTGTTATGTCATGTTAACACCAGTCACACACACTACTGTACCAGACTGGTTTGTTATGACATGTTAACACCAGTCACACACACTACTGTACCATACTGGTTTGTTCTGTCATATTAACACCAGTCACACACTACTGTACCAGACTGGTTTGTTATGTCATGTTAACACCAGTCACACACACTACTGTACCAGACTGGTTTGTTATGTCATATTAACACCAGTCACACACACTACTGTACCAGACTGGTTTGTTATGTCATGTTAACACCAGTCACACACACTACTGTACCAGACTGGTTTGTTCTGTCATGTTAACACCAGTCACACACACTACTGTACCAGACTGGTTTGTTATGTCATGTTAACACCAGTCACACACACTACTGTACCATACTGGTTTGTTCTGTCATGTTAACACCAGTCACACACTACTGTACCAGACTGATTTGTTCTGTCATGTTAACACCAGTCACACACACTACTGTACCAGACTGGTTTGTTCTGTCATGTTAACACCAGTCACACACTACTGTACCAGACTGGTTTGTTCTGTCATGTTAACACCAGTCACACACACTACTGTACCATACTGGTTTGTTCTGTCATGTTAACACCAGTCACACACACTACTGTACCATACTGGTTTGTTCTGTCATGTTAACACCAGTCACACACTACTGTACCAGACTGATTTGTTCTGTCATGTTAACACCAGTCACACACACTACTGTACCATACTGGTTTGTTCTGTCATGTTAACACCAGTCACACACACTACTGTACCAGACTGGTTTGTTCTGTCATGTTAACACCAGTCACACACACTACTGTACCAGACTGGTTTGTTATGTCATGTTAACACCAGTCACACACACTACTGTACCAGACTGGTTTGTTATGTCATGTTAACACCAGTCACACACTACTGTACCAGTCTGGTTTGTTATGTCATGTTAACACCAGTCACACACACTACTGTACCAGACTGGTTTGTTCTGTCATGTTAACACCAGTCACACACACTACTGTACCAGACTGGTTTGTTATGTCATGTTAACACCAGTCACACACACTACTGTACCAGACTGGTTTGTTCTGTCATGTTAACACCAGTCACACACACTACTGTACCAGACTGGTTTGTTCTGTCATGTTAACACCAGTCACACACACTACTGTACCAGACTGGTTTGTTCTGTCATGTTAACACCAGTCACACACACTACTGTACCAGACTGGTTTGTTATGTCATGTTAACACCAGTCACACACACTACTGTACCAGTCTGGTTTGTTCTGTCATGTTAACACCAGTCACACACTACTGTACCAGACTGGTTTGTTCTGTCATGTTAACACCAGTCACACACACTACTGTACCAGACTGGTTTGTTCTGTCATGTTAACAACAGTCACACACACACTACTGTACCAGACTGGTTTGTTCTGTCATGTTAACACCAGTCACACACTACTGTACCAGACTGGTTTGTTCTGTCATGTTAACACCAGTCACACACACTACTGTACCAGTCTGGTTTGTTCTGTCATGTTAACAACAGTCACACACACACTACTGTACCAGACTGGTTTGTTCTGTCATGTTAACACCAGACACACACACTACTGTACCAGACTGGTTTGTTCTGTCATGTTAACACCAGTCACACACACTACTGTACCAGACTAGTTTGTTATGTCATGTTAACACCAGTCACACACACTACTGTACCAGTCTGGTTTGTTATGTCATGTTAACACCAGTCACACACACTACTGTACCAGACTGGTTTGTTATGTCATGTTAACACCAGTCACACACACTACTGTACCAGACTGGTTTGTTATGTCATGTTAACACCAGTCACACACACTACTGTACCAGACTGGTTTGTTCTGTCATGTTAACACCAGTCACATACACTACTGTACCAGACTGGTTTGTTATGTCATGTTAACACCAGTCACACACGCTACTGTACCAGACTGGTTTGTTATGTCATGTTAACACCAGTCACACACACTACTGTACCAGACTGGTTTGTTATGTCATGTTAACACCAGTCACACACACTACTGTACCAGACTGGTTTGTTCTGTCATGTTAACACCAGTCACACACACTACTGTACCAGACTGGTTTGTTCTGTCATGTTAACACCAGTCACACACACTACTGTACCAGACTGGTTTGTTATGACATGTTAACACCAGTCACACACACTACTGTACCAGACTGGTTTGTTATGTCATGTTAACACCAGTCACACACACTACTGTACCAGACTGGTTTGTTATGTCATGTTAACACCAGTCACACACACTACTGTACCAGACTGGTTTGTTATGTCATGTTAACACCAGTCACACACACTACTGTACCAGACTGGTTTGTTCTGTCATGTTAACACCAGTCACACACACTACTGTACCAGACTGGTTTGTTATGACATGTTAACACCAGTCACACACACTACTGTACCAGACTGGTTTGTTCTGTCATGTTAACACCAGTCACACACACTACTGTACCAGACTGGTTTGTTATGTCATGTTAACACCAGTCACATACACTACTGTACCAGACTGGTTTGTTCTGTCATGTTAACACCAGTCACACACACTACTGTACCAGACTGGTTTGTTATGTCATGTTAACACCAGTCACACACACTACTGTACCAGACTGGTTTGTTATGTCATGTTAACACCAGTCACACACACTACTGTACCAGACTGGTTTGTTCTGTCATGTTAACACCAGTCACACACACTACTGTACCAGACTGGTTTGTTATGACATGTTAACACCAGTCACACACACTACTGTACCAGACTGGTTTGTTATGTCATGTTAACACCAGTCACACACACTACTGTACCAGACTGGTTTGTTATGACATGTTAACACCAGTCACACACACTACTGTACCATACTGGTTTGTTCTGTCATGTTAACACCAGTCACACACACTACTGTACCATACTGGTTTGTTATGTCATGTTAACACCAGTCACACACACTACTGTACCAGTCTGGTTTGTTATGACATGTTAACACCAGTCACACACACTACTGTACCAGACTGGTTTGTTATGTCATGTTAACACCAGTCACACACACACTACTGTACCAGACTGGTTTGTTATGTCATGTTAACACCAGTCACACACACTACTGTACCAGACTGGTTTGTTATGTCATGTTAACACCAGTCACACACACTACTGTACCAGACTGGTTTGTTATGTCATGTTAACACCAGTCACACACTACTGTACCAGTCTGGTTTGTTATGTCATGTTAACACCAGTCACACACACTACTGTACCAGACTGGTTTGTTATGTCATGTTAACACCAGTCACACACACTACTGTACCAGACTGGTTTGTTCTGTCATGTTAACACCAGTCACACACACTACTGTACCAGTCTGGTTTGTTATGTCATGTTAACACCAGTCACACACACTACTGTACCAGACTGGTTTGTTATGTCATGTTAACACCAGTCACACACACTACTGTACCATACTGGTTTGTTATGTTTCTGTTGTATTATACCAGGCTGTGACTTTATATAGACGTATTTACTCGGAATAACTACACAAGTTAGACCACGCGAGGATAATTGTTTTGAATGAGAGGGAGTGTGTATGATGCTGTTATTGATTATTAATGTTGACTTACAAAGGAAATGCGTTTTTAATTGGAAGGAATCGATAAACCGCATGTCGTGTGTTTATCACATGTATTGTGGAAATTAAAAACAAATTGAATGATCAATTATTTGTTGTTTACTTTGTGTTTCCCAACACTAATCAATATTTGGGTATGGTATATGGTATCAACGATGTGTTATTTATCTAATTATATTTGTGGAATATATGGAGATGTTTGTTTAATTGTTTTATTTTAAGGGTTTTAACGTCCTTGCCACAGTCAGGGTCATATAAGGACGGATGTCAAGGAGACACCTATAGAAGGAGGTAAAACATAGAAAGACAAAGTAGTGAGGAAATATTTAAGATACCAAGTGCTGCAATTAGCGCAGAAGATCTATTTTGGTCTCTAAAATGCCCCGTAAGTAGAAGACACAAAAGAATATCTCCAATTTTTCAGGGGACAATTTTAATCACCCATGTTCAATATGCAGTAGGATACAGGGGGCGATATTCTGTCAGCTGGCATACTGTAATACATGGTCTGGTTTTGCCTGGTCTGTTCTCAGATTTTGGTCTGGTTTGACCAAAATTTGGAACAAGACCAGAATAATGAGACCAGACCAGACCGTATTTTATAGTATGCCATTACATCTCCCAGATCCAGATTTTGACATTTCCCAACCTATTGCAAGTTTCTATTGTCCTCTGCCAATTACGCGTGATTTAAATATTGTTTTCGTGATGTGTATTTAAAGTCTTTCTTTGTTATATTTGACTTGGGTGTATAAGCTGTCAGTTACATATCCTAATTTATTTGTAAAGAAAAAAGTATTTATATAACCATAATTAGAAATGAATATATAAGCACTGGTGTAGGGTTATAATTATAGCATAATGTTTTAGTTGGTTTTTTCACCACACATGAAAGACCAGCTGAGTGGAATGTCAATAACGTGATTAAATACACACCGAGTCAAGGTAGCACGTAACTGTATATACTCTGATCAGGCAAAAAAAACGTATCAGAAAAAAACATTATAATCCATGTGTAAAGAGTTAGTTTGATACATTTAACTTAATTTCGCAATAGTGTGACTCATTCCATGTCATTTCTCCTGTATTTGGGCTAATATAGGTCGTAGGAGTGGAATAGAATACTTAGTCTCGACCAAATACCGAAATTCACCGAATATGATTAATTAACTATTATACAAGTCCAGAATGTTTGACACGAGGTACTGGTAATCGACCGATGTTCTATTGCAGGAGGCCAAATTTTTTATCTTTGAAACAGACTTTTCTTTTATTACTTGCATGTAATATTGAAAAATATTTGAAGCATATTTAATGTGGATATGATAAAACAATTATTGTATGGGTATTTCTGGAAATAGCACTTTTATTGTCCCTCGAGACTTTAACTATTTCCTGAGACGATGGTATTATTATCGCTATAAATTATTTAAAGATAGTACTCGTTACTTTATAGATACAAAATTACCATTTGGCTCTCGTTTAGCACCTAGTATCTTTCATAGACTTTCCCAGGCTGTGATTCGTATCATGAACCGTAAGGGTTTTCGTAACATAGTAGCATACTTGGACGACTTCTTTATCTGTGAATTATCTAAGGAACAATGCATGTATACCTTGAATACCTTATTATACCTCTTACGAAGGTTGGGATTCATGATTAGCTGGAACAAAGTTGTCGATCCATCCCGCACTTTAACTTTTCTGGGTATTGAGATAGATTCCCATGAAATGCATCTAAGGCTTCCTAATGAGAAGCTTCAAGCACTTAAGTCAGATCTGGACATTTTCAGTTCTCGTCGTCGTGCAACCAAAAAGCAACTGCAATCTTTAGTAGGCAAATTAAACTGGGCATCATCAGTAGTGTATGGCGGGAGAGTTTTCCTTCGCAGACTGATAAATGCTATCTGCACCCTCAAAAAAGATTCTCATAAACTCGTTTTGACATAATTGATCCTTCATCAAACCCTACCCCTGTACTTTTAAGAAACCACCCCTCTACAAGAATTTCAGGTCCACTATATCAGAAAGCAACAGACCAAATTTTGACAGAGATTGAAAATGGGAACTATGTTGAAGTCCCTAACCCACCAAAGGTCATAAGCCCTTTGGGGGTCATACCAAAACCTGATGGGGGCGTCAGGTTGATACATGACTGTAGTAGACCTGAAGGATCAGCAGTAAATGATTATGTTACTGACATTCCCAAGCACAAGTTTAGTACTGTTGATTCTGCTGCAAGACTGGTCTCACCAGACTGTTATATGGCAAAAGTAGACCTTAAAAGTGCTTACCGGGTAGTCCCAATTAGTCAAAAAAGTCAGATGGTAACTGGCATTCATTGGGAATTTAAAGATAGTACTCGTTACTTTATAGATACAAAATTACCATTTGGCTCTCGTTTAGCACCTAGTATCTTTCATAGACTTTCCCAGGCTGTGATTCGTATCATGAACCGTAAGGGTTTTCGTAACATAGTAGCATACTTGGACGACTTCTTTATCTGTGAATTATCTAAGGAACAATGCATGTATACCTTGAATACCTTATTATACCTCTTACGAAGGTTGGGATTCATGATTAGCTGGAACAAAGTTGTCGATCCATCCCGCACTTTAACTTTTCTGGGTATTGAGATAGATTCCCATGAAATGCATCTAAGGCTTCCTAATGAGAAGCTTCAAGCACTTAAGTCAGATCTGGACATTTTCAGTTCTCGTCGTCGTGCAACCAAAAAGCAACTGCAATCTTTAGTAGGCAAATTAAACTGGGCATCATCAGTAGTGTATGGCGGGAGAGTTTTCCTTCGCAGACTGATAAATGCTATCTGCACCCTCAAAAAAGATTCTCATAAACTCCGGTTTAATGCAGACGTCCTCCGGGACTTAGCTTGGTGGCATACCTTCCTTCAAACCTTTAACGGTAAATCCCTCCTATTAAACAAAGTCCCTGTTACGAATATATACACAGATGCTTGTAATGAAGGGGCAGGTGGACATTGGGGCAATGACTGGTTTTATTCCAACTGGTCATCTGACATCCCTGGTGCTAAACAAATGCACATAAATGAGAAGGAAGTTTTAGCTGTATGCCTTGCAGCACATTACTGGGCTCCGGCCTGGGCTAATAAGCGGATTATTGTCTATTCGGACAATATGGTCACTGTATCAAGCATAAATAAATGCACGTCTCGAAATCCTATTGTTATGCGGTTTCTCAGATATCTTTTCTGGCTATCGGCCACACATAATTTCCATTTGTCATCCAGACATATAAAGGGGAAACATAATTGTTTAGCAGATTGTGTGTCACGATTACATGAACAGAAAGCGTTTCACACATTTTTATCATTACTCCAACCTCCAGTCCCTATTTTCTCTTGGTTATACCATATGTCTATCAAGTCTCTTTCCCTTCTTTTATCTAGGCACGACTTTAAATACCAAGAGGCTGGATGAGCAAGTATCCCTCTTAAGGGCTAACGCCTTGGCTTCTTCTACAAGACGCACATACTGTACCTATCTAGATACATATCTCAAGTTTTGTGGGGACCATGCTATAAAACCAGTGCCTATTTCTACTGCGGATTTAGGACGGTACATTGCCTTCCTATCATTCCGCCTACAATTCTCCTCAATAAGGAATTACCTGTCAGCTGTAAGACTTCTACATCTGGAAGTTGGCTTAAACAACCCTATTGACAATTATTTCACCAACAGTCTCTTAAGAGGAGCTCGTAGAGTCCTGGGTGACTCTACTTGTCCAAAACTTCCTATAACACCAAACATACTATTACAAATTTTATCACAACTGGACCTTCATGCACCACGTGATATATGTTTCTGGGCGGCTTGTTTGGTAGCCTTTTTCTCCTTCTTTAGGAAGTCTAACTTACTCGCTCCTTCTTTAAAGGAATTTAGTCCCGAGAAACACTTGAGTCGTCATAATGTACTATTCAGCTCAAAGGGGGTAGTCCTTCATGTCAATTGGTCAAAAACTATACAGTTTCGAGAAAGAACACTCTCCGTCCCACTACCATTAATCATGTCTTCCCCCCTTTGCCCAACACAAGCTATCCTGCTTTTATTCAGGCTTTGTCCCACCCAGGATAAGATGATACCTGTTTTTATGTTTTCAACCCCAGGGGGTCCTAGGCTGCTAAATTACAACACATTTCTCTCCCGCCTACATCAATGCCTTAGGAACATAGGAATAGACCATACTAAGTATTCAGGCCATAGCTTTAGACGCGGGGGTGCATCCTTTGCGCTTGAATGTGGACTACCCTCAGAACTTATTCAGGCGCAAGGTGATTGGAGAAGTGATGCATATAAAAACTACATAGATCCTTCCTTGGCACATCGTCAGCGTCTCAGTAATTCCCTTGGGGAGGCTATTAAAAGAAAATTTTAAGGAAAATCAAGTATCTATGTCCTGAATCTTGCCATGAATACCTACACTTGATATATACATATGCATGTGCTATATATGAACAGTGAACTGTAAAATGTATATTGGACAGTGACTATATACTTTTCATATTGGACGGTGACATGTGGTGTTACTTGTGTGTATATTCTATGGACATTATGTGAAAGTACATGTATCTGATACCTGTGGATTATAACCATACGTGCTGAGGACCCAACTTAGGGTTGCCTCAAAGGAACATTGAACCCTTATATGTTGGATATATGCAGTGGACTTTATCAGGAATAATCTCGTACTCCTGTGCAGTGTGTCATTATATAGACAATGGGCCTGCATTTGATCATGGAACGAGATCCCAGCACTTTTCACCGAACATATTTCTCAATATTTTATTTTCATCTGTATTTATGACACTTTTTATCTAGTCACTACATAATTATAACTACACTACACAGGTTTGGGTGTTTGGACAATTAACTACATGGTTTATTACATGTTTTTCCTCTAAATGTATCTGTATTAATTATGAATATGTTACGTATTCCTTTATGCAATATTATGTAATCTTAGTCAGATTATGTAATGACAGATAATTTACGCAATATTACGTAACAATGACAATACAGTAATAAACCTTAGCTATCACCCAAACCTGATGGTCTTTCTAGTTTTAATTCATTTACAACATTAGTGGGAAGCAGAAAGTTTGTACAAGAAACTTTCTACTTGCATCTGCCTGACGATTGAACTATTAATGTATGTATTATTGTGATAATATGTTATTAATTGTGAGAGGAAGCACTCTTACGTGGTCTGCTACACACGTGTTTCTTCTCCGGTTGTGTGTATACAAAGTTTTACTTCCGGTATTGCGCATCGGAAATCTTTATAATTTTACACGCAAGAAAATCTTATCCTCTGGTTTGTTAATCTGTCAGAACTAAAATTTACTATATTCGTGATTTTGTAAGCCTTTTACATCGTTTTTATTAGAACATAAGTAACATTTTCTATGTCTCGTAGTCCCGCGATTTACGATCCTTTCGATCCTCTCGGACTCTTTCATACTGCGTAGCGATGTAAACAAATGGTGGCCCAGTTGTGTTTTCCCCTGGGACACAACAAATTTTCGATAGGGTAAGGAACATCCAATCATTTTGAATCAAACCAAAATTCTAGTATGTATATTGAAATCTCGGATAACCGTTCACTTTCAAAAATTCTGCGTTACTGTAAAGACCACGTAGGTTGCTGCTTTGAAAGTCGGCAGCTTCAAAACTCTACCTCTCCCACCCACCCTTTATTATAATTCTCTTATGTTAGAAAATGTCAGTTATTTGTATCTGTAGAGTAGGTTAATGTGTGTTATGTAGAAGTTGACTTTGTGATTGTATCAGTAGTTTAGAGAGTCAAGCTAGGGTTCCTTTGTCCAGGACAATTAACTACATGGTTTATTACATGTTTTTCCTCTAAATGTATCTGTATTAATTATGAATATGTTACGTATTCCTTTATGCAATATTATGTAATCTTAGTCAGATTATGTAATGACAGATAATTTACGCAATATTACGTAACAATGACAATACAGTAATAAACCTTAGCTATCACCCAAACCTGATGGTCTTTCTAGTTTTAATTCATTTACAACATTAGTGGGAAGCAGAAAGTTTGTACAAGAAACTTTCTACTTGCATCTGCCTGACGATTGAACTATTAATATACCAGCATTTAAATAAGACGATTTTTTTTTCTCTCGACCCAATGTTCATATCCTCCACTGTTCCTACTGTTTTTTCCCGAAGATAGTCTTTCCGCATGCTAACTTGTGTGTGCTAGCGCTGTTTTCTCCAGAAAAAAATCCTCTTCAGCACTTCTTCTCATCCAGATTATCGAAACCGAAATCATTCCTGTAGCATTCCCATGAACGATTTCAGTAAACGCACCGAGACTGCTTCGTCTTGGTCTCGAAAACGCTTATGCATTGTCTAATCAGAATGAAAGAAGCAAAAAACACGCGAAAATATTAATGCGCTCATTCCAGGTAATAACCATTTCTGGGGTATGTGGTTCAAAAAGCATTTCTATTGTCTACATTTTTATGGTGTAACATAAGGAAAGGTATTATAAATAACTATTGCACGATCACGTGTGAACTATTGAACACATGTGACGTTTCGGAATTTGGTCACGTGCTATCTATTAAAAACCTGTGACGTTTCGGAATTTAGTCCTACCATTTCAAGCGTATAAGTCACTCATATGTCAACACTCATGGCCACTTCTAGGCTTTCTAAGTGTGTTTTAGTGATTATGTAATCAAACAATGTTTATTCAAAATCAGCAAAAACATTACGTTTGCGCTGTCTTTTTCAGACAACAATTCTCTCAAACGCTTCTTCATCCAGTTTATCGAACCTTGTAGAAGCCATTTTTCGACATGTTCCTGTAGCTTTCACTCGAACGATTTTAGTAAACAAACTTTGACTGCTTCGTCTAACGTTTGCGAAAGCGCTTTTGGACATCATCGTATTACCAGTGGTGTCGGTTAAGCCGGTCCGAAGAGATATGGCAAATGCAATGTCCAATCCGAATGAACGAAACAAGAAAATCCGCGAAAATTTGAATGTCGGTTAACTAGTTCATTCTCGGTAAATAGCACTTTCGTCTATTAACCCAGTTGATGATATTTTAGGACATAACAATAACAACATCTATTTAGATTTTAGGACATAACATTAACAACACCTATATTAGAGTTTAGGACATATCACAATACTTATTCAGAATTTATTTTAATTTCAACAAATTCCAGATACTTTGTTGATGTCAAAGGAATCCGATATCAGGCTAGGTGTGTATAATTCCTTTCCACGAAAGTAGGTAGATGAATCGCATTCCTTACTAGGTTTTATTCAGTAAATAGTTATGTATAACATCTGTCATTATAGTTGGGAACTCTGTTGTTGGTCAAGCACCTGTCCCTCTCCTGCGTAGTAAACGAGTTCTAATATATATTTAACAATGACTTGTAAAATATCATAAAGAAAAGAAAATACATAAGATTATCGTTATATATTATTCACAAATACTCTTTCTATGTATATTCTATACTTTCCATTCTTGACTAATAACCGGATACTAATTATTTGAAATAAATGTAATATGTTATGGAGAGAACTTTAATATAGGCTTAGCCTGATGTTCAATCCATTTGATTTCCAATAAAATATGTTGAAATAAATGTATAACATCTGTCTCTAGCTGACGTTCTCAATCTTATGTTTGAAAATCTGCAGGCATGCAGCCTTGAAAACCTGATCGTGTATAGTTAGAGCATGTATTATGCAGTATATTTCAATGAATTGCGAAGTACTATATACAGCATCTTCGCTAGCGAAGGCTTCTGATTACGTTACACTCCACGAACGGGTTCGTGGAGTGTAACGTAATCAGAAGCCTTGGCTAGCGAAGATGTATATACAGCTAAAGATCTATTTGCCGATTGATTTTTGCATTGATTTCTGGTGCCAAGTTAGTGTTTTAATACAATCATTGAAATGAACAAAGGAGAATGGACTGAAAGTTATTTAAAAATATGTAATCTGCTTGGAGGGTACATGCGTCAATATTATATTGTTCCGAACAAGAACGGACGTGTACAGACGATTTGTATGCACTTTGTTGAGGTTGAATATATAGAACGAGATTCTCCATTATATCTTACACTTATGTATTCTAAACTAACGACTTAATTTGTTAAACCTAATACACGGAATACATGTCACTGTAATATAAAGGTTACGTGAATATGTCGAAATATCGTATAAATGCATACTTGATGCATACTTGATTTAAAATTAGATACAGCATCAACATATACCCTAGAATTAAGGTGGTTGGAAGATAATTGAAACATAAACAATTGTACACAGACACTGATAAACACAACAACATGTAGTCTAAGACGGTTTATTTTACAATAATTTTTGTTGTTTTTTTCAGTCTCAACTCACCATGTAGTATGACGTCAATACATTTTCGTTGATTCGTGAATGCAAACATGACGTCACGAGTTACGTTAAAACGGGATATATTCAAATCACAAGAGTAGCACAGAGAAGCTCGTGTATAAAAATCAATATCCTAATGTTTATTCCTAATAAACAAACAAGTCCATAATCAAACATAATCAAATAAATGATTAATTTATGAATTAGTGAAAATATAATAATAAAATGTAATATACAAAAATGTAATAATGAAATATAATAAAAACCAGTTACCATGAAATATAATAAAATAATGAAATATAATATAGTTACAGTCCGTACAGGAAGCTTATAAAAATCATCAGATATATATTATAATGAATCACTATACATAGTTTATTTATTCCCAACAGTGTACTTCCTCTGATTAAAAAGCCATTCGAAGGTTAATGATCTCTGTCCTTCTGGCTTCAGCCTTCAGCCTTCAGTTGGGACAGTCCTTTATTATATTAATTAATTAGATATCAAACTAGTTGATATGAACTACGTAGGATCTGAGGCTTGTTATAGTATATGTATCAATGAATGAATGAATTAAAATACAACCAAATGATAACAAATAAACATGATAATGTGATGTTTCCTAGATGCTTACCCGTATAGTTGTCATTTGTTTGCCAATCAGAAATACATCTTTAAAAGAAAGCACTCATATAAAAAAGAAAACACTCACTAAAAAAGAAGACACTCATATAAAAAAAGAAAGCTGTCATACAAAATAGAAAACACTCATGTAATAAAGAAAACACTCATATAAATACAGAAAACATTCATATTGATTTCTTAGCAGATTCCATCCAGTTCACGATACTGTCAATTTCAGACTTCAGATGGTGCAAACGTGTGCCTATATTGTCACAGAGTATGCTCTTGGGAGTATTATGACTTATTAAACTTAAATGGCATTCCCAAGCTCTTTTAAGATCGTATGGATCCTGGTAGAAATGAGAGGCAATGGCTGTTTTAAACGATTCGGAAACAGTTAGTGTTTTCTTAGCATTAACATGTCCGCTATCTGTAGCGTCTATTCCAACCCTGGCTGCTAAAATCCCCAAATAAACATCCTCAAATTTCAACAGCTTGGTATACATGGCAGCTATTGTAAATGTTTTCACTGTCGACATCGACATGATGACAAATCCTCCGAATATATAGTTGGGATATGTTTGGAAAGGATACTCATTTATTGAAACGTACCATTTACGAAAAGGACCATTTCTGTCTCTCACTGGAGCTGTTTCATGAATCAAATGGCCGTGATAAAGGTTCTCAGCTGTCCGAACCGGAAGTTTGTCGAGAAAACTAAGCAGGAAATCGGGTGCTACGTAAATGTCGTCATCTATAGATACAACATACGAAGCATGAGCACAATTGGTTGCCGCCCACCGTAATCCGCTCATAGTCTTCAATGTTAGGTTATAATAGTCATCTGAGTAGTTCACGAGAAGAATGTCGTTGAATTTTGTAGATTCCTCTTGCAGATCTAACAATGACTTGCCATTTTTTGGTATTCCAAAGGAGAAGACAGTCCTTAGCCACGGAAATCGTTTCCTGTCTGCCCACGTCTCGCGAATGATTGCCCTTTTCACGTTATGGTCGGGACTGCTTTTCACAATAAACAAGACTTTTATAGTATCGCTTCCAATGCATGTTTGGTCGGGATGGATGATGTAGCGGTGATCAAATACATTTATTGGTTTCTCGGCAGCGTAGCCTCTTGTATCATACTGACGTAATATGTCAGACAAGTTCACGTTAAATGGATATTCATGAGGTGTAAATGTTTTTTCAATCATTTTCACTTCATTTAAATGTCTGATTTGAACAGCATCACGATTCTGTTTAATAATATCCTCACGTTGATCCATTTGACGATCAATGTCGCTAATTTGTCCAGCTATATCTTTGTGCTCAACAATTTGACGATCACTGTTGCTGATCTCCTGAGTTAAATCTTTGTGCTGGACCATTTGACGATCAATGTCGTTACCCTGCTGCGCTATATCTTTATGTTCAACTAATTGATTTCGAATTGCGTGAACTGTATCGACACGACCCCTTGATTTTAAACCATCTCCATGTTCCTCTGTATTTTCATTTTGACGTTGAGCGATGCGATTTTTCTGATTCTCGTATTCCTCCTCTACAGGAAAGTTGTTCTTGGACGATGAATTACTCCTCTCACTTTGCCAGTCGTATAAAGGACGGTCATTGACATTAGATATGCGAGATGTTGTGTGGATGTGGTCGACGTCCCGGTTATGTAGGTAGAGCATGGTAACTACAAATGTCAGTAAAGACAATGAACATATTCTCAAAGAATGTCGCCAGATTATCGTCAAGCTTCTGTGTGTTGGTCGCGGCATGCTCGCCTGTCTGATCGTTACTGACTGCTACGTCAGACCAAACAGTTCCACGTCTTAAACTACAGCCATCTATGTGTTCGGTGTGTATTATGTACCACTCGTTAATACGTGTAGTACCGGTTTATTTGTATATATCTGTTGACAGTGTGGTTATTTAAATAGGGTATATCATTAAGATTCACCACGAATGATCGATAACGGTTCCTAATTTTAAAATATTAAAAAGCAGTGATCACACCTAAGTGGAGTTACCGGGTTAAACCTGGAACTTTCGTGACAATGTTAACATCAACATTTCAAAGGTATATTGTTTACAGACGAGAGCCATATATGATTTTATACTATATATTTAATAATACCATGTCCTTTATTTCATTTCAATAAAGAAAAAAATGATTGAACTATATCAGTTTTCTTATAGACTCAACGCGAATATTTCCATTTAAATTGGGTAATATTACGTTTCTCTTCATAATGCAAATAACTATTATAATTTCCATCGTTCAATTATCTATACGTCTCCAGCGAACGATCTCAGGTTTTCATTGTTACAAGTGTCTTCAAAGTACGGGCTTGGCATACATGACCAAATATCGTGACGTTATGTCAGGAAAAGTAAACACGCAGGTAAAATAGCTGGGAAAGTTCCATTCATATTTACCCCTAAAAGTGATAGATGATATCGCATATAAAACGACACAATAGAGCATAGATTGAGTTTCCTCTGGGCCTGACACCATGTCTATGTAGGGTCAGAGCGCACTACTACACCGTGGTGGCGTTAACCTCGGAAGATATGTAGATAGCTATACTGCTATATATAGCCGCAATGGAAATGAAAACAAAAATCCATTTAATTCAGATATTTTATACCAGGGTGATTGGAATAAAAACATAGCCTTCGAATAAAAAACATAATACCAAAGTCATTTTTAAAGTTTAAGTTTTTAATAGCCATTTACGAATAGATGCAAAATTAATGGAACAGCCGGTGATCCCGCCAATACTCAGCGCCGTCGTTTACCATGTCCTTCCGTTGTTTCCAGAAACATATCAAAGTATCCACTAAATATAATAATATTTGTTTAATTCGATTTGTTTTATGTGAAAGAACGAAAACACAACTGACGGAAATGAAACGGGGTCTATTTTTCTGGCTTATTAATATTCAGCTGATGTGTTCTATAGAAAATCAGCACTTGAAACGATACTTTCATTCTGTACTCATTATGTTTTCATGGTCAATTGTTTGTTGTTTTCAATTGGTATGTTGATATAATCAAAATTTATAATGTAAATATATACGGATAAATGAGATATTTAATACCCGTAAACATTTATACCACTAAGGGAAACAGGCTTTGTCTTAATGACTAACAATCTCGGAAACAGTTGATACTTTGTATACATGTATTCATTGGAGAATTGTAGGAATAGCTGTAAGCCACATTTCTGGAAAACTTCACAAGTCACGTGGTCTAACATCAAACATAACGGTCAACATGGATGTTGGTCAAATCAGAACCTAAGTTCCAATCAGCTTCGTATTTTCCTTGTCAACTCGGTTAATTTCTTGTCGTCAACTTGTGCTTTTTGGTTGTCAACTCTTTGAAAATGCACCTCAAGTTTAAGCATTGTCTATCCAGAAAATGAATTCAATGACTGGGAATAAGGTAGCCCTGGTAATGGCTGTGACATTAGAGTATGATCCCGAGAATATCAACTGCAGTAATTCTGAGTGCATCCAAGGTTGTAATATCTATCATAGGAACCTGAAATTCTGTGACTTTTAAGCTAGGCCTATCCTACTTTACTGTGTTCAGATAATATACTTATAACAGTTATTGTTATCTGTACACAGTGATAAAGGATACGCTAAGCTCAAAAATCGTAAGTGGTCATAAACCATGGTTGTTGTTGTTATGCAAAATCAATGCTACGTATTAGCGCGGGAATATTGCTGTGCACACATAGCAATGACGTAGAATGAACCGTAACGCCATCTCGCGTCAGTTTGTGAGTTTATTGGTTCAGATCTCTTGATTGTACTGCAACCGTGTCTTTTGATTTATATTTGTCAATTGATTCGGTTTTGTTTTCGTGTCTTTTGGCTTGGTTTTGAACATTAATTATTCCACAACATATGTTGATTTGGAAAAGATGTCTATTAGTTTTGATTTTTACATTGATTTGGTTTCAATCGTGTATTTGTCCTTTCCGTCGCCCATAATTATCCTAATTTGAATATTGGGGTTTTGCGGCATAGAATAGTGATGATTTTATTTTCAAGAACAAAAGATGTCATTTGGTTGTCGTGGTAAAAAAAAAGACGAGACATACCTTGGCCTGAGTCCTCCGAATCTGTTAGGCCTAGCTGATTTCAAAGAAACTATACAGGAATGTGAGGGACAATCTGTGGATGTGCATACATTACTTTTTGTCATACATTTTGGTTGCCATGGTAATCGAGTCAGTATACAATTTTTTATGTAATGACCATTAGCTTATCAGTCTTGGATAAAATTATGTAAACTTGGTCAAATGGTTTAACTTATTGATTCATATTATTCAAAACGTCAGTCAATACAACGGGGCCATTTTTCAGAATAATATATTCACTTGGTTGCTATGGTCGTAAAAGTTCGCCATTGGCTTAGTTCTAGTTTGATACTAATTTCTCGTGCTGTTCGTCATATCCTATCAATGTAGTCACTTTTCTATTCCTGATTTACCTAAAGTCGGGTCAGAAACTAGAAAGTTATATAAATTACAGTGTGTCACAATGTAGGACAAGTCTTCCAATATTGTAAAGTTACTAATCAATGTAAAAAGGTATCGGTTCTAAATAATACACGTTAGGCACGATATCGTATATCATGTGGTGTTCTACTCGACTATAAAACATACCGCTGAGTAGAGGGGTGATTGATTCTATACTGCCAAAGGAGGGGAATACTAGGTATACAGAAGGGATGTGTACGCCTGGTACAAATTCATTGAGAAGTGAAACTGAGGCGCCGATACGTTTGTTTGTGTTTCCTTTTAGAATGTATATAAAAGGGCGTTTTGTGTGGATACATTTAAACAAGTCTTAGCATTCAAAACGCATTTTACTTCAATAATCAACATAAAACCTCAAAATATTATTTCTGTATTGAACGCACATTTAGTTAAAAAATAACATGTGTTATTGCTCTGTTCAAAAATAATACATGTCATGATGTCAAACTCATTCATGTAAATATAACAATACAATATTTCAAACATTAATAACTAAAGCAATATGTAGAAGCATTATAAAGGGAACTATTGCGTTATGTAGCCAACATCAGTATCAAAGGGAACTATTATGTTATATAGCCAACATCAGTAATAAAGGGAACTATTATGTTATATAGCCAACATCAGTATTAAAGTGAACTATTATGTTATGTAGCCAACATCAGTAATAAAGTGAACTATTATTTCATATAGCCAACATCAGTAATAAAGGGAACTATTATGTTATATAGCCAACATCAGTAATAAAGGGAACTACATGTATTATGTTATATAGCCAACATCAGTAATAAAGTGAACTATTATGTTATATAGCCAACATCAGTAATAAAGTGAACTATTATGTTATATAGCCAACATCAGTAATAAAGGGAACTATTATGTTATGTAGCCAGTATCAGTATCAAAGGGAACTATTATGTTATGTAGCCAACATAAGTAATAAAGGGAACTATTATGTTATATAGCCAACATCAGTATCAAAGGGAACTATTATGTTATGTAGCCAACATCAGTAATAAAAGGAACTATTATGTTATATAGCCAACATCAGTAATAAAGTGAACTATTATATTATGTAGCCAACATCAGTAATAAAGTGAACTATTATGTTATATAGCCAACATCAGTAATAGAGGGAACTATTATCTTATGTAGCCAACATCAGTAATAAAGTGAACTATTATGTTATATAGCCAACATCAGTAATAGAGGGAACTATTATGTTATATAGCCAACATCAGTAATAAAGTGAACTATTATGTTATATAGCCAACATCAGTAATAAAGTGAACTATTATGTTATGTAGCCAGCATCAGTAATAGAGGGAACTATTATGTTATATAGCCAACATCAGTAATAAAGTGAACTATTATGTTAAGTCTACAGTCATTCGGCAAAGCTCTTCGATTTATCAACATGATGGCCTCACCAAAATTTCGATGGAAAGCGTGTAACTAACCTCCTCGTCAAATTCAAACATAAATATAAAACGAAACTGAACAATTAACAGTTTATTAACACTGTATACATGTAAGTTATAAAATATCAAACAAATATTTATATCAAAATGTTTAAATGAAATGTTCTCAACAGAAAGCTCACACTTTCGTAAGTACTCCCATATGTCAACGTAAAAACAGAAAATCATATTCATAGAATCATATTTAATAATAAATACCCTCTAAGCTGTAAAATAAAGATGACATTATGACTATATTCCATTGCGTTAGGTGTTTGACTTTGTTTACTTACTGGTATACGTGTCATTTTACACACACTTTCATCCGTACAGACACGATTCTCTCACCTACAGAATAATATAATCTTACATGGGTCTGTTATGTTGTTAGGGATATCTAAACCGAGTATAAGAGTTTAGCTGGTCAGCATTCGGCTTGTCGAGTATAAGAGTTTAGCTGGTCAGCATTCGGCTTGCCGACTATAAGAGTTTAGCTGGTCAGCATTCGGCTTGCCGACTATAAGAGTTTAGCTGGTCAGCATTCGGCTTGCCGAGTATAAGAGTTTAGCTGGTCAGCATTCGGCTTGTCGAGTATAAGAGTTTAGCTGGTCAGCATTCGGCTTGCCGAGTATAAGAGCTTAGCTGGTCAGCATTCGGCTTGTCGAGTATAAGAGTTTAGCTGGTCAGCATTCGGCTTGTCGAGTATAAGAGTTTAGCTGGTCAGCATTCGGCTTGCCGAGTATAAGAGTTTAGCTGATCAGCATTCGGCTTGTCGAGTATAAGAGTTTAGCTGGTCAACCTTCGGCTTGTCGAGTATAAGAATTTGGCTGGTCAGCATTCGGCTTGCCGAGTATAAGAATTTGGCTGGTCAGCATTTGGCTTGTCGAGTGTAAGAATTTGGCTGGTCAGTAATCGGCTTGCCAAGTCAGCCTCACTCATACACAATTATATTGACACATTCCACTTGGAACAAACATCGATGCAATTCGTCTGCTAATACCCAAAACACTTGAGGCTGGGGATTCCAAATTCATCTCATTTATATAACGTCAAGATAACAATGCAATGACGTAACATCGAAAATTTATAACTATAACATCTTTTCCTTGTGCTGACCACGTCAAACTCTTAAATTCGGGTCCTATCATAACACACTCACATATCATAACACACTCACATATCACAAATGAATGTTCTTAGCCTTAGGGTTGTTAATCAGGACACCATAATAAATATATATTTGATATATCGTTCAGAATAGCTACGAAAACATGTAATTAAGGTAAGCATTTATTAATTATTAAATAAATTTTTTTTCTATTTGAACTACAACGCGGTGAACGATGAACATTTCACTTGATTTTTTGCAGGGTTTAACTCCCTCGTAGCCGTCATGGTCATTTGGTTAAGTGTTAGGTAAAACATCAACAACATAAATAGGAACGAAGACAAGATAGATGATCCGGAATTCAATAATATCGGAACCATTGTGTCCGTTCATGTCCATTCATGTCCAACTTTTAACGGCTGCCATCCATCCAATGACACTGTTTATTTCCGATTGTATCTTACGTAGACGATCACCGATATAATCACAGAAAATAGCCTTTTCATCGTCCTGGTCTAGTATACTTAAATGACAATCCCATGCTCTTTGTAAATCTTTTGGGTCAGTGTAATAATGGGAGGCGATGAGTGTTTTAAATGACTCTGAAACAGTGACCGTTTTCCAAGAATTAACATACCCATTATTAGTCGCCTCTATTCCGATTTTAGCAGCTAGAATTCCTAAATACACATCTTCAAATTTAAACAATTTGGTATACATCGCTGCTATTGTGAAGTCCCTCGCTGTTGACATCGACATGATGACGAATCCTCCGAAAATATAATTAGGATAGTTCTTAAAAGGGTATTCAGATTTTAGCACTTGCCATTTTGAATGCACGTCCCGAATGGGCTCCGTGTTGACCAAGAGATGGCCGGAGAAAACAGTTTCTTCTTTCTTTATATTAGGCCTGTCAAGAAACCTAAGTAGCAAGTCAGGGGCGACGTACACATCATCGTCAATGGATATTACGTATTTTGCACGCGCACAATGGGTAACCGCCCATTTCAATCCAGTAATGGTTTTTAGGGTAAGGTTATAATAACTGTCAGTATAATCCACAAGAACTATATCGTTATATGTCACTGACTCGTCCTGTAGATTTAGTAACAATTTACCATTTTTTGGAATCCCAAACAAAAAAATGGTTCTTATCGACGGAAATCGTTTACTGTTTCCCCAAGTTTCACGGATAGTCACTCGTCGTAAATGGTGTTCAGGGCTACTCTTTACTATAAACAACACTCTTGCAGCATCCGGTTGGTTACACGTTTGATCAGGGCTGATAATATAGCGATAATCAAACGAATTTGTTGGCTGTTCATCAGCAGAGCCTTTCATATGATATTGTCTTAAGATATCGGTCATATTCACAGGCATTGGATACCTTTTAGGTGTAAAAATGACCCCTTTCTTTGGATCGTCGTCTAGGCCGCTGTGATCCTGGTCGACGTGATCCTGTGTGGTTATATTTTTACGTTGAACTTCTTGATGTTGATTCTGTTGAACACTATCTTTATGTTGACCTCTTTGCCGGTTTGAATCACGATCTTGCTGACTGTATGTGTCTCCCACCTGGTTATATAGCTTGATCGTGATGTTGTATTTCTTGCTTTACTCGTTTGCCTCCGTTGTGGCCAGGTTTCTCTATGGGAAGGCGTGTTGGTCTGGTTCGTTTTATACTATTGATATTGTTTGTTCGTTGATCTGCATCAAATAGTTTTATGAACCTCCTCTGAAAATTGATGCTGGCAGTATTGTCGATCGTGTCAATGTCTCTGGTAGAAAGGTAAATCACTACAAACACTACAGCCAGTATTAACACTGAACATATTTTCCCAGGATGTTTCCAGACCAACATAACTGGTCTGAAATTATGTCTACGTCTTCGCATGGCTGAGGCTCTGATCTACGACTCTGGTCTGTACTGCGTATAGCGTGTAATAAGTATTCAAACTGTCTATAGTTCTTTAAATATGGCCGCCATATTAATGACTATAAATAGGAATCCCCAGGCGAATACTTTCTATAGACCGCATCACGAGTCGTTGTAGACAATAATCGTGTCACAAAGACAAACCTTCGAGTTCAAATATCTTACACTGTTTACCAGTGTACATAAGCTCCCACATGAGTTTGATTATATTGTAAGGGACAACAACGACCGACACCGAGAACAGCGTATTTAGTTAGAACTCAAGAAAAATATGTTCGATCATGTGTTGTTTGGGAGCTCTCCTCCTATGTTAAAATGTATATTTGTATTTCTTAATATATGGTGCATCTCACAAAACCTGAACACTATTGAACAAAAATCAAAGGTAGCGCCGAATATTCATTAATTGTATTGAGAGTTGACGGATCGAAGACGAAGGACTGTTGATTGTTGATACAGAGAATAGAATGTCGTTACGTAACTTATTGGTGTGCTGTTGGTACAGGTATAGTACTCATCTACCTGTAAATGTTACACCTGTCCTATGCGAATCATCCAGGTGAGGTTTATAGTTTGTGATATGTAAGTATGGAGGATAGCTATTTCTTACTGGACGGTGAAAAATTAAAATGAAAACAAAAGTTTCTGGTTCTGAGTTCTAAACTCTGGACTCTACACCCTAGTTTTCTGCTCCCCATATATTTATAATGTAACAAAACGTTATATAACAATTTTTTTCTCCCTTCTGTAAATTAGATAAATATCCATGAATAGCAACATGGGCTACAAGAAATACAATCGATAATCCTAATCATAAGCATATTACCGAAATGCACAGGAAACGATACTCAATGTATACAATATGTATTATTTAAAATGAATTCATTTGACAAAAAGTTTACTATTTCTATTGCTGTATAACCATTGTTTAGATATAATTGTTAATTGTTCCGGTAATGGTGGGAGAACGACTTGACAGACAACAAGGCTTTGTAGTCCTTTCTGTTGACATTAAGTAGTATTTAGCTCGCCTGATGACGTCACAAATAGTATTTAGCTCACCTGATGACGTCACCAATAGTATTTAGCTCGCCTGATATAGTATGTGGATTGGCCTAAAGACGTCACAAAGGTATCTAGATGGGAGCAATGACGTAACAATGTTCTGTGCCCATTTTTTCCTGTTGGAAGCAGCATTCAAACAATCGTTCCTTTCTAACTGCTATTTGTCCCAAACAAAACTTATTGGTAATATATAGCGATTAGACATTTCGAATATTATTTTAAAACTTGGTTATCAGTATTAATTTACAAACACGTTCAACAAAATTGATTGAATAATAAGAGAAAGGAAAATAGAAAACAATAGAAAAAAAATATATATGTATAAATATCACAATAGCTTTAGTTGAATTGTAGACATTTGATATATGTCTAACAAAGAGTAGACGAATCTTACATGGACCTGTACTGTGGAGAAGGATATGTCAACCCTGGTGTAAGGGTTTGGCTGGTCAGTAATGGGCCTGTATCGTAGACAGGGATATCTCAACCCTGGTGTAAGGTTTGGCTGGTCAGTAATGAGCCTGTTCTGTGGACAGGAGCATTTCAACCCTCGTGTTAGGGTTTGGCTGGTCAGTAATGGAGCTGAGTTGTGGACAGGGATATTTCAACCCTCGTTGTAGGGCCAGCCAAACTCTTATACGAGGGTTGAAATATCTTTGTTCACAGTACACGCTCATATTTGATAATTTTTCTAGCAAAATTGACACAAGTGACAAATTATAATGTGATGTGAAAACTTTTATCACGCCATCATCAATGTCCAATAAAATACGTGACGAAATAGGTGATGTAATCAATTTGAAACGTGGTTAGACAACATAAAATTATAATGTATCGCTATTGTGTGTTACCTTATAACGCGCGCCAGTTGCCTTTCCTTACTCCTGGTGAATTTTGCTACTCCCAAAGCATGACATAATCAACTGTTTTGATTAGTAGTTCGCAGTTGTTTTTGACACACACAAAAAAACAAAAAAAAAACAAAAAAAAAAACAAACATTTTCTACTGTGTTAGAAACAAGTCACACAAACCCTTGGGTGTTGTGTTTGGTAATTTTTTTTTCACTTTCGTAAATAATTAAATAACTAGCTCGGGTGAAAGCAATACCATAAACAACAACCACTCGTTGGGTCACCTCTATTTATCTCACTATAGCAACCGCAGGAATACCCTGTGAAGTATGTTAGAATAGGTGATCCGATTGACTGGAATATATAGCACCAGTGTGCAATTTCTGCCTATACATAAAAAAAAAAAAAAATTGTAGTTAAATGTATATTGAAATAAGTATTTAAGAGTTGAATTTTACGATCTCCATCCAGCTTATAATACTGTCTATTTCAGATTTAAGTTTTTGAAGACGCTTACCTATATAGTCACAAAAAATAGATTTGTCATTATTTTGGTCAAGTATACTTAAATGACAATCCCATGCTCTTTGTAAATCTTTTGGATTGTCATAAAAATGGGAGGCGATGAGTGTTTTAAATGACTCTGAAACAGTGAATGTTTTCTTAGAATTAACATACCCATTATTAGTCGCCTCTATTCCGATTTTAGCAGCTAATATTCCCAAATACACATCCTCAAATTTAAATAGTTTGGTATACATAGCTGCTATTGTGAAGTCCCTCACTGTTGACATAGACATTATAACAAATCCTCCGAAAATGTAGTTAGGATAGTTCGTAAAAGGGTATTCGGACATAGAAACGAGCCATTTATCTTTAGGATTCCTGATTGGTTTTGTATCGATCATCAAATGGCCTGAGAAAAGTCTCTCTACTTTCCGAATATGGGGTCTGTCCAGAATTCTGAGGAGCAAATCAGGTGCGACGTACACGTCGTCGTCGACAGACACTACATATGCCGCATGTTTGCAGTGTGTTACCGCCCACTTAAAACCACCAATGGTCTTCTGGGTTAGGTTGTAATAGTCATCTATGTAATCTTTAACGATGAGAATATCGCCGTGTGTAGACGATTCGCCCAGTAAGGCTTGCAGTCGTGAGGAGTATTTTGGCATCCCGAAAGAGAAAATGACACGAATTGATGGAAATCTTTTAGTGTTAGCCCAAGTCTCCCGAATGACTGTTCGAGGTAGCGTATGGTCTGGTCGACTTTTCACTATAAAGAGAACCTTTATGTTATCAGATACTTTACACGTGTTGTAGGGATTGACAGTGTAGCTATAATTGATGTTGTTAATTGGCTGCTCTTCCGCAAAACCTTCTGTGTCATATTGACGTAAAATCCTAGATAGATTCACACTACATGGATATGTATTAGGCGAAAACGTCCCCTTTTCAACTTGTACATCTACACTGTTTTCCAGTGCAGCGAATTTTTTCACATCGGCTATCAGTTTCAATTCCCTTTGAGAAATGTTTCCAGACTCCTTCCGGTTAGCATGTTGCTTTGGACCATCCTTTTCCTCGGAAAAAACACTATCTTCTTGTTCCATTTCAAAGCGATATCGTGTTTCTTCTGTAATGCCATACTGTTGTACGGGACGCTTCTCCACATGTAGGATTCTCTTGTTGTTTGTTTCACCATTGTATAAGGAATACAAGATAAAAATCCCTACCACAGGAAATAGGAAACGGAATTTAAAGACATACTGCCAAAGGAACCTTGCAACTGTTATTTTCGGCCTTCGCATTTTAAATCCTTAACACATTGACAAGGAATGACGAATATAATGTTAGAAATCAAATCTAGAACGCCTATAATGTCTACCAATGGAAATGTACCACACGATAGTTAATGTTATTTTTTCTTCTTAGACGTTCTCGGCTAGGTAATGGTAGTATAAACCTAACGGTTTATCGTAAATAGTGTTGACGCAGGCATTCCATTCAAACATTTTCGGTCTTTGTATTGGTCTTTTGGTAGTTATTTAAGGAATTAGTCGAAATGTACGTAGGTATGTAGGTGTTCTGGTTCGTAAAATAGTGTTTTAGGGAAGGTTGTTTTAACTAGGAATACTTTATTGTCAGCGTGTTTGAGGGAAGGACGTTTTAACCTGTTGCTAGATTTAATGAAAATGTGCACGTGTCTGAAAATCTCTACGGACAGATTTTTATTTCCAAATAAAAATAAGTCTAGATTGACTGGATATGTATCTAATGACCTAGTGTTGTTCGTGCTGCATAATAAAGCTAACATTCTCAGAACAAATGTGTTACATCCTCGCGGGAATGTCCACAGTTACATGAAGGGTTTTCAACAATCTTAACACGGAAAAAAAATCATATTCCTAGGAGCTACACTGATGCCCGAGTAAACTATTTACATTGCAGTCGCCAAAATTAAAATAAGATGGTGGAGGCGAGTTAGCTCCATCGGATAAAGCAAATTTTAAAATATTTAAAGAAGATAGTGCTGCTTTTATTTCATTAACTAACGAATTCCAAAGACGTAAACTCTATGGGAGAAATTACTTAACGAAAGTCTGAAAGAAGGAATATAATAATTAGGTTGATTTCGTAAGTTGTAACGATTGCTGTCACCCACGGAGTTTGGCAAAATGGCTGATAAATAGCTGGGGGGTTAAATTATTTTTCATTTTATATAAAACATTCGATTTGCGCCTTTTTTTTTTTAAATATAATGAATCGTGACTTGCATACAAAGATAGCCCAGATATAACTCGAGCCCAGATATAACTCGAGCCCAGATATAACTCGAGCCGCCTCTCTCGGCTTTTTAAATTTCTCATATTCATAAGAAGTGCAACCATCCCACAATTCACGTACATACCTGGTAAAATAAAAGATTTATACATCTTTGAGTGATCTCTTTTCATCATGTATTTAAGTTTACTTAAGATATTCTCAACATGACTTCCCCATTTTCCACTTGAATTAAAGATTACAACTAAATGTCTATGTATGTTTGTAAAATTTAAGTATTTCCCATCAAATATAAGGTTCAAATCTTTATCAATATCTATAGAATTGAGGATTAAAAGAAACTAACCAAAGATTATATGTCCTTGTTGAGAGTATTTTCTATTTCGTGGCATGAAAATGCAGAAAAAAGTAAAGATGCATCATCTGCAAATAATCTAGAGACGGAATCAATTACATCAGTAATATCATTAATAGATATCAAGAAGAGAAGCGGCCCGAGTACAGAACCTTGTGGTACACCTGCATCAATATTACCTATTACCTATCTAATTTCGCTGTTACGCCCCTGTGCCAAACACGACCAAAAGCTTTAGATATATCACAGAAAATAATGCAAGTATGTTTTATTTCTTCTAAGGCAATACCTATTTTATGGTATTTCAATAAGTTGATAAACAAGAGATCGAGAAGACATAGAACCTGATTGGTATCGACGGAGCAAGCAATTTTCCAAAAATTAGTTGTATATGCATTTATATATTACCCGCTCGAACACTTTACCAACGGTAGATAATAAGTATGACTACACGGCCAAGGTCAATCTCCCTTTTTGTAAAGCGGCATTACAGTTACAAGTTTCCACTTGGCTTGATATATATACATGAAGATAGGGACATGTTGAAAAGTATTTCAAGTGGTTTGCAGATAGAATTAGCAATATGTTTCAGCACATGATGACTTATCCCAACCCAATGCTTTCCCTAGCTTTAAAACTTCTCTTTAATTTTTGAATGATTTAACCCCAAAGATACAAAACATTTATCACTTTTAGATTCAACCAACGGAACTGGAATATAGCCACTATAAACACAGATTATACTACAAAAATAGTCATTGAATAAGCGGGCTGTATTAGGTACTGTTAGTCGAAAGGTCCGTCATTGAAGGTAGTGTCCACCTGATTTCATGAGTCGTTTTACAAGTTTCCAATAAGATTTTGGGTCAGAAGTTCCATATTCGTCTACCAGTTCATTAGCGTTCTCGTAAAAATAGAAGTCGGATATTTTTCTTCAAACTGTTTACTTTATTTCGTTGAGATTTAAATTTGTTAATGTCTGAAGGTTGTAGTGTTGCCTTGGATTCTCAAATGTTTTCTAATATCGGATGTCATCCAGGGCTTGTCGTTAGGTCGAACTGTAACTAATTTGGAAGGTATGCATCTTTTTTATGAATTCTAAAAGAATAGAATAAAACTGTAACACGCTGTATCAATCGAGTCACTTTCAGAAAACAAAACAGTCCAGTAATATTCATTAATAAGGTCATTTAACATTTAACATTAACCAATTAATAGATTTGAACTAGGCAGAGCAATCTGTATCCAAATCACTTCATCACCAGGGTGTTCTAAAGCTTGTAAGCGACATACTTTCAGTAAATGATTGACATAGACTAATAAACCACCCCCAGCAGAGTTTCGGTCAAGTCGTAAGGGTTCATAAAAACCGGCTATAAGTAGTTTGTCAGTATTTACTTTATCGTCCAAGCGTGTCTCAGTCAAACATAAAATGTTATATTCATTAGCTATATTCTCTATATAATCTAACTTATTGCGAAAACTTCTAATGTTTACCTGAAAAATCGGAAGTTCTCCATATGATAAACAAGCCCATGCTTTTCTGTCATTGTCCGCGGATGTTACTTGATTTTAGAAGTTTATTACATATTTCACTTACGAATTGTTGATGTAACTGAGCAGATTTGAAGAAAATCTAATGAAGATGTACCCATAGGGGATCACGAAGCTTAACTTGGTTGAGTTTTTATGTTATAAAAAAAACTAGGAAGGCTCTTAATTAACATCAATTGAAGAATTTTGCGCATTCCTAAAATGAGTTGTAAGCTGTTTATAAACCATTCAAGTTGGATAAACAAAAACACAACATACCAGTGCCGTACGCTAAGTAATGTATTTGACATGTCTAGCGAAAACAGAGTGATGACTACCCCTCTTAAAAGACAAGATTAAAGTTACATATTCTACCCCAGGCTAAAGAAGTGAACAACGTGGTTAAAGCTGTATTTGTATTGTGTAATCGCTGATTGTAAGGAAGTTAAATAGGGTTCGTACATATAACGGAACAGATCGATTTTAAGTATTGTCCAGAGTACTTATGTAAACATTACCAAGTGGTCCCTGGTTAAGAGATTAACAACACCACTCTCTACAGTTCTGGTCCGTTGGACTACAAGAATACATTAAGGCTGGCTATGCATTGTTATTCAGGGGATAATGGAATATGGTAAATCGCTCCTTCACACGTTGTCAATCGTTGTACCGTCCACCTAGGCCTGTGGTATGTAACAGGTAAGTATATAATAAAACTTCATTGTACAAAGAACGATCTCTCCTTTAGGACGTCACCGTACAAACCCGTCCCTCATACAGGTGTTGAATAACTAACCTTATTTCCCACTGGGGACCTATCTCCAATAAAAACCTGTCCTCTCTTCAACAGCACAAATGGTTTCCGCGTTATTTAACATGATAACCAAGCTATGATAAAACATCTAGCGATCATGGGTAAAGGCACCAACAGACGTCTTTTTTAGTATCGGATAAATCAAAGAAATGTGTATCCACCACGTAGGTAAATTACCTTTTTAAAAATGATAGTAATATATAAAATATTTGTAAAATAATGTATCTACTGAAACTAACTAAACTCTCTCACTGCCTCAAAACATCAACCATTTTGTAGTTCACCTTTTATTCGTCGAGATATGATAGGGAAATAAAACATATCTGATAAATTAACTAAATACACGGGGTTATTTTCAAACGCCTCCTACATCTTGTTATCCTGGCCTTGTGAAAGGCGAGGTGTTAGTATTTTTCCTTCACGTCTTTAATTATTCTTGAAAACTGAAAATTTAAATCGGTTACATCATGTTTACATTGGTATGGAAGGTTGTCCAAACCCTATCTAAAATAAAAAGTAGGAACACCACTCATTACTGGATACCAACTTCAAGTGCTTGACCTTTTCTGTACGAATTCCATCCAGTCGGCTATACTATTTATTTCAGATTTCAGCTGCTTTAGTCGCTTGCCTATATAGTCACAAAACACTGCCTTATCTTCGTGCTGGTCTAGGATACTCAAATGGCAGTCCCACGCTTTTCTTAAATCTTTTGGATTACCGTAATAATGAGAAGCAATTGTGGTTTTGAATGCGGATGATACGGTGAATGCCCGTCCTGAGTTAACGAATATATTATCTCGGATCTTTATTCCAAGTTTGGACGCTAGAATTCCTAAATACACATCCTCAAATTTAAATAGTTTGGTATACATAGCTGCTATCGTGAAGTTCCTCACTGTTGACATAGACATAATAACAAATCCTCCGAAAATATAAGGCGGGTAATTTTTGAAAGGGTACTCAGTCTTTGGTGTGTACCATTTGGATGAAGAGACCCGTATTGGTTTCGTGCCTGTAAGACGATGGCCAGAGAATAATGTTTCTGCTTTCCACCGAGGAAGATTGTCCAGAAAGCTGAGTAATAAATCGGGTGCGACGTATACATCATCGTCTACAGAAACGACATGCATAGCACGGTGACAGTTGCTTACCGCCCACTTCAACCCACTCATTGTCTTCAAGGTTAGGTTTAAATAGCTATCCAGGTAACTAACAAGGAAAATGTCTTGGTGTCTAACGGATTCCTCGTGTAGATCTGCTAACGTCACGTTGTTTTTGTTTGGTATTCCAAAGGAAAAGATTGTCCGAGCCCACGGGAACCGTTTTCTGTCAGCCCAAGTATCGCGAATGATTTCTCGTTGTGAAAAATGGTGTGGGGAGCTTTTAACAATGAATAAAACCCGTATGAGATCTGACCCACTACAGGTGTGACCTGGATTGATTAAATAGCGATAATTTAACACATTGATTGGTTGTAAATCAGCATTTTCTTTCCTTTTGTACTGGTGCAGAATTCTGGTTAAATTGAAATCAAGTGGATACAGTTTAGGAGAAAACTTTGAAAGTGTTTCACTTGGTGTCTTCTCTTGATCCCTGTGCTGGTCAATGTTCACCCGATGTTGGTGGTGTAAGTCCGGTATAAGCTTTAGGTTACTAGCAGCTCGAGCATATTCCTGTCGCTGACTCTGTAACAATGATTTTTCCCTTTTCTCCTCCTTAATTCCCTGATTTTCTGTTTCCATGTATCCTCTATCATTTTCTCTTTCATCGCTTAAGTCTTGATGCAGGAGACGTTGTCGAAAGTTGGCAGCACGTTCATCTATTCTGACGCTTTCGTGTCGTGTACGCAAATGTAACACAATTCCTGCTCCTATAAGAAACAATAGAAGACAAATTTTTGGATCTCGCAGAAGTAAAATAACAGTCGAAAAATGGAGTTTTAGTTTTCTCATCTTTACGACTTCGCTCGTTCCCATACACTAGTATTCATAAAGATATCGCGACTTCCATATCAAATCCTTTTAACTCTGTGTTGATGTAGCGGATATCTCCGTTAAGTTAAATGCCGGTCATGGTGAAGCACAATAGGTTTTTACCTACTTACTAAACACTAAGTTGGTAACACTAGACCTCCCGAACAAGGTTTGCAACTGTGTAAGTTAATAAGTGACTTTTGTTTTATCCTAACATGTGTAACGAGAGCAGAAGAACAAAGTCCAAACTATATTATAAACTGTTTTATTACAAAAGTTGTGTGCTCAAAACATTTGACTTTTTAAAAACTCCTTTATTCATTTCGAAGGTAACATGAAATACACACTGGGAAATGTACTTAGATTTATGTACCCACGATACAGAAATGTTGGTTTCTATTATAAATATGCTTTGTAAATCTCAGAATGGGAAGGAGATGTGAACAAGAGCGCACGAGTTTCGGAACGTAACGGTTTAAGTATACATTGGTAAAATACAAAAGAACAATTCAATTCAGTTTATTTCCGAATATTACACAACATATATGAATTATATGATACATAAACGTACATTACAATTTATTTGGACAAGATGGCGGAGAATAAAAACCGAGATACTTATAATTCATACCAAAAATGTATATAACACACTATCTTAGGCAAACAAAATAAAGAAACAGAACAAATGCTGCCTAACCCAATTCAGTTATTCAGTAGAGATATTGGACGGAGCATGAAATATGTATTTACAAAAACTTCTCAAAGTTTTCACAGTTTTACTTGCAAATAATTCAATTCTACCAGTTTCAACATTTACATCGTGTGCTTGTATGCTTGAGTTAGTAAGGATATCTTTGAATTTAACAGTTAAAGACTTCGTGAGATACAAATGCAATTCAAATCGAATTACAATATGCTGATAAAAATGGAGAAGTTTAACTTTTGTAATCCCAGTATAATAAACGGGAAATGGAGAAGTTAATTATTGTAACCATGATATAATAAACGGGAAAGTTAACTATTGTAACCCCGGTATTATAAGCGGGAAATGGAGAAGTTAACTATTGTAACCATGGTATAATATTTTTATTTTCACTTAATTCAGACTCAATTAACCTACCACAGTTAATTCAAGTCATTTTTCAATGAACTATATCAACTCCGGCGGAGGAATACATTTTTCATTCTAAAAGCAGGGGACTATATTTTTTAATTCCTTTTCAAAAGTGATCATATTTATATGAAATAAATTCCATTAAAAATAATATTGGTTTTAATTCGTTTATAAGTTTGTTCACAAAAGAAATCCTGAAAGTAATAACCATATGTAGACGAAGAGTGATGACGTACATTTCGGTAAGTTCCGTGGTAGAATTGCACAAGTCCCTTTTCGTCAAGGACAAAGTATTATACAAAAATATCAGAAAAATATTAATATGAGGATTGAATAAAGTTATGTAAAGGTGTATGGGAGTATAAACATCAATAGTTCTTGAGGTTCGCAGTTTGTAATAAATTTGTCTCAAGACCTATTGAGATTTATCTCCCCATACACCTCAACATAACTTTATTCAATCCTTAATAAACGGAAAATGAAGAAGTTAACTATTGTAACCCCGAGATTATAAAAAGTAATTTAGATGTTAACTATTGTAACCCCGATAACAAACGGGAAACGGAGAAGTTAACTATTGTAACCCCGGTATAATAAACGGGACATTCTTTATTTTGAAATATATACCAGAAACAATCAAATAACGACTGCTCATCTGTGGTTTACCCCACCTCTGTATTGATCACAACCGATTGGCCTATCCGTTGTTCCTATAACATACTTATCTAGAGAGATTGACTTTAATTGAGGGGTCGACATGTTGGTCGCGTTGTATCACGCCGTACTCATACTCTCATAGTATTCCCCGTAGACGTGACGTTCTACATTATTGATGCGTAAACTTGGATGTCTTTTCCTTGTCGTAACTCGTGTATCATTTACATTTCAAAACCTTAAGAATACAATACGTAAATGATCGTTTCAGAACAGTTTCTGTAGATCATAGTTGATACAGAAAGACATGGTTTACAAGAACTATATTCCGCGTGGACACTCCTGTTACGAATCACTACATATCTGAATTATTTTTACCAAGGGACGATAATGATAGACTAAGTGAAGTTTATACAGCGAATTCCCATTGGAAACTTGAATATTTCATGGGGAGGCCGCATGTCGCAGCTCCTTAGGGAACTGGTCAACAGCAGGACGACACTGTCGTGTCGGTCCTGTGTTTACTAAATCAAAATGGAAATCAAGATGGCGACGATAGTAACGATCTTGAGATAATAATTGAAGATAATAACACAACCCATGACGAAAGTGACGATATACTTGATAGTACAATGTCGGAACAATTGAAAAATAGTCAGGCGCCCGGTAAAGACAAACTTTTAAATGCATACATTAAAAAGTCGTCACCCGATATAATATCAATAAATTGTAAACTACATGTATTTGATATTGTGTTTGATACCGGTCTTATACCGGAAAATAGGACATTTGGTATGATCAAAACTATAATAAAAAATAAAGGAAATCCTGATGACCCTACATGTAACAACTGCAGCGCTTTTGCTTTGATAAGGTGTCTAGGAAAACTATTTACAAGTGTAATCAATAACAAACTTAAGAAGTATTCCGATTCAGTTGATCTGATATCTAAAAATCAGGCAGGCTTAATAAACAGTCTACAATAATAACATTTTATTATGCATTCGTTGATTTCTCTTTAAGTATCAGCTGGTAAAAACTTTATTGCACGTTTACTGATTTCCGAAAGGCGTATGATACAATTTGGAGTACTGGCCTGTGTTAGAAAATGAATAAAAGCGGAATAAAAGGTAAATCTTTTAAATATTAAAATGATATATATCATCTACCATTATATTAAATTGTGTGTAAACTTCCATTCGGAAACCTCGTACTTTTGCCCTGTCCGGTCGGGGTCCGGCAAGTGGAAAATCTCTCCCCGATGTCAATAGGAAGTGTCTCCCTTGAAAATTTAAGTGATAAGATAACCAGAGAACTCCACACTCTGATAGAGGTATTTATTGTACACTGATGAGACTGCTTCGCGTATATCAGTGTTACTTTTAAATCCAACGGAAACTTTGTAAATGCTAGACGTAAGCTTATCGAACAAGCACAAAGTCCATATATATTCTCATTTTTTAGAAAAATACGAAATCATGCAATCCCTGATGTTTTACAACTTAAGTTATTCGATTCGCTAGTAGAATCATGTTTGTTATATGGAGCTGAAATTTCTGGGGATATGAAGATCTGAAATCTCTAGAACTGTTAGATCTAATACGCCAAACTGTGATTTACGGAGAGTTGGGAAGATACCTAGTAGAACTGAAAGTCAAGATAAAAATATTCAATTTTTGAAATCAACTTTTGACAATATATCATAAAGGCTAATGTCGATTTTTGAATCGTAATGAACAAATGAGGTATAAGTGGTTAGATAATGTGAAACAGATTTTTAATGATACTGGATATACATACATATTTGTCAATAAATTACACATGAATGAAAGTCAGACAGCGTCTACGTGACACATTTATACAAAAATGATTTGCAGATCTAGAAACTTCTTCAAAAGGTCAGTTATATTCCAACTTCTAAAAAAAAAACATTCTAAAACACCTAAAGGCTGTTCACAACGCATCGGCCTCTGTGCCAGTGATGCCATTTAATCATCAAATTTGATACATGTAACACACAAAGCAAAATCCTTCTGCACTGGTCGATGCGTTGTCCTGAACTGACAAACAATATTAACACTACTACACATACAAAACAATACACTTAACACTACTACACATACAAAACAATACACTTAACACTACTACACATACAAAACAATACACTTAACACTACTACACATACAAAACAACGCACTTAACACTACTACACATACAAACAACCACACGGAACACGACGACACAGACAGAACAAACACGGAACACGACGACACAGACAAAACAAGACACGGAACACGACGACAAGACATAACAAGACACGTGAACACGTACGTACACATACAAAACAATACACTTAACACTACTACACATACATAACAATACACTTAACACTACTACACATACATAACAATACACTTAACACTACTACACATACAAAACAATACCCTTAACACTAATACACATACAAAACAATACACTTAACACTACTACACATACAAAACAATACACTTAACACTAATACACATACAAAACAACACATTTAACACTACTACACATACAAAACAACGCACGTAACACTACTACACATACATAACAATACATTTCACACATAACATTGTTTGATATGTACAAACCACAGTACTCCTTGCTATATTCAGTTCTCGTCTCTGACCTGTCCATTGGTTGATAATGCAAATTAGCTCGACATGTCACCAGACAATGCAATCAAAATTTATTGATAGAAAAACCAAATATATTTGAAATTTTTGAATGTACTAGGCTGTGAAGTAGGTCAAGAGGTCACACAAGATATGGAATGTATTGTACTATAAAGTACGTGAAGTAGGTCAAAAGGTCACACAAGATATGGAATGTATTGTACTATAAAGTACGTGAAGTAGGTCAAAAGGTCACACAAGATATGGAATGTATTGTACTATAAAGTACTGTAGTAGGTCAAGAGGTCACACAAGATATGGAATTTATTGTACTATAAAGTACGTGTATAGTAGGTCAATAGGTCACACAAGGTATGGAATGTATTGTACTATAAAGTACTGTAGTAGGTCAAGAGGTCACACAAGATATGGAATTTATTGTACTATAAAGTACGTGTATAGTAGGTCAATATGTCACACAAGGTATGGAATGTATGGTACTATAAAGTACATGAACTGGGTGAAGAAGTCACACAAGGTATGGAATGTATTGTACTATAAAGTACGTGAACTGGGTCAAGAGGTCACGCAAGATATGGAATGTGTTGTACTATAAAGGACGTGAAGTGGGTCAAGAGGTCACACAAGGTATGGAATGTATTGTACTATAACGTACGTGTATAGTAGATCAAGAGGTCAAACAAGATATGGAATATATTGTACTATAAAGTAAGTGAAGTAGGTCAAGAGGTCACACAAGATATGGAATGTTTTGTACCTTAAAGTACGTAAAGTGGGTCAAAAGGTCACACAAGGTATGGAATATATTGTACTATAAAGTACGTGAAGTGGGTCAAGAGGTCACACAAGGTATGGAATGTGTTGTACTATAAAGTACGTGTATAGTAGTTCAAGAGGTCACACAAGGTATGGAATATATTGCACTATAAAGTACGTGTATAGTGGGTCAAGAGGTCACACAAGGTATGGAATGTATTGTACTATAAAGTACGTGTAGAAGGTCAAGAGGTCACACAAGATATGGAATTTATTGTACTATAAAGTACGTGTATAGTGGGTCAAGAGGTCACACAAGGTATGGAATGTATTGTACTATAAAGTACGTGAAGTGGGTCAAGAGGTCACACAAGGTATGGAATGTTTTGTACTATAAAGAACGTGTATAGTAGGTCAGGAGGTCACACAAGGTATGGAATGTATTGTATAATAAAGTAATTATGCTAGGTCAAGAGGTCACACAATGTATGGAATGTATTGTACTATAAAGTACGTGTAGATGGCCAAGAGGTCACACAAGATATGGAATATAACTAACTATAAAGTACGTGTATGGTAGGTGAAGAGGTCACACAAGGTATGGACTATATTGTACTATAAAGTAGATGAGGTAAGTCAAAAGGTCAAACAAGGTATGGAATGTATTGAACTATAAAGTACGTGTAGCAGGTCAAGAGGTCACACAAGGTATTAAATGTATTGAACTATAAAGTACGTGTAGCAGGTCAAGAGGTCACACAAGGTATGGAATGTATTGTACTATAAAGTACGTGAAGTAGGTCAAGAGGTCACACAAGGTATGGAATGTATTGTACTATAAAGTACGTGAAGTAGGTCAAGAGGTCACACAAGGTATGGAATGTATTGTATATTAAAGTAAGTGTGGTAGGTCAAGAGGTCACACAAGGTATGAAACCTTTATTACCTGACTATAATTTACTGTTTTCACAACTTCGAATTAAGTTACTAGTACATATTGTTCGCTACTTAAGTGGGTAGGGTTGATACATCAACTAGGATATAGTTTCTCCCGGTAGAGTTCCAACCCTGAAATCTACACACGTTGCTATTTTACCGAGATTGATAAATATCCTTTCGATATAATGTTTGATTTGGAAACATTTCTCTCTTTTCCAGCTTAAACAACGCCCGAACCTTCACATTTTCTGGCATCCTGAGTATCTTAGTTGTCAAGGGTCTGATTTTGTTTGGTGTTAACAGATGGTAGAGGTGTCGTTTTCCCTTTGGACTCATCCTTAGGTTCGACGTGGATGATTTTGGACCGTGGTTTGGATGGAAGTGTCTTTTTAACCATGAGAAACCCCATCAACACGGTGACGAAGTCAATGATCTCGAAAACGCTTAGCGCACTGGCTCCGATGCACAGACCCATTGCTCCACCTATATCGCCTGAGGAAAAAAACCCACCAGAAAATAGGTTATAACAAAGGTAGTGTTATTTTTGCGAGAGATCAGTTTTCTCAATTAGAAATACATAGAAGTGTCTGTCATGAATACAGTCTTTATGATTTTTCATTTATTACTTTTTAAATTATTTAGAATTCTGAATTCACTTACAAAATAATAACAGTTTTTAATTGTTGAGCGACTATCATTATGTGATGTGGCCTGATTAGGTTCAGTTCTATTGTAATGTACGATAGACGGACGTCGCTTTTTGACCATCGGAGAGATATTTTTTCGTAATCGCAAATATTGATGATAGGAACACTCCATCAAAATATGGTTCCACCAAACATGGTGTTCCAACTACTGTTTAGGGATTGATTTCCATTCCGTAGTTATAAGAAGTCATTTCTCACGCGTACGAATACAGTTCACGTGGAATCTATTGATAAGTTATAGAGCAGCTTTATGATAAAGTTTTACTACACTAAATGGTAATCATGATTTAACAGTGTTTACGCCGCCTTATTAAAACATCAAGTATTAGCGCGATCAGTACTATTCTTACAACAAACATTTGGGTCAAGTCGTCTAATCAGATGAAACTCGATTTAATACCAATTCCTAGAACTCGTGTGTGGAGACGACCACGTGATGTTCTATACGGATTCCAACAGACATGCAATGCTTCATAATACACACTTGGTTTGACAGCAAATTTACCGTTTTTATCGTCCAAAATACCCATCATACGAGATCGTATTTTGACCGTCAAAACTGGTATCGCGCTCGAATTTGGTACATAATCAATTAATATATCTCCTATCTTACATTTTTAAGGTGTACAGATGACAGGAAACACAATATCAACACTATATTTTGTAAATCATTTGTGGATAATAGTGTAAGAAGCACACAAGTTCGATTTTTGACAGTTTAGGCACACTTTCGTTGGTCACATCGAGTTAAGGATGTCTTTTTTTGTTGTTTTCATATGTCTAACAGAGCATATTCATATTGCGTTCGGAAATACCTGCGACGAATGTAGAAATACGTACAATGGAATCCGCAAATAACTCACAAATAGTGTTTATTACGCGTTTCCTGTTATCGTAATACCTTACAATGTCGGGAACTAGTGACATTCTAATTCAAGCAGATATAAAATGTTTGAAGAAGACATCAGATAGTCTTTCATAATAGTATTCATGGACAAAATAACCTTGAATCGTTTTTTTTATAATGATTTTGACGTAAAGAAGGTGTTAAGAACCACAGAACTGATGTTGTTTTGTAGTGAACAGTGCTGTAGCTATTTTTCTCTGGAAATGACTGTAAATTGATACACGAACATTATCTCGGTCTAACAGTGAAAAATAACTAGGAAGTTACTGCACACCTAGGCTCCACCCCAAACAATGTATTAGGGTAGTTATTGTATTCCTAAGCTCCGCCCATTCTCAGACTATCGACTTTATGCAACAGTCATCTTCAAAGAAAAATAACCGCAACCATGGTACAAGGCCATATACACAAACGCATGGATTTCTTGTCAGTGCATCTTACCAATATATATTGTACATACCCATGAGAGCGAAAATCGTGTAGTCGATTTGTTGGGTGAGCTGATCGTATCTCAGTTCATGGAACAAGACATTCAGGTGAAGGAAGTTATCTCTAGGTAATAAAACAGTACAGTTTAATTAGTTAATGCCATTTGTTTTCCTTTTCCTTCCTTAACTAAAAAAAAATGTATAAATTATCATCGCATCTACCTAATTCTCAGTTTAGTTCCGAAAAATATTAACATTATACCTTTTAAAAACTGAATACAATATAAGTTTCTGAAGTATGCTACTGACTTTTTACAATGATTTTTTAAAATAAATAAATCAATAAATCGTTAAGGGTTCAGTATGCTAAATTGATTCGCTGTATTTACCGATAGGGTTTGGTATGCTATATTAATTTGCTGTATTTACCGTCAGGGTTTGGTATGATATATTGATTAGTAGATAATTATTTTCTTTCAGTAGACGATGTGTTTCATGGTTTACCTGTAAAATTGTTGATTCATGAGGAGAGATTGTTTAAACTCGCCCGTGATCATCCTGACCTCGTCCAACACCAATACCACCTCCAGGAGCTCAACTTTTTCGAAGTTAAAGTTCTTTATTTCACGTAGTGATGGCATGATATTACTGAAATGTTTATAATCGAACTGATATTTAAATTCCGTGAAAGCTGGTTTGATTAATACGTATACCGTCAGCATGGCATAATACTCATCCAGCAGCATTTCCAGACAATCCACTGACTCCATACTGAATTCCTTGTTATGAAATGTTCCCGACGCATATGTTCTCACCTCTTCCATGAAATATTTCATTTCATTCGAGTCAAAATGTATAGCAATCGTCTGGAGTATTCGTCTTCTCTTAAAATATTGTGAAAGATAATCAACAGTCATATTGAGATACATGCTGGCCTTTCGTATACCCTTAGTGATGTACATTGTGGTGCATTTTTTATCGAATGTAGATATCACGGAAGTCATCGGTTCTGATCGTAGGTTCAACACGTGACTGAGATGGTTTAGGTTGCTGACAACTTTTTCTTTATAAAACATGTCCATGCTTTCCCGTTGTTGCTGAAAGTCGTTTGCCAACCTAACTGAAGTTGAGTTAAGTTTCTGCAGTTGCCTCAAATTACTGTTTCCACCTTCCATGTAAGACTTGGCCAATTCAATGTAACGATTGATTGTATCCCTGCTGTTAACCATAGTTTTATGGATTGTCATCCATTGCAGATCGGCGTCGACAGTAAACACATGTGATGTAGAGTCCGTTTGTAAGTCATTTTCATTAAACCAAATGTTTGGATACTGCTGCGAGAGCCAGGGTAAGAAATCCTCCTCCTTCAACACTGTTTTTATAGCTTGTCGGCTAGATTTAGCTTTAGATAGCATCATGTCATAATATGCTTTCCATTTGTCAGGCCTGTCGGTTGATTCCATAAAGCGAACCTGACTATCAAGGTAAGACGTTAGTTCCAAGAAGTCAATACCCAAACGCGTTTTGTCAAGTAAATATGAATATGTTCGGTACCTATGGTACACCTCGTGGCCTTTTTCTAGGTACTTCCGTGTACGTTGAATGTCGAAGTTGAAACGCCGTATTATATTGCTAGACCTATTAAGTGTCGAATCGACAGTCTCCAGATTATTCAATACACGGTAAAAGCTTGGTAAACTTACTTTGTCAAGATGCAAATGTTGCTTATTTAATTTATAAAAGTCCATTTCTTCTCGGAAAGCCATCTCACGTGAATGCCTCAATCGATTTCTGAGATTAAGATTTTGAAAAATTTTCCTTTTATTAGAAGAAAATCTAGATAGTGCACCATAGGAGAGATCAGGTTGGTACCAGGTCTGAGCACATGGCACGGGACAGCTGCACGTATCGTCATGGAGTCGGCGGTATTTCACTGTAAAAAATCCAATACTTTTAATATCCTTTTAAAAATTTTGATATGAGAATGCTTGCCGAACTGTTAAGAAATGATACAATTTGATATGAGAATGCTTGCCAAATTATAAATAAATGATTCAATTTGATATGAGAATGCTTGCCGAACTGTTAAGAAATGATACAATTTGATATGAGAATGCTTGCCGAACTATTAAGAAAAGATACAATTTGATATGAGAGTGCTTGCCGAACTATTAAGAAAAGAAAGATGTTGATACCTTTCGATTCCACCAAACATCTGTTGTATTGCACAACGTTGCAAGACGGGAGAGAACCTGAAACGTTTAAGGAATAAAGTCAGGTACGCATGCGATACAAACATTCGGAAATTAAAAGTGGTACTTTCAGCCTCTTCCTGATTACTTGAAGGTTCCATAATACCCATTTTTTTTTATGAAATCTTCTTCTTTGAGTTTTTATCTCAGCGACATTATAATATATATTTTCTATTCATAGAAACACACTTACTCATTCCCCGAGGCATGTGTATCGGTCGACAATGACACAGAGCTGACACATACTGCATCTCACATTCCATTTGGCAGGCTCCAACTGTGTAGGAGTAAGTTCCCATATACATCAGAGTACGGTCCACACAGTTTCCGTGGGGAGGAGGAACGTTCTGCGCCTTAACCGAATGACACTCTTATTATAACAAAGCACTCTATAAATGGTTCGAGAGAAGCATTTTGTTTTCTTTTTCTTTTTTCTTTTTGCTGTATTATAAGAATGAAACGTTTACATTAAGCAATTTTCTGTTTTTGAGTTTCGGGATTTTGGACGCCATAGCTATTCTACAGAAGTAATAACAACAATTGTCTGTGACAAACATATCTCAACTAACTGGACTGTCACACAATGTAGCCTTGAATTCTAACCATATTTGTATATTAGCAAATTATGCTTTACGTGTATTTATTTATTCATTTTGTTTGTTAGTTATTCATTTGTTCTACATTACTAACGAATTGAAGCGAAAGAGTTGTTAAATAAAAGAACAAAACTTACACCATTATTGTTGTTGTTTTTATCAAAGAATGATGTACATTGCGTAACATATAATGCTAAACTCGTCCATACCTTAGAGACCTGAACGTCCATGAAGCCGTGTCGACCCGTGGGGAGCTCGTTACCGAATTCGGGCATGGGGACTTCGGTGTCGTGGTGGAGGACGACCTTCACCCCGCTGCTGCTGTGTGGTCCCACCATACTGTCATAGTCTTCCACATTCAACACCAGTTCTAAACCGTTATCCACTCCTATGTTTAACAACGAAAAATCACAATGTTTTGTGATTAACAACGCTATTTAAGATAGATAGATTTGATCCTAAGTAACAATAATCAATCAAAAACAAATTATTCTTATTATCATTATTATACAGAAACAAATATCTAATTTGTTAGATTCTAAATTTATTGTGACCTCCTCGAAAAATTGGAAAGAAACATGTTTCATCAAGCATTCATAAAATATCAATTTACAGACCCAAATTTTCCTTTGGTCGAACCTTTGGTCGTTCATGTCAAATGCTTAGAGTATAAGCTTTATCTATCGAGTCGACGCTCTGACAGCTCCCATCCTGAGGTCGGGTAACCTGGGATATGAGACAAACATGGCGCGTCAACGCTCTGACAGTTCCCACTCAGTGGACGGGTAACCCAGGATATGAGACTTACCTTGCGAGTCAACGCTCTGACAGTTTCCACGCAGTGGACGGGTAACCTAGGATATGAGACTTACCTGGCGCGTCAACGCTCTGACAGTTCCCACTCAGTGGACGGGTAACCCAGGATATGAGACTTACCTTGCGAGTCAACGCTCTGACAGTTTCCACGCAGTGGACGGGTAACCTAGGATATGAGACTTACCTGGCGCGTCAACGCTCTGACATTTCCCACTCAGTGGACATGTAACCCAGGATACGATATTTACCTGGCGAGTCAACGCTCTGACAGTTCCTGCCCAGTGGACGGGTTACCGAGGATATGAGGCTTACATGGAGAGTCAACGTTCTGACAGTCCCGTCCTGTGGACGGGTTACCTAGGATATGAACCTTACCTGGCGAGTCGACGATACGACCGTCCTCGGTGGTCGTGTTACCAAGGAAAGTGAAACATTGTCCATGTTGGGTCAACACAGGTTTGAAGTCAGACCAGTTACAAGCTTCTCCTTTCCATTTGCAACTATAAAACATAAAAATAATACCATCTTTGATCTACAGCTTATGTAGTATTGCTATTTAGACTTATAAATCAACTTTACATCATTGGAAGTTTTATTAATAAGTTTTACAGTACAAAACATGTCTGCTATCTTTCAAATATGTAACATATAGTGAGGTTTTTAGATATTATCACTGTTCCGAGTGTCAATAGAGACGTTCTTACGTCACAATGAGGTCCTCTGCACGGTGAGAATTGTTTGTGTACAATGTCTCCATTGTAACGTTGATCGACCTCTCCAGTAAAACATCCCTACCCCTTGACGAGTCCTCCTTCTCATATAACGCCTTCAATATCTCGTAATGTCCGTTTTTCAACGACAGCGTCCTCCTTCAACCACGAGATAATTTAACTTAGATAGGATCGTAGTAAACATGAGTCCTGGTTTTTAGTATAGTTTCATATTTAACAGACATCATATTTTGCAAGTTTGTGTATCATAAATGACAAATACCCAAAAAATGTATTTATTTATTGTAAATTGCTTTCGAACTATTATTTCTTTCTAGATTTTCCAATATAGTAAGAAGTTTGCTTTCTACACTGTAGGCTGAATAACTTACCTGAAACTATTTTGGTTGCAAATAGTGACGGCGGGAAACTCCATGTTTTCTGTATATTTTACCTGGAGGTTCACAGATACCGGATACGATATGTAATGCTGTATCCTCTCTGTAATATCTATGGCTAGAAGGCACGTGCTGAGAACGCACAGGGAAATCCATATCACTCTGTAAGTCACAAACTAATAGTATGTAATGCCCGCAGGTGTTAAGTTTGGAATCAAGCTAAAGTATGTCTATACAGACACAATTCCCACGTTTTACTATGTATCAGTCCCGCCTTATTCTTAGGGTATACGGTTCCATGAACAACGACGATGATGTCAAAAAATCAATGAAAAGTGAATGCGAATGGAGGAAAAGGGATGGCGTATGAGGTAGAGAAAACATGTCATGAATGACGATGCTAGGAGGAGATAACAACAATAATGCCGAGAAGAAAGGCTAGAGTGTAAAGAAAGGCGACGATTAGGATAAGGGCAAAACTGAACTAAACCGTAAAAGAGGACTGTTTAGTAAGTAAGACTACATGAGGCAGGACGGCGTTTCAACGAAAGACAATTGAGGTCAAAGGGGAAGGAGAGAAGATTGCATAATGAAGGAAGACATTCTTTTAATACATGTAGCAGTTATTAACAACAATGACCCGAGAGACGTTGGAGCGAGGAAATTCGAAGACAATTCAGTAAGATAATGATGTGTGTGAACTCTTACAGAAACATAACTTGTGTTATAAACAATAGTACTTTGGATTTGTAGCCGTTCATTACAGCCTATCCACCTCGTATAATTAAGAAATTCAGGTCAAGGTTTAGTACGGAATATCGTTACTCGTTAGTTCTCAATAACGCATTAAATCTGTTTACATCCATGCAATCATTGTTGTCTCACGGGGATTCATTAGATATAGAAATCCAATATTTAATAGATGATCTATATCGCCACATGAAATAATCATATTTCTGCCTTTAGCAGTTATGCTGATCTGTCGGCATAGAGATTTAATAGATGATAAGCATTAAGTACTATAACTAACACCGAAATATTAGGATATGTACCTGCGTGAATACAGTATGTATACCCGTGACATGCGTTAGTTTTAAAATATTCCTTATCTTAAAATTAGCTGTGTTAAACATTCATGCAATATATTGTAGAAAGTTTTTTTCCCTAAATGACAAATAACTATTCCAGCGCTTAATATTGTAAATATTGTAAATGTTATTAATGGAAACGTAATACAGAAATCAGCAAATGAGTTATATTGAATAGCAGGTGAACCTACAAAACTACACCTTTATCAACCTAAATGCATAAAACTATTGTTTTGAAATGTGGCGAAAACTATTTAGAGACCGATTCACGATGACGTGTTGAAATTTGGCTGATCTGTTACTTTTAAGGTACGTGCCCGTTTTATCAAGGTGCAAATGTACGAAACAAAACACAGGGGCTTGGCACGATTTTCCAAATGATAGTCTAAATATATATATGTACTATATACATATATATATGGACTATCATTTGGAAAATCGTGCCAAGCCCCTGTGAAACAAAACATCACTTAATTGCTGGTGACAGATGTTTAAAAGTTATTCCCTTCAACGTAATTGAATTTCAAATTGATATTCGTGGAAATAGTTCAGTATGGTGCTCAGATGAGTTGCAGTCCGTACAAAAATAATCAGCTTTAATCTATTGTATGGGGATTCATCATGATGATATATACTAGTCCGATATCAACTATTGTGATCATTTCCTTTACCTCTCCGTCATTTAAAGGGATATATCTGCATCATGCACGTCTAACCATTGCCGGAAAATCGCTCTTTATAATTACTTTTAATGTAAGGAGACACAAAACTGAGTTCAATCACTTAAAACGTTGAAGAATACGTTAGTCAACGATTAATGTTGATATGGAGGTTTCTGAGTCTACGATTAATGTTGATAATGAAGTTTCTGAGTCTACAATTAATGTTGATAAGGGGTTTCTGAGTCTACGATTCATGTTGATAAGGAGGTTTCTGAGTCTACGATTAATGTTGATAAGAGGGTTTCTGAGTCTACGATTAATGTTGATAAGGAGGTTTCTGAGTCTACGATTAATGTTGATTAGGGGTTTCTGAGTCTACGATTAATGTTGATAAGAGGGTTTCTGAGTCTACGATTAATGTTGATAAGGAGGTTTCTGAGTCTACGATTAATGTTGATTAGGAGGTTTCTGAGTCTACGATTAATGTTGATAAGGAGGTTTCTGAGTCTACGATTAATGTTGATTAGGAGGTTTCTGAGTCTACGATTAATGTTGATAACGGGGTTTCTGAGTCTACGATTAATGTTGATTAGGAGGTTTCTGAGTCTACGATTAATGTTGATAAGGAGGTTTCTGAGTCTACGATTAATGTTGATAAGAGGGTTTCTGAGTCTACGATTAATGTTGATTAGGAGGTTTCTGAGTCTACGATTAATGTTGATAAGAGGGTTTCTGAGTCTACGATTAATGTTGATTAGGAGGTTTCTGAGTCTACGATTAATGTTGATAAGAGGGTTTCTGAGTCTACGATTAATGTTGATAAGGAGGTTTCTGAGTCTACGATTAATGTTGATAAGGGGATTTCTGAGTCTACGATTAATATTGATAAGGAGGTTTCTTAGTCTACGATTAATGTTGATAAGGAGGTTTCTGAGTCTACGATTAATGTTGATAAGGGGATTTCTGAGTCTACGATTAATATTGATAAGGAGGTTTCTTAGTCTACGATTAATGTTGATAAGAGGGTTTCTGAGTCTACGATTAATGTTGATTAGGAGGTTTCCGAGTCTACGATTAATGTTGATAAGGAGGTTTCCGAGTCTACGATTAATATTGATAAGGAGGTTTCTTAGTCTACGATTAATGTTGATAAGGAGGTTTCTGAGTCTACGATTAATGTTGATAAGGAGGTTTCTGAGTCTACGATTGATGTTGATAAGGAGGTTTCTGAGTCTACGATTAATGTTGATAAGGAGGTTTCTGAGTCTACGATTAATGTTGATAAGAGGGTTTCTTAGTCTACGATTAATGTTGATAAGGAGGTTTCTGAGTCTACGATTAATGTTGATAAGGAGGTTTCTGAGTCTACGATTAATGTTGATAAGAGGGTTTCTGAGTCTACGATTAATGTTGATAAGGAGGTTTCTGAATCTACGATTAATGTTGATAATGAAGTTTCTGAGTCTACGATTAATGTTGATTAGGAGGTTTCTGAGTCTACGATTAATGTTGATAAGGGTGTTTCTGAGTCTACGATTAATGTTGATAAGGAGGTTTCTGAGTCTACGATTACTGTTGATAAGGAGGTTTCTTAGTCTACGATTAATGTTGATAATGAAGTTTCTAAGTCTACGATTAATGTTGATAAGGAGGTTTCTGAGTCTACGATTAATGTTGATTAGGAGGTTTCTGAGTCTACGATTAATGTTGATAAGGAGGTTTCTGAATCTACGATTAATATTGATAAGGAGGTTTCTGAGTCTACGATTAATGCTGATAAGAAGGTTTCTGAGTCTACGATTAATATTGATAAGGAGGTTTCTGAGTCTACGATTAATGTTGATAAGGAGGTTTCTGAGTCTACGATTAATATTGATAAGGAGGTTTCTTAGTCTACGATTAATATTGATAAGGAGGTTTCTGAGTCTACGATTAATATTGATAAGGAGGTTTCTGAGTCTACGATTAATGTTGATAAGGGGGTTTCTGAGTCTACGATTAATGTTGATTAGGAGGTTTCTGAGTCTACGATTAATATTGATAAGGAGGTTTCTGAGTCTACGATTAATGTTGATAAGGAGGTTTCTGAATCTACGATTAATGCTGATAAGGAGGTTTCTGGGTCTACGATTAATGTTGATAAGGAGGTTTCTGAGTCTACGATTAATATTGATAAGGAGGTTTCTGAGTCTACGATTAATGTTGATAAGGAGGTTTCTGAATCTACGATTAATGCTGATAAGGAGGTTTCTGGGTCTACGATTAATGTTGATAAGGGGGTTTCTGAATCTACGATTAATGCTGATAAGGAGGTTTCTGGGTCTACGATTAATGTTGATAAGGAGGTTTCTGAATCTACGATTAATATTGATAAGGAGGTTTCTGAGTCTACGATTAATGTTGATAAGGAGGTTTCTGAATCTACGATTAATGTTGATAAGGAGGTTTCTGAGTCTACGATTAATGTTGATAAGGGGGTTTCTGAATCTACGATTAATGTTGATAAGAAGGTTTCTGAGTCTACGATTAATGTTGATAAGGAGGTTTCTGAATCTACGATTAATGTTGATAATGAAGTTTCTGAATCTACGATTAATGTTGATAAGGAGGTTTCTGAATCTACGATTAATGTTGATAAGGAGGTTTCTTAGTCTACGATTAATGTTGATAATGAAGTTTCTGAATCTACGATTAATGTTGATAAGGAGGTTTCTGAATCTACGATTAATGTTGATAATGAAGGTTTCTGAGTCTACGATTAATGTTGATTAGGAGGTTTCTGAGTCTACGATAAATGTTGATAATTGGGTTTCTGGGTCTACGATTAATGTTGATAAGGAGGTTTCTGAATCTGCGATTAATGTGACAAGGGTGTTTATGAATCTACGATTCATGTTGACAATGGTGTTTATGAAACTGCGATTAATGTTGATAATGAAGTTTCTGGGTCTAGTCTACTGTTAATGTTGATAAGGGCTTTTTTACTTTACGATTAAGCATTCTAACTTGTTTATACTTCCTTAATATGCAAGATTGTCTTTGAATGTTTTCATCGTCACAACCTTGAAAAAATGTCTTAATACAAAATTAAATTATATAGCACACATATCACATCCATTTTTTTTCTTTTATACTTTGATTTTGTCATCATATTTACTTTGAACTTATTCTTTACAAAACCATACGCACAGGTGATGTTAAATAAGATTAAGTATTTTTTTAAGAGTCAAGATTGTCAAAAATTTAGAAATTTGTAAGTATTTTATTATCAAGCAAGTTAAAATATTACATTACCAGTTTCACATTAATTTTGTATGCCTTTTCACCGCGATTTCTTCTCTAAGATACTTTGACCAATAAGCACCTAACCTTACACTGATGCTCTATATATGCGTTGCAACCAATTACAGTAACGACAGTTAACCATCTATTGTTATATCCTACCAGTGATAACGAAGATTTACAGTGTTAACCAATTACTGTAACGACATTTAATTATCTATACCTTACCAGTGATAATGAAGATTTACAATGTTAACCAATTACTGTAACGACATTTAATTATCTATACCTTACCAGTGATAATGAAGATTTACAGTGTTAACCAATTACTGTAACGACATTTAATTATCTATACCTTACCAGTGATATTGAAGATTTACAGTGTTAACCAATTACTGTAACGACATTTAATTATCTATACCTTACCAGTGATAATGAAGATTTACAGTGCTAACCAATTACTGTAATGACATTTATTTAACTATTGTTAAACCCTACCAGTGATACTGAAGATTTACAGTATATCAATTCACCATTGAAACCATTTTTACGTACTTTTCTATGATTGAATAACTAATGGATGAAAACAAAATAAAACAACACTCACCTTCGTTTAATGGAGATATCAGCACCGAATGCAAACCGCATACCATGGAATGTGGTGCTGGCATGGAACTTACTGATCAACTGTTTAGTTGAAGACTGCCAACGTTCTTCAGTGTTTTTGTTTATTGATGACTTCGTGTCATGTTTATTGGTTGCCCGCTGCCAAACATCGACAATATTTTGCTTTCCAAAACTTTTCGAAGGATTTATCTTTCCCATCCTGATACTTGTAATCGGAATCTGCACCAGTGTCTGAAGCAATTCTCCTTACGCAATTTTGAAAGCGATTATTTCACAGAATTAAATCACGTTTACACAAAAGAAATGTCATCGGATGTCCACAAAATAAAATGCTGTTGCTATTTCCCTACTTACACCAACATGTGAGCAATAGGTAGAAATACAGTACAATCCACTAGCCCATCTCTCGTGTGTATTAACTAGCATGGATATCAATATTGATACAGTTTCACCGGAGGGAGGAGCGGACCGGTGTCACACATGACAGTATAGAAAGCAAGCAATTAAACGTGGATTATCGCATTTGGAAATACTTGTTATTTCAAAGTCAATAGTTTATTATCTCCTTGGCGAAACTATTGTATTACAGATTAGGACACGAACCCAGTAAAATAAGTCATTTGTCAATTTTCCATCAACATTTTTTTCAAAAATCATCCATCAAATGTATCAGTTGATATATACCATATTAATCCCTATCTGTCGTGATGTTTCCTTGTTTATTTCTTTACAAGTCATAGATGGGGTTGTTTCCAAAGAAATAATATATATCGTTCAGCGCATCAGGTTCAGCATGATGTAAAGGATACAGTATTATCTAATGAGACAACACTGTACATGGATAAGATATTTGTCATTAACGTCATTATAAAGAAGCTTAAAATATCAATTATTTTCTCAAATAGTCTGCTGTTCTGTGACTCGGTATGATGGAATTCCTAATAATCCTAGCATTCTTACAGGATCTCTATCTCGCTGTTGCTATCACATGTATAGTCGGACAATTATAGGACGAGGAACTTGATAGATTTTATTGTCGTATTTAATATACGTATGAGATATAAGTCTGATAAATCAATCATCCTAATTAAAATTCATGTACGGTATCGAGAGTTCAACAATATCCCGCCAGCACAGCCTCTCTGCTCCTTGTTTATGATACAGTGTGGGTGTGTGTGTGTATGTATGTATGTATGTATATTGGTAAAGATTGACAGTCATAAAACTGTTATTTAAAAGCGTAGACATTCATCATAATGAACTCAAAACAAGATTTTTTTTCTATTTAAAAGACTGACTTTTTGGCTTAAAATTCAATTTGCGGTCAACCTAATAAGCAAGCATCATGATAAATAGTTGCAAAATAAAGAATAGAGTAGATCTAATCGGTCCGATTCTTTAACATAAGTTAGATATACATGTATGTTTAAAGTTTGAAACAATTAAGGGTCTATGGATCGCCTAACAAGAGCTATGGTAAAAAGGTGAGTTACAGATCCCTTTTACTTTTTTTTCCCAGCAGCTTTGGAAATTAATGTCTGAAAGAAATCGGAGTGATGATGGAATTTTAATCCTCATCTCTTTTCTCTTCTTGCAGTGTGTGCTACAAACTTTGTCTAAATGTATGAGAAATATGTGTTTCGCTATTCTGTACAAAATTATGTATTGTATTATGTTGTTGTAATTTTTGCTGACCTCTTGTCGCACATAAAAGTGTACCAACAAGAGTGCTAATAAAAACCTTGTAGATCTTGCAGTACAACTTTCTTTGTTCGAATGTCTCAATTGACACTGCCTCACTTTAGTGTTCACATCTGTGATGAAGACTCATGCATCAGGTTCTGTCCCATGGCCGAGACATGTCAGAGTCTCTACAAATGGTCAAAAATAGCCGAGTGGAAACTTTGGTCCTGAATTTATCTATTGGATAAAAGTTTTATATCATGATGCTAAGCTTTGTGTACTGCAAAATGGTATTTTTTCAAGCGTCTTCAATATAGGAAGGGGTTGCTCACAAGGTGATCCTATCTCACCATATATTTTTGTTTTGTGTGTAGAAAGTATGGGTATCCTAATTAGATCAAATAGAGATGTGAAAGGTATCAAGATATTTAACAAAGAGTACAAATTATTTCAGTATGCTGATGACACTGGAATTTTTTTTAAATGGTAGTGAAAAAGCTTTAAAGAAAACTTTGGACCTTCTTGACCAATTCTCTAAATACTCTGGTTTAACTCCTAACTTTGATAAAACTAAGGCAGTTTGGAAATGTTCAACTAAAAACTCTTTGAACAGATTCTGTGATGATTGGAATCTTGATTGGACAAACCAGCCTTTCAATGTACTAGGAATTATTTTTAGTATCAACCTGGTGGCAATGCCTGAACTAAACTGCAGAGCCAAACTTAATGAAATTAATAATTCTCTAAAACACTGGCATAAAAGAAGAATAAGTGTATCAGGTAAAATTACTGTGATAAAGTCACTTATCATTCCCAAACTAACACATTTATTTACAAGCATTCCAAAACCTGACGATAAATTTTTGAAAGAATTGGAGAATATTTGCTTTAAATTTGTATGGAATTCTGGAGATAGAGTTGCCAGGAGTCAAACTGTACAGGACTACAAAGATGGTGGCTGTAGAATGACACATATTTCTTCATTTATAAAATCCTTGAAATTAACTTGGATACGTAGAATCGTCAACTCGGATGCCAGATGGAAAACATTGCTGTTAGATGTATGTGGCACAAATATTAACAAGTTGTTAGTGTTGGGAGACAAATATTATATAAACCTTTCACGGAAATACAAAAATCCATTCTGGAAAGAAGTCTTTTCAACCTATGTGGAGTATATTAGAAACATTGAGATTAAGCCACATGACCTAATCAAAATGCCAATCTGATATATTACCAGTATCAAAGTGAATAATACCCCAGGTTTTTGTTATCAAACTTGATTTGATAAAGGAATAAGATATCTGTCGGACTTGATTTGAAAAAATAATAACTGTGTATATTCTTATGAAGATTTTTGCAGAATATATGATTTTCCCCCACCTCATACACTCTTTAACGGGCTGAGACAATCTATTAGAAATATATGGTCTGAGTTTAGTCAAAACCACACCATAGTCGACTTTGCACATCCTTTTATTCCAATTTATGTGGAAGCTATTATAAAATACATGAAAGGCTGTAGAGACATGTACGGCATTTTTATTTCTAGACTCAAGTTTAATACAAAGTACATTGAAAAATGGTCCAATATATTAGAAACTAGTGAAATTGAACTAAAAAAAATCAAATAACAGTGTTGAAACAACGAATGATGTCTCGTTGAGATGGCTCCAATACAGGCTTATACATAGAATATGGGCAACAAATGACTACCTTACTAAGATAAATATATATGACGATCCGTCTTGAACATTTTGTAAAGAAGAAGTTAAAACACTTTTACCTATGTTTTATGAATGTGAACACGTTGAGAGGCTGTGGATATTACTTGAAAATGGGATATTTGAAAAAAACTTCTATATATTTAAATCTGTCAAAAAAAAAAAAAAAATATTGTTTGGAAAAATAGGTAAACAATATGACATACATAACCTTATTATACTCATTGTTAAACAATATATCTATAAACATCGTGTTAAAGGGGAACAACTCATGTTTGAAAGTGTAAAGAGAATACTTGTGGACTATTACAATATGGGGAAATATACATCAACCATAAATGGTAGGTACACTTTATTCACTCACAAACGGAGGATTTTTCGTAATATTTTTTATCAATAGACAGAAAGAATTGATTCATGCATTTTGTCATCACCTCTATCATATTATTTTATACCAGATGCTGCCTTCTATGAAAGGTTTTTTTCTCCGTGTATTATTCACCTATTATAGTTATAGCTAAGCCACATACTCTGTATTCAAGTTATATATACAGTCTGTGTATGCAAGTGTGTGTGAAAGTTGTCTTTGTTTCTTACTGTATCATGTAATTACTTTATGTGTATAAAATCTGAATAAAAATATCAAGTATAATAGACATTAGAGTTATATAGGTCTCTGGTGAAACTAACACTTTCCCTCAATTACAAAAATTAAGTGTCCGCAACCGTGTTTTCCAAAAGGACACGGAGTCCCAATCTATATATATATATATACCACGCACTGTTATGATGTCAAAGGACAGGTTTTTTTTAAGATTGTAGTTTTTATAGTTTGATCTTTCGAATGAGTGTTCACGCGAATAAATAGGCCAAGTATTGAGCAAGTTATCACATAACGAATTCGTAAAAGGAGATAGATATAGGCTAGGTGGACATGTGCTTGTCCAGGCGGAATGTGTTATCAAGGGTAAATACACATAGTTAATATCTGTGGTGCCATTAAAATATACAAAACAGTCGGGTTGAAACATGTACATATATAATTATGCAGTAATACCGGTCAATTAGAAAAATAATCGTACCCTTTACAAAAAAAACAAAAATTACAATATCATACTGATAGTATAGTACGGAAAATATGTGATATATGTCTCTGTTTATACTAAAAGCTAGACATTCTACGTTTTTATTTTAAAAACTCAAAATGATAATATATAAAATAATATACGATTTTAAAATTAAGTATCTGATCACTATAAAACAATTTATTCTCGTCTTGCACTCCTGTCCACAAAAGTCATCTCTAAAGCGTGACTAGACAGTGTTAAACACTTTATACATACGACAAATTACTCTCTACATGTAAAGTTCATTTTTGTGTTTTTTGTTGTTGTTTTTGTTGTTGTTGTTGTTGTTTTTGTTTTTTTATCACACATTTTGCAATAATAAGTTGTTCTGTGCATGCACAAATTTCCAAACACGTATGGATGCACTTTGCGACCAAGATATCTATGATGATTCAATTTTTTCTGTGATGAGTCAAAATTTTAACTATGATCAATGAATGGAATCATCTATTTTAAATATATTCTGTACACAACATTTTTTAACATCTAATGATTATGAATTTTATAATGAAGTCATCGCAATGTTGTTTTCTCTGTGATTCTGTGCACGTGGTGCATGTTGAGAGGACCTCGCTGGTAGGGGGATCCCCAACCCTTGAAAAACTCAACCTGCACTGCTGTTACCATCTTATATTTGAAGTGTACTTGATACTTTCACTCCATTTGTAATTTTTAGTTTGTAAGAAAGTGTAAGAGTTTTACCGTCATATCGACACCATTATCAGATACTGAACCTTGACAATTCGTGGTTATATTTTGCTAAATTTTCGAATAAATATTTTTAATTAAGATTCTTTAAATCGAGGACCCCATTGGAAATAAGCTGCACTCCAGCTTTCATGGGCAATCCTAGGTAAAGCCAAAATAAAATGTTCTGGTAAAAAAATAAAGTGCTTTGTACATACTGTCAGTATCATATGGCAAACTACCAATTGTGATAACACAACAACATTTATGTGATAGTATTTATTAATTATTTATCAATTTTTACTCAGAAAATATTGAAACACTTGTGTTTTTATATGTGATACTATGTACTGTACTGTACTGAATGCGTTGCCTGAATAAATATTATTATCATATTATTAACCAAAGTTTTACTCGAACACACCTTTATTGCATTTCCGGTACCAGGGGAGATAATTTTGTTTTCAAAACATGGCGGATGACACTACCGTTGACGTGGATCTGAATGATGTGAGTATGATAAAGGAGGAGTCATTATGCCAATGTCAGGTTGTCGCTGTATATATTCTGTGTGTCACACAATTGATTTATTTAAGTCAAAGTCTGATTGAAAATATATGAAAAAGATGAAAACTAACCACGATTAATTAATGTCTCCCTCGGCAAATTAGCTACAGTACAGAGCTAGAAAGAGCAAAACAATAGAACGGATAATATTGTATATGTCTGATTAACAGATGAAAGCATTAGGCATAACTCATCCCTACATAGGTATCTCTACAAACCTTGGCCTATATTAATCAAACAAATCTGTTCTATATTTTCAGGACGACAAGCAGAGTCTTCAATTTCATGGTATGATTAAAAAATAATCAGATTATTTTGTATATTCTATATCATCTGTACTGTATATGTACTCTACTGTGCAATAGGTTCTATAGTTTATGCCAAAGGCACATTTTTTTGACTTGTCACAAATTTAAATCAAATGTTCCTTGATGTGGATGATATCACAGTATTTCATTTAGTAGTGTTTACATCTGTTTTGATTATGTTTTTTTTTAAATTTCCATCTGGATTTACATAAATATCACACATAATTATGTGTCATCAAGCTAAAGGTTTGAGAATGATGATGATGGAATTAGTATGTACTACAATGTATTGACATTGTACTTAATCATTATCTTGTTGTAAAATACCCCTCCTCCTCTCCCACCCTCCTGTGTTTTTCCAGTGTTGAGCAGATTGATGGTTATTCATGCTTTGAATGTTTTTCAATCCTCTTTAGATGGTGGCTATCCAAGCACAAAGGAGGACAAGAAGAAAGTCCAGACCCACATGTTTACCAATTTCCCTCACACAGCTGCATCTGATGAGGACGAAGAAAACATACTGGACAAATCTGAAGTATGCATGATTAATTTACTAACTGATCAATTTGAAATGGTTGAAATTTCAAAATGAAGAATCATATACTGTTGTGATATGAAAGAGTGTTCTAGTACAGAACAGAATATCTTTGTTACCAGTTTAATTAGAGTCTTGCATAATCATATCATGTATTAAAAATGCAGTTCATCTCCAGAATATATTTTGGCAGTCACTATCAGGTACTCAAAGCATTTTCTGTTAAGTTATATATAACTACTTCACACAAATGGTTATCAGCAAAAGACTGTTCTTTGATCATTCCTCCTACTATCTGGGCTTTTCTTTGTGTGCTTTTTATTGCCTCGTATTTAAAGCTAAATTTTCAAAATTTGTATTTCGTTAACTCCTGAAATTTCCTTTCCGAGTTAAGCAATTTTGTGATGAAACTGAGATAAAATGGTCTCATACCAGATGAAAGAAAAAAAACCTTGAAGTACTTGTATACTTTTTTGAGCATATCTTTTCCTCTATTGCTAAATTTTCTTGAAGCATCTTTACTTAATTTAAAAAAAAGTATGGTTTTGTAAAATTTGAAATGCAATTATCTTCATAATGTTAATGATAACAAGAAATGTATCTGTGATTTTCTCAGCTTTTAAAAGATGACAAGCCACCGCCATCATTCTGGACATTCCAGTACTACCAACAGTTTTTTGATGTGGAGACATATCAGGTGATGAATAGAATCCTTGGATCAATGGTTCCACGGCCTGGTAGAAACTACCTGAAGACCCACATACAACCTAACCCTGATTTATATGGTACATTCTGACATTCTTTTTCACAAAAATATCTCGGACTGCATGAAAAATTTTCCATAGCCAATTACAGCATGACTCAATTTTTTTCTTGACCTTGAACAGTAAGAATTTTTAAAATGCTGATCAAATTATATTTTATCATTTTAGGTCCATTTTGGATATGTACAACATTGATTTTCACAACTGCAATTGCTGGGAACCTGGCAAACTATTTACAGTCTGGAGGAAAGGATTATGAATGGCGATATGATTTCCATAAAGGTAGTGGGATTATTCAAAACGTGATAACATAATACCATTAAAGTAAAGATAAAATAGAAGAAACAAAATCAAAAATCAAATACTTGTAAACAAAGGAAACCAATCATTTCTAGATTTACTCTCATAAGTAGTTTATGCTTGGCATTTTACAAAATAAAGCAACATAGTAAAAAACCTGTACTAGTGTAAAAAGTTGTACTGGTTTAAAAAATGTATTCGGTCAATAACCTGCTCCTTTAGGATTTTATCTGAAATGAGTTTTGTTGATGTTGGTTTCAGTAACATTTGCAGCAGCAGCCATCTTTAGTTACTGGTGGTTAGTGCCGACAGGCCTGTTTACATTCCTGTGGTGGCGTGGAATAAGTGCTGGCTACTCTTTCCTGGATCTCCTGTCTGTGTATGGATACTCACTAGCAATATATATCCCTATATCTGTAAGTAAAATTTATTATACTTACTTTTCTGTATGTAGGACCCCCAGGGTTGTCATACTCGGTTACTTTTCTGTAAACTTATAGGACCCCGAGGACTGTCATACTCAGTTACTTTTCTATAAACTTGTATGACACACAGGACTACTATACTCTACTACTTTTCTGTAACTTTGTTGGACCCCCAGGACCGTCATACTCAGTTACTTGTTGGACATCAGTCTGCTACTCCACACATGGCAGCGCCACTGTTTGGTTATGGTTGGAAATTGCTAAAATTAGAGAGATATGCATATGAGAGAAATTTGACCTTGTTGACACATTTCATTAACACAGATTTATATCTCTCCTGAATAAATCCTCAGCATAACTATGCATGCTTCTACCCATTTATCTCCAACTTTACTATAGCTGCTTACTTACAGATTATGCTGTTGGCAGCCCTTATAGCTTTTCTTAATTGTTTTTGCCCTTTTAACATTATGAATATTGATCAAAGTTGGTTGAATCAGGTGTGTGATAGGTGAACTGCGTGTATAAAAGGAGAGAACTGCTTTAGAGTTGCAAATGTTAAGGGAGAGAACTGCTTTAGAGTTGCAAATGTTGACTATTTGATTTTCAGATCACCTGCACTATGCTTTTACCTTTAAGAAGTACATGTATTAGATCAGACTTTTGTGTTATATTATTTTTTTATAGATTTTGCGCATGATGCAGGTATATTGTACAAGGAATACTTTATTTTTTGCTAGAACCTGTGCATGGTTTCAATGGATTGTAAAGAGGAAATATTGTACATATATTTTTACTTTTTCCAAACTGATCATGATAATGTTTCTGGTGCATTTTAAAGTCAATATTGAAATAAATAAATACCTATACTATAATTTGTTTGTCCACAGATCCTATGGGTTGTTCAGGTAGATTGGCTACAATGGATCCTTGTATTAGTGGGAGCAGCATTGTCTGGTACTGTCCTCACGCTGATATTCTGGCCAGTTTTCAGAGATGGCAATAAACGAACTGCATGGGCAGTTGTCATAATTATTTTCCTTCTTCACGCCAGTCTGGCTGTGGGATTTAAGGTTTGTGTTCTGTCTCTAAACTGTCTTTGGAGTATATGTTTTCATTATTTGAAATTTTTATTCCCTTACAAAGAGGTCCTGATAGAATACATTGTTGGTTTTCTTGTTATCCTAGCAACTTTTATTTCTTACTAGATTCTCATCAGGCTTCATTAAACAGCAATACATTTATTGAATGTTACATCTCTTAACTAATTGAAAGTGTTAAAGTGTATTCATGTAATTGTTATTTTGCAGTTGTACTTTTTCAATGCCCAAGCTGGTTCTGTAGCTGCTGCATCGACTCCAGCTTCAGTGATCCCAACAACAGCAACATTAAAGTCCCACATCAAAGCTTCACATCAAAGTGGTAAGGCATTAGGAGCTGACACCTTTCCAGCAGGACTTTCACAGGGCAAAGTTCCACAGGCCAAACCTCCAGATGTGCCTAAGAATATAAACATTGCTAAAAAACCAAACAAGGAAACTCCTTTGGTGCCAAAAAACACTGCCAGCATTCCTGTAAAGACTGAATCTAAAGCCACAGGTTTAAGTAAAAACAGTTTATCTCCAACTAAATCTCTTGACAAACAACCATGAACTAGAGGGTAGTATTTTCACATTTTTTTTCCACATGTGAGAGTTCTAATATTATATCTGCTAATAGAAACTTTGTGTGTATAAGGGTGTGTGTGTGTGTGTTTTCTTTTTATAGAATATAGATTGATCATTGTAAGTAAATATTTAAGAGGGTTTTCTCTAAGATTTGGTATATTTACAGTGAATGCCACTACTTCACATCAGATGAGATCTACCTTTAACTGATTCAGTCATCTGACCATAAGTGTGCGCATCTACCGTGCATGTGTTTTTTTCAAATTTCTTCTCAAGTTCCACCAGCTCTAACTTTCCTGAAATGATCCGGAGATAGTCCTTTACTTGCTACAGAGTATGTATTCTATAACAATACAAGGGTCATTAGAGTCAGGTGTCGTCATAGGTATTTGAACTTTCCTTAAGAGGAAAGTTATTGTGCTGTGACTATTAAAATGTAAATAGTGTATAATATTTCATAGCTGTCTACAGCTTCTCGGATCTGTACATAAGCTTGAATACATACTATGGACACTTTGACTACTGGTAATGTAAATGTTAACACATGTTTTATTACAGACCATATTAACATCACAAGTAAGCATCACAAGTCTATACATAGTTACTGATTACATGAAAAATGTGAATTCTTTAAATGTTAATATTATATGTGTAATATATATATGAGATTTCGGGACATTTAAGCATTGAACGGCTTTCAGTTGGCATTCATAGTCAATATGAATGCCAACTGGACAGAGGCAAATTCCATGAAGCGCACTATGAATGCCAACTGAAAGCCGTTCAATGCTTATATTTACCATCTGCGATTTTTTATTTGTCGTGCGATTTTTTTTTGAAATTTTCAAACTCAAATTTCAGTTGGCAGTTCATAAGCTGGTGAACTCGCAACTGAATTGGTAGGGTTATATAGTGGCAGTACCATACAATGGTAAATATAGTGATATGCCTACATGTATTTATATATAGTAAGAGTGTGTGAGGAGGTGCTCCTATCCTTGGGTGTACTCTATCTTATACATCATGTGTGGTGGGGTTGTCTTTATCCTTACATAGCTTTACTTTGTTTCTGAGAATCCACGTAATGAAATATTATGTTTACGATTCACAATTAATGAATTTGTTCACTAAACACTTTCAACAAACATACTTTTGGAGTTGGCTTTATTTGAAATCATTGTTGTATAGAATTACACTGTGAAAAGAAACAGTATAGAATTACACTGTTGAAAGAAACGGTATAGAATTACACTGTGGAAAGAAAGTCACTCTTAAAAGAAGAACGAAATTAAAAAATTCATATCCTTGAACTGATTAGAAAAATGTGGAAATAGCTTAATTCTAATTGGCTGCCATCATGTAGAAACGCGGACATTCTCGATACTGATTAGCTGTCATCGATGGGGAAATTATTTTTGCGATTCTCACTGGCTGTCATCATTCGAAAATGTCAGTCCTTTGACATCCTGATGTGCTGGCTTAATTTGAAAAAGACCTTTCATGATTCTGGCTGCCTGGCATTATTGGGGAATGTCCTTTCACGATTCTGACTGGCTGTCATCATTGGGAAAGTCCTTTCACGATTCTGACTGCCTGGCATTATTGGGAAATGTCCTTTCATGATTCTGACTGGCAGACATTATTGGGAAAGTCCTTTCACGATTCTGACTGGCTGTCATCATTGGGAAAGTCCTTTCACAATTCTGACTGCCTGGCATTATTGGGAAATGTCCTTTCATGATTCTGGCTGACTGGCATTATTGGTAAATGCCTTTTCGTGATTCTGACTTGCATCTGCTGGCATCTGACTGACCAGCATTATTGGGAAATGTATTTTCACGATTCTGACTGGCGGGTAACATTAGAAAATGTCATTTTAAGATTCTGAGTGGCTGGCATCATTGGAAAAAGACCTTTCGCAATTCTGACTAACGGGCATCATTCGAAAAAAAGACATTTGAACATTCTTACTCGCTAATGTCACTGGAAAAAAACTTCTACGATTTTGACTGGCTGGCGTTATTGGGAAATGTCCTACTGACATTGTTGGGAAATGTCTTTCCATGATTCTGGCTTGCTAACATCATTGTGAGAAGACCTTTCGCGATTCTGGTTGGCTGGTATTATTGGGAAAAGGAACATGAGTTTGGTTGGGTGGTTAATTATTAAGTTAAGTTAAGTTTATTTTCCGATACAGGATCAAACAAGATCCTCTTCATCGGTCTCAAAAACATGAAATTTAAATATTTGAAATATAGATAATTATGACATTACTTGTATTATTAATGTATCTCAGATCTATAATTGTATAGGAGTTCCTGGTTCTCCCAGTGCTAATCCAGTCTATTTTTAAATGTATTTACATTTGGCGCTAAAACTACATTTTCAGGAAGATTGTTCCATATGTTTACAATGCGCAAGGCGAAGACGTTCTTGCGAACATCTATTCTAGAATGTTGTGGAAACAATTTCAACGTGTGACCTCTTATTCTCCGTCTTTGTGAGTGGTCTTTCCACATCTTGACAAAATCCGTTGCACAATCATCGTAAATACTGTGTGTTATCTTGTATACTTAAATCATGTCGCCTCTTTGTGTTCTGTAACTAAGAGTTGGCAATTAGAGCTTCTTTAATCGATCCGGATACGATAACTCGCGAAATCCAGGTATCTGTTTCGTAGCCCTCCTTTGCACTGCCTCAATCATATCGATATGTTTAAGTTTGAAGGGATGCCATACAATATTTAAATATTCAAGATGAACTCGTACTAGCGTTTTGTATAACAGTGAAAAAATATGTTCGTTTAGAAATTGAAAAGATCGCCTTATGACTGCAAACATAGAGTTTGCTTTCTTTACTTGGCTACTAATTTGATCTTCAAATGCCAGAAATCTGTCTACCATTACTCCTATGTCCTTTTCCACTTCTTTTAAAGGTTGGCCCTCTATGTGGTATGATCTTTCTCCACATGCTCGGCCTATGTGCATAGATTTTCACTTTAAGGGATGAAATATTAAGAGCCATTCATTGCTCCAATTTGAAAGTTTGTTATATCTTCCTGTAGGATATCAACATCAGCTTTACCACGTATACTTTTGAAAACTTTGGTATCATCTGCGAAAAGGTATGCATCCGACTGTACTATATCCGGGAGATCGTTTATATATATCACAAACAATGTTGGTCCTAGTACTGATCCTTGGGGCACTCCAGATGTTACGTTTGTCCATTTTGATTTTAATTATAATAAGTTGTAAAGAATTGGGGATTATTTACATTGGTCGCTTCTATTTTTCATCAATTCCCGAATATAATCTACAAACTTATAAACAATTTGGTAAGCAACTTCACTTCAAAATATAAAATGGACGCTCTGTCATAACAGTCTGAACATAATTCTTTAATGAACATATTCCCTTAGTTCAGATTCTATTTCATCTTGTGACAACACAGTCGTCAAAAACCGTTCCATCTGAGAATTTAAACATATTGAAAATACTTTGTTTAATCTGGACATAGGTTTGAAGTAAATTATGAACGGATGTCAAATAAAGCTGAAATTTAATGATAATGTTTAGTGGTTAATGTGATAATGAATAAGATTATAGTCTGTTGTTCACTTCTAAAATACCATACATGGAAAAATAGCCATACAAATAGTACATAAACTCAAGCTATTATAACTATTTGTCAACATTTCTTATTAGGAATCTGGTGCCCATGTTATCCATTGCTTGCATAACTTGTACGGGGGTTTCTTCTTTCACTGTATTTGACTGAGCGCATGTCCCGGTTTGACAACCTGAACATAAAAGTTTGAATGATGAATAGACATTTTGTTAATATTCCTTACATTTTTATAGTGAAAGGTCATTGTGAAGTATTTCAATAAACATTATATGCAAGGTGATGATTTAATACCAACTCTGAGATATTGTCGTTGAGATTTGGTCTCCGCCTCCTCTATGATGAATATTTATAGCGAAGTGTTGTTTATTATCCGCGAGATAATGGCCTAGTAATCCGCAAACCTTTGGGGTGAATTTGTGTTACACCCAATCAAATATAAACGACTCACTGCAGTGGTACACGTTTTGCTTATCTATGACTGAAATTAAGCTGATTAAACAGGAACAAGAGAAATAAAAAAATAAATTGTTAAAACAGAACACAGAAATGTCGTATAATTTATCAGCGCGTTGTTGTTGATGTCGGGTACAAAGATAAAACCAAATGACGTTTAAGTTCACTAACACTGGCAAACGAACAAATATAGAAAGGTTTCCGTAGACATTCGTCAGAATTAGGCCATTATACAGGAGCGTTATCAGGTCGTAGTCTGAACTGACTTGCAGGTTTTTTTCTGCCCTTTATACAAACTTTGATGAATACTCTTTGTCGAATGTTTTTATCCGCATTACTACAAAGTTTTGCGTACTAGGGAATATTTAACACACACAGCCCGGCTTAGAATCCTCATATCAGTAGAAAATCAATTTCAAAAGATGACCTTTTTTGCCGTTGTTTCTTATTAACTTTGCTAGCATTTCAAACACTGGTTCTGTTTTTTTCCAAAACGTAATATATACCAAAACTGCTACTTTAAGTATTGTACGACACAAAATCGTTACATTGAATTTTGACTCGCCGTCTTTGAAAACGGTAGCGGGAAGTGTGACAACAAACATAAAAATTGATAATTATCTTGCCAACATGAAAACGGTAAGTAGCTTATCAATTTAAAAATGGATAATTATCTTACCAACATAAAAAGGATAATTAATTATCTTACCAACATAAAAATGGATTAATTATTTTACCAACATAAAAATTTATAATTATCTTATCGACATAAAACGGATAATTAGTTATCTTTCCAACATAAAAATTGATAATTATCTTACCAACATAAAAAAGGATAATTACCAAATCCTTGTATTTCACCTAATGAAATGATGATGGTTCAAAGACGTGTACGGCAGTCCCAAGATTGCATGCCGAAGAAATGTTTACAGATGCATAATGCTTTTATATTATGTAATATCTTATTATTGAATTAATCATTTAGATTTTAACACGCTAGTCGCTCCTTGACTCTGTTTTTTGCGATCAAATCTGCAAAATATGTCTATGATTATTGTTCATATCTCCCCAGAAAAATACAGACTCATACCAACAGTATTACAAAATTAAAGTAGTACCATTAATATTTGATACAATAGAAATATATTCACGCATAATCTACCTCTGTGATCGTAAGTATATTAATTTCAGACAGAATCATCCATCCACGATCTTCAACTTCGACCGTGTCACAAACGTGATGGACTGAGATAGATTCGAACGAAGAATCTAATGTAGCAATATGTACCTTATCAAAAGTTCGAGGTGATTTCTGATTTACTAAACTGCATAGTAGGTAAAAGCAGAGAAGCAACGCAATGTAGTTATTAATTCATGTCGGTAACTAGAGTACAACTTGGATGGAAATTCTTTCTGAAACCATGTCTAATAGCAAATACAATACCACAAGACTAATACCAGGCCAGAAAACACACTGGTCCATGATGAAGTTGTTTTAATATGTTATGATGTATAATAGGGGCGCCGGATAAAGAATATTTGACATTGAGGTCAAGTTTAAATATCTGTATCAATATTTGGCTTTTCAGACATGTTATTGGTACTTCATAAGGTGCTCAGTAAGCTTACAGTCGTCCATTCATTAATACCTACTACTATTGAAAACCACATATCACTTATCACAACAACATCGGTAAGACGGAGAATGCTATTCTGACCAATTTTTGTCTCCTGCGACGAAAAGAATATGGTGTTCTTTTTGCGATGGCGGCAGCGGCGACGTCAACATTGCTTTTAGATCCGTAGCTCAAAACGTATGGTCCAATAATACAATACCAGGCCAGTCATTTGCAGAACAAGATACAGATCTCAATGTCAAATATCTCCAAAATAAGGATGCTATGAGATAGGTCTTTTAAAGTTTAAAATCTTAACCCACCATACAGGATAACGTGAATTTTATTTATTTCATTGTGGAGTTTTGGGGTAAAACCCTTGGATTTGGAGAAATCGATGTCAGTCCTTTATAGCTCCTGAAGATTAGGTTAGTCAAATTGAAAAAAAAAATTGTAATAGACTATTTTCTTCTCAGTTCTCTGGAGGAGGTTTTTTTCTTCTTTTTTTCTTCTTAATTTTATATAGATATTGTAGATAAAATGTAAAAAGTCAGCACTGTTAGTATTACAGAAGTGACAAACACGTCCCTTATCTACTTTACCGACCCGGGTCACTGTACTTTATAAATACGATTTGGCTCGTGTTACTAGATGTTTGTGTCCTTAATGACGCTTTAATGAACGCCTCTTAATAAAGTTCAGGATTTGAAATTTGATAATTGTAAGATATATATTTATTTTTATCTTCATAACAAAGTTGAAATGAAAAAAAAAATGAAATTGATTTTTTAATTGCTATTAGATTTAGGTATCCTGACAAGTAATCTTTAATGTACATTAATCTGAAAAGGAGTACGTAATGATGAATGGATTGCTCGAACCTGAACAAACATGTTTATTAAACGAATGATTCACGTTCTATAGGTGATTAATATTTGACGCGTGTAATGTAATATCTATGAATCCTATTGAACTTTTGAACATTTCGGAAAACGTATCAAATTGCTCTTAGCTGATACAGGTCAGTAGTGCACTATACAATAAGTTCTGATACAAAATCGTCATAAGTTTAAATCATAACGACGTAAAAACAAACAGTTTATTAAATCTGAAATGACGATGTTTTGCTTTGATGACGTTGCATAGATTTGGTGTTTGTCTTTTTGTGTGGAATCTGTTGTATTTTCTTTGTTGAATCTGTGGTATGTCTTGGTGTGAAATCTGTTGTACTGTCTTTGTTAAATCTGTGGTATCTTATACCAAGGTAGTGTAGAATCTGTTGTATTGTCTTTGTTTAATCTGTGGTATCTTATTGTGTGGAATCTGTTGTATTGTCTATGTTGAATCTATGGTATATTTTTGAATGAAATCTGTTGTATTGTGTTTTCGAGTTGACACTCGGGACATTACCACGTTTCATAATTCCACGATCCACGCTATGTTTTTTTCTTCAGTTTTTTAATAGACTAGATGATATCTCATTAACTTTAAGATGTCCTCTTAAAGATAAAATTTAATGTATGTTATATACTTTCAGGAAGGAAAATAGACTATCTAATGAATAAGCTATGTGATAAAATAGAAGATAAGGCATCATATATAATTTGGTTAAATGCTGGATCGACATTCACCACGAATAAATGGCGTTCAGTAGGCTACCCGGCCTGTACATAAACAACTGGTAAACAATAAACGGAGTGTAATAAAATTGGGGACAGTTTCGTTATTTGCCATGATGATAAATTTAATCTGGCTTCTATGTGTGGCTTTCAACCTACCGATAACACAAGATAACACACTGGTCAAGATAGCTACAGGCATTCATACTGGCACACACATCAATAAATTGATTTGTGATAACGTATTGGAAATTGATAAACGTTGTTATGGGCGAAACTTGATCAACAAGATGTATCTGGTACGTTACCGTACCTCGGCGTTTTACCTATAAACTACCAGCAGTAAGATATTCCAGGTGGAACCATAGCACATGAATTACGACACTGTTTACCATGGTAGATGCGTTTATTGTCAAAATACAGTATATGGCATACCATCAGAATTGTTACCTGATATAGTCCCACGAACGGGGAGCTTAGCATGGATATACGCTAGATGATAATGCTTTGTGGGAGCGGGCGTACATAATACAATCGATATCCTATAGGGTATTGTAGTGATTCACCCACTTGGACCGTCTTAGGGTGGAATAGCTTCCAAGGTATTGACAATATAGCTTAACAAAATGTACGTATATATACACACCAACACTAAAACTGTATTAATTACAAATACAGATACACATAATTGTTCATAAAATAAACAGTCAATTCAAATTTATTTTGTAAAAAGATTAGTTCTTTAATATAACATTTAATACCATTTTCAACATCTATTTCTCAATAATGGAATAACTAAACACATATTTCCCTTTTTCTCGTCAACAAACGTGTTATCTCTCTTGCACGTTAATTAGACATATGTAAATGTTGTACACTCTATAGCCTATCAGATATCACTCAAACTACAACTCATTCTCCCAGTCATGACGTAAATCTCTTGGACGCGACCCATGCCAGAAACCAGAATATCATTATGAATTCGATACCCAATTAAATGCATACAAGTCGAGTCTCATGCTTTTGACAATGAAATAATGTAGCCATTCGAAACGACAGGAAACGAATGACGTCTGAAACAAGAAATAAAACATTGGAGATCAGATCAAAGAATTTAGTATACTAAATCAAACTACCCACATTTTATAGTATATTTTCTATCAGTACTTTATAATTGTTGACATGCTATTCCTAACTGAGCAACTTTCAATTCGACAGAAAACAAATCATTTGTCTTTGTAATATTACATAGCTAGTCATAACTCCCTAGTACAAAGTAATATTCTATTTTACGATAGACATAGCTATAACACAGTATATGTAATATGCGATCGTTCAACATGTGTACTTATTAAAAAAAATGGAATTTGTAAATTCTTGTTACAGGTAATAATCAGCCAATTATTGCTATGGACATATGATGTGTATTATTGGACTGACATTATAACGTGTTGTAGTATGGACGTATGGTGTGTATTATTAGGACTGACATTATAACGTGTAGTAGTATGGACGTATGGTGGGTATTATCAGACTGACATTAAAACGTGTAGTAGTATGGACGTATGATGTGTATTATTAGACTGACATTATAACGTGTAGTAGTATGGACGTATGATGTGTATTATTGGACTGACATTATAACGTGTAGTAGTATGGACGTATGGTGTGTATTATTGGACTGACATTATAACGTGTTGTAGTATGGACGTATGATGTGTATTATTGGACTGACATTATAACGTGTAGTAGTATGGACGTATGGTGTGTATTATTGGACTGACATTATAACGTGTAGTAGTATGGACGTATGTTGTGTATTATTGGACTGACATTATAACGTGTTGTAGTATGGACGTATGTTGTGTATTATCAGACTGACATTATAACGTGTAGTAGTATGGACATATGGTGTGTATTATTATAATGACATTATAACGTGTAGTAGTATGGACGTATGGTGTGTATTATTGGACTGACATTATAACGTGTAGTAGTATGGACGTATGATGTGTATTATTGGACTGACATTATAACGTGTAGTAGTATGGACGTATGATGTGTATTATTGGACTGACATTATAACGTGTAGTAGTATGGACGTATATGTATTATTAGACTGACATTATAACGTGTAGTAGTATGGACGTATATGTATTATTGGACTGACATTATAACGTGTAGTAGTATGGACGTATATGTATTATTAGACTGACATTATAACGTGTTGTAGTATGGACGTATGATGTGTATTATTAGACTGACATTGTAACGTGTAGTAGTATGGACGTATATGTATTATTGGACTGACATTATAACGTGTAGTAGTATGGACGTGTGATGTGTATTATTAGACTGACATTATAACGTGTTGTAGTATGGACGTATGGTGTGTATTATTAGACTGACATTATAACGTGTAGTAGTATGGACATATGGTGTGTATTATTAGACTGACATTATAACGTGTAGTAGTATGGACGTATGATGTGTATTATCAGACTGACATTATAACGTGTAGTAGTATGGACGTATGGTGTGTATTATTGGACTGACATTATAACGTGTAGTAGTATGGACGTATGGTGTGTATTATTAGACTGACATTATAACTTGTAGTAGTATGGACGTATGATGTGTATTATTGGACTGACATTATAACGTGTAGTAGTATGGACGTATGGTGTGTATTATTGTACTGACATTATAACGTGTAGTAATATGGACGTATATGTATTATTAGACTGACATTATAACGTGTAGTAGTATGGACATATGATGTGTATTATTAGACTGACATTATAACGTGTAGTCGTATGGACGTATGGTGTGTATTATTGGACTGACATTATAACGTGTAGTAGTATGGACGTATGATGTGTATTATCAGACTGACATTATAACGTGTAGTAGTATGTAATGCCACTAACACTGTAATCCGTTTCCAACTTTCCCACTGAGAACATATCCACAGATAATCACACAATCTAACATATGTAACCGCGATAATCCTATACCTACGTGATACCAATATCTGGTTGGTCTCAGAACAAAGTACATTGTTAATTTGTCTCTACCGACGCCGAACACACGATTGTGATTAGCTGGCATATAAATATATGTTACTACCAGTAAATTTCATACACCTAGAAGCTAAGCTGTCTTACAAATCTAACGTTGTGCCCAACAGTTATTAGTTTTAAGTAATCAGATGATATTCAGTAGATATGTAACACCCAGAAATACATGTTGAGCGACTGTATACATTGAAGGAGTATTAAACCCGACTAGTAAACGATAATATATCGTCTTAGTGTGGGTAGGATATTAAAGATATTAGTATCCGAAACTAATTAAACACAACAGTATGTATGTGAAGTAGACTTGGATTAAAGTCTCGATATCTATAACTACTTCCTGGAGCGCCACTTACGTGGAACCCGACACGTATTATATAGATGTTTGGCAGTTAGTTCTTTATCACATCCAACCAAACTGGTTCAGGACTGCAGTGAAACGAATAGTACAAACCTTGAAAAGAACACAGTTAAGATTAAGTCACCAGGCCATTGTATTCAATGATGTCATATGATGACATAATATGTTCCACAACTGACATGTCTGTGTAAATACTATCCCATCTCTCCTAAAAAGTATTTGTAAAAGTGGACGTCCAACAATGTTTTCCTTTTTTTAAAAGAGGTAGAAATACTAGGACTATTCCTGTCGATAATGTAGTTTGATATTTGTTTTACTGCGAGAGACTATCAGTTTAAACACTGCCAACACTGCCATTTAACGCAATTTGACCGAAGCTTTCGTATTACCTTTTTTTCACAAATTCCAGTTTCATACGAAATACTTCTAAAACATTCACACAATCTTTTAGCTGCAATCAATATGTTAATCTGCATGCACAAAAACAACACATGTTGGTTTTTCCTGTCTTGGATATTTGAGTATGGACCGCAGTTTAACACGGTGATGAGAAGCGTCGGAATACGAGCGTTGTCGTGGTGCATCCTCCTCTCCCTCGCCTTCCTCTCCACACTGAATCACAGTTTCCCCTGCCCATTGCACATGGTAATGACTCGCTCTCCTGGTCCGATATCTAATTTTCGTTACAGGTTTTCGTTCTGTTGTACTGTTCTTGTTGTTTTGAACCTCATCACTCGACTCTTTCTCTGTTAACACATCTGGAACACTTTGTACTGATTTAGCACAAGAGACTGACCCAAGCTTCCCATCCGATAACGATCGACGTCGGTAGTTCTGTGGAAGGTCCGGACACTTCTCGGACAAGCCATCCTCTTCCAAGTCAGACTCAGATAACTTTCTGTCCTTTTTTCTTACAATGCCATCCAGAAGATCCAGATTTGAAATTCTCTCTTCTATTCCATTCATGTTTTTAGGATAAGTTTTACCCATAACTGTTCAATCTTGTATTATACATTTTGAACTAATTTTCAAATCCTGTCTAAAATGTCCATTTGAAATACGATTGATTCACATTATCATCCGTAAAATTAACAACGACACAATACAAATCTATATGTAAACTGGAATAGGTGTGTATTGGCTCCCAGCCCTCTGCCTTATGAAAACATATTTACTGAGTACCTGGTTAAGACTGCAGTGTTTACTCCAGGTAACATTACAGTGGACGACTGCCAAGTCTCCAGTCAGCTAGAAAATCGGTGAGCTACAATATAGAGAACATTTAATTGATAATCTCTGACCCCACCTGTACAGTAAGTTACCAACTAGCCATAATGATGAATGTCTGTTGGGTGTTTAAACAGATACGCATATAACACATTTGTAAACAGAAACAACGATTCTGGTGTACTAGAGTATTACGACCCCTCGTCTGTGGCGTTGGAGATATAAGGATACCTATAATGTACAATAACGAATCGTTATTTTGTACTTTAAATGAATGTAACGGACTGATGACAGCGGGAACCAGGCACTATTTTTAGCAATAATTGTTAACCTAAATGACCTCTGAGCTAGCGGAACTATTAGTTAGGTCAGTGTTTCCTATTCCCAGGTATTTGAATTAAACTTTGTCCAACTGTTATTTTTTTCCCAAACACAGTTATGCAAAATTCAATCTTTATATTATGGAGATGTCATATAAATGTCATATATAATTCCTTCCTACCGGAACCTCACTTTTGTATGTTTTCTTCCATTACTCCCATTATTTCATTGAATCTGTCCATACCTATCTTATGTTCTCGTCCCACCTGTCTATTAGTCTTAACTCATTTACACCTCGTTAACACCAGTCTACAATTTCTTTATAATTACATGTATATCGCACATATCTGCAACTTTTTCACATTAACCCGTTTGTAACTACTTTACACATCCCCAGAACCTGTCAATAACTATTTCAAACTGTCCCATAATCTGTTTATAACTTCTTACCACTCTCCAAGAACCCGACTAGAACTTCTTTACACTCCCCCAGAATCTGTCTATAACACCTTTACACTCCCCCAGAATCTGTCTATAACACCTTTACACTCCCCCAGAATCTATCTATAACACCTTTACACTCCCCCAGAATCTGTCTATAACACCTTTACACTCTCACAGAATATATCTATAACACCTTTACACTCCCACAGAATCTGTCTATAACACCTTTACACTCCCCAGAATCTGTCTATAACACCTTTACACTCCCCCAGAATCTGTCTATAACACCTTTACACTCCCACAGAATATATCTATAACACCTTTACACTCCCACAGAATATATCTATAACACCTTTACACTCCCACAGAATATATCTATAACACCTTTACACTCTCACAGAATATATCTATAACACCTTTACACTCCCCCAGAATCTGTCTATAACTTCTTTACACTCCCCCAGAATCTGTCTATAACACCTTTACACTCCCCCAGAATCTGTCTATAACACCTTTACACTCCCCCAGAATCTGTCTATAACACCTTTACACTCCCCCAGAATATATCTATGACACCTTTACACTCCCACAGAATATATCTATAACACCTTTACACTCCCCCAGAATCTGTCTATAACACCTTTACACTCCCACAGAATATATCTATAACACCTTTACACTCCCACAGAATATATCTATAACACCTTTACACTCCCACAGAATATATCTATAACACCTTTACACTCCCACAGAATATATCTATAACACCTTTACACTCTCACAGAATATATCTATAACACCTTTACACTCCCCCAGAATCTGTCTATAACTTCTTTACACTCCCCCAGAATCTGTCTATAACACCTTTACACTCCCCCAGAATCTGTCTATAACACCTTTACACTCCCCCAGAATCTGTCTATAACACCTTTACACTCCCCCAGAATATATCTATGACACCTTTACACTCCCACAGAATATATCTATAACACCTTTACACTCCCCCAGAATCTGTCTATAACACCTTTACACTCCCACAGAATATATCTATAACACCTTTACACTCCCACAGAATATATCTATAACACCTTTACACTCCCACAGAATATATCTATAACACCTTTACACTCTCACAGAATATATCTATAACACCTTTACACTCCCCCAGAATCTGTCTATAACTTCTTTACACTCCCCCAGAATCTGTCTATAACACCTTTACACTCCCCCAGAATCTGTCTATAACACCTTTACACTCCCCCAGAATCTGTCTATAACACCTTTACACTCCCCCAGAATCTGTCTATAACACCTTTACACTCCCACAGAATATATCTATAACACCTTTACACTCCCACAGAATATATCTATAACACCTTTACACTCCCACAGAATATATCTATAACACCTTTACACTCTCACAGAATCTGTCTATAACACCTTTACACTCCCCCAGAATATATCTATGACACCTTTACACTCCCTCAGAACTTGTCTATATATAACTTCTTTACACTCCCCCAGAATATATCTATGACACCTTTACACTCCCCCAGAATCTGTCTATAACACCTTTACACTCCCCCAGAATCTGTCTATAACACCTTTACACTCCTCCAGAATCTGTCAATAACACCTTTACACTCCCCCAGAATCTGTCTATAACACCTTTACACTCCCCAGAATCTGTCAATAACACCTTTACACTCCCCCAGAATCTGTCTATAACACCTTCACACTCCCCCAGAATCTGTCAATAACACCTTTACACTCCCCCAGAATCTGTCAATAACACCTTTACACTCCCTCAGAACTTGTCTATAACTTCTTTACACTCCCCCAGAATCTGTCTATAACACCTTTACACTCCCCCAGAATCTGTCTATAACTTCTTTACACTCCCCAGAATCTGTCTATAACACCTTTACACTCCCCCAGAATCTGTCAATAACACCTTTACACTCCCCCAGAATCTGTCTATAACACCTTTACACTCCTCCAGAATCTGTCAATAACACCTTTACACTCCCCCAGAAACTGTCTATAACACCTTCACACTCCCCAGAATCTGTCTATAACACCTTTACACTCCCCCAGAATCTGTCTATAACACCTTTACACTCCCCCAGAATCTGTCTATAACACCTTTACACTCCCCCAGAATATATCTATGACACCTTTACACTCCCACAGAATATATCTATAACACCTTTACACTCCCCCAGAATCTGTCTATAACACCTTTACACTCCCCAGAATCTGTCTATAACATCTTTACACTCCCCCAGAATCTGTCTATAACACCTTTACACTCCCCAGAATCTGTCTATAACACCTTTACACTCTCACAGAATATATCTATAACACCTTTACACTCCCACAGAATATATCTATAACACCTTTACACTCTCACAGAATATATCTATAACACCTTTACACTCCCCCAGAATATATCTATGACACCTTTACACTCCCCAGAATCTGTCTATAACACCTTTACACTCCCCCAGAATCTGTCTATAACATCTTTACACTCCCCCAGAATCTGTCTATAACATCTTTACACTCCCCAGAATCTGTCTATAACACCTTTACACTCCCCCAGAATCTATCTATAACACCTTTACACTCCCCCAGAATCTGTCTATAACACCTTTACACTCCCCCAGAATCTGTCTATAACATCATTACACTCCCCCAGATTCTATCTAAAACTTCTTAACACTCCCCCAGAACTTGTCCACGACTTCTTTTTCTGATATTGTAAATTAGCATTTCAATACCATACGCTACCAGTGACATCTTTTATATGTCAGATCCATGTTAATGATTTTGAAATTGAGATGGAATGGATACCCATTATTCTTCCCCTGATGAGCCGGTATATCAAATATAGTGCAATTAGACAGTATCAGATCCTGTCAGAAATCATTGTTGTTTGTTAGTAAGTAACTTCGAATAATTACTTCATATAACAGTTATACTGTGTTATTTATAAACAGTGTTGATGTGATACTCGACAGACACACGTTCCCTTAGCTCTAGTAGAATGACGTTTTATCATTATACTGTGTTATTATCTAACAGTATGGATGTGATACTCGTCAGACACACATCCCCCTTAGCCTTAGTAGAATGACGTTTTGTCGTTATACTGTGTTATTACCTAACATTATAGATGTGATACTCGACAGACACACGTTCCCCATAGCTCTAGTAGACATGACGTTTTATCATTATACCTTGTTATTATCTAACAGTATGGATGTGATACTCGACAGACACACGTTCCCCTTAGCTCTAGTCGTTCCCCATAGCTCTAGTAGACATGACGTTTTATCATTATACTGTGTTATTATCGTCAGGTATAGTACTATTTCCCATGACACACAGAACATGTATTCTGATGTAATCTTAGACTATTCTTTAAAAGCTGTTTACCTAATGTTGTTTATCTGTTCGGTGGTGCTATTGTTTAAATACTTCGTCCTGTAAGATTGGCTGATAACACATGATCAAATAACAAATAACGTGTCCATAAGAGGGTCCTACCGCATACACAAACATGTTCATTAATACGGGAGCCGAATAGGACGACGACGAAAAAATAAACTTGTTTTACACCGAAAAAAAAAATTCTTTCTTGTAATAACGACGTTTATCTGATAGAAAGTCGTTAATACGAGAAAGAGTGTTGTGTAAAACAAGTTTATTTGCTCTTTGTGGTGCTATTTGGCACCCGTACATTAATATCATATACGATTTATTCAAATATAATATGTCGTTATCTAAACTTAAACAATAGTCCTTGGATATATACAGCATGTATGTATATTTTTATTTTCGTATTTGAAAAGATAATGAATCAGTAAGGTTTTAAAAGAGGAAATGCTTTGTTATATATAATAGTAAAAAGTTCCTCCTCCTCATTTACATGGAATGTTAACACCAAAAAGAGTTGTTTTTAGGAATGTCCAGAGCATGTTAAACCTTTTATGAGCTACTTGATACGACCAAACTTGGCACGGTATCGACATATTAGCGTAAACAGCAGTGAAATATTTTAAACACATTAACATGCTCCTGCACTAATAGTCGAGTATCGCCAAACGTGACTAGTTCGTTAGTACTCTCAACCAAGGCCACTTGACTTATTTATAGAAGTCATTAGACAAGTAAACCCATTTTCGGATAATGATTGGTGAACTCTATCGACACTTATAAAAGTGTACTTTGATGTTAAGATTAAACAAAATCTGTATAATTACTTAATACCTTTAATACCAGTACATAATTATATCGACATTATATTCAGCCCAGTACTCTGCTGGAAAATCAGACGTTACTACCTTGTCATCACATTGGTATCATGAGTTATATTGTTTAATTTTGTATTTAGAAAGTAAATCTGATGTAGCATGCAAGCAGTCTCATTTTAAAATGATCCCAGTTTGATCACGAATAACCTTATATATCGTTCCATCACGATCGTACAGATTATCTCCACTGTAAGATACATAACATTATAATAGATCATTACTCCTGTTTACGGAGATATTTATGGCCAATCAGACTTACAGTTGGCGTAGACTGACAGTCGCTAACAATTTAACTGTTTTTTATCCTCCAGGAATTTTCTAAAATTAACAAAAGCCATTTTTTGTCTTTTTATACTTCATTAGTAACGTATATTACAACTTATAACAACATGATTCCACTTAATCATTATCATTATTTATACATTCCAACCATTTTGTCAACACCTTTGAACTGGCTTTACCTTTAGCTGTAATTTATATTCAATAAGTTGTAAGTGCATGCGAGTCAGCAGGCTCAGTAGAATTAAAAATACAAACGTACTTCTATTTTTGGCAGCATAAAGAGTGGCATTTTAATTCAGATATAAAGTAGCTTATAATAATTTGTATAGAAGTCAATGTATTAAAGTGATTCTGGTCATTGGAAATCTTCCATCCAATTTGCCACCAAAATGCATGGTGTACACGGGGTATTTGTTTTACCTGTTAACATGCGGATTTGGACAGCAGCATCAATGCATAGCTTACACATTAAGCCAAATAAAAGGTCGTGGTAATGGAATTGTAAACTTTACCCGAACCCTACATATTATTCTGCAGTAGGTTTGGCGTCGCAGGACTTAAAATGGTATTTTCCCCATACGTTAAAAATCATTGCCATACTTCAATCTGTTCAATCTATTTGCATCAGTTTTTTCTAATGTCGTTTAGTTCAGAATATGTATCAAGGACGCAGAAGTATTAAATATGAATTATCACGTATTTAACCATTACTTAGATAATAGACTAACTAGTCTTTACCGTCACGTATTTAATCATTATAGATAACAGACTAACTAGTCTTTACCGTCACGTATTTAATCATTATAGATAACAGACTAACTAGTCTTTACCGTCACGTATTTAATCATTATAGATACCAGACTAACTAGTCTTTACCGTCACGTATTTAATCATTATACAGATAACAGACTAACTACTCTTTACCGTCACGTATTTAATCATTATACAGATAACAGACTAACTAGTCTTTACCGTCACGTATTTAATCATTATAGATAACAGACTAACTAGTATTTACCGTCACGTATTTAATCATTATACAGATAACAGACTAACTAGTCTTTACCGTCACGTATTTAATCATTATATAGATACCAGACTAACTAGTCTTTACTGTCACGTATTTAATCATTATACAGATAACAGACTAACTAGTCTTTACGTCACGTATTTAATCATTATAGATAACAGACTAACTAGTATTTACCGTCACGTATTTAATCATTATACAGATAACAGACTAACTAGTCTTTACCGTCACGTATTTAATCATTATATAGATAACAGACTAACTAGTCTTTACTGTCACGTATTTAATCATTATAGAGATAACAGACTAACTAGTCTTTACCGTCACGTATTTAATCATTATACAGATAACAGACTAACTAGTCTTTACCGTCACGTATTTAATCATTATACAGATACAAGGCTAACTAGTCTTTACCGTCACGTATTTAATCATTATACAGATACCAGACTAACTAGTCTTTACCGTCACGTATTTAATCATTATACAGATACCAGACTAACTAGTCTTTACCGTCACGTATTTAATCATTATACAGATAACAGACTAACTAGTATTTACCGTCACGTATTTAATCATTATAGAGATACCAGACTAACTAGTCTTTAACGTCACGTATTTAATCATTATAGATAACAGACTAACTAGTATTTACGTCACGTATTGAATCATTATACAGATAACAGACTAACTAGTCTTTACCGTCACGTATTTAATCATTATAGAGATACCAGACTAACTAGTCTTTACCGTCACGTATTTAATCATTATAGAGATACCAGACTAACTAGTCTTTACTGTCACGTATTTAATCATTATAGATAACAGACTAACTAGTCTTTACCGTCACGTATTTAATCATTATACAGATAACAGACTAACTAGTCTTTACCGTCACGTATTTAATCATTATAGAGATAACAGACTAACAAGTCTTTACCGTCACGTATTTAATCATTATAGAGATAACAGACTAACTAGTCTTTACCGTCACGTATTTAATCATTATAGATAACAGACTAACTAGTATTTACCGTCACGTATTTAATCAGTATACAGATACCAGACTAACTAGTCTTTACCGTCACGTATTTAATCATTATAGATAACAGACTAACTAGTCTTTACCGTCACGTATTTAATCATTATAGATAACAGACTAACTAGTCTTTACTGTCACGTATTTAATCATTATACAGATAACAGACTAACTAGTCTTTACCGTCACGTATTTAATCATTATAGATAACAGACTAACTAGTCTTTACCGTCACGTATTTAATCATTATACAGATAACAGACTAACTAGTCTTTACCGTCACGTATTTAATCATTATACAGATAACAGACTAACTAGTCTTTACCGTCACGTATTTAATCATTATAGATAACAGACTAACTAGTCTTTACTGTCACGTATTTAATCATTATATAGATAACAGACTAACAAGTCTTTACCGTCACGTCTTTAATCATTATAGAGATAACAGACTAACTAGTCTTTACCGTCACGTATTTAATCATTATAGAGATAACAGACTAACTAGTCTTTACCGTCACGTATTTAATCATTACAGATAACAGACTAACTAGTCTTTACCGTCACGTATTTAATCATTACAGATACCAGACTAACTAGTCTTTACCGACACGTATTTAATCATTATACAGATAACAGACTAACTAGTCTTTACCGTCACGTATTTAATCATTATAGAGATAACAGACTAACTAGTCTTTACCGTCACGTATTTAATCATTACAGATAACAGACTAACTAGTCTTTACCGTCACGTATTTACTCATTACAGATACCAGACTAACTAGTCTTTACCGTCACGTATTTAATCATTATACAGATAACAGACTAACTAGTCTTTACCGTCACGTATTTAATCATTATACAGATAACAGACTAACTAGTCTTTACCGTCACGTATTTAATCATTACAGATAACAGACTAACTAGTCTTTACCGTCACGTATTTAATCATTACAGATACCAGACTAACTAGTCTTTACCGTCACGTATTTAATCATTATACAGATACCAGACTAACTAGTCTTTACCGTCACGTATTTAATCATTATACAGATAACAGACTAACTAGTCTTTATCGTCACGTATTTAATCATTATACAGATAACAGACTAACTAGTCTTTACCGTCACGTATTTAATCATTACAGATAACAGACTAACTAGTCTTTACCGTCACGTATTTAATCATTATAGATAACAGACTAACTAGTCTTTACCGTCACGTATTTAATCATTATAGATACCAGACTAACTAGTCTTTACCGTCACGTATTTAATCATTATACAGATAACAGACTAACTAGTCTTTACCGTCACGTATTTAATCATTATACAGATAACAGACTAACTAGTCTTTACCGTCACGTATTTAATCATTATACAGATACCAGACTAACTAGTCTTTACCGTCACGTATTTAATCATTATACAGATACCAGACTAACTAGTCTTTACCGTCACGTATTTAATCATTATACAGATACCAGACTAACTAGTCTTTACCGTCACGTATTTAATCATTATACAGATAACAGATTAACTAGTCTTTACCGTCACGTATTTAATCATTATAGATACCAGGCTAACTAGTCTTTACCGTCACGTATTTAATCATTATAGATACCAGACTAACTAGTCTTTACCGTCACGTATTTAATCATTATACAGATAACAGACTAACTAGTCTTTACCGTCACGTATTTAATCATTATACAGATAACAGACTAACTAGTCTTTACCGTCACGTATTTAATCATTACAGATAACAGACTAACTAGTCTTTACCGTCACGTATTTAATCATTACAGATACCAGACTAACTAGTCTTTACCGTCACGTATTTAATCATTATACAGATACCAGACTAACTAGTCTTTACCGTCACGTATTTAATCATTATACAGATAACAGACTAACTAGTCTTTACCGTCACGTATTTAATCATTATACAGATAACAGACTAACTAGTCTTTACCGTCACGTATTTAATCATTACAGATAACAGACTAACTAGTCTTTACCGTCACGTATTTAATCATTATAGATAACAGACTAACTAGTCTTTACCGTCACGTATTTAATCATTATAGATACCAGACTAACTAGTCTTTACCGTCACGTATTTAATCATTATACAGATAACAGACTAACTAGTCTTTACCGTCACGTATTTAATCATTATACAGATAACAGACTAACTAGTCTTTACCGTCACGTATTTAATCATTATACAGATACCAGACTAACTAGTCTTTACCGTCACGTATTTAATCATTATACAGATACCAGACTAACTAGTCTTTACCGTCACGAATTTAATCATTATACAGATACCAGACTAACTAGTCTTTACCGTCACGTATTTAATCATTATACAGATAACAGATTAACTAGTCTTTACCGTCACGTATTTAATCATTATAGATACCAGGCTAACTAGTCTTTACCGTCACGTATTTAATCATTATAGATAACAGACTAACTAGTCTTTACCGTCACGTATTTAATCATTACAGATAACAGACTAACTAGTCTTTACCGTCACGTATTTAATCATTACAGATACCAGACTAACTAGTCTTTACCGTCACGTATTTAATCATTATACAGATACCAGACTAACTAGTCTTTACCGTCACGTATTTAATCATTATACAGATAACAGACTAACTAGTCTTTACCGTCACGTATTTAATCATTATACCGATAACAGACTAACTAGTCTTTACCGTCACGTATTTAATCATTATACAGATAACAGACTAACTAGTCTTTACCGTCACGTATTTAATCATTACAGATACCAGACTAACTAGTCTTTACCGTCACGTATTTAATCATTATACAGATACCAGACTAACTAGTCTTTACCGTCACGTATTTAATCATTATAGATACCAGGCTAACTAGTCTTTACTGTCACGTATTTAATCATTATAGATAACAGACTAACTAGTCTTTACCGTCACGTATTTAATCATTATACAGATAACAGACTAACTAGTCTTTACCGTCACGTATTTAATCATTATATAGATAACAGACTAACTAGTCTTTACCGTCACGTATTTAATCATTATACAGATACCAGACTAACAAGTCTTTACGTCACGTATTTAATCATTATACAGATAACAGACTAACTAGTCTTTACCGTCACGTATTTAATCATTATAGATAACAGACTAACTAGTCTTTACCGTCACGTATTTAATCATTATAGAGATACCAGACTAACTAGTCTTTACCGTCACGTATTTAATCATTATACAGATACCAGACTAACAAGTCTTTACCGTCACGTATTTAATCATTATAGAGATACCAGACTAACAAGTCTTTACCGTCACGTATTTAATCATTATAGAGATACCAGACTAACTAGTCTTTACCGTCACGTATTTAATCATTATATAGATAACAGACTAACTAGTCTTTACCGTCACGTATTTAATCATTATACAGATAATAGACTAACTAGTCTTTACCGTCACGTATTTAATCATTATAGATAACAGACTAACTAGTCTTTACCGTCACGTATTTAATCATTATACAGATAACAGACTAACTAGTCTTTACCGTCACGTATTTAATCATTATAGAGATAACAGACTAACTAGTCTTTACCGTCACGTATTTAATCATTATAGAGATACCAGACTAACTAGTCTTTACCGTCACGTATTTAATCATTATAGATACCAGACTAACTATTCTTTACCGTCACGTATTTAATCATTATAGATAATAGACTAACTAGTCTTTACCGTCACGTATTTAATCATTATACAGATAACAGACTAACTAGTCTTTACCGTCACGTATTTAATCATTATAGATAACAGACTAACTAGTATTTACGTCACGTATTGAATCATTATACAGATAACAGACTAACTAGTCTTTACCGTCACGTATTTAATCATTATAGAGATACCAAACTAACTAGTCTTTACCGTCACGTATTTAATCATTATAGAGATACCAGACTAACTAGTCTTTACCGTCACGTATTTAATCATTATAGATAACAGACTAACTAGTCTTTACCGTCACGTATTTAATTATTATACAGATAACAGACTAACTAGTCTTTACCGTCACGTATTTAATCATTATAGAGATAACAGACTAACTAGTCTTTACCGTCACGTATTTAATCATTATAGAGATACCAGACTAACTAGTCTTTACCGTCACGTATTTAATCATTATAGATAACAGACTAACTAGTATTTATCGTCACGTATTTAATCATTATACAGATAACAGACTAACTAGTCTTTACCGTCACGTATTTAATCATTATAGATAACAGACTAACTAGTATTTATCGTCACGTATTTAATCATTATAGAGATACCAGACTAACTAGTCTTTACCGTCACGTATTTAATCATTATAGATAACAGACTAACTAGTCTTTACCGTCACGTATTTAATCATTATATAGATACCAGACTAACTATTCTTTACCGTCACGTATTTAATCATTATAGATAATAGACTAACTAGTCTTTACCGTCACGTATTTAATCATTATACAGATAACAGACTAACTAGTCTTTACCGTCACGTATTTAATCATTATAGATAACAGACTAACTAGTATTTACGTCACGTATTGAATCATTATACAGATAACAGACTAACTAGTCTTTACCGTCACGTATTTAATCATTATACAGATAACAGACTAACTAGTCTTTACCGTCACGTATTTAATCATTATACAGATAACAGACTAACTAGTCTTTAACGTCACGTATTTAATCATTATACAGATAACAGACTAACTAGTCTTTACCGTCACGTATTTAATCATTATATAGATAACAGACTAACTAGTCTTTACCGTCACGTATTTAATCATTATAGATACCAGACTAACTAGTCTTTACCGTCACGTATTTAATCATTATACAGATAACAGACTAACTAGTCTTTACCGTCACGTATTTAATCATTATACAGATAACAGACTAACTAGTCTTTACTGTCACGTATTTAATCATTATACAGATAACAGACTAACTAGTCTTTACCGTCACGTATTTAATCATTATATAGATACCAGACTAACTATTCTTTACCGTCACGTATTTAATCATTATAGATAACAGACTAACTAGTCTTTACTGTCACGTATTTAATCATTACAGATAACAGACTAACTAGTCGTTACTGTCACGTATTTAATCATTATAGATAACAGACTAACTAGTCTTTACTGTCACGTATTTAATCATTACAGATAACAGACTAACTAGTCTTTACCGTCACGTATTTAATCATCATAGATACCAGACTAACTAGTCTTTACCGTCACGTATTTAATCATTATAGATAACAGACTAACTAGTGACTACACAGGCGCTAGTATGGTAACCAAATGTAAAGAACAAGATGTCTGTAATTTGTGGAATCTGATTCAAATGACTACATAAAACACACAATGAAAAAGGGATGAGAAAATTTGCTATGTAGTGTACTACAGAACGTTTAACGTAAGTGCCAGTTGCTACATTGTATCTGAAGTGCGCCCTCTTGGAGATTTCATTTTCTTCTGAACCTAAAGACATTGATTTTACAGCTTTATATAAAATTGTATCTGCAGTCCCTCTTAATCCATCGCTCAAAATAAATTCCAGGAAAATATCTGACATATAACTTTCAAAATATTTCGAACGTGGCACTCGTACGTCAGCACTCGTACGTCATCACTCGTACGTCAGCACGCGTACGTCAGCACGCTATTGTTAGATACCATAGCCATAACACCCAGAGAACATCGGCCCCACTTTCTTACAGAGGATTGTCATCCTTAGGAATCACCAGTGCCCTGTTGACAGACCTATCATACAGGTGCTTGCATATAAAAACATTTGGTTTCCAAGACGCCCTTTATTACATGGACATAGTTATAAGACACTTTTCAATTCTTTCCCAGTGCTGATGATGTCGATTGCCTAACTGCGAGTGTGTCGACTGTTTTTGACTGCTCTTTGAGTGCAGGTAAGAAGAGAGATGGTCCAATCATAACGGCTACCATCCCAACATTACGCCTATGGTAAACACACAAATGAATATACACCAATACTTACAATAACAACACTTAGTACACATGAACTTAACAAGCATTAATCACCTTATAAAAGTAATGTATTGGGATATAATCCCTCTTTAGTGACGCTACATGAAGCATTCATTCGATATTTCGATAAAGTAAAACAAATGACGACTTTCGAATTCAAAAAATAACGTAAAAGTTATATTAGTTAAGGAAAAGTGTTTGTTCCATTCACCTTTACATATACATATACATTGTATAACATTTACACATATTGATAACGTAGCCAGGATGATACATGTTTTAAAAATAGATCCATGTTTATGGATCAAAACTCGTGTTTTGTGAATAAATTGATGTTACAGTGCTATTTGTTTGTCTTTTTGCTTGTACTTTGTCCATTATGAATAGGGGAGGATACAAGATTTCCAGATAGGGGGAGGGCGTGCCAAATAAGTTTAGCAGGTACATTTTTAACATACCCTTCCGACAATTTGGGGTGGGGGTGGGGGTGCGGGGACCCCCCCCCCCCCCCCCCCCCCTTTAAATCCCCCAGTGGTGAAGCTCGTTACACCATTTTAATATGAATATTTGACATAGACATGATGAGTTATGAACTAAAATGATACACCTTCAACAATCCAACAAGCACAGACGACATCTGAACCAAACCCATAGGCATTACCTCCCTTCAATCAACAGTCCAGTTGTTTTTATTAAGACGATTTAAAGACATTATTTTATCACATATGGATAACTATAGGTTTGTAAAGATGAATAAATAGGCAGTACAGCATGGAACATTTGAATATCAACTGGGAACAAATACTAAACGTCTAAAAGTTCTAGTTTTATGCTAGCGTATTTTTGCATTCCTATCTTATTTATGATAAGACAGGAAATCAAACAACATGAGACATAATTTATGGTTTTGACACATGATTGTGTCCTGGATGAAATTTTGAAAATGACTTTAATGATTTTAATAAACTGTTTGATGTTAAACGCTAAATAGTTCCTCTCAGTTATAGGGATATGCTTTATTTGATTTTATAAAAGAATTACATGGATTATGCAGATGAGGCAGGTGACGCGTAGCCTTCCGGAACGCCCAGTTCTTTTCTTCTTGTTTATTCTTTATTGGTGTTTACACATTGAAACGAAATTGGTCCATACTTCATCTACTCCATACCTATCCATGTTGGATGAAAATAATCAGAAAAGTTGCTATCAAACTGTTTTCGTGCTTTTGTATTTTCCCTAACAGGATATTTATAATAGATGACGTCACCTCCAGCGAGATATCCTGCCCACCATCCAAAACTGCCAACCGTCATTATAGTGTGGTTACACGCCACCAACAGCCCAAAATCAACTTCCGCAATTTTTTCGTGAAACAAAACCTCAATACGCGCGCCAGTAATGGATTCCAGTTCACGTTTTGTCTCCTTCACATCCTCAGAACAGACAATAAACACGGGGTTCAGGTATTTAGATAGACAGTATTGCATCGCACGCTTCACATAACCCATCGAAGCAATGTTATACCCAAAAGACGCAAACCGTGTGCTTAGATAATCACCACGTCTGATATGAACTCCGACAAAGGTCATGTGCTTTTCAGTAGGATAAAAGGACGTCGCAATTTTACGGAGAATTTCATTCACTGAATCCTGTATTGAATCTTTCAGAGAAAATTCAGATTTAATTTCTTTTTTGTATTTTTCAAAAAATTTCCATGACTGGAAATAGTGCCTCAGCACCACATTTTCCTTAGACCTCCGCACTTTATCGTATACTTGGTTCTCCCAAATTCCGGAGAATTCAATACGTTCATGTTTCCACCTTTCACAGGTAAATGTCCGATTATAAACAGATTTTGCCGTTATATGAAATATTGCCCACAGCTTGTCATCCTCTGGTAACACCAATGTCCTGTTGACTTCCTTAGCTATGCCATAGGCACCTGCATATTCAAACATCGTGTTTCCAAGTCTTCCGATCATTTCCGGACAGAGAAGAAGATTGTTGGCCCAGGCCTGGTCAGTAGACGGATAGACCATTGTTTTGATCAGCTCCCTGTACCTGGTTCTATATGTCACCGGGAATAGGTAATTCACCATAATAAATATTCCGATGACGAGGACTGAGGTAAGAACAACGCTACCTGGAATTATCAAAAATTATACACATTGTATAAATCACCACATTCCTACTTACAAACAGACAGACATTCCCTCAAACAGTTATTTAGATGTACAGTTGTTTTACATATCAAGTGATTCATTTCATACATCATATCCATATACATCATAGTTTGTAAGGTTTATCATCAGGGTTGACCATCTTGCGTCGTCGAGTATGATATCGGTTTTGCTACCGAGAATAAAGCTACATTTCTGATGGTCTTCCAGATTGTCAAAGTGATATTTATGAACATCTAAAATTCTAACGAGATAGTCAAATAGATTGTTCCGACTATTAACACACCACTTCCTCAGGGGCATCACTTCATTAATCAATACAGTCTACCGGAAAATATCGACCCGCCATAATGTGATTCCGCTTTCTTCACATACGAATCAAACATTACAGATTACTAACAATGTAGTAACGTGACAATGTGTGTTAATCCACGCGGCGATAAGTGATAAATTATATTCCGAACATACCTGATACCTCCAGTTTTCTGCTGAGAGTTCTTCTCATTATGGAGTCACCAGATCGCACACCTGAGCGACACATGGCGATGATGGCTACTAGACCTGTCTTTTGGGTGGACATTCCCAGCTGCTACCATGGCTTACGGTATTAATAATTTGCTTTTAACGTTTTAGCGATAAACTGCGTATACAACGGTTGACTTTAATAGGCATCGGATATATTTTATCAGCCTTTTGTGTCGTGTTGACATTTTAACATTTGAAATTTAACCAAAAATTTGTATGATTTCATACATTTGTTGTGGTCAGTCCATAATATCAATTACAAATGGTCAAATTTTGATATACATTGTAGTTGGTGTCATCTGATAAATTACGTTCAAAAATCGAAATGAGTATATCCATCCTTGTATGAAACCAGACGAAAATACCTTCGCTTCAGGCAGTCGTAAAACAAGGTTTCCATCAAATTTATTCATCACATTAATCAATGTGGATTTCAGCTTCTGCTACAACCTCTATATAAAATAAACCTATAATATGTATCCCAACCAGTCTAACATCCGACTATGTTCAGTTGACTGGTTTTATAACGTATATTAAATCATTTAAGTGGAGAGCCGAGGGTGTATTCCAACAGTAATTAGAACATTTCGTGTTGCGAGCTGGGTTTGATTTGGGAAAACTGGGGTTGTTTTCCAACAGTAAAGTGAACATTTCTTGTGGAGAGCGAAGTTTAAATGGTGAGAGCCGTGGTTGTTTCCCAAAAGTTATTAAAACATTTCTTGTGGAGAGCTAAGTTTGAATGGTGAGAGCCGAGATTGTATCCTACCAGCAATCAAAACATTTCTTGTTGAGAGCCGAGTTTGATTAGTGATATCGATAATTTGAGTCGAATTGAGAAATTTTATGATTTAATACTTGAGGCACTTTCGTTTCCCTTTAGAGTATAACTGCTGTATTGATTTAAAGATTTTTACTTTTACTATTTGGAAAAAAATACATATTTCCAATGAAGTATCACTTTGGCGCCATACACTTTATTCAAACGAAGGAATGTCCCTTTAACAGCTGTATTGACGACTGTGTGTTACGCTGTAACATTGTTAATGTCTAATAACCCATAAATAGACATTTTACAAGCGAGTTCCACATAGGAACTAGGAACCTTCCGTTCTGTCGGTGTACTTGATGAAACGCAGGATATCGGTATATCAGCCGTGTGGTATCGGTATACAGCCGTATGATATCGATATATCAGCCGTGTGGTATCGGTATATCAGCCATGTGGTGTCGATATATATCAGCCGTGTGGTATCAGTATATCACTCGTGTGGTACCGGTATATCAGCCGTGTGGTATCGGTATATCAGCCGTGTGGTATCGGTATATCAGCCGTGTGGTATCGGTATATCAGCCGTGTGGTATCGGTATATCAGCCGTGTGGTATTCGTATATATATCAGCCGTGTGGTATCGGTATACAGCCATGTGGTATCGGTATATCAGCCGTGTGGTATCGGTATATCAGCCGTGTGGTATCGGTATATCAGCCGTGTGATATCGGTATATCAGCCGTGTGGTGTCGATATATATCAGCCGTGTGGTATCAGTATATCACTCGTGTGGTACCGGTATATCAGCCGTGTGGTATCGGTATACAGCCGTGTGGTATCGGTATATCAGCCGTGTGGTATCGGTATACAGCCGTGTGGTATCGGTATATCAGCCGTGTGGTATCGGTATATCAGCCGTGTGGTATCGGTATATCAGCCGTGTGGTATCGGTATATCAGCCGTGTGGTATTCGTATATATATCAGCCGTGTGGTATCGGTATACAGCCATGTGGTATCGGTATATCAGCCGTGTGGTATCGGTATATCAGCCGTGTGGTATCGGTATATCAGCCGTGTGGTATCGGTATATCAGCCGTGTGGTATCGGTATATCAGCCGTGTGGTATCGGTATATCAGCCGTGTGATATCGGTATATCAGCCGTGTGGTGTCGATATATATCAGCCGTGTGGTATCAGTATATCACTCGTGTGGTACCGGTATATCAGCCGTGTGGTATCGGTATACAGCCGTGTGGTATCGGTATATCAGCCGTGTGGTATCGGTATATCAGCCGTGTGGTATCGGTATATCAGCCGTGTGGTATCGGTATATCAGCCGTGTGGTATCGGTATATCAGCCGTGTGGTATCGGTATATCAGCCGTGTGGTATCGGTATACAGCCGTGTGGTATCGGTATATCAGCCGTGTGGTATCGGTATATCAGCTGTGTGGTATCGGTATACAGTCGTGTGGTATCGGTATATCAGCCGTGTGGTATCGGTATACAGCCGTGTGGTATCGGTATATCAGCCGTGTGGTATCGGTATATCAGCCATGTGGTATCGGTATATCAGCCGTGTGGTATCGGTATATCAGTCGTGTGGTATCGGTATATCAGACGTGTGATATCGGTATATCAGCCGTGTGGTATCGGTATATCAGCCGTGTGGTATCGGTATATCAGCCGTGTGGTATTCGTATATATATCAGCCGTGTGGTATCGGTATACAGCCATGTGGTATCGGTATATCAGCCGTGTGGTATCGGTATATCAGCCGTGTGGTATCGGTATACAGCCGTGTGGTATCGGTATATCAGCCGTGTGGTATCGGTATATCAGCCGTGTGGTATCGGTATATCAGCCGTGTGGTATCGGTATATCAGCCGTGTGGTATCGGTATATCAGCCGTGTGGTATCAGTATATCAGCCGTGTGGTATCGGTATACAGCCATGTGGTATCGGTATATCAGCCGTGTGGTATCGGTATATCAGCCGTGTGGTATCGGGATATCAGCCGTGTGGTATCGGTATATCAGCCGTGTGGTATCGGTATATCAGCCGTGTGGTATCGGTATATCAGCCGTGTGGTATCGGTATACAGCCGTGTGGTATCGGTATATCAGCCGTGTGGTATCGGTATATCAGCCGTGTGGTATCGGTATATCAGCCGTGTGGTATTCGTATATATATCAGCCGTGTGGTATCGGTATATCAGCCGTGTGGTATCGGTATATCAGCCGTGTGGTATCGGTATATCAGCCGTGTGGTATCAGTATATCAGCCGTGTGGTATCGGTATACAGCCATGTGGTATCGGTATATCAGCCGTGTGGTATCGGTATATCAGCCGTGTGGTATCGGTATATCAGCCGTGTGGTATCGGTATATCAGCCGTGTGGTATCGATATATCAGCTGTGTGGTATCGGTATATCAATCGTGTGGTATCGGTATATCAGCCGTGTGGTATCGGTATATCAGCCGTGTGGTATCGGTATATCAGCCGTGTGGTATCGGTATACAGCCGTGTGGTATCGGTATATCAGCCGTGTGGTATCGGTATATCAGCCGTGTGGTATCGGTATATCAGCCGTGTGGTATCGGTATATCAGCCGTGTGGTATCAGTATATCAGCCGTGTGGTATCGGTATACAGCCATGTGGTATCGGTATATCAGCCGTGTGGTATCGGTATATCAGCCGTGTGGTATCGGGATATCAGCCGTGTGGTATCGGTATATCAGCCGTGTGGTATCGGTATATCAGCCGTGTGGTATCGGTATATCAGCCGTGTGGTATCGGTATACAGCCGTGTGGTATCGGTATATCAGCCGTGTGGTATCGGTATATCAGCCGTGTGGTATCGGTATATCAGCCGTGTGGTATTCGTATATATATCAGCCGTGTGGTATCGGTATATCAGCCGTGTGGTATCGGTATATCAGCCGTGTGGTATCGGTATATCAGCCGTGTGGTATCAGTATATCAGCCGTGTGGTATCGGTATATCACTCGTGTGGTATCGGTATATCAGCCGTGTGGTATCGGTATATCAGCCGTGTGGTATCGGTATATCAGCCGTGTGGTATCGATATATCAGCTGTGTGGTATCGGTATATCAGCCGTGTGGTATCGGTATATCAGCCGTGTGGTATCGGTATATCAGCCGTGTGGTATCGGTATATCAGCCGTGTGGTATCGGTATATCAGCCGTGTGGTATCGGTATATCAGCCGTGTGGTATCGGTATATCAGCCGTGTGGTATCGGTATATCAGCCGTGTGGTATCGGTATACAGTCGTGTGGTATCGGTATATCAGCCGTGTGGTATCGGTATACAGCCGTGTGGTATCGGCATACAGCCGTGTGGTATATCGGTATACAGCCGTGTACTGGTATCGATACATCATCAGCCGTAGCGCTTGCTTTCTTCTTCCTCAAAACCAGGAGGTGTTCTCCTTATACACTGGCGAATAGGTGCTTCGGTGGTGGTGTGTATTTGGTGCTTAATGTCAAAAAAAAATTCCATGGCACTGGCTACCCGTTTATCCAAAACGCCCTAAATACAAACTCGTCACTTCCCATCGTTTGAATGAATTTATCATTGGAATCTGGAAATGCATCGACAACCAATTCCAATGCCCTACCTACAAACTCCTTCAACTGTTCTTCTGGGTTCTGGTGAAGGTCCTGGAGTTGCCTTCTCACGATATGATGTAGTTCTTTCTTTCCAAAACGCGTACCCGTTTTTTTTCTGTGATCAGTCAGTAACAATTATGGACGACCACATTCTGAGCGCTGAAGTATTTCAAGGTCTTCGCATTTGTAAATTGTGTTGTTAGATACCCGTACAATATGCTGTAATGTATATCGCATGCATCGTATGCTACTCATAATTAAGATTTGTGAAATGAATAAAACAATATCTATCTTCTTTTATTGTTTGTTGATGTCTCAGTATGTCTGCACATCTAGTTTCTTCTGATTACTTATGTAAATACAAATGGTAACTTAGATAAACAACGTATATGTTAAAATGACAAGCATATTTAATTCTAGAGAAAACATCAAATTCAGGCAATCATAATCGATTTAATCATGAATTGACACGGTTAATAATTGGTTTGGTTTGGTTTATTTTGTTTAACGTCTTATTAATAGCCAGGGTCATTTAAGGACGTGCCAGGTTTTGGAGGTGGAGGAAAGCCGGAGTATCCGGAGAAAAACCACAGGCCTGCGGTCAGTACCTGGCAACTGCCCCAAGTTGTTTCGAACTCTCAACCCATAGGAGGGGGGCTATTGATTAAATGTCGAGACACCTTAACCACTCTGCCACCGCGGCGAATGAAAATCATAAATTCTACATAATTATCAAAAACTCGTATTGTATACCTGTGTTGGATTATTCAGCATTTTTCATACTTCCTTATTTTGTTTGCTTAAGAGAGTTTGTGGTGGTATGAATTATAACTATTTCGGCTGTGTTCTCAACCATCTTGTCCAATGTACGTTCATTTATCATGTTGTGCTGCTGACCTGTTAGAGTTAAGCCACTTCGCACCGGGGAATAAACAATATAATGATATCTAAAATTATACGTAAAAAAAAAAACATTTATAATTCACGTTCTCATCTAGAATCTATAAAATATATCGCAGAGATGTGTTTACGTAAATCGTACACACTGTCAACAAACACTCGCATTACAGGCCAACGCACATGCATACATGTAGCATTGCTTCTTTTGTCAACAGCCAACATTACAGCAGACAATACATCCACCTTCCATGCAGACACGTCGAGAAAGCGAGTCTCATTAACCATCTTACAGACTAACAAAGTTACCAATGAAAGATGAGATTAAGAGAACCAATGAGAGAAATCTTACAAAGAGAAAGCGAAAGTAGAGCCAGAATAGGGCCGCTTTCGTTTATGCGGTTGGAACGGTTGGCTCAGTATAACCATTGTTGTTCGTTCATGAAATAAAGACGGACCTGGCGATTTTATATTGTTTTCAGACGAGCTTTGACAACGACTCCCAATGCCTGTATTAACATTTGCAGGTCCTTTGAGATATATGTTTGAAATATTACATTAAAAAACTGACGAACCGGTTTGTCCGCATCAATGGAACTCTTTGTTGTGGAGGAAGAAAACTTACTGACAACTTATTCCTTGTGGTAACGCCTAGTATAGCAGTTGTTGTCGCTATGTTTTGTCTTATTTGAACTGTTGACTTTATTACGACGTTGTTCAATTACGGTGGTAATGGCAGAGTCGCTTGTAAGTACCGTGGCCAATCCCCCATCGATGTTTTCTTTAAATGAGTACTACCGGTTAACTTAGATATACCGGGTTATATTCACTGTAGTGCAATAAGCCCATTCATACAATGAAAAGTGATGTCACTATGTGCAGTTTAGCCCCTCCCACTGGTGGTCTGACTTTGATGGTTTGTCCATGTGTAGCCGGGTTCAATGCTACATGAAAACATCACAGATCCGATTCTCGGTTCAATCCCTTTATTCGACGGGAACAACAGAAGAAGACCCTGTTATAACATAAATAAAACATAAGAACACTACGATACATGATAAAAGATCAACGCTATACATTACACTGGACATATACTGAACTTACATAAAATGTACCACCCGTAACGGTTATAAGTAACATTACGAACTTGATTACATTATAAACCAGTTGATATGATAAATGACAGAATTCATTAATATCATCCAAAATACAATTCATCAATATATTAGAGTGAGAAAAATAACAAGTATTAAAGATACAATCGTACCTACCCTATCACTCTGACAGGGGTCTTTAGACACATACAACGACAAATAGTTTTCTGCTACATATTGTGGTTCTGTTGAAAAAATGAAGCAACAAAACTAAATATGATATTTAACAAACGACTTATAAAATTATTCATTAATGACAGTTTCCGTAATAGCAAAATGGGAACCACGCCCGATAATACGTTTACCAAATTAAAGATTTTTAACTTATATCAATTTTCCAAATAATCTATAAAGATTACTTTGAATCAAGGTAACATACATTTAGAAATTAAACCAAAAACTAATAACGTTCCAGACACTTACTTTTCAACAAGTCCTGTTTCAAATCTGTCGTTAGCATTGTAATCAAAATCTATATTAGAGGTCTGTATAGTTCGCTGTCCAGTGCGCGAGTGACGGTGCGAGATACGTACAGGTACATGTACGAACATGCAATCACGTGACAAGGACAACACATTACACAGGTAACAAATAGCTAAGACACGTGGACAAGACAAACCGGTTGGACGAGTACAAGAACAGGTATATGAAAATAACAAACGTTGCACATACGTTGTGCATATAACATAATGATATATAATATATGTCAATGAAACATTAAAAACAACACTGCCACACATGTATCACTGTAAGCAGCTTTAATAGTCAATTTCTTCCTTACTTCCAGACTACCAGTTCAGTCACTTAAGGTGGATCGTGACACTTGTACTCCCCATAGTATACGTTTATACGCCAGCATAAACTTTGACACTGTTGTATCACAAAAACATTCAATATCATAAAATATAATAACAGAATGATAAAATAGTATATATTTATCATATTTATGCCAATAGTTGATATCATAAATGACTGGTGTTGATCAGTAACTGTCAAAAAACGTTTGTATGAAAATTCGAGAAATATGTCGACAAATTGACTAGCCGACGAACGTTTGGTCTTCTTCTCTTCTCCTCTTCTCCTTATTTGTATACCAATTCCATCAGAAATGATGATTACCTTGGCTTGGTCTGTTGGAGAAATTACAGGGGCGTGAGAAGGGTAAATTAAAGTGATTTCTTTTTATTAAGTGCAGATAAGATAAAAAGCGTAAAACAGATTTGGGTGATTAGTGTTCAGTGTATGGACTTCAAAAATGGGTTCATCATTGATTTCAAACCGATTGGTTATTTCTCAAATCTTACTCACTTGGCACATTAAGTGCACTGATGCACCTTAAATTGTCAGCTGATAGCATTGTAAGCAAGGGGTGAGGTAGTATTATGAGATTTTTAAAATATCCATGTCCAGTCAACACATTTTTACATATTTATTTATGTAACTTATGATATATATATTTTAACATATATACCTGGTAATTATGTATGTACTGAACATGTAGATGTCCATTACTGTATACAAATGTATATGATTTAGCAACTGATCATAATCCATTCTTCTTTAATGTTAAAAAATGTGTGTTTATTCTCAACCAACCAACCCCCCCCCCCCCCCCCCCCCCCCCCCAAATGATGAAATGATGATAAATCCAGTATTCCAAAACTGATCCAAAACTCTGTAACTATGATACAGATTGGGTTAATACCAATGATAGGAAGGAGCAAAGGAAAAGGAAAAGATCCTACCCTCACTGGAGCTTGAACTAGTGACCACCTTTCACACTCTTAGAAGGCATCCTACTCCTAGGCTGTTCCAAACCTCCAAACTCTCTCTCTCTCTACCGTTTCATTAAAACCGGAAATGGGTACTTCAACATATCAAGATGTAGATATAGAAATCTTAGCTGCTAGTAAATTACCATTACAATATACTCTCCACTTCAACATTACCCTCTCCTTCACAAAATGTTTGCCCCTAAAGACAACCACAACTCCATGTTTGTCACTTTACATCAGTCTACATTTGTAGCCCTTCATGGTGAGATATTTGTCATCTGACTCTTCATGGTGAGATATTTGTCATCTGACTCTTCATGGTGAGATATTTGTCATCTGACTCTTCATGGTGAGATATTTGTCATCTGACTCTTCATGGTGAGATATTTGTCATCTGACTTTTTATGGTGAAATATTTGTCATCTTCATGGTGAGATATTTGTCATCTGACTCTTCATGGTGAGATATTTGTCATCTGACTCTTCATGGTGAGATATTTGTCATCTGACTCTTCATGGTGAGATATTTGTCATCTGACTCTTCATGGTGAGATATTTGTCATCTGACTCTTCATGGTGAGATATTTGTCATCTGACTCTTCATGGTGAGATATTTGTCATCTTCATGGTGAGATATTTGTCATCTTCATGGTGAGATATTTGTCATCTGACTCTTCATGGTAAGATATTTGTCATCTGACTCTTCATGGTGAGATATTTGTCATCTTCATGGTGAGATATTTGTCATCTTCATGGTGAGATATTTGTCATCTGACTCTTTATGGTGAGATATTTGACATCTGACTCTTCATGGTGAGATATTTGTCATCTTCATGGTGAGATATTTGTCATCTTCATGGTGAGATATTTGTCATCTTCATGGTAAGATATTTGTCATCTGACTCTTCATGGTGAGATATTTGTCATCTTCATGGTGAGATATTTGTCATCTGACTCTTTATGGTGAGATATTTGTCATCTGACTCTTCATGGAGAGATATTTGTCATCTTCATGGTGAGATATTTGTCATCTGACTCTTCATGGTGAGATATTTGTCATCTGACTCTTTATGGTGAGGTATTTGTCATCTGACTCTTTATGGTGAGGTATTTGTCATCTGACTCTTTATGGTGAGATATTTGTCATCTGACTCTTTATGGTGAGGTATTTGTCATTTTACTATTTTTGTGTTTTAGGAAGACTGGACATTGGTGTGCTCCTTGGCAGAACTGGTGGAAACAAACAGAAAGAGAATCAAAATGGATGACAAAGATATTGTGATTATAAAGGCAAAGGGAAATGTGTATGCCTTGGACAGTTTCTGTTACCGTAAATACTGTTACCGTTAATACTGTTACCGTAAATACTGTTACCGTTAATACTGTTACCGTAAATACTGTTACCGTTAATACTGTTACCGTAAATACTGTTACCGTTAATACTGTTACCATTAATACTGTTACCGTAAATACTGTTACCGTTAATACTGTTACCGTAAATACTGTTACCGTTAATACTGTTACCATTAATACTGTTACCGTAAATACTGTTACTGTTAATACTGTCTATCATTTTCTCTCATTAACACATTAGCCTTTTTGTGTGAAAAAAGATACATGTACTTAATTATTATTGAATGTTTAACATCAGAAGTCTATTTCAATATCATAAGGATTATAACTTATTAAGGATTTCAAATCAAGTGTGATAGCACTTTATTGTTATTAGAGGAGGAGCTTTATAAAGACCTTAGGTCTTTGGTGATAATGCTGGCTGTCTTTGCTCTTCAATTCAATTTTTACCAGCTTGATGATGCCTGTTACTATAAACCTGATTTTTATCACTGAGTCAGACTATGTCATGGGTTCCATTTTGATTTTAGATGCTGGAGGACCTCTGTATATTGGGGATATAGAGGTAGGTCATACTGGACATTTGTTACGCCTACATGTACCTCTGGCACATAATTAGTTTACACATTTAAAATCAAATGCTTCATATTGGAAACAACATTATGTAAAATGTTGTGTAAATGTTGGAAGAGAGAAGTTTTGTCAAGTTTAAAAATCATTTGGTGGCATAATTTTGGCAATTACAATTTATTTGTAAAGAAAAAAAAGCTTGTTTTGTATCTGTCACTGAATGTCATTTTAACACATTTGTTTTCAGGACTTTGGAGGGAAGACTTGTATCGTCTGTCCATGGCATAAATACAAAGTAGCTATTGACCGAGGAGAAATGGTGTACCAGGTTGTATATCTAAACTATACTGAAGATTACATATAGAACACAAGTCAAAGTTTATTGACATGTTATCTCTTGTTTCTGTTTGTTATTATAATACTATATTAAGATTTACATGACATTGCTGGGGTATTAACAAACTAGAGACAAGGGTCATATAAAGGACTGTAAATGACATCTATAGTGTGCATGGTGTATTGTCACACTTACAGGTCACCATTAGAATGGCTGTTCACCCTCTTTGGTTTATTTTGTTTAACGTCCTATTAACGGCCAAGGTCATTTAAGGATGTGCCTGGTTTTGAAGGTGGAGGAAAGCCAGAGTACCTGGAGAAAAAACAACTGACCTATGGTCAGTACCAGGCAACTGCACCAAGTGGGTTTCGAACCCCCAACCCAGAGGTGGAGGGCTAGTGATAAAGTGTCAGTACACCTTAACCACTCGGCCACCGGGCTGTTCACCCTGTGATGTTGATAATGAATAACTTGTGTTTTGTTTACCTACTAGTTTAAATTTGACCTAATATTGATATGTGTTTTGTTTACCTGCTAGTTTAAATTTGACCTAATATTGATAAGATATCTTATAAACATATAACATATCCATATAATATTGATATGTTTTGTTTACCTGCAATCCTCTGTCATTTATAATGACTATAATTATCATCAGACAGTTTAATGCAAAGTATCCATGTAAAAACAATTAGTTATCTCATGACAATGTTTAAAGCCCCTCTATGTTTTCTCTTTGTTGATATAAAACCTTATCCAGCTAAACTTTATAATCCCTTTAGGGTTTACCTTCATTTAATTTCTGTCAAATCTGCTCACTTAGGTCAACAATTCATAAGTAAAAAATTACATGTCATTGTGAAAATGGAATGTGCACCAACCCTATGTGCATCGAGCTACATCACTGGCATGTGTTTATCATATTCCGTGAAGTTTTCTGCCAATTTATGTGGCTTTTCATATTTAACCTAAATTCTATTTTGTCTATTAAACATACTCTAGTTGACTCTGTAAGTCGTAGATGATATTGTGATATTGCCCAATCCTTTTATTTGCCTTCGTGACAACAACCAGTATGTCTGATAGACTTTGGACTTCTGGTGTGTGGCTTTGATCAACAGTCCACTATTCTTCAAAAGAGAGTGGAGGATACCATTAGAGATTACCATTAACCAGTGGTTGTTTCTCGGTTTTAATTGCAATTTTGAAAAACTATGGTATTTGTTCTCACATTATATCATCATAAGGGTATATATTCCACCATTAAACATATTTTTGTGATTTTTTGTCATCATGTATATGGCACGAAAACATAGAGAGGTTTTAATATTTATGTTAACACACTACAATAATAATCTCCCGCAATGTAATAGCTTTGTAAATTTGGTCTGTTTACATTTCAGTCTTGTGATCCCCATAACCTAAGCAAGCCTGCAGTATGGAAAAGCAGTGGAGTGAAGCAAAGGACACATGCAGTTACAGTTCGAGATGGAAATGTATATATCAAATTTACAGACTGTACCGGCAAGATTCCATCAGATCAGTACAATAACAAGGACTACAGGGAGAGACTGGGGTTGTCATGATGAGTACAGCTTGAGGAACAGAAAGAACTAAAGAGACTGGGGTTGTCATGATGAGTACGGCTGGAGGACCAGAAAGGACTACAGAGGCTGGGGTTGTCATGATGAGTACAGCTTGAGGAACAGAAAGAACTACAGAGGCTGGTGTTGTCATGATGAGTACAGCTTGAGGAACAGAAAGACTACAGAGACTGGGGTTGTCATGATGAGTACGGCTGGAGGAACAGAAAGTACTACAGAGGCTGGGGTTGTCATGATGAGTACAGCTTGAGGAACAGAAAGAACTACAGAGGCTGGGGTTGTCATGATGAGTACAGCTGGAGGAACAGACAGGACTACAGAGGCTGGGGTTGTCATGATGAGTACGGCTGGAGGAACAGAAAGAACTACAGAGGCTGGGGTTGTCATGGTGAGTACAGCTGGAGGAACAGACAGAACTACAGAGACTGGGGTTGTCATGATGAGTACGACTGGAGGAACAGAAAGAACTACAGAGGCTGGGGATGTCATGTCTAAAGCCAGTACAACAGTAAGGACTACAGAGACTGGTTGCCATGTCACCAGCCAGTACAACAGTAAGGACTACAGAGACTGGGGTTGCCATGTCTACAGCCAGTACAACAGTAAGGACTACAGTGACTGGGGTTGTCATGTCACCAGCCAGTACAACAGTAAGGACTACAGAGACTGGGGTTGCCATGGCTACAGCCAGTACAACAGTAAGGACTACAGAGACTGGGGTTGCCATGTCTACAGCCAGTACAACAGTAAGGACTACAGAGACTTGGGTTGCCATGTCTACAGCCAGTACAACAGTAAGTACTCCAGAGACTGGGGTTGCCATGTCTACAGCCAGTACAACAGTAAGGACTACAGAGACTGGGGTTGTCATGTCACCAGCCAGTACAACAGTAAGGACTACAGAGACTGGGGTTGCCATGTCTACAGCCAGTACAACAGTAAGGACTACAGAGACTGGGGTTGCCATGGCTACAGCCAGTACAACAGTAAGGACTACAGAGACTGGTTGCCATGTCTACAGCCAGTACAACAGTAAGGACTATAGAGACTGGGGTTGCCATGTCTACAGCCAGTACAACTGTAAGGACTACAGAGACTGGTTGCCATGTCTACAGCCAGTACAACAGTAAGGACTACAGAGACTGGGGTTGCCATGTCTACAGCCAGTACAACAGTAAGGACTACAGAGACTGGGGTTGCCATGTCTACAGCCAGTACAACAGTAAGGACTACAGTCTTGACTGTCATGTTTTTTTTTGTTTTTTTTTTTGCTTAAAGTCCTATTAACAGCAATAGTCATTTAAGGACGTGCCAGGTTTTGGAGGTGGAGGAAAGCCGGAGTACCCGGAGAAAAACCACCGGCCTACGGTCAGTTCCTGGCAACTGCCCCATGTAGGTTTCAAACTCGCAACCCAGAGGTGGATGGCTAGTGATAAAGTTTCGAGCACCTTAACCACTCGGCCACCGCAGTCTCCTGGGACCAATCAGAAAACAACATGGCTGACGGTGGCCATCTTGGATTTTGACAATTGTAGTTTGTTATCGCTATTCCACTGAAATTCCTGAAGGGTTCTTTCTCAAATTTCAAATGCAGGTTCCCTTTGGTCCCTAGTTGTGCATATTGCATTTTTGGACCAATCTGAAAACAACATGGCTGACAGGCAGCCATCTTGGATTTTGACAATTGAAGTTTGTTATCACCATTTCTCAAAAAGTAATGGAAGAATTTTTCTGAGATTTGATATGTATCCAGGTATGTTTCCCTTAGTCACTAGTCTGGCATATTCCATTAGAGGACCGATTGGAAAACAACATGGTTGACAGGCGGCCATCTTGTAATTTGATAATTGAAGTTTGTTATCATTATTTCTTAGGAAGTACATAAGGGATCCTTCTCATATTTCATAGGTCAGTTCCTCTTGGTCCCTAGTTGTGCATATTGCATTTTTGGACTGATCAGAAAACATGACCGACAGGTGGCCATCTTGAATATTGACTATTGCAGGTTGCTCCTGCTATATTGTACTATGGGCTCTTGTATCAAGTTATCAAAAGTTTTGAAAGAAGGAAAAAGAAGGAAAAAGAAGAGAAGAAAAGATCACTCTTTCATTTGACCGATATAGATCATTCAATGGTGGGCGCCAAGATCCCTGGGGGATCTCTTGTTTAATTGATCTTTTTGAAACCTAGTCGGCTTTTAATCATCTTTTTACAAAAGTTTGCCTGAAGTCTTCTCTCACATTTTCAGTCAATCTCATTGAAACTTGGGAGGATGTATAATTATTTTAATTTTGTCCAGTGATCACCTCCTGCTCACTTAGAAACTGTGTAGACATAATAATCATGATATATTGTAGAAACTGTGTAGACATAATAATCATGATATATTGTAGAAACTGTGTAGACATAATAATCATGATATATTGTAGAAACTGTGTAGACATAATAATCATGATATATTGTAGAAACTGTGTAGACATAATAATCATGATATATTGTAGAAACTGTGTAGACATAATAATCATGATATATTGTAGAAACTGTGTAGACATAATAATCATGATATATTGTAGAAACTGTGTAGACATAATAATCATGATATATTGTAGAAACTGTGTAGACGTAATAATCATGATATACTGTGTTTTTCTGAGCAATATTTTGATTGTAAAATTTTCATATGTATTGTTGTATAAATGAAATACCGGTAACTTGTTGAAAGAGTTATTGCTCTTTGTTTATTATTTCAGTATTTTAATTGGGAGATCATTGACTTTTTAAAACAACTTCAAGAAATTGGTTACCATCACATGTAGTTATGGTGTCTTATGCACTAGTTTGTTTGATTCGTGTTACACTTTCTTTTTATGTAATTTGTAACAAGGACCCGTTACTTTGACACCTGATGGGTGTACATTGTTCCACCCCGCGGGACTCTTGCTTATCAGATAAATAAAATTCAACGAGAAAAGATTATCGTTCAGTTGATTTATTCAATAATGATGTTATCACGAAAAAATCACAGCACCAAGCACTGACAACATGTATGAACAATTAAGCCTTGTTCTCTTTTACCACAAAACTGGTACTTCACCAGCACTTGGTTGTAAGCAAAACAATAGTAGACACTGGCCACAGTGATTTAAGTGATGAAAACAAATCTACTTACTGTTCATGTAAACTGCAAAACCATCAAATTTCCAAAACTACTTCATCAGATAAATCTCACCTGATTCTAACAAAAAAATATCAATCAAGTTCCTGTAAAACCGAGCTTTCTCAAATGTTTACTGTTCACAAATACAATAATCATCTTGCACTGGGGAAAAAATCCTATGATTACATGCGTCATATTCCACCTCATTACACCAGTTTTGAGCACTTCAGTCCAACTAGAAACATTTTCTACACTTTCCGTCTACACAGTTTAAGATAACTCTCATGTAAGCTGTTTTATACTGTATGAACAGAACTTGCTGAAAAATATTTCCTTTGAAAACAGAACAACAAAACAAATATGTTAACTACGGATGCTGCAAATCACTTTATATTTATATATATACTTTGTAAACTATACTTCAATGTTTTATCAACGAATGCTTTTAATTCACAATAGAGAGGATACTATTTCAACATCAGTAAAAAAACATCCGTGAAATTTACATGAACAGAAGATTTAATTCTGAATGTATCTCCCAAAGAATGAACCTATTGTGAAATTAAAGAAACCGATTCATATAATAAAAAAAACCCAATAAAACAAACATATCTGATGCATACATGAGTACATAAAAACAATAAAACAAAATATAAACCAGAATCAAATAAGACACGAGTATATAATGATCTCCTTGATTTATACACAAATGGTTAATAATACTATCAATAACAAAGATTGACACCACAATACAGAGTTATAACATGTGACATAGTACATGTATGACTGCCAAGGCGGAGAAAACTCCATGTAAAAGTAAGTCTATGTAATATACCATCTATGTACAATCAGTGCCGAGTGAACTACACTGTTGAGATCACAGAGCATGTCAAATAATTTAAACTATCCTACTTCTACAATATTGTGCAATATATATAAATACTGAAACAAGCTTACAGTTGTAGACAACTTTCTATCCTGCAGTATGGTTTGTGATGTTCTACATTTGGTCCAACACTGGAATATGTCACAATTGTGTACTAGGCATATTTTACCATCCTGTATATTTACAACAGATTGTAAAGAGAATTTTTTTAACTACAAACCTCGGAAAAGTTCCCTTGAAATAAGTTAATCCTTTAGAAGTTTGTATTTTATATATGTAATTATAAAGTTACTGCATGTACTGTAAAGCGCCTTCAAATAATTATGCAAATTAAATATGGCATTATTATATCATCTACTACCTGTATTATTACTACACCACTGGAATGTTGAATTCCATACTGGACACTTAAGGGTATATGCTATCTTACAGAAGAATTCCACACAGACTTATCAAATGAAGTTATGAGTGGTAATCATTCTGTTATATATGATATTTATGAAATGGATTTGTATATCTATAATACTGTATCTTTAACAGAATTTTTTTTTTTTTTAAGAATTAATCATTTGTGCTGTTATAATACTCTATTACATGTAATACACCTCTGACAAGTATTAAAGTATGCAATGCATTTACAATTACCTGATTTTTGAGAAAGGAATTATTTGAAAGATATAAAGATTGTGTGTATTTGTAGTACTCTTGGTATTTCTGATCAAATAATACTACTAAGTAAAGCTATCAAAATGTGAAAATACACAAATCACAGGCTAACACTGTAAGATAGCATATGGCCTTAAACATTTAACACTCCTCGATGAAATATGTGAATACCATTATTCAAATATGTTAACTTTCTTACTGTGATAAAAAAATGTGTTTTTTCTTTGGTATAAATATCTAGTATATATTCTGTTTTAAGTCCCAAAACAAAAACAGAATATTTTACCGAACTTTCTACAATGGGTAACCTTGTCTGCCACTTCTATGATAACCATGATAACTAACATTCTTTCCAGCAAAAGTGAACATCCATCTTCAAATTAGCTTTAAAATAATCAACATAACCTAACAATGAAAAACAATTCCTTACACAATGGAAAATGGTCTGGTTTGAGGAAAATGGCGATGTGAACGCACCTTTGAGATCAATACTCACTAGAGGGACCTTGCCCTGTCAAGCAGTGAGTACATTATAATGGCCATAGACTCGTATATCAATTAAGGCTATTATGTCAATATTGCAAAGTGATAAACAATACAGCAATCCCAGTAATAAAATGAAAGCTGCTGTACACATGCATGTTTAAAAATTGTGAAAGTTATTATTCATCAAATGAATAAAACAGGATTACTATGAATATGTTTAAATTGAACATATCCATCAGAAACTAACAGTGAGCCAAAAATGAAGATAATGATTAAAATGAACTGAATTAATTTTAGCACACACTTTTACTTTCGATCTTTATAAAAGTAGACATGCACTAGTCGTCACACAAAAACTTGCTTTTAATATTCAAATGACTGTGCTTAATTCTTTCAGAATCAGAATTGAAAAGAAAAAGTTGCATCCATTCTGTATAAAAAAATTCTTTTTTGGAAATAATGAGAAAATTCTATAACATTTAATGCCAAATAAAAAACTGTATTAATCACTGATATTTAAATCCTAAGATAAACCTATCTGTTCATTCTTCTTGATTTACTCCATGTATAAGAAGCTTTTTATGTGTTGAGCATGCATAATTTTCTCAAAGAAGTGCTAGTAAAAAATTTGTGTATAGCATGCAGTTTTCCCCGAAGACAAAATTTGATTCTGTGCAGCTGTATGTGGTAAACATCGTCAATGGAACTAATGATAAAATGCTGAGGTAACATGTAGCAATGTTATTTTCAATTTTTAGTTTGATACCAGTAATTATTATATAATTAAAAACACTTAAAGAATTTGTTTGTTTTCAATCATAAATGGGTAATCAAAATTTCAAAAATGAAATGAAATAGACGTGTCAGTAGGGCCATAATGATATGGAAGCTAGAGTTATGTGAAAGTAGGACCATAATGATACGGAAGCTGGAGTTATGTGAAAGTAGGACCATATGATACGGAAGCTTGAGTTATGTGAAAGTAGGGCCATATGATACGGAAGCTGGAGTTATGTGAAAGTAGGACCATATGATACGGAAGCTAGAGTTATGTCAAAGTAGGACCATATGATATGGAAGCTGGAGTTATGTGAAAGTAGGGCCATAATGATACGGAAGCTGGAGTTATGTGAAAGTAGGACCATATGATACGGAAGCTGGAGTTATGTGAAAGTAGGGCCATAATGATATGGAAGCTAGAGTTACGTGAAAGTAGGACCATATGATACGGAAGCTAGAGTTATGTGAAAGTAGGGCCATAATGATACGGAAGCTGGAGTTATGTGAAAGTAGGGCCATAATGATATGGAAGCTGGAGCTATGTGAAAGTAGCTAGGGCCATAATGATATGGAAGCTGGAGTTATGTGAAATGGCTTATACCGGTATTTACACACATTGATATGCCTTACTGTTATGAACATGTTCACCAAGTATGTAAAAAACAATAGTACCTGTATATAAATGTAAATATCTGTTATTGTGGCAAAATTTACAAATGACCAATTGTGACAAAAGAATTAACACCTCACACATGGATCAACCCTGCTTATAACACTTTTCAATTTGGTCAATCTTAATGAATATAAAAACGTACAGCTTTTACAAAAAGACATATGGCAGCAATTCATATGGCAATACATTGTGAAAATTGCAAATTGCAAATGCAAAAATCTGCTGGTTGAACAAGGTCTGCTGCTGCTATCTACACAGCATACATGGTTATGCATGTTATATTTCATATCCTTGTATACATGTATTTGCACATTTCATTTAACTATCAAAAATTAAACTTTTAAGCAAAACCCTGAAAATCTAAAGACATGTAATCGAGATCTTCATCTTGCTCATCCATATCTCTGCAACAAAATATTGTTTGTCTTGGTATTTTGATATGCTAAATTATAATAACTGGTACATAAATAAACTACATACCTTGTCGAATCCAAGATGTTCCATACCACAGGGACGTCGCACGAATTAACAACCCACAGTACAGATGTATTACATGTATTAATACATACAATACATTGACCATTGATTGGAATTTGTACCAAGTTCCTGTGTTCCACACTGTTATATCACCATACACACTGAACCTAATGAGTCTAGTGTATTGCCACATGACAAACAATGTTCTGTGACAGATACATGAAGCTTTCTCTGGTACAATTTACCTCTCATTCATTTAGCAGTGGTAATCTTACTTTATCAGCAGGGCGTACCACATCATAATACTGTAAGATACGGGCATACAACATATAATACTGCTGATTTACCTTGTAAGCTCTTCGACTAGTAATTTATGTCGCTGTACAACTTTGACTAACGTGTTGTACAAACATTAATAAAGCAGATTAAAACCTAAATAAAATACGGCAGCTAGTTCCCATCTCAATACAGAGAATACGACTGCTAGTTCCTACCTCCATACACACAACATGGCTGCCAGTTCCTACCTCAATACAGACAATATGGCTGCCAGTTCCTACCTCAATACACACAACATGGCTGCCAGTTCCTACCTCAATACAGACAATTTGGCTGCCAGTTCCTACCACAATAGAGACAATATGGCTGCCAGTTCCCCACTCAATACAGACTCACCTCAACACAGACAATACGGCTGCCAGCTCAGACAACAGTTGTTTAGGGGCCAAACCTCAACAACCAACTGATGAAAGACAACAGTTGTTTAGGAGCCAACTTCCACAATTGATAAATGACAACAATTGTTTATGGGGCTAAACTTCCACAACTGATGAAATTATGATAAATTCAGTGTTTTTGGCTAGGATAACTCAAATCTAGAAAAACTTTGTGATATTATCAATGGTAGATTTTCTCCACACTTCTCCATTGCTCTCCTAGTAAAATCAGCTAGAATAAGTCTAACATGTTTATATGAAACATCAGGTAACTATACCCGATTACACACAGCTGCTGGCAGCATTACATTCCGACAGTAAAATCTGAAAGTCTTGATTCAGAAAAAAAACATTTGTTTTGGTTTAGGTATACCAGTAATAAACATCATAGGATCAATCAAATTGTAACAGATTTAATATGACATATAAAAAATGGACAAAACTTGCAAAATATTACAAAAGCAAGTGTTCATGATGATATAAATATTCAAACAGGAAAAAATCTTTGCATTTTTCAATTATAGACTTGCAATAAATGTCAAATTTCTAGTATTCTGTGTCTCCTCTGTATTTAAATCGCAGCTCAAAGGGCCACCACAGAGAGCAGATTACACACAGATGTATGAAGAACATCACTCAGATTTATAAAACTCAAGCAGATCATCCCTTTTGGCGTTGCCAAGCAGATTAGGTATACCGATTAGTTTGTACAAATACACTTTTGAACATTCTGAGGTATAAACAGCAGATAATTACAGTTCAGCAGTTATCAAAAATTATCTTAATCCTTACTTGTAAACCAGACATCGAAAAGTTAAAATGAATGAAGAGCCCTATAGATGTGGCCAAGGCCAAAGTGGATGTTTTTCTTTGTGAAGTCTTTGCCGTGGTAAAGTGTATTGATTGATACAATTGGTGAGTGTGGTCTTTGAGAGTGTGGTAATTAGTCTGTGGGCTCGTCGATCTGCGGCTGTTACAGCCTTAGTCAGGACTGGTACAATAGTCGTTGGTAGTGGGGAAATATCTCCTGGTCCGACGTATGCAGAGCAAACTTTAGTGACACTAAGCAAGCAAACTCAAAGCTCACCAGTTCTTTTCTGTTTACACGTAGGTCATCTTCTATGTGCTGTGAAAGTTAGAGAAAGATAATCAATAAAAATGAATAGTTCATGCAACACTGAATAATGTTTTCAAAATTCTAAATTGATGAAATCCTAGTTGTCAAAAGTACATCTAACAGAAACAAGGTAAGAAATCTCATACGATAAGGGTTTAGTGAAATGTAGTACATGTATATATAAAAAATCACCGTGCTCGAGTCTGATGTATTGTACACAATAAATGGAAACCAGTATTTGTTTGGGGCATACAGATATGGTAACGCTCAGTTCAATGCCAGTTCATGGCCCAAACTTATATTCTTCAGAGAACTTTTTATACATCAAGAGACTTTTTGGGAGTCACCTTTGACATCAAGTCCAATTCATTTATTCAAGCTATCAAACTTGGTAGCAAGTGTGAAATCAGTGTCAATTATTCCTTTTTTACGGTCACTCAGTGTTTGGTTGGTACTTTTATATTAGGCAATAAAGGCATGTCTCCGAGTAATTACATAATTACAGGGGCATATTCAACAACTTTTCCAAGATCACATACCAAGATTAATGACTTTTCAAGGTCAAAATTCAATGACTTCCAAGACTATCAGTACTATTGGTGTGTTTTTCTTACAAAACATGGCAAGTGTAGCCAAAAGTGACTTTCAGCTCTGAGGCTTTTTGAAATCCTTTTGAAACAAATAAAGATATTAAACCACTACAAGTGTATCTATACAGAATGTGAGTAAGTAATGGTGTTTTACCTCTATAAGTTTGGTGAGCTGATCACCTTTAACATCGTTCAGCTTGGCGGACAGCATCAGGCATGCTCCTGCACACAGCTTTCTGTTCTGTTTGTTTATCTGCAACTGTCAAGTCAAAGTACTCCCGTGCAAGCAAGTAAGTGTTAATTCTTACTTACAAGCCCGGGGAATACACAACAGGGTTTACACCCCAGCAACAGTACTTACTTCGGAAAGGATCTTAACATGCTAAACAAAATCACCTGAATGTCTACCACATACCAAAGCATGTTAAGCTAGAAGTAAAGTATTACTGACCAAATATTTCTAAATTCACAGCAGACATAAACATGTACATCTGTAGGATTCCATTTTAATTTGAGAACGGACACAAATATATTTAAACTATTCAATGACCTCCCAATAGTTGCAATACCACAGTTAATTAAATTTGACATTTCATAGTATCAACAAAGTTTGAACTAATAAACAGGAAAACTTACCTTCAGAATCAATTTTTCAAAAAACACATATGCTTGTGCTACAACCCAGATATCCAGTCCACACTGAAATAGACCATTCAGAGTTAATGTTGTCCTTTCTCGGTACCACACAGCTATATGGACTATACCGGGTATATATAATATCTTATCTTGTCTTCATTAATTTATAACATACCATCTGTTATAACTAGACAATGTATTATAGACATGTACTTTATTGAATATTAAACTCTGTAGCCTATCATCATTAACATATTGATTCTTTATTAATAGAAAAGTTGTGACTTAAAATTATTTGAATATATACAAAAACATAATATATTATCAACATTAATTTTCAAACAATGAATCACTTTTGTTGGTCTGAATAGTAGTACAAAGATGATCTTAATTTGGAAGAATTGGAGTACCGAGAGAAAATCTATTGGTTTGGTTTGACAGAGTTATATATGTAATGTAAATCTATTTTAATCTGGTACCTTTACAGAAGCAATCTGCCGTAGCTCCCTTTTCAGACTAAAAAATAAAAGCAGAAACAGTTCAAATTAAATATTTATTCATGATGGTAATGGTGTTCATTAGAACAGTGTAAAAAGTATAATAAACAACTATTAATCATACATTAACCAAAAAAATAAATTAAAAGTAATGTGACACTGTGTATGCATAAAAATTGTTTAAATTTGCATGAATTATAATACTTTTTTGGCATGTTTTTTTTTTCAAGCACATGCTTAAACCAACTTAATGCAGGAAGCACTAAAGATTAAATATATATCTATAATAGAAACATAAAGTGTGCTAAAAGTACAGAATAACAGCGAGATGAACAGGTAATACATATAGACAACCCAAGGAATATGTACATTATATACATACAAAATTTGATAATTTCAGGTGACAAACTTTGGTAATATCAGAACAAATGGAAGAAAAAAATACCATGGAAATTAAAAATACAGTTTTAATCAAAATCTGGTTCCAGCGTTTACTATATATATATATATATATATATGACATCTCTGTACCTACCTTCTCAGCTTTGTAAGGGTCAACTGGATATTAGGGAACTTTTCTTTAAATTTTTCATTCAATTCCTTCTTCAATGATGATGGCTTGACATAGTCAATTACAGATGTCTGAAATATAATAACAACGTTATGGTAGACTTTGATAACACTGACAATCACCTACATAACATATGTGTGTTTAAGGCACCAAGACAATTGAGCAGATTCCAGTCCCCTTCAGTAAAGATGATGAATTTGAACAGGAACAAATTGTAGACACTAAATACTTGAGAGACCCTTCATGTTCTATTAATAGTGCCAGTAATAATACCAATAAATTTGCGAGATGCATATTAGCAGGTACAAGTATAGTGTTGTCATACTAATCATTAACATCATGTTTTCCATGTGGCTTCATTATCTAATTTAGTTAATCCTCAGACTTGAACAGTGAAGTTGGAGTGTACTTACCAGGTAGGAAGTAAATCTAAGCAGGTTTCTGTATCGACCAGACTGAAGCTCTGGGTCATCAAGTGCACTGGGGTCGTAGGGTATATCAACCTCTTCCTCTGGTACTGGTGACAGAATATAAGATTATTATTATATAACATGTATACATAGTCACTAATAGGCATTTATGACCTCAGCTGGTACAAGGATGTAACCCCCTTCAAAATTAATAACTTTAAATTACTACTACAAATCATTTATAACACAACAGGAAGTATTCCATCATTTTGATATAATGTCTAGTGGATATTGGTAGTAATTATCAACAATGCGGTAAACCAGACACAGACTGGCCACTATTTATCATAGTCTCCACCAACAACAAACTGAGTCTGCTCAAATAATCATCTCCATAGAGTCATAGGCTTATGACCATGGCCGACTCAAAGTGTTAGCATCAATTCAAAGCGAGAATCAATGCAAGATGTATATATTATGAGATATGGTGTGAATATGAGTTTTGTGGATGGTTCATGTGATAGCCTGTATAAAGGTTTAATTTTGTGCTAGGTGCTATAGCGAGTGATATATACCCCTCCCTTATCCATTTTTAAGTTGGGGGCAGTAATACAACATACTGGATATAACAAGAAATAAATACCCTTACTGTTTTCATTACTATATAAAATAATGATTTCACCTAATGTATGAACAGAAATACAATTTGAAAATATCTTTAATCATGTATACAAATACCAAAACAAACATCACCAGTTATACTTGATATGGAAAGATAAACTGATATTATTTATGTAATGTACACTGTAATTATGAAGATATCATTGACAAGTCTGTTTAAATTATATATATTACAAACTATTGATATAAAAGAGTTAATATTATATTATTTATTTAGCTATTATCTGTACAAGTCAGTTTGCATATTATCCATATACATATGTGCACACTATATGCTTTCATTTCTTAGGAAAGAGTGCAAAGCTAGCATTGCATTAATTACAATAAAAGACCTTTGTGAAGAGTTCCATGTCACAATATGTGTTAGAATGTGTGTTAGAATGTATCAGCTGAGTCAGATACAAAACTTACACATCACTACCGATGTAGGATTTCCCTGATGTAATTAGTAAATTAGTTCGATATTTATTTGTGTGAGCTTGCAAACCTTGGTCAAGACATTTATCAACTTCTACTACTATGTAATTCAATGGACAATCAGCTTGCTGAAATACGAATGCAATGAATTTAATAGTGATCTTCAAATTCAATGTTTATCGCAAAAATTTCATCTTCCTGTATCTCAATATTATGAAAAAGTTTATTTGGTGTACGACAGGATTAAAAGAGATCAGTGTAAAACTGACTTTACTCTTTTGATAACCTACTAACAGTACTCCAACAAAGTTTCTACAGACAGTGTTCCTGGTAAAGATAATCTCAAAATGTGAGTGAAAGTAACTTAAAAATTACATAAACACACACGAAAACAACTCATTTTAATCACAAGCAGTACAAACTCCACTCATACACTAACATCTATACCACTACACTGACATGGACAGCCATCAAGTTCCTATAGGTATACCAGTGAGACTGATTCTCCCTTTGTCTGGTAGCTGATGACAAAATGATATAATTGTGTCCCATTTACATATCTACAACTAGCTATAACTTCAATGTGGATAGCATATCATGATATAACATCAATCATAAAATAAGGTTTTAATATCAAATAATACTTTAATCAACTTTAATTTGTTTTGCTTTGATATATATTGTTCAGTTACTTAATCAATGCTTTTTTTTTATTACAGGTAACACTCATCTGAAACTTCAACAACGTGACCTGTCCCCAACTATATCCATTATTACCAGTACTACCATGCTTGATATGTTTTGATCAGTTTATTAAAATACTAAATATATGTAATTGTCAAGCACTGTACACATGTTACTTCTAGATAGATATATCAGGCCATATACAAAATATTGGTCAAACCAATGAAAAGTAATAGACTAGGTAAATTTTCCCAACTGAAATATTTACCTGATATATATACATGTACCAGTATTTTGAAAATTATTGTATATTTTTCCCCTAGTTACATTTACATGTACATCAAGCACATGCAATCCTTACATATAAATTGAATTAATATATATTACAGAAGCAGTACATTATTTTGATTTTTTTTTCACAATGAAAAGAAATAAGAATATTTGGAAAGGTGTACAAACTTAGAGAGGAAGGATTATCAAGCACACAAATACAAATTATTTTACAAACATTTCTGCATAATCCAATATTTTATGGTTGGATGACTATATCAGTATGCATTTAGTAAAAGGATGCATATTCACCAATAAATCACATTTTCTATCAAATCCCATTGTCACTATAGAATACTTTAGCTTTACCCTATCACTTTATTAAAGAAAATGCTTTGAAAACTGCTGATATTAGTTTTCATACCAGCTTTGTTAGGTCATTAGTGAGCATGATTAACTACAGGAAGTGATATCATCTACTGTAATGCTTTCTCCTGTCTGTTCCACTACCAGATAAGTTACAATTTAACATTTATAATATACTGAAGTATCAAAGCATGACTTTTTGTGTACAAACTATTACAGTTTTCAGCTCAGATTAACATTATCCATATTAAAGTCTCCTTCCTAGTTTTGTTTTTGTTAAACATAATTAACACGATTAAAACTAAACTATGTCATGCAGACAGAGGTGATAATATATACTGTAAATGTGGAAATTTATGTGAGGGGGAAAATTCACGCTGATTATGCAGAATCCTTTTGATCGTGAAAGTATTCCCCACGCTTATTATTTTGATATCAAATTGCATAATCTCAAACTACAAATGGGTGGATTAAATGTGAAAATTACCCCCATGCGTATAGAAATTACAAATGGATGGATCGAACGTGAAAATTACCCCCATGCGTAGTTTTCCTATCGCAATTGTGAAAATAAGCCCCCACTAAAATAACCAACGTTTACAGTATAAAGTAAAATAAATACACTGTTTAAATGAGCTACTATTAATATGTAGCATTAAAGGGTAAGCAAAATATTTTTGAATCCAATTAAAACCAGCACACAGCTGTAATTTAGTGTCTGTGCCTTTAAACCTGTAAATTGTTTTAATTGGAAATAAACAGTAGCTATGTACAACATATATGTTTTGATGCATTACATTCACAGTTCTTATGGGTATTGGGGAACCATAGAATGAAAGGCAAACAAAGCTGTACTGTGTGTGTACCTCAGATATATATTACCAGTTAATCAGCAATGTTGCTATCAATGAACAGGTTTCTAAATATGAAACCCCCAGAAATATGTACCCACAAAAATGTCAGGTTCAGTATTCTGTAAATTGTTTAGATCCCCAAGATTCATTTACTGTGATTACATCATATCTACTGCATTCATCTCTGTATTTTAATTAACTGAACAATCAATACAGTGAATGCAACATAATTAGGACACGGCACACAGAAAGCAAATAAGCATGCAGAGAAATCAGGCTTAATACCAATCAATATCAATACTACTATGCAAGATGCTAAAAGGAAAATATTACTGCAGGCATGGTAAAACTCTCAACGACCAAATTACACTATAATCAGGTGAGCTATCCAGTGTAAATTAGGTTGACACCATCCAAGCCTCATTGAGGGGAGAGAAAAGGTGGATACCTCTCTGTAGGCCTGATGCTATCACAGACGAGCGGTGTAAGTGGGTGGGATCGTAGGACACACTTCTACCAAACTCACGACCTGAGCAAAACATAGTTATTTCTAGGCGGTGAACACATGAATATAACAAAAAACATTCATGGTTATTTCTGAGTAAAATCCTATTAACTAACAGTATGTAGAACTAAGAAAGTCAAGATGATTATACCTAGGTATATGTAAATATAATATAGTTATGAGATGTAAATATATAGTATCTATAGCATGGAAACAGCCAACAGTTTCTTAGTTCCATCATGCAGCCTAAACAAATCCAAACCCACAAAGCGTCGTAGGAGGTAATCTCCTCAGTTTCATCATGCAGTGTAAACAAGCCCAAACCCACAAAGCATCACGGGAGGTAATTATAAACCAAAAGTGATTAGAATACTGCCCCATGAATGTCATAACAAAGTTCAAGCCATCATGCTAGTGCTAGTTTTAAATGTAAATCTGGTTATAAGAATAATATTATTATAATAGCCCTCCGAAAAAACAGGGTTCCATACAATTACTGGACTTATGTTGAAGGGTAATGCAAGTACATTGTACCTTATTTTACCGAGTATAAGCACAGGGGGATATAGTGCACTAAATATACATATATATATTTAATACCAGTAATAATAATAAATATAGAATAACATTTGATTCCAGTCCATATTAGAATATTAACAATTGATTAGGTAATATCAAGCCAATAATCAGCAGGTAATAAACAATGAATCAATCAAGTAATCTGTTAAAGTTATCTCCTCCTGTAATTGGTCAGACATACTATGACTCTTCATTCTCGACAGTCCTATGCTATCTTACTTTGATTTTCATTGTATCACTGTTTTTATCAAGTTTCAATTTTCAAATCAATGATTTTTTTAATAACATTTTAAAAATGCTTTCCATGCAAAGGGAAAACAACTCAAAAATTGGGTATCAAATCTGGGATAGCATCACTTAGAATGAAATTCCTACTGCACCTCCATTCTGTTTCACTGGAAAAGTACCATCACAACAGTGAATAACTCTCCTATCAAACATCTCTCACTGGAGTATGACATCATAGTACGATGAATGGGGTCCATGTTTGGATGAAATTTCAAGTTAAGTAAGGACAATGGTATGAACTACCTACAGAAGTACATTTTTCAGAAAAATAATATTCCTCTGACAGTGTGGATGACACACAACTTATCTTATTTGGATAGAGTACAAAAACTGTTCAGCTCAAACAAATGATGATTTTAAGTTAGACTTTGGCTGCCACATAAGAATGTATTCACTGATCTACAATTTTGACCAATTATGTAGAAGTCAAATTATTCTATAGGTACCACCTTGATATGACTTGATAAAAGGACACTGACCCCTACTCCACCCCACACATAAAAATGATTCAGTGTTTATGGTATTACAGTGTGGATCAACACCAAAATCTGTTTGTGTGGTCATTAGTAGAGTGCCATATTACATTTTTATACAAAGGTTATTTCATTATGCTTTTTTGGGGTTATTATTTGCGACATTAGTAACTATTAGTAGATATTCGTTTGATACAAAATATAAAATATGTGTATTGTTAAATGCATAGGATCTAAGATAAATCTTCAGAAAAAACTGTGTATTTTAATTGATATTACTATATAATGTGTAATTCAAAAACACATGAAACTTAATTTAATCTCAAATGTTACAATAAAAATGCTCAATTTTATCTGTTTAAAATCTGTAGGCAATTATCGTCGGAATGACAAAATATTGAATGAAGCTACAACCACATTCATATGATCTCGAACTGACTTGGTAGCTGCATGTGCACACCAGGTAAGCATGGGGCAAGATGTCAACAAAAGCTATGAGGCCAAGGTAGCAGGTGATTGAGGACCAAACTATATATTTGACAATTTTGTCCAAAGCTCGATCTCTGTCAATGTTTATCAGATTTACTTTCTAGATATATTTGATGCTAACCACACAGCAAAAACTGCCTATATAAAGGATAGGAGTCGAAATTGGATACTTTTTGTAGCATTCTCATGTGTACACATGTACATGTGATTATAGAAGAAATCAGTTTCCGGAACACCTTCTGTATCTTTCATTCAGAAATGGGCAAAAAGTGTATCATATGTCAGTTGAGATTTTAGCAGATAATTATGTTTCTGAACAATCATAGGTCAAGTGAAAATGCCTATCCATCATTTCATGACAAGCACTGATCAGACTTGTATCAAGCACATTTTTGTGAATTTATGCATGTTTAGCTATCAATTTTAGGTCAGCTCCTTGGCTTCTGGGATATCGACATTTTTATTCATTTATCCATCTGAGTCTTTTTTCCTGAAAATTGGGCATCAATTTTACGTACAAATATCATGATCCTATGACTTTTATTGTATTTTTCAAAAAATTAAAAAAAGATATGAAAATCTCTGAAATATACTTTTCAGTGTCTAAATATTTATCATGCTTGTTTAATGATATTAGGTTGTAAGTAGGTCTCATTTAATAAAACTCACAGTAATATGTACTAAATGAAATAGGTGTCAAATACTTTCAATAAAGCAAAATCCATACATATATGTGTATAACTATCAATCTGTTTTTCTAACAATGTGTTGAAATAAAATTCCTAATCTATAAAACAAATAGCTACTCACAGTTACCCCACGATTGATACTGCTGGTTTAGAACTGTATACAGATTTTACATTCAATATTTTGTACCAAAAAATAAAAACAACTGTTATACAGTTAATACCTCAACAACTCTTTCATAGTTAAAAACTTATTTACATGATGATTTGATGTTTATAAACAAAACATAAATCGCTATCCCTCCTAAAAGAGCAATACTTCTTAAATCATCAAGTAACAAATTAGTAAGATGTATATATATATGATACCCAATAATATAACAAAATTGTCACTACAAAAATGACACACTAAAATATGAATTCTGCACTTTCAACATTATAAGTACAACAGTCCGATATGACACCTCCTGGTAGATCACCTATCCATCAGTATTTCTAGCATGACCTGATGCATACTTTAGGAACAACACCAAGTAACAACACTCTTTACATGTAAGCATAACACAAATGGTTGTTGACATACCTGTACACAAAGGGGTGTCTGGAATGTTAAGGGGCACCTGCTCAGACATGCTCCGCCGCAGCAGACCCTCTTTGGATGCCACCAGAAGCTCACAGTATGAGATATCCTGTTGTCACAACAAGCAAGGAAAGTTACTTCACTCTGACAAACCTTACATCTTTTTTCAAATCACAGATAGTGCAATCATTAATTCAGGGCATCCAGTAGACCCTTGAGAGTATGTTTTTGACTCCCCAAATTGAGATCTGACTCTTGGTTTTGAAGAGACTTGTCTATTTGACATATGTTTTGACCCCTCATATTTCTCAGAAATAATGATTTGACTTCTGAAATTGCTAAAAGTCAAGGGCCAACTGGATGCCCTGTAATTCATTACGTATTCCATTGCCGTCATAAAAATCTACAACAGAAATACATCTGAGTTTTGATTATTTATTCATATTTTAATGCTAGATAGTGTTACCTGTCCATCATCAACCCGCACAAGTGCATGTAGCCCCAGTTGGATCTGTCCCTCAGCTGAAGATTTGGTGCCAGAGTGATGTCTGGTCCTGGTGATCAGGATGTCATCTTCAGACCTGTAAGATATAACTTCTTACATCAAAAACATAGACATATGTACATAATACATTAATGAACCAAAAGACTTCAGTCTGCACATGATAAAGCAGCGAAAGTAATAATCATGATCACACTTTAACTGTAAGACAAATATTAAATTACCTCAGAAGTTATTAAAACATTTTCAACTGATATCTTTTAATACTTTATATATAGTGGCACTGGTGTAAACATGATATTGTATTTAATTTACATTTGAATCAAAGCACATTGGTCCTTACAATACATTGTTCCTTGTACAACTTAATATGAAATATATCAATTTATCGTATTATCATGATATTAAAAGATATACCACTGTCAGAATTTTTTACCATTATTTTCAATATTAAGTAAATAATACCAAAATAATTTGGTTCCCAGATCTGGCTGTGAGCCACCTGATGACATTACAAACGTCCAGAAATGTTCTCCTGTCATTATATCTCTATACATTGTAGGAATTCATTTCAGATACTGAAATATATTCCCTTTTTTGAAATACTTGCAATACCAATATTCATTTCTCTTTAATTATATAAACTGAATATATACTAATTATTATCAATGAAAATTCCCATTAATAAAACAAGTGACTACTACCATTTGTCCATTTGATGTTTTAATGGGATTTGCTAACATATGAAACCTATTGATACTGATGTACATATCAATAGAATTATCATTTCTCTATACTTGTGTTGACACACTGAGAAATCCCTGCAATCTCCGCTTACCTCCCTTGGATCTTAGTGCGACTGTAGGGTAAAGTGGAACAAACAGCAATGGGAATCTTCCTCTTAGAGACAAGCAACAACCTGTGGGGAAATAGAGGCCTCATGCTGGTATGGCCCAAAAGGGATCACGGCAACTCAAACCAGTAAGCATCAACAAAAGTTATTATTTTAATAGAACTTGTTCACCGATTCATGCAGTATGAAAAAGGTTTGTGAAATTCAATATATGTAATTATATATAACAGGTCAGTAATAAATATATATTTCAGCTTTCATGGAAAAGTGAAATCTTGATATGATTCAAAAATGTTTACATTTAAGCCATTCAAATAATGCCCAAATAACAATGACTTTATGTGGCTTCATTGATATTTAAAACTCAAAATATAACAATTGAAAATAAATGAAGAAGAAATAATCAGGACATCCAGTAGACCATAGAGAATGTTTTTGACTCTCCAAAATTATGTTTGACTTTTGGGATTGGAGGACCCTTCAGTTTTCTCAGATAAAGTGATTTGACTTCTGATATTGCTAAAAATTAAGGGTCAACAGGATGCCCTAAATTATCAACAACCATAAACTTACTCTTTTGTTAATTATTTGACACCCAGATATAAAAAGTTAATTTTATGATTTTCACACAATTGTAGTAAAACCAAACATGCAATGCAAACATCAAACAACAACTGTATACATGGCTATAATTAACTTATAATGCCTGATATCCCACACAACAAAATACTCTGGCCTTCCGTATCCGCTATACAATTTACATTGTACTAAGTCAATTAGTCATATCTATGTATGTATATTGTTAAACTTTCAATTGCTTTGTGTATTGATAAGAATATAAAAGGAATCAACACCATAAAAACAGTTGAATTTCACTAACATTTTCAGACCTCCAAAATTCCATTGAGGGAACTTTAGACACATGTGGAAAAAGGTAATTTCTCTATGTTCCCATTCTACAAGATGGCAGATATCAGTAGCACTAAAAGACTCTGTAAAGAGGATATGTTTGTTAAATTATTCAAATTGCCACTAAATTCTCATTAGCTATATCATATATTATTTAGTGACGTGATACCTTATTGTTAGTAACATTATTATACTCCCCTAATGTTACTATGTATTGCGTCATAATGTCGTAACTAAGACATCAAAGACAATCGCCTGAAGATGGTCACTGTATTAAGGCCTGAAAACGTTAGCATAATTCAACTGTTTTTACAGTGTTGATTCCTCTTCTTCAAATATATTGGTAATCAAGTCGTCAGATGATCTAATTGAAAGAATCTTATCAAAGATTACTTACTTTCTAACCAACAATCTCAAAAAAAAAAAGAATTATGTAAACAACCTTAGGTGTAAAATTGTTTCAGATACATTTTAAAACTTGATCAAAACCAACACCTACATGTACAATCTTATGAGGATCCCGAAGTAACACGGATTCCTGTAGTATAGCAGTAAGCTATCTCGGGGTGCATACATTTGTAAAATTGGAAGGTCGATAAAAAGGTATAGCCTTATACATGTACAAGAAAAGGAGACAATGGAGTGTGCAGTATGTACAGGTATACATGTACAGTTTCCAATCTAGTGTAGAATGTTTGGAGCATAATTCAGGTAATGGATGGATGGACAGACAATACCATAGAAAAGGTCCATGTCATATCAATATGAAACACTCAAAATACTTTCATAGAATGTTTCCCATGCACACCATGTAACAAATACTAGGTTGCCATAGTTTAGCATACAGAATCTCACCTGCCCTTCCTGGCCAACCTCTTGCTGTCCGTGGGGGACATAAATCTGATGGATGCATCTCGGTTTGCCGAATCACTGGATTCATTGGAAAGGGAACTTGACCTTCTGTACCTGTCAACTGATTAATAATGCTACAGATACATAACTAATGTTTAAGAATGCTTATCTTCTCATGTTTTATGAAATTGACAAAAACAATGTTTCAATATGGAGCGATATGTGATACTGTAATCAAAATCTAAAGCATTGATCTTATGAACTAATTTAACTTATCTGTTAAATATTGTATCAAGATTTTGCCTAATAACTAAATAAGGGAGATTTGCATCTTGAATTTTTTACTCAATGTTAAAGCAACGAATGAATTTGAAAGTTCAAAAGAATATTTGTAGTTATAGGAGATATTATATGAAAACAACACAAAGTTCAATAGAATAAAAATGCAATTATCATACAGTACATTCTTAAAATTTCAAGAACTTTAAAAAACATTGATGTAATGCAAAAGTTTAAGTTTTGTGTATTTTACATAACAAAAACTGAAAGCTACATGTGGAAGACAAGCTGGTTCGTTTATCAGTTTGGATTTTCCTTGAAATGGGAAACTCTTCTCTGAGGTAACACATATCAGTTGTAAAAATTGCCATAAAATGCCTTTCTGATGGGCATTTAGATTTAATTATTCTAAGTGTAAGTGATCATGTGAACTGAATGGAGTTGTTTGTAGTAGCTATAGGAGTTTTGACCACTGCAGTAAACCTTATCACAAACTTTATATCCAGATATATTACCTCTGCCAGGGAGAGTTCAGTCAATGTTACCATAATGATTAACTAAATACCGATATATCATTTCAAGTTTGTTTAATGTTAATTGAGTCATTATAAATCGTTTTTGACCTGAATACGGCAACTTGCTCAAGTGAGAACATCATATGTTTGCTGAACATGTGTGGCTCACGATCGACTACGATAAATCCACTCAATTGCTGATAAATACACCATTTCAAGGAATTAAACATCAAAATAACTATTTATATAAATTTCTTTATTTGTTCAATGTTTACTTACTAAATGCTTTATATATCGAAGAATTAAATCATAATCCTGCTGTTGAAGGAAACAATTACAAATCCCAAATCACATTCACGACATTCATGCATCTGACCGGCAATGGCGACCGCATGTACCTGTGTATAGTGCGCAGTGGATTTTTTCACTTGTCAATTTTTGAAAAAAAGTGTACACTATAAGCGAATATTTAGGGTACTACCAACAAAAGATTCCCTAGATTTTTAATTTTATAATATAAATGATCTGATTTATCCATACTGTCAGTGATCCATGAAACACTTGTCTTATATCAGTAATTATCAGGTTTAATTGAATGAAAACATGATTTTGCGGTCTGACCATGATCTAACATTTTGGCATTTCTCTCACCAATTGTAGTTTCTTCCTAAATACATGAAGAATAGTTTAATAAAATGTTAACATAGAGAAATTGAAGTTTGTAAGACATATGCCTTTAATTCATGTTGATATTATTGATATCCTAGTCGTAGCCACAAATTAAGCTAGCTTCATGTGAAGCCAATGTAATATAGCTGCCATTTTGACAGATCACATCACATAATCGCTTAATTTCACCAAATTTCTTAAAATCTTATGGAAAAAATGACCGAGTTTGTAAACAAAAATGGTGTCAGCCAGTAAATGACTTGAAAATAAAGGAAGATTTTGTCTCATGCTGAGACGCATGGTATGTATGGGTAGTACGCTTAAGTTCTTGACCAATAATGATTTACAAATAACATACTGAATCTTTCAGTAATTGAACCGAGTTTTAAAGAGAAGCATTAATGTACATTATAAATAACTGATATATATATATATATATAATGTTCATCATAAATTCAAAAATAATAACATCAATATCGGATTTCACCTTTTTTTCAAAAAACATTCCATTAAGTGAAATTTTCCATTTACTGCTTTTTGAACAAAGTTCATTTTGTGCCTTCAAAATTGAAGAAAGCAAGAATATGTGAGCTAATTTAATAGTAATAAAGACTGAAGACATAGTTCGATCTGTCTCAAACACATACGCCTGTCAGATTGCATTTGTCCAAGTGAGTCATTCAGAGGCTGAATCATCCTTCTCCTGGCTAATCTCTCATGTTCTCCAGAGTATGATCCTGATCGTGAAAATCTTGAAAACAGAAAAATTAAATTTCTTCAAAAACAAACTGATACATGTACATGTACTGCAAATAAATAATGCATTGTCAGTAGATATCAGGTCGCAGTCTTCTTAAGTGTATAATGACAATCCTTAAAAAGAGTAAAATGTTGTGTTTAAAAAAAATAAAATTCAAAGACAGAAAATGATAAAATCACATAGTTTGAAATATGTGATCTGGGATTGCAGATCTGATTTCCAGAACCAAGTGATCAAAGCAGGATTCACTCCAGCTTTTTAAAATTCTTTCCCAAATTTTTGATTTTCACCTAATCTAATTTCCTTTTCCTCAAAAATCATTCTAAAACAAACAAGTTACATTTTCCCAGTTATGCTACAAACTCAAAATATCATCTGTTCTTATTCATAAAATTTCTTTTGACCACATTTTCTAAACTTATATTCCAAGCACACAGAAGTGTACATATGTGACAACTCTAGATAAACAGTTACAATTATCTATATATGTTACTCAACACTGGTGTTAAAGTACCACTTCATGAGCACAGACATTTTCTCCTTTTCCTCATCATTGACTGTAAAGAAAGAACAAGTCTGTTTGCATGCACATTGAGTGTGTTTATCACATGTTCAAAATTGCTACGGAGTCAGGTCACCTCAGCACTTGGGGACATCTCATCACTTATGGTTCAAGACACCTTAGCACTTTTTCAGAGACAACTCAGCATTTTCAATAGGACACCTTGGCACTTTTTCTTTATACAGCAATTAGTGTGTTAATTTCTTATTACCAGATAACTTCTATTATTGTTCTTCTATATTTTTATCATGCACATTTGTGGATACAAAAAAAACGAAACATGGAATCCTAGTTACAACAAGGCCGTGTTCGGTTTGTTTTCACATATATATATGTACCTTTTCATGCACAGGTAGCTGTAATAACAACAACGAAGCCATGCCCCTACACATTTTATGTAAAATACTGTAATCTATCACTTTTGAAGTCTGTAGACATTTTGAGCTAACACAAAGAATACTTCAAATATTTCTACAGGTAGGCCCTATATCGATTGGTGATGCTACAAAAAGCAATTACCGTTTCCAATCTATGATTGTACTTTGTACTTACATTAGCGATTTGATTAATTAGTTAATTAAGTTTTACTATTATATATATACCTCCCATTGAACTTTGCAATTTATTTAATAAGAAGTTTGATATACATCCCACAGTACATAGTGATTTAATTAATTAGAAGTTGGATATAGGTGCCTACGTATGCATCCTGTTAGACATAACAATTAGAAGTTTGGCTATTTTATATACATGTATACTGTTGTACTTAGTGATTTCATTAATTAAAAGTTTATTAATATAAACAGCGATATGGCATATATTATGGTTATTATATGCTACGATGTAAATGTGTCTCAATTTATTCATTTTTTGTGTCATTGTATCTTTATTACGGTCTGTTATATCTACATTTATAACGGTCTCTTGTAGCACACGCTTCAAAAACCAGTTATCTTTTCAAAGAGAAGTGAATGAAGTATATAATAGTATCATAAAATATTGTTATTTATGCTAAAAAATATAATGCAATAAACATGAAGTTGAAAAGAAGAAAATAAGTGTAGGATGAGAGTCGAGATGTTGAGTTGCGGCCCGCGTTGTACCTTTTAGTCGGAGTGACATTGATAGACGGAAGTGGTTCTGGAGTAACGGTTGGTTCGTCGTTAGGAATGACTTCAATCTGCACAGACACAATGTGCTGGGTACCCGCTGACTGCGTATCGACGGGTACCACACTTCGAGTCCCATCGACACTTTCGTCATCACACAATTCTTCGTCCAGAATTTGTTTTCCTGAGACAGCTTTGTTTACATTTATATTGTTGATTTCTTCGACGTTTTCATCTTTGAGTCGATGGAATTTTCTATTAAACATAGCATACTTTGTGTCTTTGTGTGTTCCATCCAGAGATATGTTTGATAGAAAGTTAACAGCGGCTATTTTTCGACGAGATCGACGTTTATGTTGCTTCATATTGGCAGTCGCCATTGCACGATGAAAGTCTCGTTTGGAGCGAGAATTACTGCGAGATTTTACGAGAGAGGAAGAAAAGACATCTTCCGTTTTGACAGTTTGGGAGACTGTCAAAGTCTTGTAGGGAAGTTTATTTGACAAAAACATGTTCATTTAGACGAAGTAATCGGGATGAATGCTGATAATATTGAGCCGAATTCAAGTACCTCTAACCGAGTGGTTAGAGCTAACTTGATGGAAGGCGTAGGGGCACGAGTTGTTCGAGGACCAGACTGGAAATGGGGAAAACAAGATGGTGGGGAGGGGCATGCTGGAACAGTTCGAAATTTTGAGTCTCCAGAAGAGGTTGTTGTGGTTTGGGATAATGGAACAGCCGCTAACTACCGATGTGCAGGAGCCTACGACCTAAGGATTCTAGACAGTGCTTCAACAGGTCTTGCAGCATTGTTTTCATAAAAACCATCTGACCACATTTTGTCATTGTTGATGTTGCCATTGAAAACATAAATGTAACACAATAGTTGTTCACAGAAACTCATTCATCAAGATTTTCATATAAAGAGTACTACTACATTGTCATAGACTTATATTCATTATAATATGTAAAGTTTAAGACGTTGATGGTTGATCGATGATATCAACAGAATTATTTAATTATAAAACGTCCGATTTTAGTGATGGGGTTTATCACTGACACTAGCCCAAGTTTCCTCTAGCCCTGACAGCATGTCTGTTGTAGGGCCAGAGTGCATTACTCATTGAAAACATGGAATTCTTTGACACCTTTGCTAAAATTTTGGTGCTAATGCGCCAAAATTGGGCATGACATAACCACTACCTTACATATATGGATAAATGAGATATTGATTTACCCCAAAACACCATGTCCAATTTAGTCACATATTGCTGGTCTATTCCTTCTGTATAGACCCTCACTTTACGCTGGTCAAAATTTCCCACTTGACTTGATGCCATATTGCTATGTAGGTTGCGGACGGCCTAATCACCCTATCAGTGTGTGATATAATGAAAAGAATTTTTTTTTTATTTCTATAAAGATTTCCACTTATCTAATTTGTAAATAATGTATTCTTGTATTAGGTATAACATATTTAAGGGAAAAATAATCTTACTTTTCTTGATTCAAACTACGTAAAAAGAAAAACCAATAAATGATATTTGGTCTTTTCGGTCGATTGCATTACGATTCGGGTGGTTAGTTGTACGGTCACTTACAAAATGGCAGGTCAACAGTGTGAAAATTTTGATCAGCCTCAAGCAAGGGTCAATACGGCCGGAATAGAACACTAATATGGGACTAAATGGATGTTTTGAGGTAAATAAACATCTAGTGTATTCACAAATGTCGGGTAGGTAGTATGTCATGGCCGATTTTATTTTATCTGTATCAAAATCTTAGTGACACCAAACAGTTTCAGAGAATTCAACGTTTTCATATCATAATGCGCCCTGGCCCTACACCAGATACATTGTCAGGGCCAGAGGAAACTCTGGCTAGTTTATCACCTGTTTTCAGACCAGATTATAGACTGTCTGTAGAGTGTATGAGCTATTATAGTATAAGGTTATAGATTCATATATATATTGCAAAATTTGATATTACAAATAAGTTTTATCCCAATGTTATACATTTGAAATGGGAAGGAGTGATGAAATATACTTGGACTTTAAATTATAGGGATTAATTTTTACCAAATATTTTACCGTGCTAGGGCTTGGTTATAAAGGGAAATTCACATTCCCGCTACCACGAGCTGGTAAGGTACACATATTCTCCTTTATAACATTAAATTTCCAGACTTGATCATTGTATATAGTACACATTAAAAAAAATATTCTTGCTTCATATTTAATGAGACGTATATTAGGCAAGTGATGAGGATATTTTTTCCTATTGTTTCTCAGTAGTATGTTCTGCAAGTCAGTTTCACGAAGAGAAACTTTACTTGTATTTGTATTGGCAGTTATGATAATAATGGTGAATTTTTTTTTCAAAATGAAAGCAAAAAAAAAATAATTGACACAATTGTCAGTTCTGTGAATGTTGCAAGGTTTACAATATCTGTTTTGATTCTTGATCTGATGAAGTTTGAGTTTGTTAAGGGAAATTTTATTTATTTATTTGTTAACTTTCAGGTTGGTTTAGTTTGGTTTATTTTGTTTAATGTCCTGTCAATAAATTTATTATTTTCAGGTATCAAACATGATGGTACAATGTGCGATACATGCAGACAGCAGCCAATATTTGGGATCAGATGGAAATGTGCAGAATGTTCTAACTATGATGTGTGCTCTGTTTGCTATCATGGAGACAAACATAACCTTCGTCACAGATTTTATAGAATCACTGTTCCAGGGTCTGATAGGTAAGTACAATACCATAACAAGTGGTACCTAATTAAGTCAGGTCAAGTGCTGCGTGTATATAAGATACAGGTCATCTCTTGATTTTATTTGATAATGATGAAAACTTGGGTATCTTTGCAGAGTTCTCAATGAACTATTAAAGCATGTCACTGCGACATGCTATAAAATCTCGCGACATGCTTTAAATTTGTGTTAATATTGAACAAAAATGATGATAATATTCAATAGAGGTGGTAACTCAGGAAGCCACTAGATATCAGTCAGTCCAATATGACCTGCTCCAGTGGACAGTAATTACTGCCTCAGGTAGCTATTGGTCGAGGAAGGGTACCAATTTGTTTTCTCAACATCACAGTTACAGGTGAAAGTCAATCGACTGTGGTGTTGCCAAAAAATGGCTAATGATCTTTAAATTATCAATATCTTAAGATTACCAAAAGATGAGCAAATCAATGGTTTGGTATGTCAAAATCGCTTTACGTACATTGTTTTTCATATGTTAGGGATTGGCTGACAAACACATAGGTGCCGCCATCTTTAAATTGGAACTCCTCGTATGTATTCCTAACTTATGTGAAATACATATGAGATGTTCCACAACTTAAACCAGTAAATGCAAATTCAGATATTTTAATGGAACATCAAATAAAAATATGTGTAACTTGGGTTTCAAAAATAGTTCTAAAAAATTCACATGCTGAGTATTAAATAACAATTATCAGTTTAAAAAAAACAAAACATGATTTACTGAAATTACAATGTTAGGACTGGTGGTCGAATAATGAAAGCAGTGAAAACATAAACCTTTATGTATCAACATTTACTTTTTGATATTTGGACTGATTTTGAGTTTATTTTTGGTTTTATTTACCCTATTTTACCTTATGTGTTTTAGTAGATGTGAGCAGAAATGTTGTGAATGCTCAAAATAATCAACAGAAATTATCACTTTGAAGCATAAAAATTGGTATGCATCAGTTAACCTCCACAAAACCTTAGTTATGGAAACTTGATTTACCACATAGATCCTAAAATAAATAAAAGAAGAGCAGAAACTCTTGAAGCCATGTTTACAAAAATAAAATAAAAGCAAATATGTGTAATCTTCTTCTGTATCTCATACTGTGGTATTTATCTCCAACTTTCCATCACTTAGCATTGGCATCTATCTGAAACTTAAGGATTGCTTCCGATATTTTAGGGTCGCTGTAGAGCCTCGAAGGAAAAGTAAAAAGATAACCGCAAGAGGAATTTACCCAGGAGCTAGGGTGGTGAGAGGTGTTGACTGGCAGTGGGATGACCAAGATGGGGGTAATGGCCGCCGTGGAAAAGTCATAGAGATACAGGTATCCACAATTTATTTCTCATCAGAGATGCAAAAGTGTCTGCTGTACCATCTGAACAATTGTCAGATTCAGTGTATGACATAGAGGTAGTGTTCCATTTGCATTAGATAATTACTTCTGGAGGAAAAAAATTAAAATTGGTCTTCTCCTTTGTTTGATACATAGTGTGTTGTGTTAATAGTCACATGAAAAAAGTATATGATTGTAACTTTGTTTTGATCTACCAAACAGGATTGGGGTGCTGCCAGTCCAAGGAGTGCTGCATATGTTCTGTGGGATAATGCTTCAAAAAATCTGTACAGGGTTGCTTTTGAAGGCATGGTAAGTTACATCTGCATAGATACTGCATCTGACAGCAGTAGGGTGTTTTTGCTGCCAGGATATTGCTTTCATCAAGTCCAAACGCCAGTTTGGCCTTCCCTCGTGGGTTTCAATTATATTTGGCCATAATGTAGAATTATTTGAGATCCTGACCAGATGACCATTTTTCGAGTTAATGGGCACAAAGAAGACTAATACAATTATGTTACTACCATGGGCTGGTGGTCCCGTCCTGCTTCTTGAATGTTGGTCCCAAGGTCATCCCATGTAAACAGTTTAGGTCCCTGCCCCATAAGAATATAACTTTTTTTTTTCAAAAATTGGCCTAATACTCTGGTCCTACTTGGTCCTAAGGTCACATTTGATAACCTAGATCTAGTTATATATATATATATATATACTCAAATATCATATTTTAAACCTAAATTAGATATATTTTTGAAACACGACTGTAATGTATATATATATATCGTGGCTCCCTTTGAGGGATTAGGGGTAATGCCTTAAATTGGAAGATTATAAGTCTTCTCTTATTGGCTGGTTTGCTATATTTCGACCTGACGTGTAATGAAGTATCACTGAGACCAAGATATCAGAACTTAAATTAAGGAAGATGTTTTCTTTTGTTTTGAGAGGAATATAAAAAGATGTGAAGTCAGATGTCACTATTATATGTGAGAATGATTTTTGATTGACATTTGTCTACCTGTATGATACTAGCACTTAGGTCTTAAGTAAGTATTTGAACAGGGCTGAACAAATCCAGAAACATGATACGTTAGGCTGTTTAGTATTATGTCAAGATTTGTAAAATCTTTCCACATTTACCAGTATATGATTGTATTTCAAAATTTTAAGGTTTGGTAAATAGTTTTCTTTCTTCTTTTTTTGAAATCTGTCTGCAAGCTAGAGCATGTACTATATAAATGTGAACAACTGTGTTTTAAGTTCTGTCACAAAAGAAATGTTTACAAAACTAATAATTTACAGAAAGATTTCAATTATGATGTGACTTTTTCAAAGGATGACTGATATGTGTGCTATGTTAATACAGGCTGATTTAAAAGTGGTAAACGATGCTAAAGGTGGCTCCTTCTACAGAGACCATCTCCCATTGCTGGGTAAGTCTGTCTGTTTAAGTATGTAGAAGATAAACTGTTCAGATCAGTAATCATTAGATTAACAGGTATTTTCCTAAGGGCTATTGTAGTAAATTATCTACCCAATAGGAGGACTGTGGTTTGTCCAAAATGGATTGAAAACACTATCATTATCACAAGCTGCATTATATCCAACACCCACCATGCATTTTTTTGGGAGTCTTCCCATAGGATATAGAGGGTATTGAATGGTTTCCTGTTTAATATAACATATATTTCACGAGTATAACAGAATATCAATATTTTCACGAGGGCGAAGCACAAGTAAAAAATATTGAAATATTCTGCCATACGAGTGAAACATATGTTATATTCAACGGGAAACCATTCAATTTTCTTTTTATTGCATTTCATAAACTAATAAAAACAAAATTAAAAACATCGAAAATTAATAGTGTCAAAAAGTGTGGGAATCAGTAATGACGTCATCACTTTGTGACGCTACCCACGTCAACTTGACAACGCCATTTCGAAGGACTGATCAGCGCAATTTAAGCGTTTTCTGCTGTTATAGGAGATTCTGTGCATGAATAACTAACGTCAAGTGAGTATTTTGTTAAAAACTAGTCTGAAAATTTCAGAAATACAGCAAAATATTTTCACTGCTCATCGCTGCAGTGAAAATATAAGTTTTATTTGTTTGATAAATTTCTATATTTCACTGACAAAAATGCAATAAATATATATATTTAATGACCCAAACATGTTCCTGTGGTAGATATGATGAGTTGATGATTGAAATGTTTAGCTGCTATAGTGAAGCATTGCTTTTTTGACAATATTGAGATAAAACATTTAAGAAAAAATGTTGAAAGAAATGAAACAAAATATATAGGTGTAATTCAGAACTTTGAGATATTTAAAGGGTTTTGGTTCACTCTTGTAATTTTAGTTGTGACTGCCAAAATAGCAGTTTTGAATCTTGCTTTTGAAAAGACACGTCTGATGGGCAGGGGAAGCGATACTTGACTGCTTTAATGTATTTATATAAATAAATTGCTTGTGTTAAGTTAGATGGGAAATAAAATGATAGACATCATATGAAGGTTTACTGTTTAAAACAACTTTGTTTTTGGATGTACAGGTGAGCAGGGTCCAGGCTCCAGGGCAGGACCAGGAGGGCTAGCTATTGGTGACCAGGTCAATGTTGACCTTGACCTTGAGATTGTCCAGTCCCTCCAGCATGGCCATGGGGGATGGACAGATGGCATGTTTGAGGTATAATGATGGAAATAACATGGGATTAGTATTGTGTTACAATATACCAAGTAGATTTCAGTGTCAAAGTAGAGGCAAATTATTGATTTTGCTTTAAACGTATTTTATTTGTCAAAGCACAAATGGGGTTAGACACAAGTATAAAACTTATAATCTGTCTTTTCCCATATAACATAAATGATGAAATGAATATACATGACCGAAAATAATAAAGACAATTGATGATGATGTGAACATGTCAAAAATAGCTATAAGATCAAATTTATTATTGATATATTCAGTTTGATTTCATAACACCTTGGATATTAATAGTCATAGTTCACTGTACATTATTATCCATATTAATGAAAACCAAGGAAACAAGTCATCGCTATATAATATAAAAACCACTGTTTGTGAGAATTATCATTAAGCCACCAGCTAACATTGATATGTTGTTTTGTTGCAGTGTCTGGGTACAACAGGAACTGTGGTAGGGATCGATGAAGACCATGATATTGTGGTGTCCTATCCTAGTGGTAACAGGTAGATACCTTTACTGGAGTGATCTGTCTCTAGACAATCAAATGTCTTATAATATTTTACAAACTGAAGCAGAATTAGGATTTCTTATTGTGCAATACTTAAGTTCAATATGCTCTAATAAAGATGTCTGATTAAAATGTAATTAATGACGAGGCAAAATTCAGATGTGTATTAATTTGACAAGGGAAGGTTTGATATGTAAATAGTAGTATATCTTAGAATGATATCAGTTTGTTAATAAGTAACATTATAATGATTGTTTTAATTGTTTTGTTGTGCTAAACTTGCTATATATTACTGTTGGACAATACTAACAAACATAAAATGCTGCCTTTTTCTAAGCAATATGCTGTTACCGTCCACTACCATCCTAATTTTACTGTAGGTGGACTTTCAACCCGGCCGTTTTAACTAAGGTGAACACCCCCAGCAGTGCTTCTGCCTCTGCCAATGAGAATACCACCCCCACTCCACCAACACAGCAGTTTGCCGTGGGAGACCTTGTCCAAATCTGCAGTGATGCGGAGAAGATAAAACTACTACAGCGTGGACATGGAGAGTGGGCTGAAGCTATGATTCCTGTAAGTAGTGTCCATGACTGATGATAGTAATATTAAACCTGCTTCCTTGTTAAATTGACTTTAAACATAATAGATACATAAGGCTTATTCTAATAACCTGATAGTCTGTGGTAAGATTAACATCATCAAAATATCTCTCACTGAGAAATGTTTTCCAGGTGATATTTAGCTTGGTATATCTAAATAGGTGGAAATCCAGGGAAACATTGAGTAACCGAATTCTGCTAGATAAATCACTGCTGTTAAATGGATATTTTGGACAAGTTGCAAAAAATTTGGCTGTTCTGCAACTCTTAAGAACACTTTCTAATGTCTTTTGAAAGTTTTTCCAGAGGCAAATAATTTTTCCTGTGTTAGAAGTACTGCAGCTATTATAGTTTCAGGCTTGGTAGATGATTGATGTGGACAACTGCTAATTCAGTTTCCATCAAAGTGTACATGATATTGTTTTGAAGAATGTTTGGACAGTTAGTGGTCTTTATTTCCTTGCAGAATCGCAAATTTGTTATTCAGTTTCCATCTGATTTCCTTGAAAATTGGTAATAGTTTTACCCGTCATGATGTAGTCTATCTGGTATGTTGATACATGATATTTTAAGTTTTTGGATTTCCTATTTGTTTACTTTTTAGCTTGTCTCTTCGAAGAAGAGTGAGAGCTTATGTCGTCACTCCGGCGTCGGCGTTGGTTTTTCAAATGTTAAATTTTTGGTGCAAGTGTTGAAAGGCATAGTAATTTATGGTAATATGGTCCCTGTGAGGGTCAAACTATCCCCTGCCGGAGCTAAACTAAAAGTTTTTTTGGGAAAAAATCTGATTTTTGAAAATTTTTGGACTTAGAAAATGTTTGCGTTAAGTTTTTGGTGCAAGTGTTGAAAGGTATTAATACATCACTTTATAATTGTACTAGGGTGCTGATAATTGGCAATAGAGTCCCTCTGGGGTTAAACTATCCCCTGCCAGAGTTAAACTAAAAGATTTTTTTGGGAAAAAAACAGAATTTTCAAATTTTTGGACTTAGAATATTTCTGCGTTAAGTTTTTGGTGCAAGTGTTAAGAGGTTTAAATACATCACTTTATAATTGTACTAGGGTGCTGATATTTGGCAATAGAGTCCCTATGGAGTAAGACAATCCCTTCCTGGAGTAAAACTTTAAAATCTGTGTTTTTGTTTTTGTTTTTAAATCTTTGGACTTTGTGTTAAGTTTATGTTGTGAGTGTTGAAAGGCATAGTAATACATGGTATTACTGTGGGAGTTAAACTATCCCTTTCCATAGTTAAACTGAAATATTTTTTTGGGGAAAAAACACATTTAAAAAATTTTTTGTGCAAATGTTGAAAGCTATTAACACATCACTTTATGATTGTACTAGGGTGCTGATATTTGGTAAAAGAGTCCCTATGGAGTTAAACTATCCCTTCTTGGGTGTGAAACTGAAAATAAAACAATGTGAAAATGCCCACAATAGACAATTTATACCGGTCCACATTTTTCAAGGGAGACAACTCTCATTAGGATAATATTTTGTCAAAAAATTGAAGAAATATGTCCAAAAGCAATTACATTTGTATTTAATATATTCATTTAATCTACAACAGCATAGCTTGTCTCCTGAATGTTTGTCAATAAATAATTTATATATGTATAAATTGGTTTGGTTTTGAAAATTGCATGAATTCACAAAACATAATCTGATCAAGTAAACAATATAAATATTATTAATGCAATTTGCGAAACCATTCCAATAAATATATTTTGATTATTTATTGACAAACATTTATGAGACGAGCTATGCTGTTCTCCAACAGCTTTTGTTTAAATTAAATTGCATTTTATGACAATATATTGTGCTAAAATCGAGTGAACTGTATTAGTATTCAACCATTATAAGCACATTTATCTGAAACTTTATAGAATTTACGATATCAAATCATACCAGGTACATATTTGAACTGTAAATGAACATAAAACACCAGGATATTAATAGATAGTGTTGTAATTATGACATTCCTGAAATATAAATATGTCTGAATAAAAACATATTAACATAAAACATAGCTAACAATATACAAAAAAAGAAAAATAGATTTTATCATGATGTTAATGTTCAACTGAAGATCATAAGTATTTGTGTTCTTCCATTTTCATCTTATATAAATTTTACAAATGTCTCATTTTGTTTCAATAAAAACAGCAAGGAGAGGGCAGCAATTGTCTCCTTGTATTGTCCTGGTTTTTATTTTGCATGGTCATAATTGTTGACAGACCCTGGGTAAGATTGGGCGTGTGCAACAGATCTACCATGATAATGACCTGAAGGTGGAGGTGTGTGGCACGTCCTGGACGTACAACCCTGCGGCTGTCACCAAAGTCGCATCGTCAGACGGAGCTGCTATTGGCAACTCATCTGGAGGTAAAATAACACATAATGAAAGTATTCAATACTATTTGTTTTGATTTGATAAGATATAGATCTCAACCACTGCTGAGTGTTTGAAATCAATAAAACCACAAGATTAGAACAATTATACCTGCCCCACTACTACAGGTATTTTTTCCCATACTTTTTTCATCACTGATAACTGTATGGTGCAGTAATATTCAATATTTGGCATATGTGTTATCTATTACAGTGTAACTGAATTCATTATTAAAAAGGCAATGTTCATTAGTGTTTTTTGCCTTACAGAACGTCTAAGTGCTCTCCTGAAGAAGCTGTTTGAGACGCATGTTTCTGGAGATGTGAACGAAGAGCTAGTCAAGGCAGCTGCTAATGGAGATGGGACCAAGGTGGATGAGCTCCTACAGCGACCCGAGGCTGATGTTTGTAGATTTTTTACTGCTAGTACTACCAATCATAAAATACACTAGCACAATGACTTACTGGCAAACATGAAATAACACTGTCACAGTACTTACCGTATTTTACTGAATATTAGTCCAGGGGTCTAGTGCAGTGAAATTGACTCAATTCTTAGGTTAGAATGAAAATTGACTACATTGTTAGATTTTTATACAAACAATAATAGGGCACCAAAGGAATGAAAAAATGTTATAATTAATGAACATATCATTAGTGTGTTACTGAAAAAATGTAATAATTAATGAACATATCATTAGTGTGTTACTGAAAAAATGTAATAGTTAATGAACATATCATTGACTTGGTTGCTTAGTGGTAAGATGATGATCAAAGGGTCCATAATTCCTGGCATGGATGCTGTGTTGTATCCTTGATTAAGATACGTCACTCAACTGTGTTCCAGTTCATTCAGCTGTAAATGCTAGAACAGTATTAGATTTGTAATGCTCTCAAAGGCGTTACAAAAGATAATATGATATCAAGTATAATTGTAGTTAAATGGTTAGTCTGTTCATTCATGAGCGTCCGTGATATCTATAATTATTTGTGATATCACAAATATTGTAATGTAACTTTGCATAACATAATTGCCAACCATCCCTTTTTCGGAAGGAGGCTCCTGTTTTTAGCTCACCATGCCCAAAGAGACGGTGAGCTGATGCCATGGTGTGTCATGCGTAGTACGTTAGTCTGTCGTCCTTTAACATTTGTTTCAAATTGCTACTAGTCAAAAAGGTCCTGAATGGATTTGGACCAAATTTGGTCAGAAAGATCCTTGGGGGAGGGGAACAGATTTTGCGTAAATGATGACTCTGACCCCATCCCCATCCCCCCCCCCCTAGGGCCAGAGGGGCGGGGTCCAATAGAAGTCTGTTTAATTGCTTCTTGTATTTTTGAAACAGTTAAGATCCCCACCCCATAACCATATATATATAGCATCGCTGAGCACTAAATGATAAACACAATCCTGTTGTCAATATAGGCTTATTGTTAGAGATCTTGTGTAACAGGTGGTCAATTAATTATTTGAAAATGTGAGTATTATTAAAAAATCTTGTCCAAATCTTACTGTTAATAATAAATTATATAGTTAGTTTTCAGTTATAAGTTGTAACACTGACCTTGCCTTTGATGCAGGCCAATGGAATGTTTGCTGGACATACCGCCCTCCAGGCAGCATCACAAAATGGACATTCTGATGTCATACGGGTACTGATGAAACATGATGTGGACTTCGAAATTGAGGTAAGTTTCATCTTTCTTGAAATAGATCTTACACGATGATCTTTTGTATTATCTCCACTATATATCAAAAGCTGCTTAGACCTGGGAAGCTGAGTATGCTGTATAATGCAATATTGAGATCGTAGTGTAGGGAGCATGTGTGGTTTGACATGAATTTTATGATTGTTGATAAATAGATACCTGTATACCGTATTTCCAGGAATTAAACAGTAAAATAGCTGTTTCTTTTATTGATTATGCATTTATAAGATTGATTATGCATTTATAAGATTGACTTATTAATTTAGATATTCAAGTATTAATGTAATTAATATCAAATTATAATCCTTGTATCAAAGGTAGCAACAATAACGAATCCAGAATTACATTTAAGACATCCTTGCTTCTGACCGACAAAAGGCTTGTATCTGCATATAGTGTGCTGTCATATTTTTCTCTTGTCAATTTTTGAAGAAATAAAATGCACTGTTTGCAAAAAAAAAAAAAAGTCCATTACATTAGAATTTAAGATGTGGAATCCATAGCGAAGACTTATGCTTATCCTATTCACATTATCTTCTTCATCGTCAAATAATACATATAGATATTTTTTACAGATTTGTGTCATTGATATGACCAAATACAGAATTCAGTCAGGAAAAACCTCCAATAAGTTGTTTCCCAGGAGCATTTTTCAGTTCCACAGCTACTCTTCTTGTTGACAGCTATACCCATTTAATTATGTGTCCCAACATAAATTTATTTTGGAGGAGGGGGAATTAAATCATCAATTTATCAGAGAAGGGGGAAGCCTATGATGCACCTCTTACGATACAATCTGTGTGTGTTTGATTTAAGTTTTTATGTCAGTTATGGACTAAGGTAGACTACAGGTAGGGTGATACAACATTACATGTGTCTTTACTTGTGTAGCATGTTGTACTAGCATTTGTAATTAAAAGCTTCAACTCTGTGACTTTGGTTTATTTTTATGATGATAAATGGCCAATATTAAGTTGTTTTTTTGAAAGCTTACCATTCAGTAATGCTGCTGCTAAGATGTTAAGATTTGCATGACATTTCTTTTGGAACTATCATTGTAACAGTGGGTTCAAATTAAAACTTTTGACATGTTTTGTACTGTACAAGTCTTAATCAGACTTGATGGTAAGGTCACTGTTAAAATGTTTTTGAAGGCTTTCTATTCTGCAGTTAAAAATGAAGCTGGGATGCTTAGCTTTTGCATGATGACTTATTTGGTGTCAACATTGATACTGTTTGAAATAGGAAAAACTATTTATTCTTCTGGTTTCCACCCATTTATATACATATGTCAAATTTGCCAGTAGTATTATGGTATGGCGTCCTGACAGCTTGCCAGCATTAACTTTTCTTTATCTGGAGATTGTCTACATTTTTTACCAATTTTACCAATTCTCCCTGAAAGGAATTAAGATTCGACTATTTTTGCAAATGTTATTGCCCTTTGCTTTTTTCGGTATTTGATATTTTTTTACTCCTACCTTTTTTCAACAAATTTATTTGAAATTTAATGGGCTATATAATCTTGATATAAAGTTGTGTTTCCCTGAGAGGCATATTGATTCAATTATTTTTGCACAAGTTATTGCCCTTTGTTTCTTTCAGTATTTGATTTTTGTCTGGAGATCTCCTATATTTTTGACCAATTGCTTGAAACATGGTAGGCTTTATATATTCATGATCTATGGTTGTGTTTCCCTGTACATATGTTTGATTCGACTATTTTTGCAAAAGTTATGATATTTTGTTTGTTTCGGCATTTGATTTTGTCCTGAGATCCTGCATTTTTCAAATGGTTTCATTGAAACTTAGAAGGCTTTATAATCATATCAATAAAGTTGTGATTGATGAGGTGGAAACCACTTAAGTAACTCTCGATAACTGGTATTCTTAAAACTTAGACAATTAAACACTGTAGTAAAAATTAACTAACTTACCACTCATAAGGTGATGCAAATCTTATTTCAACACAAGATAGTATATATATGGCATTCGATGGGCTATATTGTTCAGCCCCGTGGTACTCTTGTTGAGAAATATTACAAAATTTCCCAATTTTCGAGGTTTGGTTTCATGTCACAAGATGAAATGGGAACATTTTGGTCTTTTATTTTTTTATATATTAAATATATGATTATTTACTGTTTCTCGGTAAGTAAATAAAAATATATTAAATCTATGATTATATACTGTTGCTGGATACAGATCAATGTACTATAGATGGCAAAGATTGGTGTTTTAAGAGTTTTAAGAGGTCTGCGTAGAGAAACCCAGCTTTCACCACAATCAGTACAGCATTTTGTACATATTGTGCCTTTGACCTCTGACCTTGGTTAGACACTTCTCTAGGTTCTGCCATTTCAAATTAATGTCAACAATATTTAGAAAATTTTACTGTATTGGTGTTGCTTTAGCATTATCAGTGTCATGTTTTACAAAAATATTGGGAAAGGAGTGGGAAACAGAGTTGTATCTGGGATGTGTAAATTCTACCTTCAGATGTAAAAATTGACAAAGCCTTTGATGTCAGCTAGATTCTTTATCCTATAGAGAACTTACATATCACTCATACCTACATAAAGGTTGAAAGATAAACAAGTGATTAACAAAAATCATTTTAAACCTTTTTACTTTGAACAGGACAAAGATGGTGATAGAGCTGTACATCATGCTGCTTTTGGTGATGAGCCCAGTGTGATTGAACAGTTACAGAGGGGAGGGGCAGACCTTAACGCCAGAAACAAACGTCGCCAGACACCCCTACACATCGGCGTAAACAAAGGCCACATCGGTGTGGTGAAGACACTCTTAGACCTTGGCTGTCATCCCAGTCTCCAGGTTTGGAAGTGTAACAGACTGTCTCCTCTGTTGTCTTGTGTGTCATGATGATGTTAGGATGTCTGACAAATAGCACTCATTTTACATATCAAAGTTTTTCCATTAGTTTTTATATCCTGCAAGTTTTCATTCATTTGTCCATCTGTCCATCTGTCCATCTATCCGTCCATTGTATCCTTCATCTTGTACTTCAAGCACCTGGGTTAAATAACTATTATTATACCCTATATTGTTCTGCCAAAATGGATACAAATAAAGTTGACTTCCATGACAGTTAGACAGCTGTATCCACTTCTGTTCGAATGTCTCTTGTGGATGGTTCAACCTGGGAATTTTTGTTATATATCATTATACTAATAGTAAATCAGATTTTATAATAACTGCTATTATGATAGATATATGACAGTCCTCCATTAATTATTTATATCAACGAAGACCTGGTATGAAAGGCTACATATTGTTGTTATTCGAGAAGCTACATTATATTTATGTCCTGTCGAAATTGTATGCTTTTGAGACTAATTAATCTTTGAATTCATACATTCTCCATATTTATGTAACATAAGGACAAATTTGACCTTGTTTGAAAGCTTTACATAATGTGAGGACAAATTTGACCTCTTGTTTGAAAGCTTTACATAATGTGAGGACAAACTTGACCTTGTTTGAAAGCTTTACATAATGTGAGGACAAATTTGAATTTGTTTGAAAGCTTTACATAATGTGAGGACAAATATGACCTTGTTTGAAAGCTTTACATAATGTGAGGACAAATTTGACCTCTTGTTTGAAAGCTTTACATAATGTGAGGACAAATTTGACCTCTTGTTTGAAAGCTTTACATAATGTGAGGACAAATTTGACCTTGTTTGAAAGCTTAACATAATGTGAGGACAAATTTGAATTTGTTTGAAAGCTTTACATAATGTGAGGACAAATATGACCTTGTTTGAAAGCTTTACATAATGTGAGGACAAATTTGACCTTGTTTGAAAGCTTTACATAATGTGAGGACATATTTGACCTCTTGTTTGAAAGCTTTACATAATGTGAGGTCAAATTTGACCTCTTTTTTGAAAGCTTTACATAATTTGAGGAGCAATTTCTCCCTATTACTTTAGTTATAGCCTGTTCATACCAAGTTGTTTGTTGTGACGAGTTTGATAAGTTGTTGTGTTTGTGGTAGATGTAATATTGTTGTATCTAGTTCCTGTTATCTGTTGTTTTGTATCCAATTTGAAATCAAAACTGATTATGTTTACTGAAAAAATGTTTACATTGTAATGAAAAATGCATTTCAAGGAATAATTGTTAGAGCTTGAATTGTTTGTCCTAGCATTTGATTGATTTTAATAGATTAAATGACAAAAAAGGTTAAAGAAATTATTGAAATATATTAAAGATAATACAATGTTTCCTATTTCATCTTGAGCCCATTGATGAAGAAAATATACAGTTATGTTTTACTATGGAATTATCTCCCTTGTATTGTGAATAACCTCTGTTGTCATACTGCCTAAATCTCAAGTAGTGGTAGCTCATGATTCTAAACAGATTTTTTGAATGAGTTAAAATGTGTTTGTTATTTGGCCGTTAGGACTCCGAGGGAGACAGTCCACTCCATGATGCCATCAGTAAGAAGAGAGACGATATGATCTCCATCCTGCTCGAACATCATGCAGATCTGACAATAGCCAATAACAATGGCTTTAACTCTCTACACCATGCTGCACTTCGGGGCAACCCAAGGTAGGTACTGCATGTGAGAGATTAAATCCCTGTAGTCATGACAACGTCCATTAACATACTCAACACAATTATTTAGGTCAGCAGAGGTCAACTTAACTTAGGAATGCTATGAATTGATGACAAATCAGTTTCACACCAACAGCAGCGCACAGATGAATTTGAGTAAAAGAAACACATCAGATATCAATAAGAAATGTCATAACAGAGAAATGACAAAGTCATATCTAAATACACTTTACCTTGTATGAAATTAAATTAAATGAAGAGAACAGTGGTAACTCCTTGGGATTGGTTTCTCATCTTATCCTGGTTGTGGAGATGTCGAGAAGTAAGATTTCCAGGACTTCTACTAGATTTGAAGGACAATGGGGTCCTCGGATTTGGAGCAAAAGAAGAACATTGTCAATAAATTACCCAAGAACTAATTAAGGATCAAAGACTATAATCTGTTATGTAGTCATAATAAGAATTTGATTTTGCATAACATTCCAATAATAAAGAAACGTGTATTGAAGTTAACTCATTTGTCAAAGTTTGTAGTAGGAGGGAAATATTCCCACCTTAGGCTAGATAAGATTCAAGTAGGTCAAAATATGCTGATGATCATCTATATGGTATCATAAAATTGTAAGAATGGACCAGAAAGAGGGATACTAGAGTATCATACCAGTCTCATAGACAATATTTGATTATCTATATAAGGTATTCAGTAGATTCATGGCTGTGACTCTCATAGACGATATTTGATATCTGTATAAGGTCTTCAGTAGATATTTGATATCTATATAAGGTCTTCAGTAGATATTTGATATCTGTATAAGGTCTTCAGTAGATATTTGATATCTGTATAAGGTCTTCAGTAGATATTTGATATCTATATAAGGTCTTCAGTAGATATTTGATATCTATATAAGGTCTACAGTAGATATTTGATATCTATATAAGGTCTTCAGTAGATATTTGATATCTGTATAAGGTCTTCAGTAGATATTTGATATATATATAAGGTCTTCAGTAGATATTTGATATCTATATAAGGTCTTCAGTAGATATTTGATATCTGTATAAGGTCTTCAGTAGATATTTGATATCTTTATAAGGTCTTCAGTAGATATTTGATATCTATATAAGGTCTTCAGTAGATATTTGATATCTATATAAGGTCTTCAGTAGATATTTGATATCTATATAAGGTCCTCAGTAGATTCATGGCTGTTTAAATGTTATATAGTGGTCACAGAGGTGTATGATTCACAACTGTTGTTGTTTCTCTCCTTTATGTATTAGTTATGGTCTGTTATCAACACTCTGTTTCATTTTGATACAAAATAAATGTTGGTGAAATGACGATTATGCCGAGGTTTGATTCCCCGATCAAATTCGAAAAGGTATGGGTCAGCTGCCTGACCACTTGGGTTTTCTCTGGTAGCTCCAGTCTCCTCCCATAGTAAAAACCCCTGATGATATTCCATCTGGCCAACAAGTGTGATTTATATATGTTGGTATTACTTGTTTAACAATTGTTGTAAAATAGATAGATTGCATTCAATAATTATGTTTAGTTGTGATAGTGTAGTTTCCAGAGGTTCCTAGCAAGGTAATACATTCTACAGATAAGGGTTATGATGGTTGAGTATTCAGAACCTTTCTTTACAAAAATTGGTAAATCAAATAAATATAAATAAGGGTAAAAAAACAATGCATTTGAGTTTATTGATAATGATGACAAATAGAGTTCATTTTTAAAGGTAAAGCAAAAACATTTATCACACTATTTTGTCAAATTACAAACATCATTAATTCAAAAAGTAGGGGTCATAATAACAAAATGTATTGAAAATAAGAATTGTTTTAAATATTGCCATCAAGGATAATTAGTAGAGGTCATTATAACAAAATACCATGAAAGTCTGAATTATTTTAAATGTTAGTTCGAAAGCTATTATAATCAGTAGTCAAGGTTGATTAACCATGGTCTTTAGTCTCCTGAATGTTGTGGAAGTATTTATTGCATGTGAATGTATTTACTACTGGAAGCATGAGGACTGTATAGAACATGATAGGTAACCTTTATTGATCAATTACAAAGTCAACATTTCTGTTCATTATTATGAAAGTGCATGTTTGTGTAGCAGTATTGAATTAAATGTGTGAGTATTTTGATTTGAGCAAATCAACCTACCGTATGTCTTTTGTATCATATTGGTATAGTGATGGAAATCAAAGTGAGAATACATTTCCATACATCTGATTGTAGACAAAGTAACAAAGTATCAAATTACAATGTTCATCAATATAGCCCCTTTAGGTTTGGTTCCATGGACGCCTCCAATAATGTATACATATATATAATTAGCTGGTGAAATCTGTGTGGTATGAATAGTTATCTCCCCTTTGGTCAGCTATTTCATTCACAACGCCTTTTAGTCGAAGTGAAAGTCTTCTTCATTTAAATTCATTTCCACTTTATTAAGTGTGTCAAGATTACAGTAGCATAATCAAATTTAAAAAGAAAAACTAAATTAAAGACTGCTGGTTAGTATTTCATGACTTGATAGCTATCAACTAATCATAATTTTATCACACAAAACATATATATTATATAGCATAATTTAGTCTCAGAAATAGCTGGTCAGTACTAGGTATTTAAGGATATCTAGATTTGGCAGCAGAAAATAAAACTTGATTTGACCAGAATAATATAGAAGCCATACAGATTTATTTTATTGTGATAGAAGAAACCCTGGCCAGTTGTTTTGTCTCAAGCGAGTATTAAAAATGTAATTCTTCACTGTTCATCAGAACTTTAACGCAACCACAGCCTTTTTAAAGTAAATACAATTCCTTAAAATGACATGGAATAATCATCAGTAAACATTCGGAATGTACTTAAATAACAATAAAAATGTCTTTATTACATGCCATTTTACATTTATATAATATTTGCTTTTCTCGTGTATTTCAATCCTCATGCACATGTACTTTGATTTACTAAAATATTTCAGATTTTGAGAAATTAGTATATAATATTGATGTCTATGTAAAAGTTCATTTAATTTCAACATTTACATTTATTGAAACATATTCTAAAGCATATCAGTGAAGTTTACTTCTTACTTAAGGATAAGGTGATTTTTAGTTGAAAATGTCCAATTAAGGAACATTGTGGGAAAATTAGTGATTTTGGGAATTCATAACTTTTGTTTCTGAATGCATCAGTTTTTAAAAATGACAACATATACAATATGATGTTTCAACTATACTATGAGGGAAAGATTTGGTGGAGTTTGGAGTATAAATATGTAACTTTTAGTGTATTTAGCAGTTTGTACAATAATGGTCTTACCGACAAAGCTGGACAAGTGACAGAGTATCACATGTAATCTTTGTCATTATTACTAAGCATTTTCCATCAAAAAAATTGTATTTGTCTATTTGCATTTCTTTCTTCCTTCCCATTTGTTTTATTTATCTTTAGTGTCTGTCCATCTTGTCTTCCTATGGATGTATTTTCTGATTGTGACAACAGACTCTATCCTGTGTTTGATTTTGTATGATCAACATTGGTGAAATTAATCTCTACAGACTTGTGCCGCAGACTCTAGTGAAAGTACAGGCTGCATACCTGGTTTAGAGTTTTTGGCATGCTTCTTCTAGCAACATAGCATCATTGGTGATATAAATAGATAGGTAACAGCACCTACAGCAGACAAATCTACGTAGTTCTGTGTGTTAGGTATACATTATATAGTACAGACAAATCTACGTAGTTCTGTGTGTTAGGTATACATTATACAGTACAGACACATCTACGTAGTTCTGTGTGTTAGGTATACATTATATAGTACAGACAAATCTACGTAGTTCTGTGTGTTAGGTATACATTATACAGTACAGACAAATCTACGTAGTTCTGGGTGTTAGGTATACATTATACATTACAGACAAATCTACGTAGTTCTGTGTGTTAGGTATACATTTTACAGTACAGACAAATCTACGTAGTTCTGTGTGTTAGGTATACATTTTACAGTACAGACAAATCTACGTAGTTCTGGGTGTTAGGTATACATTATACAGTACAGACAAATCTACGTAGTTCTGTGTGTTAGGTATACATTATACAGTACAGACAAATCTATAGACAAATCTACGTAGTTCTGGGTGTTAGATATACAGTACAGACAAATCTACGTACCTCTGTGTATTACAGACCACAGATTATGTAATAAAGGTCGGAGTTGAGGTTTGATCCCTATACAGGACAGTTTGCTCATTTAGTATGTGACAGGCCTTCCAATCTTAGATGAGGTAGCCACCAGCTACTACAAGAAGCTCTGGCACAAATTTACCCTTGTTGTTGATTAATTAACCCATTAAACAAGCAAACAATAGACCTTTTATCAGAATACACCATCTTGGAATACAGTTTTGTCATCAGCATTCGTCAAATTTTGCACACATGCTCATTTGTTCACTGTGTGTTACTTTGTTTGGATAGAGCTCCTTTTTTATGTACCTTTAGGAATGGCAGTGTCTAATGCAGTGAAATTGAATTTTTGATTTGTATCAACTATCAGAATGTAATCATATTCATAGAGCTATGATTTGTATAGGTTTTATGTATTAAAACACCACAGTGATTATCCACTTGTGACAATGTCAGGGAGGAGATATTGCATTCTGTTTGTATTGTGCATATGTGTACATTCATATGTTCTCTTTTGTCAACTTCATTTTTAACCAGATTTCTATCCAATTTTTGTTAAATTCTGAGTATACCTCGAATGAGGTTATGTCTCAGGGTGCCAAGATAATGATTGCTATTTATGTAAAATCTTTGTCATCTTTAAGAAGATTTCAATAATAACTTAATACAATGAAGATTACTCTGAACGACTAGCTTGAACGATAAGTTCATGTTTCAGAGTGCTTTAAATTAGGTCACAAAGACAAGGTCACTTTTACTATTAATATACGGCTTGCAGCATAATATATATCAGAAGGTATACTTGGCATGCAAGGGGATTTCTTTTGCTTGCTATGCCTTCTTTTAGAGAGAATAACCAACGATTGAGATGAAAATAAATTAAATTTCTGATTACTAAGCAAATATGAGATAGCTGTCTGCTGATGAAGTTGGACAATAGAAATGTGTATCTGATTGAAAACATAGAAATGTTCCTCCTATTAAAGGGCATTACCCATAGAGTGATGCATTATGCACAATGTGCAGATTTTCCTAAACCTATCATAGGTACAGTGTAATTGGGGTTGACTTGAATTTGAGTGGTATCTCAGTCTTAGTCATGCTACAGTAGTTCTGTCTTCTGCAGCTGCAGGATGATGTCATTCATACTTCATACCAAGTCACATCACCCCTCACCCATCTTAACTCCTCCTACCATCTCGCCCCCTAATTTACATTATCTTGTAAAAAAATCACAGACAGATTACATATTTTAGAATTGAAGAAAACAGCCTTTTCAACGTCGAAGTTCATGGTGAATGAAAGGTTTAGATAGAATTCAGTCTTAAGGATAAGTGTTGACCACCAGTATGTGTTTTACTGATTAGGCTATTCTTATATTTGATCCCTTACAGATTTATTGGTTTTATGTTCTGATTGGATAAACAGTAATATGATAACTTACAGTAACTTAACTTTTGTCAGGTTCATAATTGCCACTTTGTATCCGTCCCATCATCTGACATGGCTGTAGAATAAATAGAGGTCCCCTACCTAAGTCTTTATACATTTTCTAGCCTCAGGAACATCATGTATCAATCTAAGGTCAACTGTACCTAATGAAGAAGTTGTTCACTGTATGATCACTTAATAAAGATTTAATGACAACAGAAGGAATACTGTTTGTACAGTTCTTTCAGCTTGTGATATCATCATGTACATGCTTCAGAAAAATAAAGACACAAATTTTACATCAGTTTGAGAAATTTATTGAATTAAATACCAAATTATCAACAAAATTTAATTCTATAATTGTGAATGCCAATGAATGGCATACATTCATTCCGAAATCAATAGTCTTACCTGGATCATTGACTTTAAACATATGGTAAACAATCATTTGCTGGTGTATCAGTGCTATTGTTTTCTTTGTCCTTTAATTACAAACATCAGTGAAATGTTATTCTGAGGTCATAAACAATTTCAGCCTTATCTTGACATTAAATTTTGTGGCATGTATAAACAAAAATAGTCAATCAGTTGTCACAGAAATTTACAGCAATGGATTCAGGAACTAACCATTCGACTAGAGCAAAACAAATTCACCTGAAATTAGGTGGAAGTGTGTAACATTTGTTGTAAGTTTTGTATTTGATTGAGAAATGTACTGGACACTTGTTGTATTTAAGTTAACAGTTTTTGAGACACCATTCTTAATTTACTGTTATAATGAGGACAAATATTGGGATTAAGTGAAACTTTACATCAGCTGACTCATTTTGAGCAAATTTGACACACGTTTGACACAAGTGAGTTTCAGTGTAGTTCAATTTACAGATCCTCAATACTACACTGTATATCAGGCAAAGGTATATATCAAAGGTAGACAATTTCAGTGAGAAATAGATGTCTTCAGCTGTAATTTGTCCTGTATTTAATATCACTATTATTTATATCCCGTTATGTTCTGCAACATAAACTGCTTCCTTGAAACCCAATCCTCTCTGCAACATTGAAGAGAAATTCTACATCATTGTCATGCAAACAAAGACCTTTTAAGTAAAATCATGTTGTTTTTTTAATATGGTCCATGTATTACTGACAAATGTATTGATTCACAACTCAATATTTTGATATACCTGGTATGTAGATGATCAAATTATTTCTAATATCAACAAAGTAGACATTCAAGGCCTGAATCTGTGATAATTCCATCAGATGTTGTGTATGGGTCACCATAGGGGGCACTACTGTGGATTAAATTATGTAATAATATTTCTACAAGTTGTATTTTTGTGATGATCTGCCAGGTGAGGCCTGGATGTTTAAATGTATGTAGGCCTAAATGGTATAATGTATCTACTGTAAGAAAGTTTGGTGAAAACACTAATTTGTCTGTTAACCCTATCTTCAATCTTAATGCAGTCATACTTCATAGTGATAACCTATAGCCGTGTATACCTGTTAGCCCATACACCTGTGACCCGGCCATTAGCTTGTTACCCTGTACACTTGTGGGCCCTGTATACCTGTAGGTCCTGTCCACTATGTTGATACTCTGTACACCTGTAGGTCCTGTCCACTATGTTGATACTCTGTACACCTGTAGGTCCTGTCCACTATGTTGATACTCTGTACACCTGTAGGTCCTGTCCACTAAGTTGATACCCTATACACCTGTAGGTCCTGTCCACTATGTTGATACCCTGTACACCTGTAGGTCCTGTCCACTATGTTGATACCCTGTACACCTGTGAGTCCTGTCCACTATGTTGATACCCTGTACACCTGTGAGTCCTGTCCACTATGTTGATACCCTGTACACCTGTGAGTCCTGTCCACTATATTGATACCCTGTACACCTGTAGGTCCTGTCCACTATGTTGATACCCTGTACACCTGTGAGTCCTGTCCACTATGTTGATACCCTGTACACCTGTGAGTCCTGTCCACTATGTTGATACCCTGTACACCTGTAGGTCCTGTCCACTATGTTGATACCCTGTACACCTGTACACCTGTGAGTCCTGTCCACTATATTGATACCCTGTACACCTGTGAGTCCTGTCCACTACATTGATACTCTGTACACCTGTGAGTCCTGTCCACTATGTTGATACCCTGTACACCTGTAGGTCCTGTCCACTATGTTGATACCCTGTACACCTGTACACCTGTGAGTCCTGTCCACTATGTTGATACCCTGTACACCTGTGAGTCCTGTCCGCTATATTGATACCCTGTACACCTGTGAGTCTTGTCCACTATGTTGATACCCTGTACACCTGTGAGTCCTGTCCACTACATTGATACTCTGTACACCTGTAGGTCATGTCCACTATATTGATACCCTATACACCTGTACACCTGTGAGTCATGTCCACTATGTTGATACCATGTACACCTGTGAGTCCTGTCCACTATATTGATACCCTGTACACCTGTAGGTCATGTCCACTATATTGATACCCTGTACACCTGTGAGTCCTGTCCACTATGTTGATACCCTGTACACCTGTAGGTCCTGTCCACTATATTGATGCCCTGTACACCTGTGAGTCCTGTCCACTAAGTTGATACCCTGTACACCTGTGGACCCTGTCCACTAAGTTGATACCCTGTACACCTGTGAGTCCTGTCCACTATGTTGATACCCTGTACACCTGTGAGTCCTGTCCACTATATTGATACCCTGTACACCTGTGAGTCCTGTCCACCATAGTTGATACCCTGTACACCTGTGAGTCCTGTCCACTAGTTGATACCCTGTACACCTGTGAGTCCTGGTCCACTATGTTGATAGCCCTGTACACCTGTGAGTCCTGTCCACTATAGTTGATACCTGTACACCTGTAGGTCCTGTCCACTAATGTTGATACCCTGTACACCTGTGAGGTCCTTGTCCACTATGTTTGATACCTGTACACCTGTGAGTCCTGTCCACTAAGTTGATACCCTGTACACCTGTGAGTCCTGTCCACTATGGTGATACCCTGTACAGCTGTGAGTCCTGTCCACTATATTGATACCCTGTACACCTGTGAGTCCTGTCCACTATGTTGATAGCCTGTACACCTGTGAGTCCTGTCCACTAAGTTGATACCCTGTACACCTGTGAGTCCTGTCCACTATATTGATACCCTGTACACCTGTGAGTCCTGTCCACTATGTTGATACCCTGTACACCTGTGAGTCCTGTCCACTATATTGATACCCTGTACACCTGTGAGTCCTGTCCACTATGTTGATACCCTGTACACATGTACACCTGTGAGTCCTGTCCACTATATTGATACCCTGTACACCTGTGAGTCCTGTCCACTATGTTGATAGCCTGTACACCTGTGAGTCCTGTCCACTAAGTTGATACCCTGTACACCTGTGAGTCCTGTCCACTAAGTTGATAGCCTGTACACCTGAGTCCTGTCCACTATGTTGATAGCCTGTACACCTGTGAGTCCTGTCCACTATATTGATACCCTGTACACCTGAGTCCTGTCCACTATATTGATACCCTGTACACCTGTGAGTCCTGTCCACTATATTGATACCCTATACACCTGTGAGTCCTGTCCACTATATTGATACCCTGTACACCTGTGAGTCCTGTCCACTATGTTGATAGCCTGTACACCTGTGAGTCCTGTCCACTATATTGATACCCTGTACACATGTACACCTGTGAGTCCTGTCCACTATATTGATACCCTGTACACCTGTGAGTCCTGTCCACTATATTGATACCCTGTACACCTGTAGGTCCTGTCCACTATATTGATGCCTATGTTGTTGTGGACCCTGTTCACTAAATTGATACCCTGTTTACACTTTGATACCCTGAAGACTATAGGTATGAAGTCTGTATCATATGAGGTTGTGGAAAATCAGGGAAGTCTGTTCCATATGTGGTGTACATTATAGCTCCTTTTTAGGGCCCCTGAATCTGGCTCCTTTTTTAACCAGTTATGAGTCTGTTTTCAGTCAAGCCATTACTGGGGCCCCAAGTGTTCTAGTGGTAATTGAGAACATGTGTTACCAACACTTAGGTCATTCTCAGGCTTTTTAGGCGGGAAACTTGTCACCATTGTTGGTCTCTGGTACAGTATCGTAAGACATATCCATTACACACAATTCCACTTACCATTTTGAAATGGATTTATAGCTTTGTTTTCTGATTACGTTGCCTTCCACAAGTCATGTCCATAAAGTGTTTTAATTAAATATCTCAACCTAATATACATCTTAAGTCATATCTGTATATTCCAACATTGGGTATATTTCAGTCCTACAAGGTTATGTCCACCCATCACACTTACTTACCAGTTATCTGTTAGAGTAAAGCCTACACCCGTCAGTGTTCTTAGTCTATATCCCAAAGTTATCCTCACCTCACATTTGTATCTATACAGTCAGTTCATTATCCTTATTTCCTAAGTATTTCCACCCCTAAAGGAACATGTCTTGCCATGTTAAAATAGTTCGGTTTAACATACATCAGCCATATTTACCATACCACACCCCCTGGTTACATGTTAAAATAGTTAGGTTTAACATACATCAGCCATATTTACCATACCACACCCCCTGGTTACATGTTAAAATAGTTAGGTTTAACATACATCAGCCATATTTACCATACCACACCCCCTGGTTACATGTTAAAATAGTTAGGTTTAACATACATCAGCCATATTTACCATACCACACCCCCTGGTTACATGTTAAAATAGTTAGGTTTAACATACATCAGCCATATTTACCATACCACACCCCCTGGTTATATGTTAAAATAGTTAGGTTTAACATACATCAGCCATATTTACCATACCACACCCCCTGGTTACATGCTCTCCCCATTCTCCTACACATCCTCTACAACAATCCAGCAATATCTATAAACAGGTTCCTCTTATTATTTCAATACTGTTATCAGTTTAATCTCCACTCTGTACAAAAACTTACCCCCAGATTATTCTCATTATTTTGCTATTTGTTTTCTAATTTCTCAAACCTGTCATCGACAATATAGTGTCTATTGTAGAAACCTGACCAGTATGTATGATATTACATTCTAACTTCTCAACCTCAATTATCAGTTACAGACATACTGGTGAACCTTACTCATGGAAGGCATGGCTGTGCTGTAATGTTCATAAGAACAGATAATGGAGAAATTTATCTACTATTAGTTCATGTAAACTTTTCAAGATGGTGGCATTAATTTGACACACTTAGTTACTACAGATTTTACACAGAGCTTCCATTAAAGGCTGTATACTGAGTGTAATCTGAAGCCATTTTCATGTGCTGCTGTTCCCTACATGTGCTAGCTGGTAATCAGATCTTGCCAGTCACCTGGCTTTGAGCTCCCCACTACATTCCTCTTGATCATCCTCCACAATCTGCTCCATATACTCTTTCTTACACATATTTGTACAAAGTCAGTATGGCACATGAGGAATTTTATTAGCATCATCAGTTTTACGAAAGGTTAGATCATACATGATATCATTTACTTACTTTTCTTTGATATGAATATAAAATGGCATATTTTTGTACAAAAATGTCTGATTACATATAGAGCACTGATAGCCAAGGCACTGTACAACTGAAAGTAATATATGATGATGATATAGTCTTGGGCTGATTACATGCAATCTTCAGTGTATCAGCTCCATCTACACATGTAAGGAAATTGGTTAATTTGATGGTAGATCACATGATTGATGAGAGTTCTGTCCATAAACATTCATTTCTTGGGTAAAGCGTCCTGTATATATAGAGAGCAACCAAGAAAGAGAACATTAGTATCAGGGTACAGAGATAATATTATAACACAGTATGTCTGCCATTTTGAAATGTCAAGGGTAGATCATGCATTCAATTGAAATTTTTAGTGCATAAACTAGAACTACAGAGCATCCATTACTATACATTTCGTACACATTTGTTTATTCAAAATGGCGGATATGCCTTGGAGCTGCTGCAAAGTAACTCCAGTTTTCGAAAGGAAAGTTGCACACATTACACAAGATATATTGACAGGGATGGTTTGTGGATCATGCCTGGTGAGGGTGCAGTAGGTCACACTGTTATTGACTATTGATCCCTATAAACAGTGTATATGAAGGTGATACAGCAGATGCAAGTGTAAGCTATGCCAGCAGCGCCCTCTGGTGTGAAGAATGCCACTCACAGCTGGTTGAAGGGGACCAAATGCTTGTGTTTCTGTACTTATTTGGCCCGGTTTCAACCAACTACAAAATAGCAGACACATAAAATGTGTTCTGGCTTACAATACTCTCTAGCTGGCTGGGAAACAAATTGGAAGGGGGGATAATGAAAATCAAAAACAGGAAATGAAACCAGGAAAGAAATTATAACATCTAAATATTCAAAATGAAATTGCATAGCAATCAGTCAATTTTAAAGTTAAAAAAAAATGAAAAAAAGAAATACAAAAATAACAGGGTTGCAAACAAAACCCTTTCAACCAGCAATATGAGTATTAAACAGCAAACATTCACACCAACTTCAAAAGGCATAGTATCAATATAGGAACCAGTGGTATGAGTATAAAAACAGCAAACATTCACACCATATCAATATAGTAATACTACTATAGCGTATAAATATACTCTATATACTGGTGTAATTACTGGCTTATAATGGGCATAGGATTAAATATATGGGAAACAGATGTATGTCTACAACAACATGATATATTATATAGTGTTAGTTTTACACAGAAACGCTTTCTACATACCAACATTGGGATTCACTACCATATGAAAACTTAAATTTACATAGAAATGCTTTTTACATACATTTGTATTTATTTTGTGTTAGGTCTGCAGCATGCATTGTTGTAAGATAGTTTAGCCTGAGGAATATTCAGTCACTGATACAGTTGTTACCTTATAACCATAGCTATTATATTTGAACATTAAACTTATTGAAAAATTTTTACAGAATTTTTACAGAACTTTCTTCTAATGATGGTTGTATAATTGATTGATATAGAGACAAAAATTATAATGCTAAAATGCCATTCCAGTGTTAATCCATGTTACTGTTGCCAATATTGGTATTTTATGATAATAGAAGTTAATATGACAGATTGTGACTGTCAGATCAGTAGGAGGTAGAGGATAAGGAGGGGAAAGTAGGACAGGCTGCCCAGGCTACATGCACCAGTAAATCCTTAAGTAACCTGGTCATACTGACAGTAATCTAATCAACTAATGTCCCAGCATGCCTGGCAGTGAGAAGCAGGTCAAGGTAATCACAGTAAAGTTTGGAGTAACTCATAGTTCAAATTAAATCACACACAATTTAAATGTCCCAGAGAACATTTGGTTAGTAGGTATTTACTACAAAGTGTTATGACATTCCCTGTAAAATAAAGACAAAATGACAGACTACTAGCTGACTAAGATGCACACAGCACACTTCTATTTGTAAAAGACTTACATCCTGTGCATTAAGTGACATCCATCCTTATGATCACTACTTCCTAAAGACTAAACAAACCAGCCTAGTACTGTAGTGGTAAGCCTGTTCTCCAGGCGACTTCCCCCAGTGACCATCAGGTACTAATCTGCAGAGACAATGCCCTACCTGTGTACATTATACACACATACACACGTACATCGTTACTACGCCGGTGTGTGCATTACAGTTAGCCCTCTACCTCACCGACAATATGCATATAGATATTTGGCAAAGAGATTGGTGTAGCCTTGTTAAGCACGCAGGACCTTGCAATATATAGAACAGCTCGTTGGCTTCCCCCACTAGACGGCCAGGGATACATGCCTAAAGATGTACACCGCCCTAGTCTAGTCACATCCCAGCGCTCCGTCATACTGCGGGCATGCTCTAGTGGGGCTCTTGTTGCGAGAAATTGGTGATGTTAGAAGGAATTTGATGAATCTACGCGCAGACCCCCTGCAAAGTTCTCGAGTTGTGGCATACATCTTACCGAGTTATGTGATGTATACCTGCAGCTAAACATTGCCAAAAGCTCATTATCTTTACCTATATAACAGATAAATACAACTTTATGATGCAATTAGCACAACAGATCAAACTTCAAATATCAGTCATACTTCACTTTGAGAAATATTTTATCAATAAAAACTGTTAAGTCAATAAAACATAGATATTTGTCCTAATTCACTGTACAACCTAGTGTTATTAGAAAATACATATTTCAAAGTTAAATATAAAAAAGTGACATTGGCCTATAAATAAGAATGCTATGAAGGTGGAACTGCACCAAAGCACATGCTGTAGATAGGTGTAGAGAACTGTCGTAACTAGGTCATGCAGAGTTGACTCTGCCTCTATAATGTTGTACAGTAAATAATGTACCTGACCCTCCTGTATATAAACTCTTCCTCCTCTTCCATTATCAGCTGCCAATAATTTCCACCAACACAATGAAAGATAGACCAACCATACAACAAGCTCTATAGATATACTGTCATTTAGAAAGTGGGTAAGAAAGAGGTAGGATGTATTTATAAGAAAGCTGTGTGTATAGGATATAACAAGTATAGCATTAACTTGGCTTTGATCAAGTTACATTTGGCTTGAGCAAACTTGGGTTGAAGTTAGTTGAGTAAGTTTTCGTTACGCTGGGGCCCCTAAGTTACATATATGGTTGCCAGGGTTAGGGTGAGGTTCCAACTGTCTATCTTAGACCCGCTCTGCTTATAAGGCCATAGACCGACCTTCCCAGCTCACCAGATCAATTGTGAGAGGTATCTTATCTGTCCCGCCTCCCCAGCTGACTAAACTCAGCTAGTGGCAGATGTGGCTTGTCAGTCTATGGGGTGAATGAGAGCCCCATCCTCCTGGATCACTATCTGTAGATAGGTATCCAGTCGGGACCCCCCTCTAGGGTACACCTTAGGAGTTATGTCCCCTTTTTAAACAAAATCGGTATCCACCTCCTCCCCTGTGTGTAATGAATCATGAACTCCAATATATACTACTGTAGGTGTAGTAAGTGTGGAATCCTTACCAGGGTCTTATACAGCACATCAGTAGTGTAGTGGGTTTGGAATACTAAACACCAATAAGCCCCACCCAGCCACTATTATACATTACTACAGAATATAATTCTGTAGGTGTAGTGTGTGTAAAATATACAGACTTCTGTAGGTGTGGTGTGTGTAAAATATACAGACTTCTGTAGGTGTAGTGTAAAATATACAGACTTCTGTAGGTGTAGTGTGTGTAAAATATACAGACTTCTGTAGGTGTAGTGTAAAATATACAGACTTCTGTAGGTGTAGTGTGTGTAAAATATACAGACTTCTGTAGGTGTAGTGTGTGTGTAAAATATACAGGCTTCTGTAGGTGTAGTGTGTGTAAAATATACAGACTTCTGTAGGTGTAGTGTGTGTAAAATATACAGACTTCTGTAGGTGTAGTGTGTGTAAAATATACAGACTTCTGTAGGTGTAGTGTGTGTAAAATATACAGACTTCTGTAGGTGTAGTGTGTGTAAAATATACAGACTTCTGTAGGTGTAGTGTGTGTAAAATATACAGACTTCTGTAGGTGTAGTGTGTGTAAAATATACAGACTTCTGTAGGTGTAGTGTGTGTGTAAAATATACAGACTTCTGTAGGTGTAGTGTGTGTAAAATATACAGACTTCTGTATGTGTGTAAAATATACAGACTTCTGTAGGTGTAGTGTAAAATATACAGACTTCTGTAGGTGTAGTGTAAAATATACAGACTTCTGTAGGTGTAGTGTGTGTAAATATACAGACTTCTGTAGGTGTAGTGTGTGTAAATATACAGACTTCTGTATGTGTGTAAAATATACAGACTTCTATAGGTGTAGTGTAAAATATACAGACTTCTGTAGTTGTAGTGTAAAATATACAGACTTCTGTAGGTGTAGTGTGTGTAAAATATTCAGACTTCTGTAGGTGTAGTATGTGTAAAATATACAGACTTCTGTAGGTGTAATCCCCCTGGTAATAATCTCCCAGGTAATAATACATGTGTATTAGAATTTAGTAGAGTAGTTCTTAATTAAAAAAACTCTGAATCCTAATGACCAAAAAACCCCTCCCTCTTCTACAGGACTACTGTAGGTGTATAGGTGTGTGGGATCCTAAACATCAAACTCCTGCCCCCTAACATCGCCCTTTATACTGGACGTTGATGTAGAAATCCTAAACACCAAAGAAACCTAGATGTTGATTTGAAGATGGCTTCTTTGACCACTCTTTTACTAAGCAATCAAATTGATGACTGTTTTGGCTTTCTTTCCTGACATTTAATAGATGAGAAATATAGATCATCAACATCTCTTAGTTTATGTTTCAACAGATTTTCAAGAGAAAAATGGCTTCTTTAAACTCTACTTATGCTGGTATAGTTACAGTTATATTATGGAGTTTTGATTTACTTACATACAGCATCTTATAAAAAGGTTAATTTATAAAGGTCAGTCAACAGACTTTAAAGTTTAATATTCAAATTGTCTATTGTGACCTCTTTTTCTCTTGAGTTGATATCAATTGCAGATAAGTTCTATAGAGCCATCTGCTACATATTTTGGGAATGTTCTTAAATGCGTTCATCTTTATCAGTGCTCCATCGACTTCATCTTTAAACAGATTTGATAAATTTTCATATGTATGAGAAGTATGAGAATACCTTGAACATGATCATGTTTCAGGATGCCAAGGTCAGAGTCACCATAACTATTTATAGAAAATCTTTGACATCACTCTAGTGATTTCATTTTTGATGTATGAGAATACCTCGAACAAAATTTTGTTTCTGGGTCAAGAACAAGGTCATTTTTAATATTTATAGAAAAACTTTGTCAGCTTGTGCTGTAGTGGTGCTGTAGTGACTTCATTTTTAAACAGATATTGATAAAACTTCATATGTTGGTCTAGTATGAGTATGAGTTGGCCTCAGGACTTAATGCAGGTTAAGTTATAGTGGGTATATCCTGGCACTTTGATGTATCACATGCAATGCCTTGTTAATATATTGATGACTAATTTTCATTGCATTAATTTGAATGCTTCTGCTTTGCATCATTTGGGACAGTGACTGATAGTCTAACATAGATATTTTAAAATCTGATAAAATGGAAATATTTACTTAAGTATGCGGGTTGCAATCTTGGGTAGCAACCTTTGATATATCATGTATCAATTATGGTTTGCTGGTAAAGGCATACAAAAAATGTATATAGTTACTGCTGTTCTGAGCAGAATCAGCATCATCTAAATTATATATAATTCTTATGTTTAACATAATATATTCCACAGCCTATTAGTACAAGTACAGAAGTGGAGGAGAGATATAATCCCTTGTGTGTCACACCTTCTGAATAGAAATATGTCACTAGAGTATCACAAAATGCCAGGGCCTCTAATGGGCTGGAGTACTAATGAGTTACAGCTGATGAACTGGCCACCAAACAACACAGGCCTACAACAGCACCTGGCCTTGTCTGACCCACTGTCAGCTCTCATTATACCCTTCCTAAGAAATGATGTATAGACTTTTGCTAATGATTTTCCAGATTAGCTGACAAAATAAACTGGTAAATCGTGTCCATATGTACATTTGTTTAATGTTTATTACAGTAGGAACTTAGTTGTTGTACATCAGGACTATTTTACTTACAGTCACTGTAGTTTAAGTGAGTGTCAGAACAACTTTCTTCAGTTTTTCAGATTCAGAATTTTATGAAACTTGGTAGGGAGTATCACCCATCAGATAACAGTAAAGTGTCTTGACCAAGGACACAACCACAACAGCACACACCAGCCCTTTTCTCAACTTCCTGAGAAACACAAAATTAACATGGTTGAATCATTTTAATTTCAGATCTTCACCCTAAGGTTATGTGACTGACTGAGCTATTTCGGCCCCTTTCCATGAATGACTACACTTTGATAAGGTTAAGACTAACTAGATAACCTATCAGTTCCTCTTATTGAAGTAATGGACCAAGGTAGCATCAATTTTTACACAAATTTATAAGAATCATCAACTTGCCATTTAAGCAAGGCTCAGCTGAGATAGATTAACAGTGCCACTGCACATATAAGTCCTGACATCACAAACACTTTTGTAGATGAATATATACATGCTACACGCAAGAAACAAACCCATTCTGCAAAATTTGAAGGTCAGGGGTATGTTTATGAATAACTTGCATCACTGCAAAAACATTTAAACTAATTTATTGCCTATATTTCCATCAATACCTGCATCATAAGTAGCCACTCCCCAACACCCTCCCATCCCCTCCCAAATACAACAATAATCCCAAATAATAACCTTATTAAAACATATTCAAAGGCTCCAACAGAAGATGAAATGCACAAGGTTGACCTGATAAAGGTCAACCATTGAACAGTAAAAATTACTACATGCAAAATAGTTCTTTTTTCTTTTTTCACCGTGATTACAGACTTTATTATGTATGCACAGATAATTTTATGCATACTATATTTATAAAAATTATACACTTCTGATTCATCTGAGAGCACTCAAGTGATCCTTTAGGATGTTGACTCCCCAAATAACCTTATGGTACTCCCAGATCTGATATATCACTACTTTGTATTTGTTTCCCTATTTCCCTGTCATTTTGTACTTATGCCAGGTCCAGGTTGATTTCCTTCCTAGGAAGGAAAATGAAAGCTATTTAAGAAAGTCAGCATTAAATGGCACAGAAATATTTATTACCGGAATTCGTTCTTATTTTGCTTCATTAATTTTAACAATAGATATAACCATTAAGTTCCCACAAAGGTAATTTCTAGCTATATTTGATATGAACAAATTATGCTGTAACAGCAAAGGTATAGATAAACAGTATATTGGAGATATAGATATCGGCTTTTAATACAGGTAATAAATGTTAATTAATTACTAGGTAATAAATGTTAATTAATTACTAGGTAATAAGTGTTAATTAATTACTTTTTTTGTTCTAGTGATTGTTGGCAAGGAGACCATGTGTACTCTGTATTACAAGGTTTTGTGTTGGAATACCTTTTGATAATCATTTCACTTTGACATTCATATTCCAGGAAGAGATTAAGATTTTTGAAAACTGAAGCATGTCCTGATAAACATTTTTGAAAACTAAACCCTACATTTTCACGGAGATGTCTTATTTGGTTGATCTTGGATTTTGTAGAAAATCACAAAATACAATGAATTGAATGAGTTTTATTGTGACATTCAGGTCGGGACAACATTTGCATGTCTGCAATTGTTGCTGTAGCCCTCTGTAGACAATGCCTGGCTGTAATTGTCACTGTAGCCCTCTCTAGACAATGCCTGGCTGTAATTGTCACTAGCCCTCTCTAGACAATGCCTGTCTGTAATTGTCACTGTAGCCCTCTGTAGACAATGCCTGGCTGTAATTGTCACTGTAGCCCTCTGTAGACAATGCCTGACTGTAATTGTCACTGTAGCCCTCTGTAGACAATGCCTGGCTGTAATTGTCACTGTAGCCCTCTGTAGACAATGCCTGACTGTAATTGTCACTGTAGCCCTCTGTAGACAATGCCTGGCTGTAATTGTCACTGTAGCCCTCTGTAGACAATGCCTGACTGTAATTGTCACTAGCCCTCTGTAGACAATGCCTGGCTGTAATTGTCACTGTAGCCCTCTCTAGACAATGCCTGGCTGTAATTGTCACTAGCCTCTGTAGACAATGCCTGATTGTAATTGTCACTAGCCCTCTGTAGACAATGCCTGGCTGTAATTGTCACGGTAGCCCTCTGTAGACAATGCCTGGCTGTAATTGTCACTGTAGCACGCTGTAGACAATGCCTGGCTGTAATTGTCACTGTAGCCCTCTGTAGACAATGCCTAGCTGTAATTGTCACTGTAGCCCTCTGTAGACAATCGGTTTTCCATAAGTAGTGCTCTTGTTTGTATCCTGCGGTTCTGGCTATTGATTTTTTTGCTCTGTATTTCTAAATATAACAGTTGAATCTCCTCACACATTTTTGTACTGCATCCAAGTGTAATGGTTTCATTTTCTGAAAAAAAAAAGATATAAAAATCTTGATTCATATATAAAGGGATGTTGAAACACTGTAGTATATCCTGCAGTAATTCCTTTTTGCATAGGTTACATAAACATTTTATCAGAATCACTCTGTCAAGATAGTGTGATGGCAATGTTGTTTTCTTAGAACCAGTGACTGAGAAGTGTTTATTTTAGGATATAACAGTATGATTTCCCCTATGGGGCTCCTACAGTGTAGACACCAGCTGTTAATGGCAGGCCATAGACATTGACCATTATCTGTCATCAATACTATAGCACTAAAAGGACTACAGATTGAGGAGGGTAGTATCTAGTAGCAGACATTCCTCTCTTCCATTGATGGGATCACCCCTTTCCCATGTGTAATTTGACCCTGACAACAGTGCATATTTCAAATCATCCCCTAGACACTACCCATTTATCTTGACTGTGGATGGAGGGGGAGCCTAGATCCCTCCATCTCCACTGCCAGCTGTGGGTAACACAGTACTAATCCTGTGGGGCTCCCCTGCTGCAGTTTATCTGGAAATTTTGGTGCAGGCCTGTGTATGTATATATATACTTGTCTGTGTGTACAGTAGCCAGTTGCAGCTGATTAAGTTGCCATGGTTACTCGGCTCTTTCATCAATTTGGGATGCTCCTTGTATCTGATCCCTACTAGATAAACTTGGAGCTGATAAGGAACAAAGGTTGTAATAGGTTGTGGTCAGCTGCTACTGGTATACTCTCCTAACTATATACCCATCCATGTAATGGCTGTCAATATGCCCTTCCCTGTCTATCCCACACAGCTGTCTATACCCAACACTGTCTATATACCCCTCCCCCGTCTATATACCCCTCCCCCGTCTATATACCCCTCCCCCGTCTATATACCCCTCCCCTGTCTATATACCCCTCCCCTGTCTATATACCCTCCCCTGTCTATATACCCTCCCCCGTCTATATACCCCTCCCTGTCTATATACCCCTCCTCTGTCTATATACCCCTCCCCTGTCTATATACCCCTCCCCTGTCTATATACCGCTCCCCTGTCTATATACCCCTCCCCTGTCTATATACCCTCCCCTGTCTATATACCCTCCCTGTCTATATACCCCTCCCCTGTCTATATACCCCTCCCCTGTCTATATACCCCTCCCCTGTCTATACACCCTCCCCGTCTATATACCCCTCCCCAGTCTATATACCCCTCCCCCGTCTATATACCCCTCCCCTGTCTATATACCCTCCCCTGTCTATATACCCCTCCCCCGTCTATATACCCTCCCCTGTCTATATACCCTCCCCTGTCTATATACCCCTCCCCTGTCTATATACCCCTCCCCTGTCTATATACCCCTCCCCCATCTATATACCCCTCCCCTGTCCATATACCCCCTCCCCTGTCTATATACCCCTCCCCTGTCTATATACCCTCCCCTGTCTATATACCCCTCCTCTCTCTATATACCCCTCCCCTGTCTATATACCCCTCCCCTGTCTATATACCCCTCCTCTCTCTATATACCCCTCCCCTGTCTATATACCCCTCATCTGTCTATATACCATCCCCTGTCTATACACCCTCCCCTGTCTATATACCCCTCCCCTGTCTGTATACCCATCCCCTGTCTATATACCCTCCCCTGTCTATATACCCTCCCCTGTCTATATACCCCTCCTCTCTCTATATACCCCTCCCCTGTCTATATACCCTCCCATGTCTATATACCCTCCCCTGTCTGTATACCCCTCCCCTGTCTATATACCCCCTCCCCTGTCTATATACCCCTCCCCTGTCTATATACCCGTCCCCTGTCTATATACCCTCCCCTGTCTATATACCCCTCCCCTGTCTATATACCCCTCCCCTGTCTATACACCCCTCCTCTGTCTATATACCCCTCCCCTGTCTATATACCCCTCCCCTGTCTATATACCCCTCCCCTATCTATATACCCCTCCTCTGTCTATATACTCCTCCCCTGTCTATATACCCCTCCCCTGTCTATATACCCCTCCCCTATCTATATACCCCTCCCCTGTCTATATACCTCTCCCCTGTCTGTATACCACTCCCCTGTCTATATACCCCTCCCCTGTCTATACACCCTCCCCTGTCTATATACCCCTCCCCTGTCTATACACCCTCCCCTGTCTATATACCCCTCCCCTGTCTATATACCCCTCCCCTGTCTATACACCCTCCCCTATCTATATACCCCTCCCGGTCTATACACCCTCTCCTGTCTATATACCCCTCCCCTATCTATATACCCTCCCCTGTCTATATACCCCTCCCCTGTCCATATACCCCTCCCCTGTCTATATACCCCTCCCCTGTCTATATACCCTCTCCTGTCTATATACCCCTCCCCTGTCTATATACCCCTCCCCTGTCTATATACCCCTCCCCTATCTATATACCCCTCCCCTGTCTATATACTCCTCCCCTGTCTATATATCCTCCTCTGTCCATATACCCCTCTCCCTGTCTATTTGTCCCTCCCCTGTCCATATACCCCTCCCCATCGTTATACCCCTCCCAATCTATATAACCTCTCCAACTATTTGCCCCCCTCTCCCTTTCTATTTGTCCCTCCCCCTGTCTGTATGCTCTCCCCTTTCTATTTGTCCCTCCCCTGTCTATTTGTCCCTCGATCCCCTGTCTATATATTCCTTCTCTATCTATAGCCATATTGGCCTTTATAGTGATGATAATTGAGGCTGAAAGTGTGGTTCCTGTCTTTAAAAAAATTCAAGTGCAATCTGTTTACACATCAATGTATTTGTTGGAGTGGATGGTCTGTTGCCAACAAAATTATAAAACTACACTTTTTATAGATGAAGATAAATCTAGATACTAATCCATAAAACCACTTACTAATATGCATCATATTAGTCATGTTTATTCAATATTCCTGAGGCTCCATGTTACACATAGTAATTTTATATTGGAAAGTTGCTCTAAATCTGTTGTAAGACTCAAAGTGTGATTTATATACCACATTTACTAACAGACTATTGTATGTAATGTAAACCTTCATTAGTGGGGCTTCATACAATAGAATTACATGTAATATTGTAAGTCTATACATTGATCAGGGGCACATGTAGAAACTCCTTACTGTCCCAAGGCTCCCATACAAAAAAACTGTGCTCCAATTAAAGTTTAATTTGGCAAGCTGAAGCCTTGAAGTAGTAGCTGTTGCGTCATTGTCTATGTGGACTTTGAGCATCTTCTGCTGGTAATACCTAAGTTGTCATGGTTGACAGAAAGCTGGAAGAATCCCAGAAAGACAGTTGTAGGCATGGAAACTAAATTGCTAGTAATAAGAGGCACAATTAGGTGATTTTTGTACCTTTTCATGCATTAGCTGGAGGTTCCATAAAGGGTTTAACAAATGTCTGACCTTAAGCTAATTTTGGTTCATTTCCAATAGACATGTTTATAAATTGTAGTGCTTTTATTTGGCCAGACTTAACAAAATCTTTTCGATCCCAGCAAAGATTACATCGGTAAAGTCTTATCAGTATGGCTAGTAATTCTTATCTATCGGCTAGGTCAGAAAGAAGCATACAGTGATGGTTAATTTGTCAGAATTGTTGTCTTTAATTTTTAGCCCACCAATTCATCAGTAAATACATGTAGAAATCATTGATTGTTTCTAATTATTTTTTTTTTTTTTAATAATATGTGTGTAAATACAAGTTTCGAAGAAGTCAAAAACTAAATGATAACAGTAATGCTGATAATTAACTAATTAGTAGTTCACCTGGCCCAAGCTTATGTCATTATTAGGTATACAAGCTTTCTGGTTTGTTGCTTTAACATAGATTAGGAAGAGAAATTACTATGACCTGAATTCAGTGTCATAGGGATCAGCTTCTCAAAAATACTTACACATGTTCTTTTCATTAACAGGAAGGATATCTGAGATGATGAATTCATTCAAATCCAAAGTATACAAGGTTTATTACTTTATAATTACAGTAATCTCTTACAAAAACATTCTATGTCAAAAAAATCCATTGTAAAACTGCTATTCAAGTATTCATAGACAAAAATAATGATAGTGACATGTTTGTTTATCGTTATGGAACTATTGCCAGGTTTCATGTTGTGTAGTAAGGTAGCTTGTTTCATGGTGTAAAGCTACACCAGTAACTAAAACTTCTGTTAGACTTCCTAGTCTTTATGGCCTCCATCTCGATAACACATTCCATGCTAATGTAATGTGCTTCATTATTGTCCTCAACCTGGTTTTGTTAGCTGTTGTTTTTTAGTTTTCAGGATGTCAATTTGACATTAACTCAGACAAGTAATGCTAAAATGGTATGAGGAACAGTAAGTTATGTATTGAAAGAAATTTCCATGTCTTTCTACAGATTACAGAAGGGCAGGAAAAAAATTCAGCATCACCGATACTTCTGGCAATTTTTTGGTTCAAAAGTACTTGCCAAAATGTGAAACATGAAGATCAAAATTAATTAAACTGATCTCATAGTATCAAAAATTACCTTAAGGAAAAGATAAAAATTGCAAGAAAAATCTATGGCATGTTTCAACCTAAAGGAGACCATGTTCAAAATCAAAAAAGTAAATACAAATACAAACCTTACATCTAAAACAATGTTCTTATTTACCAAAAAAATGTACTTGTTGATTGCGATGGATATTTCATTGTATGACCATTAAGCTGTTTATTCAGGCTATTTGCAACCTTCAAAGGTGTTTTCCTTGAATTAAAATCATTTTTTGACATAGATTGCATTGGAGGACCAACTTGTACATTGTCTTATTTTATTCTATCTACCAAAAGACATTTAAAGTCCTATTCCTAAAAACTGGTCCTCCGAATCTGGTATCAGAAAATTGAAAAATGTAGTTGATGAAGCAATTTGATTTTAACATTAACAAGACTTATTATAAATAATAGTTTAAACTAATAATGATATAAACTTCCTTTTTCTGTGCTGTCTGCTTACAAGGTAGCAATCGTAGTACCACTTAGCAGTTTGGAGTTTTTTAATGGATATGTTTTACTTCAGTGAAAAGATGTAAATAGAGGTTACACAACGAGTGGTTGTTGGATATGGAATTTATTTCACACGAGTAAGTTATTTTTTAAAAGTTACAAAAGACACGAGCTTCAGCGAGTGTTTTTTGCAACTTTTAAAAAATAACTTACTCGTGTGAAATAAATTCCATATCCAACAATTTCGAGTCGTGTGACCTGTTTCTACCACAATAATATCGGCTTGAATCAAAGGGAAACGTGGCCAAGTATAATTTCGCGTATGCAAATAAAGTGTACCGGTGACGTCCGGGACCCGGTGATGTGACGTCATTAGATTATTGATGACGTCAATAACAATTGCAGCTTGGGTCAAAGTTCACCGTGTTAGCCAATCAAAATGCGTACATAGTTTATACCACGTGTGGTATAAACATATTGTTAATCAACAGCTGTAATGATTAACTGATGGTCTGAGAGTTGAATAACACAGGGTATTGTGGTAGAATCCTAAATACACCACATTCTTCATGCTTCAAGGTCAAAGGTTCAAAATTCAATGTCACTGAAAAACTTCAAAAGAAAATATTTTCATCATAATAAATGGAGTTTCCTTAAACCCATCTAACTCCTACTGGATACAGTTTTTAGTGCTCTTCCATTGATAATATTAATATGATGAAATAAAGATACCTTAGGACTGGAATATTATTTGTACCCTTATGTTCCCTTGAAAAGAATTTTGTCTGGAGATCTCCTGCTTTTTGTGACTGGTTTCTTTGACACTTTATTTGTCTGGAGATCTACTTTTTGTGACTGATTTCTTTATAAACTTCAAATGCATAGTCATGCTATGCAGTTTTGTTTCCCTACAAAAATTTTGATTCAGCTTCTTTTGCAGAAGTAATTGGCCTTTGTTTATTTCTAGTACTTGAATCTTGTCTTGGGATTTCCTTTTACAGTTTTCTGCTGATTTCTTTGAAACTTGTTAGGCTTTATAATCATGATATCAAGTTGTGTTTAATGAGTTGGAAACTTTTAATTATTTGTTTTCTTCAGACTGTTAGAAAATGGAACATTGACTTATAGTGAATGGCAAGATTTATAGCATGCCACCTAGCCACTCTTTTAAGTTGATGCAAATCTTATTTTAGTGCAAGATAGAATATATATATATGACATATAATGGCCTGTCCTGCAGTATTCTTGTTTGTCCAAGTGTTTGACATAAATAGTGGTCCTTTGAACCAAGTTTACCTATATTTTATAGATCACCTTGAAATATTGCTACAAAATTAAAAAAAAAACTATCAATGAAAACTTAGTGCAATTCTAAAATGAATCAATGATATGATCTTTTACAAGAATTTTTTCTTTATGAAACTGGACAAGTATTATTTTAACAATTAAACAGTTAAATATTTTTCAGTGAAGGTTTTTGGATGATCCTTACAAGAGGGGTAGGATGTTCCCTTGCCTGTTCTTTGTGAAAACAATTAGCGTAGAACAATAGAGTAATGCCCCCTTCTTTTGATCTCCTCATATAAACTAATATACTACCTCCAGATAATGTTTGTTATAGCCAAGCAAAACAGTCAAAGTAAAACAACATTAAATTAATTTCCATTTTACTTTGGTCCTTTTTATGTTAAGATTTGTTTAAATAGCATTAAACAGTTTTTTTAGAAGATAATTTATTTTTATGTTTTTATATTCTTAAAATTTGTTTTGATCTTAAATATGATGTGGTATTTGGATAGTGTAATAAGACAAGTACATCTGTACCTGTAGTCAATCAAAAGAAGCTAGGTTACTGTCATGTCAGGTTTTGATATATACGGTATGTGCTTTAAGTTGAGACCCTTCGACAATCAATGAACATCCCAAAATTTAAATAACTTTTATTTTTAAACATTTCATAAATGGTCAATCTAGTTATTTGAAGGAATATATAAATCCACTGTTTACCAAGCCACAGAGAAGTCCATCACATTTCTGATGTTGAGTATCATATTTGTTTGTAAATAGACCTACAGTAAAACAAATCATTGTAAATAATGATGAAATATTAACTATTATGTCCTTTATAAGGGTTTGTTTTTCTATTTATATGAATTCATACAAATCAGGGTTTCATTCACAAAAGTTGATATTAGTTGCATCTCAAAAATTAAGGAAATGTACAAAGGCGTTTTTTCCCCTTTTTTTTTGTTAATAGAGCTAGTATATATCAGACTGTTAATTCATTTCTCCATTTCTAATTTTAATGCTATATTTGAAGACAAGTATTTCTTTCACATTAAATGTATTTTTATTTATTTATAATTTTGAAAAGTATAAATTGCTTGCTTTCTATTTTAGTTAAAAAATTTTTATTTTAGTCTGTTCAAAAATAAGTTAAATCATCAGTTAGTATCAGTTATACATAAAAAAAAATTCCTGGAACTATGCTTACTTTCTATGAGATTTATTAAACTGATAAATTTCAAAAGTATGTTATAATTTTAAACCAATCAAATCAGTTGAATGATGATATGAAATTGGAAAATTCATCTTTTGAATAAAAGAAAGAAATTAGGTAAACCTGATTTACCTCTGAACTTTTAAAGCAAAAATATTTACAGTTAACCTCTAACTTTTATAGCAGAAATATTTCAATTATAAGTTTCAAATTAAATTAACAGTTCATTTGAAAAGTTTTAAAGAGATGCTGATATGAAACAATCATGCAATTTTCGGAAGTTTTACTTAGGACTAGCCATTTTCAGGTTCCCATCAGCACTACAGGGTTTACTGATAAAAGTATTTGAGTCATGAACCCAACTGACTTTGGAATTCAGTAGCAGGCTGTACAGCAAGCTAAATTTAGACAAGTGTAATTCAATCTGAGGCTAACAAACTCCAGCTTCTCTCCCCCTTCCAGCTCAAGTCCAGCTTATATTTGCCGTAAAATCAGGTATATTATTTTGAATTACATGAAGATAAAGCCACACACCATGGGAAAATCGTATAGGTTTCGCATGTACCTGTTAAAAAAATATCTTGTGTAAGTTTTTTATCTGAAGAAATTTTGAAATTCAGCCAAAGGATGATTCACAAGTCTTCTGTTGGATGGCTTGCTTATGGGTAGGGAGGCTACCAATGGGGAAACGGTATCTTCATACACTATACAGCCTTTATTTCACTTTTGTCATGATGTATTCACAAACCTTTTTTTGAATGCCCAGTCATTTCTCTCCTTTGATAAGTAGGAAATTATTGAGGAGAAATATTTTATAATTGAACTTGTTCTGGACCTGAAAGGTCACTGGAATCAGCCAGATGCCCAGGCTGCCTTCTTCAATTTCAAGGCATGACTTGCCTTACCAGACACCAGCATGTGGTACCAATCACCAGACAGGAAGCTTGAGTCCTCAGACTTCTCACCAACCCTCAATGGCTTCCCGCCTCTTGTAACTTTCATGCCAAAGCTCTGTCAGAATACTTTGTACCAGTATCATTCAGACTGCTGATTTTAAATGCACTAAATTTTCTTTCATCAAAAAATTAATTCAAAATATAATAACTGCCATATGACACAAAGTTTTTGTGTTTAGATTGAATGAAACATATTTATCCCTAGTATTAGAAAGGTTATCTACATATACAGCCCTGAACATGTAGATATGAGGTTGTTTGAAAGTCTGTACATAGATTCTGAATGCTTTGCTGAAATAACATATGCTAAAAGATAACCAAACAGCAATTTTTATGTTTGCATGAAATCTTTAATCACGAACTTATGTACAAATGCATTGGTTAGTAACAAGCCAGAAAAAATCTGTTAATTTGTAAGCTTCACCAGAACTTACCTGGTAATACTTTACATTAATTCTAACCATGAAGTAAAACTCCACAAATTGGTAAATCCAAACTGGATATCCAAGAAAGATAAAAGGAAAGAACAAAAAATAAATAATAACCTTACTACTAACAGACAATTATCCAGTGTATAGAATCCAGGAAACCCCAGAAATAAGGTTATTTCCATGTGGCTAAACAGTAGACTGGAATTGTCCAGGAATCAGCAGGGTTTTACCAGGCGGTGAATTCTCCAAGTGTTCAAATGTTGAAAAGCCGTAAATGCGAAACATACTTCTTTACATTCCATAGAATATGTGTAAGTACATATGGGATAATAAAGAAGTATGGACCGCAAGCACAGAAATATCAGCACTGGCTTCGTGGCAGGCAGACGGCAATATAGGATAAAAAAAAATACTTCTGGGTTATACTGTAATGTTCACCATGTGAAATTTGAATTTGAAGAAGTTCTCCGAGTTTTCAAGTTAGTTTCTCAAAGTCATCCTATCAGTTATAAGATAGAAACAAAGTAACTTGTCCAAATGGTCAAACCTGCATAACTATACATCGGTGATGGCTGCATAGGCGTGGAGGTAAAAAAATGCTGAGAATGTCCGGAGGTTGCCAACATGAGTGGGGCTCTGGCCTTGCCCACTATGCCCAGCTCCATCTGGAGGTAGAGAGAGAAAGATGCAAGTTGCACTAATGCTTTCCGACACATTGTGTGCACTGTCCTGATTTTCTACTCCTCAACTGACAACTTTACCAATTTGAGGCCTGGTATTGCATTCAACAGGATGCCCAACGTCAGCCAATCACAGACCTCGGAAACCTGATCTACCTTGAAAACCAAGTTCTCACAGTCCAGGGCAGGGCCTACCTGTACTCCTTTAACCAACAAGACTCTACCACTTTACTTACATAGGGGTGAGGGATAAACCATAATGTGAAAAATCGACTGTGGGGGTCCTGAAGCCCCAGGACCAGCTGGTTGGGAACTTGGGCCTGTTTACTCCCACTGATCCCCTTCAGAAGCTGTTCTGCCTGTTTCACAAGCTTGGTGTGCTAACAGATTAGAACATCAGCTGCCGAATCCTAGCCCTTTCCCTTCCTGCCATATACTTCCCCAGTTCCCTACTGACACCCCTACTTGAATGTCTATATATGGGCAAAGGTGCCAACCTCTGGACTTAAAACCCACACCCACAACTCTTCACACTGTGGCTCTATGTTTGAACTATTCTGAAACAATTTAAATAACCTGTCTAAACAATTCAAATATATTGTTAATGTTTTATTCAAGTTATGAAAGCATGTTTTTATTTAGAAATATTTTAGAACAATTGATTGCTATCCTCATTTATTTCAGTGAAACGATCATTACCACATTGATTTTAAAGATATTTTTAAGTTTTATTGGCAATTTTAACTTTTGGAAGTTTTTAAGGCATGAAACTGATATTTTTTTTCACATTGAAATAAAAAAAATGTGAGAATGATTTCCTAAAAGTTTTGCTTATAGAATTCAATCTCTTACTACTAATTGCATCGGAAAATTCCTCAAAAACATTTCTGTACAATATTGAAATATTGCTAAATATTATAGCAAATAAAAATATAAGTGAACAGTTTAATTTGAGAAACATTTAATAAAGCTTTTATGCTGCAAAGAAAGGGTCACTTTATAGGTTCTGTAGTGGTCAGTAAAGAATTTCTGTATGTATGGAGAAAAAGCCTTCATTGAGCCAGGACTACAGAAATACAGTTATTTAAAGTACTCATAGTTATAGGATTCCCTAAATTAATATCCATCAACTTAACATTTTCAGAAAGCAGATAATCATATTTTTAAAGTAGGGGAAAAGGGGTTAATGAATACTTTATATGAAATAACTTCACAATTTACATAAAGATAAACACTTTTTAAATTTTCCGTAGAATTGTATGTATTTAATATCTCAATAATGACTGTATTGAAATGCCATTTGATTGGTGTATTCCACTAGTAAGATATAGTTCATTGGTGAATGTTTTTGTTGGAATATTTTTCCCACAGGAAACATGTAACAAATAACAGGAACTTTCTACTATTATGTTTTGTTTGTAAGTAACTAGATAAAGTATATCTCTGATGCCAGAACCAACAGGAAGTGTATTTGGAGGGTAGAATACAATTAGTTAAAGTGATGTGTACCAATTAACAGGTATATAGTGTACACAGGTCACCATTGATAGTGTCAGTGTAATCCTGTGTATGTACAGGTAATTGATGCTGTCACACCCCCACAGGTAACCCCTCACTCATAAACAAAGGACAGCCCCTTTATCTACACTGAGGATGATTTAGGGGGATTAACCCCTGCTGTGGTCCCTGTTCTGTAATTGGGGTCAGTTTAGGTTCCATCCTGCTCCTTTGGGGGTCACATGTGGTCACAGTATGCCTTCTGTAATATCAGCACTCCTGTGGTCTGTCATGTGTGAGCTGGACATGGAATACAAAATATTAACATCATCATGAAAATATGAAGTTCAAATTTATACATATTCATTGAAAAATTAACTTTCTGTAAAAGATTATAAAATCCAGTTGAATCATCTGTATATTTTATTATTAAATGTTTGCAAAAAATACTGATAAATGTCAAACAAAGACTGAAAGTTATATCTCATTCAAAATGATAATTTTTATATGCAAGCATTTGTATTCTTTTTTAACCACTGATCATCGAATAATCTTACCAAAATACATTTGTTTAAATATATTATTCTCAATATATATATAAACCAGGCAAACAGACAAAAAACATCATTTGCCAATTAAATAAATTCTGTCTTCGGATATAATTCTTTTACAGAGCTGAAAGTAATTAATATTTAAAACAGAATAAGACAAAAGAAAAAAAAACACGTACAAACTACATTTGAACATATTTTGTTAAATTACGTTCAATTTGTTATTCCTGAGAATGACTCTTTTAAGATGAAATATCTAGACAAGGAGAGGTTGTGTAAATTTCAGAAATTCAGTCACAATACATTACATTGATACTCTACACAAGCCTAGCATTTCTTACCAGTTAATGTAGACTCCCATCTGTCACTATAGCGTCAATATGTCTCTGACACACTCAAAAGGCAGTGCCAAACAAATTTGTGGACCTACACGAGGTAAAATTGCAACAGGCTAAAAATTTGGTGCTAGCATGCTACAGTAGTGGATCCAAAGCTGCATGTAAGACATTATCAAAACAATCTTTGGGGAGAGATGAAAATAATTTTGGCATCCTAACATTATGGAGCACATGTGTGAATGTATTTCCAACATGAAACATCCTTAAACTGGATGATTAAGACACAAGGAGCATTGCTAGTCCCTTACCATGTGTTTTCAGTAGCATTAATAAGGGAGATTTGATCAACATAAAAGCTTGTGGGAAGGATATTTTAATCACATCAAGATATAAAGGAATTTTTTAAAGGTTTAATAATGATAACAGGAGCCAGAATTTTAAAGAGAGTTCTCATCCCATGTAGGAAGTTTCTGGTTGGTATATATAAATAGCTAAATGTAGCTAGAGGTTCAGTGGGTACTCGGCCTCACCATACTGTGGTGCCAGGTCTACCACAAGCCTAAACGGACCTCAATATTACCACAAATCTTCACCAATTTATTTCTATAGCTTCACAATCTACAAATATGTCCATTCAAATTTTCTAAATGGAGTTGTAATGATTTGTTGGCTTATGTAGCCAATAGAAATGATGAATTTACCAGTGGTCATAAAGTTTTAGAGTATAATGTATATTCTGTGTTATCAGTATGGCGTCAGACTTGAGAAAGGCTGCACCTGGTCCAAATTAACAGTGCTTTTGTTTCATACTTGTCATCCACTGCTTTTGATTCCAGGGTTCACATAACTTTATTTCATTAAGAACAATATTTGCTTATGGAAAAACTTACTTTAATGTCAAATGAAATAGGAAAATTTTGATATTTAAGCATATGTCAAGTCAAGGAGTAAAATTTTTAGCTGGTTCTACTATAAAACTACAATATACTTTTGCTATAATTTACAGCTGCTACAAAGTGCTTGGTTCACCATATTTTCCAAATTTCTTAAGGATATAAGTATATGTATATGCCTGCTTTGAGTACTAAATTTAGCATTTAAAAAATCAGTGCTTATGAAAATTACTAAAAATTTGATTGCTTAAAAATTGTGGTTTAGTTAATCATCCATTCTGAGTAGTATTTAGATTCTAACAATATGTTAGATGCCTTTGATAATGGGACCAGGACCAATATGTCTTATAGCGTCATGACTGCTACATCATCCAAGTGCCCAAACCTACAAAAGTAAAAACAAAGTTAGTGTTTTGAAAAAGAAACAAATTATCTGGTGGAAGAGTAATACATGTTTCTAATGTCAGTACAGAATTTATGTGTCCCAAATCAGTACAGGGGAAAACTCCAACTCAAAAGACTTAACATTGAACACAACAGGATGAACTGAAGAAAATAAACCAAAAATTTATTATGTTCACGTAAAGATTAAGCTGGAACTGTATTAAATATGATTTCAATAATAGAAATTTTTAGATTACTCATTAAGGCTACATCTGACTCTAAGAAACTTTCTGATGAGTTACCTGCCCTTTGGAGACTTCTCTGTCAATTGATGATGATTACAAGGAGATTCAGAAGGTTCAGTTATTGATACCAATGAAAGATCTACCGAATGTTGGTAACGTTGTAACGTAGTCTTCCAATCGTCTCCACATTGTCCAACGTTGTTAAACAAAAAGAACCATTTGTCCTTGTTTTCAAGCTGTTTATCAGCTGTTAGTATGCCCACTAAATGAATTATCTGCCCTTGACCTGTGTGACTGTTTTATCCAACTACCAATTGATCACAGGGAAGTGTCCACACCTTGTGATGTGGATGCATGCTAATTATTTGTTCTTCTTTTGTTTAAAAGCTTTTTGGTGAATGACTACTAGCCTGAAGAATTACTAATGGGATTTGATTTAAATAATCACCAGTCTAACTGGTATTTCAGGACAGCTCATCTACTCCAACACATAGTATTGATTCAGGTATGAAAAACCATTATCTGGAAACTAGGTCACAATGGAGACATTTGTGGACTAAAAGCTTGTTTGTTAATCTTTCTTAATACTACGAAGTTCTTTAAACAATTACACTTAATTACATAACAAAAGAGAGAAGTAAAATCATGGTGTATTTAGTTACCACTAGAGAATCTTAATTACATAACAAAACAAACAAGTAAATTCATGGAGTTTTTAGTTATATACACTGGAGAATTTTAATTACATACAGCATTAGAGACAGCGTGTACAAGATAGATCTAGACCTCTGTTACTGAGGAAATTATAGCATTGGCATATCCTTATATAATTACATGTTTTATCATTATAAATAGTAAATACAGATGGATGCTGTTGCATAGAATACATACTTTTGATTTGGCCATTGAATATTTTTTGAATCGACCATTAAATATGGCATTACTGTAAATACAGATGGATGATGTGGTCTAGAATACATACTTTTGAATCGACCATTGAATATTTTTTTGAATCGACCATTCAATATGGCATAACTGTCTTCTAGAGGAATAGGATAGCCTTGTGTGAACATCCATGAAGATTATGGTGAAGATATGTCAGATAGCATTCAAATATTTTTTTATGGACATCTGTTAATGAAATACAATCTTGTTCATTTCTAAATGTCAGTATATGTGACTTGGCGTTAATAAGCTGAAAGTGATGATAAAATTTAAATCTAGAATCTTATGTATTGAAAAAACTTGAATCTAATAGAAATTGTAGAAAAGTGGTACTTGTCAGCCTATTTAAATCAATATTAAACTTCAGTGTAATTACATAAGTTTACCAGCTGTAGTAGTTGGGAAGGTTTTAGACTACAGTTTAATTACATAAGTTTACCAGCTGTAATAGTTGGGACGGTTTTAGACTACAGTGTAATTACATAAGTTTACCAGCTGTAATGGTTGGAAGGTTTTAGATTACAGTGTAATTACATAAGTTTACCAGCTGTTATAGTTGGAAGGTTTTATACTACAGTGTAATTACATAAGTTTACCAGCTGTAATAGTTGGGACGGTTTTATACTACAGTGTAATGACATAAGTTTACCAGCTGTAGTAGTTGGGGATGTTTTAGACTACAGTGTAATTACATAAGTTTACCGGCTGTTATAGTTGGGACGGTTTTTGACTACAGTGTAATTACATAAGTTTACCAGCTGTAATAGTTGGAAGGTTTAATACTACAGTGTAATGACATAAGTTTACCAGCTGTAATAGTTGAGGAGGTTTTAGACTACAGTGTAATTACATAAGTTTACCAGCTGTAATAGTTGGGAAGGTTTTAGACTACAGTGTAATTACATAAGTTTACCAGCTGTAATAGTTGGGAAGGTTTTAGACTACAGTGTAATTACATAAGTTTACCAGCTGTAATAGTTGGGAAGGTTTTAGACTACAGTGTAATTACATAAGTTTACCAGCTGTAATAGTTGGGAAGGTTTTAGACTACAGTGTAATTACATAAGTTTACCAGCTGTAATAGTTGGGGAGGTTTTAGACTACAGTGTAATTACATAAGTTTACCAGCTGTAATAGTTGGGGAGGTTTTAGACTACAGTGTAATTACATAAGTTTACCGGCTGTAATGGTTGGGATGGTTAAGACTACAGTTTAATTACATAAGTTTACCAGCTGTAATAGTTGGGAAGGTTTTAGACTACAATGAATTACATAAGTTTACCAGCTGTAGTAGTTGGGGAGGTTTTAGACTACAGTGTAATTACATAAGTTTACCAGCTGTAATAGTTGCGGAGGTTTTAGACTACAATGAATTACATAAGTTTACCAGCTGTAATAGTTGGGGAGGTTTTAGACTACAGTGTAATTACATACAGTCGAACCCACTTAATTTGAAATCGGATATATTGAAATATCGTTTAATTTGAAGTGAATAAAATCCCCGTCCAAATGCCTTCTCTGTCTTTGTATTGTTTCATCAGTTATTTTGAAATCGGTTTATTTGAAATATCGCTTTATTTGAAAGGAAATTATTGCCCCCGGCAATGTTAAACCATTGTTTATGTATCGCTTAAATTGAAAGTCGTCACAACTGGCTTAGATTATATAATTACCGGCCGTTACGGTACGTGCGTCCGATCAATAGATAGGTAAAAATGAAATTCTGATTTACACAATACAAATAAATTGTGACTTTTAATCATTAAATGCGTTCGTTATGAGCATGAATCTGTATTTGTTTACGAATATGCCTTGAGGGACACAGCTTATTTTGGCTTCTGCTACATATATACATCGAAATTGACTCATTTAACTACACGTGAGACAATTACAAATGACGAGGTCATAACCAGAACAGTGATATTGACAACGACCCTCAAACAATTCGTGAAAATCATCTATCATCGACGCACATGTCCGATTTCAGACGGTAGTTTCTTTGAAAGTAGCCCGGATGTACCGGAAACTGTTCTCACGTGTGTCCGCGAACTCAACAAAAACAAACATTATTTTTAATAAACTGTGAAACTATTATCATTTTGGAACCGATTGTAAATACTAAGTAAAATCAACTATATTGAACAATGGTATGTTGTTTGACGTAGCGCGGTACTGAAATATGTCGGCAAAAGGCTGGATCCCGGTTATATTGAAAACCGGTTAATTTGAAGTATTTTTCCATTCCCCGAGCATTTCAATATAACCGGGTTCGACTGTAGTTTAAACAATCTACTATTTAATCCCACATCATAAAAAGACAAAAGGAACAATATACATAATCATACGAAATAAGAAACATTCTAATATTCTCAGTACCTCTGGTACCCATTTTGAACATATTAAGATTCCTCTCTAAAACTTTTACAATTACCACTAGGATGTTAGGAGGAAAAACAACCTGTGGTATACAGGATATGGAAATTACATTATTATTGAACATGTTTTAGCAGGTAGATTACAGTCAGTGAGGGTATGTTGTCATGTACTGGGCAAGCCATTAAGTGAATCTGACATACAGAAGTTAAATCATGATAGATGAATTTGGCTTACAGCTGGACATGGGTAATACACACAATTCTGGACAGATAATTTTGTTTTATAAGATATGGGAGATCTTTGGCATATACACCACAATGGACTTTTAATTAGTTTCGATGATAGATAGCTTACATTGGAACCTAGTCATAGCAACATCCCCATCTTTGTGGAGTTGTATGGTGACGACCATAGCAATAATGGGGCATAACCCAGTTAGTGGGAAAAGAGAGGTAGCTAGTGGAGAAGGGCACTTCTTGGCTATAGTAACTGAAGTTGAAGATGCTGATTGGATGTAATTGGCTGTCAACTGACCATTATCACTGTTATTGACCACTACAGACTGTTCCTGACCTGTGCACAGCTTGGACCTAATCTTAGGCTGACTACCATAAATCACTTTTGTCTAGCTCATTGAAGGAAGAAATATTAGTGTCATCTACAGCCCAAAAATAACACAACCAAATGTCAGGCCTCATGATGGTCAATACTGACTGATGGACATAATGACTGAGGGGTCAAGAACAGAACCATTTCCTCAATGGTCACTCAACACCACACATAATGACTGAGGGGTCAAGAACAGAACCATTTCCTCAATGGTCACTCAACACCATATATAATGACTGAGGGGTCAAACACAGAACCATTTCCTCAATGGTCACTCAACACCATATATAATGACTGAGGGGTCAAGAACAGAACCATTTCCTCAATGGTCACTCAACACCATACATAATGGCTGAAGAGTCATGCACAGAACCACTTTCTGCAAAATGTTCAAATCTCATACCAGTCAGATGTCTTCAAAACACTGGAATCTGATACCAGTCAAAAGTCTACACAACATTCACATCTCGTACCAGTTAAAAGTCTACACAACACTCACATCTCGTACCAGTTAAAAGTCTATACAGCACTCACATCTCGTACCAGTTAAAAGTCTACACAACACTCACATCTCATACCAGTTAAAAGTCTACACAGCACTCACATCTCGTACCAGTTAAAAGTCTATACAGCACTCACATCTCGTACCAGTTAAAAGTCTACACAACATTCGTATGTCATTCCAGTCAGGAATCGTATGCATTAGCTGTGCATTTTTTTATACTGTTTGGTCGTGTAAGAGAGCAACAAAACCCTGATACCACGGTCACTTGCATTTAAGCATTGATGTCATTTTTTTTTAGTTTCATCGGGGGTATGAAACACATTTTGTTTGCAAACTGTATGAATCCGCGTAGCGGATTCTTACAGAAGTTTGCAAACAAAATTTGTTTCATACCCCGATGAAACTAAAAAATAATTGACATCAATGCTTATAATTAATTTTTAAAAATGATTTTCTAATTTAAAACATGTTTTATGTACAATTTTACTGGTTTTAAATGGGATTCTTTCTCTCAAATCAATACGCAACCTCAATTGTTGTATTGTGACGTCACATTTTTCGCGCCATTCTCAGAATTTCTTTCATAGAAGAATGAAAAGAATTTTTCGACCAATCACATTTGAGTATTTACCATGAAAACAAAGAAAAATTAATTATATGATAATAACTAAATCATTTACCATGGTCACTTTCATGTGATAATCATATAATCCTGTTACCATGGACACCTTTCTTGTGATAATCACTAATCTGTTACCATGGACACATTTCTTGTGATAATCACATAATCCCGTTACCATGGACACCTTGTGATAATCACGTTGTCCTGTTTCCATGGACACATTTCTTGTGATAATCACATAATCCTGTTACCATGGACACCTTGTGATAATCACATAATCCCGTTACCATGGACACCTTGTGATAATCACATTGTCCTGTTTCCATGGACACATTTCTTGTGATAATCACATAATCCTGTTACCATGGACACCTTGTGATAATCACATAATCCCGTTACCATTATCATGGACACATTTTGTGATAATCACATAATCCTATTACCATGGACACCTTTCTTTGATAATCACTAAATCCCATTACCAGACACCTTGTGATATTCACATAATCCGGTTACCATGGACACCTTTATTTTGATAATCAATAATCCCGTTTCCTTGGACACCATTCTTGTGATAATCAGTAATTCGTAACCATGGACACATTTCTTGTGATAATCAGTAATTCGTAACCATGGACACATTTCTTATGATAATCACATAATCCTGTTACTATGGACACCTTGTGATAATCACATAATCCTGTTACCATGGACACCTTGTGATAATCACATAATCCTGTTACTATGGACACCTTGTGATAATCACATAATCCTGTTACTATGGACACCTTGTGATAATCACATAATCCTGTTACTATGGACACCTTGTGATAATCACATAATCCTGTTACCATGGACACCTTCTTCCAACTGAGATTAACCTATGACAGCCACATAATCCTGTTAGTGATACAACTATGATTACTGTATGAAGAGCTCTATTCCTTTTTAGCGATACTCACTTAATCTCATCATCAGACCAACGTACATATGATGAAACTAGAACTTGTCACCATGGCAACTTACATATGCAGTTACTGGATTCTGTCTTCATTTTACATGTGATATAGATTCCATTCCAACAACACATATGCAGATACTGGATTCTGTCTTCATTTTACATGTGATATAGATTCCATCAACACAATTCGACATAGTACCTGGAACAGGAACCAAATCTGTAGAGTAACGTTACCGATCGGAAACGAAACATCGGAACTCAGACAGAGGCATATCTGTTGTAAATGCGATAGAACACTGCGATACATTGGATGAGCTACATACTGCTTAGATCAATAGGCAGGGAGGGGGGGCTGTCATTGAGTTATGATCATTGAGCTATACCTAGTATCTGTCGATAAAAATTGGTTCCATGTCTGTCAGTATTCTGATGGATGTTACTGACCACCCATTGTAGGGACAGAAATGATGTACAGATTGGTACAGCTCACCCAGCAAGTACCCATGTACATTATAGAGATATTATGTATAAAGATCAATTATAGAATTATTATATGTATAGATTGGTTGGAACATTCAAATGTAGATCAGTATGTGTACAGAGTAACATTTCAGATCTTGACTTACCAACAGGTTGCCACATAGTACTATCAGGATTGCTTGGTAATATGGATTTATTTGTCAGTAGTCTGTAAAAGTAATTGGTCTATAACTAAAAGACTACACCATTTTCTTAACGCTCAAAAAGAATAAGAATGGATCTTAGCAGGGTGACAAAAACATTATTTAACAAGAAATATCTTTAAAAAAGATAAACGGCATAGTTTTAATGCTGGTGGTTATAATGTTAGACTACTGGTGAAATAAACCATGCGTTTCAGCACGGATAACAAAATTGTACCAGTTTGAATTATTTTTGATGATAATAAGACTGCATTTGAATCAGGAATATAATTTTATTAATGTGTCATTTGAAAAGATACATCCACATATTCAGCTTGCATTCAATCTGAATTTTATTTCGTTTTTAACTGCAAATCTGCATTTTGCATTTATCGCTACATTGACCAATCACATACTTCATCTTGACCAGTAACGCCACCTGTCACGTCATATCCGGGGCCAAAAGAATAGTATACGGCTATGCCGAAAAAAACAGCTTTTTATACTTAATGGAAAATACAATATTTCACATTTTGACAATAATACTAATTTAGTATTTTGTGAGCTGTCCACTTTCTGTCAAGTAAATCTTTAAATTTTAGAGGTAAACAATGCCATCTTGTTGAGAAACTAGATGGAAGCTAAAGAGATGTTAATCAAGCTGAACATAGGTTAAAATATTAGACTAAAAAATTAGCTGTGGCAATAAATGACCTTGATGCCTCACGCAAGTAAGATAAATGTATCAACAAAACCGTTTTTTATTACAACTAAAGCCTGGTTCCTACCTTCCTAAGGTATACCTGTTGTTTGGCCCAAATGTATGCCCTCCACTGGCATATACAAGAGATCTATTATAATCAAGTTTTCTGCTTTTTACGTTTTCCAATTCTTGTAAAATATCTTTAGTTTTCATTAATGAATTTTCAAACATTGGTCCTTAGCTTCCTAAAATTCTTAAATATTCATCAATTTCATGGAATCATTTTCCTGCCCAAAGAAATGGTTTACAGGAAGTGATTGTTGTCAGAAGAAAGGTACAACCCAGTGTACTGGTGCACCCAACATATGGAGTACCAATGGCCTGAACATAGAAACCAGCTGATCTCCACAACAGCTGCCCAGCTGATAAACAGTACAATATCATATATATCGCCTTTTGATCAGTTTTCAGGAGAGAAAATAACAAATCATGTCTAGATTTCTGGGCGATATTTGTGATACATATACCAAATCTTCACAAGTTTCTTTGTTTTAATTACAATAATCCTCTAACACCTTGCAAGGTTTGGTGTGGATTAGGAACAGACTAAATGATGGTAATATTTAGCCCACAGGTTGTCTACACAAAACCATGCCATCAGCTTAGATAGCTTTATAACATTCAAATGGAAAATCTTAAATGAATTTTTTTTGCCCACCATTCGTTCATATGAATGTGTTTAAAGAATTTTTACCATAAATCAGATAAGCAAATAGCAAAATTTGCTTATGTATTTACACTTTGCCTGATTTGATAGTTGTTGATATCATAATTTTGGGAGGGAGGGGTATCTCTGTAAGAAGTTATGTGGGAAATTTGGTCTCCACACTGTTATATTTTTTCAGTGCACCTACCCAAAGGGCAAGTAAGCTTTTGCCGTGACGTATTGTCCATCGTCTGTCCATTTCCTATCTGTCTAGCACCACCATTTCTCTTCAAACATCTTCTTCCTAATAACCAAGAGCCCCAGGTTCAAGATATTTGGCCAGTAGCATGCTGGGATGAAGGACTACCAAGCAAATGAATGACTTTGACCTGCATTCAGTGTCAAGTGATCATATATTTTAGAATTTTTAAACAATTTCTAAATGACCAAGATTGTTTGTTTGTTGCTGGGTTTATCCCCCTTGAACAGACAGGATCATTTTTGGGTATTAGTTGATGACTACCCCACCGAACAAGGTACAGAAGGCCTGTCCCACGTCATCTACGGTGAGATTTACGCTGTCACCCCCGAATAACCAAAAGTCCAAGGATAATGATATTGGGCCAGTGGCATCCTGGGATGAAGGGTACCAAGTTTGTTCAAATGAACAACAATTACTCACTTTTAAGGTCAAAGCTGTCCAATAATTTGTCTAAATAAGCAAGATAGCTGGATTGGATGGAAGGCGACTAAAATTGTTGAAATGAATACATTTAGCCTACTCTTGCATTGAAGTAAAGAGTTAGTTTAACATCCATATATGTAACATAGATTAACTTTAAAGTTTCATCAGTAGCAGATGAGCAATACAGGCCCATTAAGCCTCTGGCTATGATTTGTAAGCATGACAATTCCATAGAATCTGTGCAAGATATTTCTCCGCAATAGCATTATCTATCAGATCTTTCCACAAAGGTGCGTTTATTAGGTCAAATAAATATACAAAAATGTAATGACAATATGTATATCTGTCCTATTGCCCTTGTACTCATTGTTCCATATACTACCAGTAGTCTACATTGTGTTAATCAAGTGTCATCAAACTGTAACAAAATTAATCTAAAACCTATACCTGATTGTAATCTGATGAGAAATAAACAGTACCAGTTTTCAAGGTTTTCTGTGATTGCAACAGAATGATATCAAGATGCTATGATGAATGACCTCTCTTGCAGTGCTGTAAGGTGTGCAGTCCTAAATTGCTGTACACTTGTGTTATCTTCCTTGTCTGCAACAAGTCACACCTACTGGTACAATCCTAAAATGTTTGATACACACAACCAAATGCTGCACCCCCTACTTCACAGAAGTATTAATAAATAGATAATATGTCGCATATTATCTGAAAAGTTCAAGCGATATATATAAAATCTATCTAGAGATGCATGTTTAAAGTCATTACAATTATGGTTTACTTCAACACAGTGTAAATGACGCCATGTCAGTTGTGTTAAAACACATGCGCGATAACAAAATGGAGTTCCTACCTCCGTCAGATATACATTGATCAAAGTGCCCAAGCATCCATGTACATATAGCTGTACCCAAACCAAATCCCTGTCGGGGCTGCTTGCCAATCTATTAGGAAGACGATAATGTAGAATTACCATGTTTCTATACGATTCTCACAAGGATGCTGCGATCTACTTGCGCCAAAAATAGATAGGCAACCCTGTCTCCAGAGTACGAGAATATACTGTCTCAAGAATACTGGAATACGAGCTAGACTTCCTGTTGTTTTAAATGAATACATTTCTGGTATCCAATGAGAAGAAATAGAATATTAACCAACATAAATTTTTGTAAGCCAATAAAAAATCTGCACAAGCAGTCGCATACAGCATACATAACCACTGTCTCTCTGAACGCCACATGTTGCTGAATTTACAAACATTCTACATTTCTTACCAAGTCTTCTTGAAAAATATGACACCTTCACATCCCCACTTGTCAAGGATGAGACTGCTTCCAACATCGTTAGGCTAATTAATTCCCTTGTAGTCAAGTGAAATCATGAAAAAAATAAATGAAGAGTAACGCTTACCTAGTTTGGTCAGTTCTAAGATGAGTCGGGATTGGCTAACCTCAGTGATCAAGGGAGAATACAATCTCTTATTAATTTGCCGCCTTGTCCCAGTTCAGTGTATATTGCAATCGACATGAAATAATTACTCCTCCCCAGACATGGAGAAAATTGTATTATTGCTTCCAGAAGCTTTAAATATCAATGATTCCAATAATGTTTCCCAGAGCCTATAACTGGTCTGGTCTCATTGCTCAGTTTTTGTGCTCAAAAGGCAGGAGCTGTGTTCATAAGTAGTGTTAGAGCATATTGGTGATACAGATAGATACTCCGATATACAGTAGGAACCCCTTATGGAAATACTGCAGATTATGTGAGAGACCTGTACTGTTAGCTCCAGTAAATGGATCTGTTTTTCCTATGCAGTCTGTCCCATGGGAAGGCATGGAATATTGACGATTTCCAAATACTGAGAAGGGCGTGATATAAAATCGCTAATTTTTGGTTCATTGTTACTTTTGTTGTCAGTCAACAAGGAGGTCACAGGAAGGATTCCTAGCAAAAAGTTCCTAACATAAGGTCTTGTCTTCAAGCCAGTCGATCAATACACTACTGCACCTATTGGCACACGAAGCCAGGAGGTTACCATGGTTTCTGGTGGCTTTCCCTAGCTACAGCTGTCCTGGTACTGCTGCTATCTATAGTTAAATTGGGAGGAAATATACCTGTCACCAAGTTGTAGAAATAATTCTTCCTAACTCTTTCTCAATTAGTTTGGTGTTGCTATTGTTTCAGTGGCTGTAATTTGGTTTTCAAGATCTTATGCTAATTTTGTCTGGATTCGACTTGCATCTGCAAGATCAATGTTACACATTTCTGGAAACTAGGTCATTGATTGAAATTTGTCTCCATTTTTTTACCCGCATGTCTAGTTTTGAGAGGTCTTTGAGTGCTAATAACAGCAAAAGGGAATATCTGTATATAAATTGAAGCATATATCTGTTTCATTGTGCAGTGTGGTTTCTATGATTATTAACCTTTTCTAGGATCTGCAGCAGTAAGTGCCAACCTGACGATGATTTATCACTTACTTGTAATGGAAATTTGAAGTTTGTTCTAGTGTTTGAGTTGCTGCTGTAGATCTGTGAAGATGGCGATCTCACTGCGTACTCTATCAAATTCAATATTTTTGATGTATTACTAACATTATTGATGAAAATTTAAAAGTTGTAATTTTCCACAACTATTTGTTTTGCATTCAAGCAGAAACTGATTTCATCAAAGTGGTTTTAATTTGAGTTGAAGCGTAGGTAAAGGGATGATGTTTACATATACGCACAGAAGGAGTAGTTGTAAGATGTTTATGGCAGCAATCAGAAGTCTCCAAGAATTATAAAATGCAATTAAACCTCTCTACTGAACAAGACTGTCACTACTGCCATCTGGTAGCCAGTCTAATGCCTCTACGACAGACTATCACCCTGCCATGTACGTTTTATCACCCTGCCATGTACGTTTTATAAGTGTGTGTGTGTTGTTCAGTCCGTTTCTGTGTTTCTATTGTCTCTTTTTCCCATTTTGATGTTGACATTAATGTAATCAAATACAAAATATTTTCATTTCCTTAAACATTTTAATGTGAATGATTGTACAAAAATCACTTTTAGTTTATCACTTTCTACAAACAAAAGCAAAAACAATTTCAGTCACTGCATATGCTCCCTTCCTTATTTTTTAAAGTTATCTATTTTTAGACAAAAAACCAAGTAATCAATATGTTGTGACCTAGTAGCCTATTGAGACCTTATGACCCAGATCAGAAGGTCATGGCAGTGTAAATGTTAATTTGTAAAAGTTATTGAAAATAATGCCAGGCAATGTGAAAATCTATGAAAAAAGTATGCATATCATATATGTACCATTTCTAGTGGAGTTTAATCTGCTTGCCATATAGATCAGAAATATTGATATCAAAACATGTGATTTTTTTTCCCCTCACTAGAACATATAGATACATGCAAGCGATCACTACACTACCAGTTATTTTAATACATTTCTAAATCAGATCTTGGTGCTGCATGGATTTGCATATTTTACGAATTTGACCTCAAAATTATAATTAAATTAAGGGAAAGGATGATGTTTCATCAACACTGCAATGAAAAACTTCAAAGAATTATGCACTTTGGTTACAATTTGTGGAACATCTCTGTGAATCAGTGGGTTTTTGACATTCATGCTTATAAAATTTGTTGAATTTAAATGGATGTTGAGCAGTAGAAGTAAGAACATACGGTCACATCATTTTTGTTGTGTGTAGAATTTTGGGAGCATCTGTATACACATCCTCAAAACTTCTGTTCATATTCTTTAAGAAAAGGAATATTTATGGAACCTAAGTAATTCCAAATTAAAATGGTAATTAAAATGCATGAACTAGGTGTATCCGAAAACTACTTTAACTACTACATCAGTGTCATAGGGGATTGTTAGCTGTAGATTTTTAATTATCTTTATATGAGAGGAAAAGATCGTTTCTCTAATAGCTTTCCTGTCAACACTGCAGTGTTCTAGAAAAGGAAAAAAAGCCTTGTACCTTAGTTATTTTAAGCTGAGGGCATTCAAGTCCTTCAGACACTACACATGAATGTTGCATCCTGCAGCAACCATTCTGCTGGAAACAAAATGAAGAGTATCAGTGTAATCTTGGAAGATCTAATTAACTCGACCAACTTGTGCTAGTCCTTGTGTACTTTGGTAGAATATGATATTTTTTGCCATTTAGGAGAAATGAGCCGTTAGATTGTGTGGAATCTCCAGGGTAAATGTTGAGTGTAGGTTGGTAGTGATTAGTGGGTCTGTGATAAAGGGTTGGTAACATCACAGATATTTATTGATGTACTACTCCTCCACAAAGATGCACACCAATTCCCCACTGTAAATGTGTGTATGGAGTGGGGTATACAACCTACCAGTAGCTTGCTGATCCAGCCCTCCAAAAATAACTCAAACTTACAGAGGTTCCCAGTGGGCTATTTCCTTTAATTTATTTTAATATTCCTGCAGTGCTTATTATTTTGTCCTTGTCTTATACCAGAATGGCAAAAATCATGTTACAACATTCACAGCATAATTTTTCATTTACATTTTGACTAATCATTGATTATCCTTTATAGACAATTTTAAGTTTTTGATAAAGTAATTCCACAGCTTGATGTTTAGTCTTTATAACATGTCAACTGTTATTTTTGTTTAACAACTGCTCAACTCAAGATATACTTGACTTTATCAAATCCTGTGAAATATGGATACTAAGATTTCAAGAATTCTTCCAAGTATTTGGAATGCGAAACTGTTCTAGCCATGTGGTGATACCAACTGATGCACCCTTTTACATTTTATGACAAAATAGCAACGAGGATAAAAAATCAAACCTAACATTTTGAAGCTGATGATTGTTTGAAATATAAAAAAAAAAATCCAAAAATGAATTTCATCTTTTTTTATTTCTAAAAGTCTTCTAACATACTTTGGAAATAAAAATCAGCTATGAAAATACTGCCCTTTATAGACAAGTATTAAAGACTCCAGTAAAACATTTAGATACATTTTTATCATGCATGAAATCAGAATTGCTAAGATTTATATACATGAATCTCTATATATTAAAATAATGCCTGTCTGTGATGAAAACTCTGTGGGAATAAATTGTGATAGTCTGGTAATCTACCATTTAAGTTTCGAACATGAGAGGTTAAATCAGGACTTATGTTCTGCTTGGTGTACTTAGAAATTCAGTTGTGTGCAAGGTGCTACCCTTGACCTATGTTTCCTCATGGTTTGTGTGGGATAAAACAGTAGCTGTTCCCCCTCCCAGCCATTCCCCAGGATGGAAACCCGACACCAACAGGCGTAACTGATACGCTACATAAATCTTACTCTGGACTTTGAGGGGCATGTTCTTTTTTTCTAAAGAGTTTCCATATGGGAGAACTCCAAAAAATTAATCAGTTTAATTTGGTAAATGCAGGTTCCTTTCTGCTTCTTAATATATTCTGTTCTAGTTAATTAAAATTTTAACTATTTATAGATTTTTAAGAAAGAAAAATTGTGTGTAGTGTGGAGTGTTCCCTATAAATTCCTGCCATTTTGGATGAAGTACACAAGTGCCTCTTTTATAAGCCTGTGGGCTGAATGCCTGCCATTGATAAAGTATGAAGTATGAGTTGTACATCCAAGAAAATATCAGAAATGAAATACCAGTGTAGCCTCTCTCAAACTTCATTGGGTTTTCTTTTACATTCATTTCATACTTTCATTGGTTATAGAAAAAAAATCTTTTTCAAGAATATTGATACAAACAAAAAATGTACATGACACATGTGCAGTTGTAATGTTAGCCTAACAGGAAATGGAAGTAATGTTGAATCAGAAGAATTTTGAAGGAAAAAGTATACAAGTTACAACATGTCCTTTGGCTGGATATGTTCAAACATATTTGTGGAGTTTTAAAAGGGGATCTATTTAGAATTGAATTACTTACTGTTATATATTGCTATGTAATTTTCCAGTTAATGATGATGCTGCAAACCTACTAATGTAGTGTAGGAATTCTCAGTTATATCCAAACTTGACAGACCTTTGGTTAATTAGTAGATGCAATTAAGAGGTCCTTTTGTAAATGTTTAATTGGTAACTCTCCCATGATTTCACCACATGGCTAAGATGGTAATAGTAGTCTACCATAGAAATGTCTTTCATCATATTGTTTCATTTTCCTGTGAGCACTTTGTTGGTCCGTCTTTAGTGGCATGCTTGATTGGACCACGATGTTCAGACAGAAAAAATGATATGTTGATTAAAGGAAAGAAGGAATGCAATGCAGCACTGTTGAACTTATTTGAACTATTAAAGGGAGACAATTCAAGGAATAAAAGTTTCAAACTTCAGAAATTTATTAAACCTGAATTCAGTTTTCTTGAGGTAGTTTTGGGGACGTTTATTAATGCGTTTGCCAGTTTAAAATTGATGGCAGTATGATGAAATAATAAGGCAGACTATGATGTAACAGATGTAAACCAATTTCTTGTTAATTTGCTTCAGTGACAGTTATTTCTAAAAGATGTTTTAGTTCCTCATTGTGTATCAATTCAATTTAGCATTGTACATACAATCTAGTCACACATTTTACCTTGTATATATAAACTTCAACACTTGAATCTTTCCTGTTAAACAAACCCAGTTATGTTTGTATAGAAGCTATCCACTTTTATGTTTCTCCTGTATTCAAGACATCCAAATTAAGTTCCCTCTTGTATGTAAGTTATCCACATTTTAGAATGCTACACTGCAGATAGTGTATTCATTGTTTTGTTGCCAAAATACATATAATGGCACCTACAAAGTTGTGATACATCTTAGGCCAACAAAGGGAGAAAAATAATAACAGCCAAAACATGATCACTAATAAGCTCAAAAGCGAAGTACCAAATATAGATGGAGAACATAGAAGGTGCAATTAATTATTGTGTCAATATTTGTGTATAAAACCTCCATATTCCCTTTTCACCAACCTGACACCAAATTTATTGGGACAAGTGGTTAGATACTTACCTGTACCTTAAATTTCCTTGTATATTTTCAGTGCGATGAGGATATTACTAACTAAAATTCCTCGACACTGGATTGTGGATGAGAAAAAGGATGACGGCTATACTGCCCTCCACCTGGCTGCACTAAATAATCATGTGGAGGTGGCGGAACTCCTTGTCCACCAGGTAAAGTCATCGTCTCAAGGTCAAGACCAAAAGGTTAAGGTAATTAACATCAACGGCTAAGTTCAAGGTCACTAGTCCAAATTCATATTTATTCTCCATAGCTTTTAATTCTGATGTATGGGATCATGTGGTCGATTCTACTGCTATACTTTATTCATATAAACAAAGGTAGTATACTTATAAAATGTTATATTCATAGAAATTGATATTTCCATATACAAAAAATAAGATCATAATTATAAGACCACATTTGAGTTTCAGTATCAAGATAATTGTATGACTTTATTGCTCTGTAGGGATATAATACCAGAGAGAAATAATGGTTGATAAATGATATAATCATGAGAGGAAAAATAATCTGAATTGTACTGCATTAATGTTTTGAATAGAATTGTATGTAACACATTTTGAATTATATATGTGTTGTATTAAAATTTGTTGATTATGTTTATTGAAGGGGAAGGCCAACATGGATATTCAGAATGTCAATCTCCAGACTGCTCTCCACCTCGCTGTGGAACGACAGCACACACAGATTGTCAGGGTAAGAATTACCTCCCTTACATATCTAAAGTTACAGCCCTTATAAAATTGACTTGAGGCTGATTAAATTTTCTTTTCCTTCATTTAAAAGATGCAGGTCAAGGCCACTGTTTTTAAACAAGATACTAGATTCATATGGTCAGACAGACATTAAGACCAGTGTTGATCTGTCATGTCTTGGGTCCTATATGGTCAGACAGACATTAAGACCAGTGTTGATCTGTCATGTCTTGGGTCCTATATGGTCAGACAGACATTAAGACCAATGTTGATCTGTCATGTCTTGGGTCCTATATGGTCAGACAGACATTAAGACCAGTGTTGATCTGTCATGTCTTGGGTCCTATATGGTCAGACAGACAATAAGACCAGTGTTGATCTGTCATGTCTCTGGTCCTATATGGTCAGACAGACATTAAGACCAGTGTTGGTCTGTCATGTCTTTGGTCCTATATGGTCAGACAGACATTAAGACCAGTGTTGATCTGTCATGTCTTGGGTCCTATATGGTCAGACAGACATTAAGACCAGTGTTGATCTGTCATGTCTTGGGTCCTATATGGTCAGACAGACATTAAGACCAGTGTTGATCTGTCATGTCTTGGGTCCTATATGGTCAGACAGACATTAAGACCAGTGTTGATCTGTCATGTCTTGGGTCCTATATGGTCAGACAGACATTAAGACCAGTGTTGATCTGTCATGTCTTGGGTCCTATATGGTCAGACAGACATTAAGACCAGTGTTGATCTGTCATGTCTTGGGTGCTATATGGTCAGACAGACAATAAGACCAGTGTCAATCTGTCATGTCTTTGGTCCTATATGGTCAGACAGACATTAGGACCAGTGTTGATCTGTCATGTCTTGGGTCCTATATGGTCAGACAGACATTAAGACCAGTGTTGATCTGTCATGTCTTGGGTCCTATATGGTCAGACAGACATTAAGACCAGTGTTGATCTGTCATGTCTTGGGTCCTATATGGTCAGACAGACATTAAGACCAGTGTTGATCTGTCTTGGGTCCTATATGATATAAAGCTTTATTGTTGTATTTTGATAATCATTAATTAACAAAAGGAAATTGTCAGATGAGATGAGCAGTGTTTGACTGGGTGTCTGTTTTAGTTAATTATCAGATGAGATGAGCAGTGTTTGACTGGGTGTCTGTTTTAGTTAATTGTCAGATGAGATGAGCAGTGTTTGACTGGGTGTCTGTTTTAGTTAATTGTCAGATGAGATGAGCAGTGTTTGACTGGGTGTCTGTTTTAGTTAATTGTCAGATGAGATGAGCAGTGTTTGACTGGGTGTCTGTTGTAGTTACTGGTGCGGGAGGGATGTAACCTGAACGTACCTGACAAGGATGGTGACACCCCCCTCCACGAAGCCCTCCGACACCACACCTTATCACAGCTCCGACAACTCCAGGACATGCAGGATGTTGGCAAGGTAAAGTAATGTTAACTTAAAAATTTCAACCTTCAATGGGTTTCAAGGTCAAATAAACATTTCAATCTTAATGGGTTTCAAGGTCAAATGGCCACCTTTATTAAACATTCACTATGCAATCTCAATTTGATACAAAACTTCAAAATCTAGTATTATCATGCTAATACAGAAGGTATATCCTTTTATAAATGGCGATTGATATATGGAGCTTCATCTCTTAACTAGACGTAGTCGTGACAGTAAGAAATCATTTTATATTTATCAGGGAAAAAATCACTGTATCAAACTTTAGGAACAGCTTGAAATTAAACGACAATCTTTGGCTTTAAAAAATAAATCTCTGGTACATTTGTATACAAAGAAATGTGATATGGTAACACAAGATGTTCTCTTATTGAATTAGTTACTGAAGGGTTCCCAGGTACAATTGTATACAAAGAAATGTGATATGGTAACACAAGATGTTCTCTTATTGAATTAGTTACTGAAGGGTTCCCAGGTACAATTGTATACAAAGAAATGTGATATGGTAACACAAGATGTTCTCTTATTGAATTAGTTACTGAAGGGTTCCCAGGTACAATTGTATACAAAGAAATGTGATATGGTAACACAAGATGTTCTCTTATTGAATTAGTTACTGAAGGGTTCCCAGGTACAATTGTATACAAAGAAATGTGATATGGTAACACAAGATGTTCTCTCATTGAATCAGTTACTAATGGGACTGGGAACTCCAGGAGCAGATAAAAAGTCCAGCGCTTCCATTGCCTGTTTCCTTGCTGCTAATGGTGCTGACCTCAGCATCAAAAACAAGAAAGGTCAAACTCCACTTGACCTCTGTCCTGACCCTAACCTTTGTAAAGCCCTGGCTAAGTGTCATAAAGAACGCCACAGGTATGTCTTGTACGCATATATAATATGATATCCAGAATCTCTTAGAAATGTCCGTTTGTACATTTAAAAATCAACTAGTGAACAAAACTTGCGTGAAACTCAAATTTGGTCTGGGACTTCACTTGGGGATAACAATCATCTATTGTTTCATGGGTAGGGCCTAATATATGGGAAATTGGAATTGTTTGTGATTAAAGTAAACTGCAGTATTCTGGATGCCAGTATATTTGGGAATGAATTGTCATAACATAACTATACTTATCAGTCCAGAAATTGGAATTCAGAATCTGAATATGCTTTTTGGCAATGAAATAGACTTAATCGTGTGACTTTATAAGTATCACACATCTTTTCTGTTGTGAAATCAATTGACAGATCCTGACAATCTGAACATTTTTGACAGGTAAAGAAGGTATCAAGACTTACAAAGGTCCTCTGTATATAACTATGATAAGAAACTTTGCTATGATTACTAACATTAGCAAGTATGGTGTGAGACAATACCTTGCTGATCATTATATTACCTTGGGCAAGCTGATCGTTACTTTGTGATCTATCAATACTTAGTGTGACCTGTCGACATGTTCCACAAATATTTACTGTTACCTTGTTACATCGATACACCACTACTTACTGCGACCTTGTCACATTAATCCACCAATAATAACTGTGACCTTGTAATTTTGATCCTCCAATACTGACTGTGACCTTGTGACGTTGATCCTCCAATACTTACTGTGACCTTGTGATGTTGATCCTCCATTACTGACTGTGACCTTGTGACGTTGATCCACCATTACTGACTGTGACCTTGTGATGTTGATCTACCTTTACTTACTGTGACCTTGTGATGTTGATCCTCCAATACTTACTGTGACCTTGTGACATCGATCCACCAGTACTTAATGTGACCTTGTGATATCCACCAATAATTACATTGTTACCTTGGCCTTGAATAGCCCGGGAGCAGCTGCTGAGAACACTGTGATTATCCGGAATGACCAGGAGTCGCTACTGGAGTGTATGGTGTGTTCGGACCTGAAGAGAGACACACTGTTTGGACCGTGCAGTCACATTGCTACCTGTTCTCTTTGTTCACCTAGAGTTAAGAAATGTCTCATGTGTAAGGAACAGGTCCAATCTAGGACTAAGGTATGCTCTCACAATGTCATGTGTTGAAATCGGGCAAATTACAACGGATCATATTCAATCATTCTGTTCTGAAATTGTTTCACCATTTGAACCCCAAAACTGTTTTAACAAAACTATTACTATTCAAAACTAAGATTAGGTAACAACCTAAAACATTGCCCCTATGTTTTAATGATGTTTTAAATCTGTGACTGATTGAAAGGTTACAATAATTTACATAAAAATGTGTTCTTATTAAAATAGATTATTCATGGTATTTCTCAACACTGTTGATTATTTTTAATTGTACGTGTAAATTAAGTTTTCAATAATATGAAAGTAAGTTCATGATTTATTAGGTCCCCTGAGACAAAGTCTCAAGTGACCTATTCTAATTGCCCTTTGTCCGTCATTGTGTGTCGTCCATTGTGCTTCCATTAACAGTTTGCATTTTCAACTTCTTCTCCATACCCGCTGAACTAAATTCAATGAAATTTCACAGGAAGCTTTCATGGCCAAAGGTCAACCAAAATTGAATTACATGGTCCCAACCAAACAGTTGCTAAGGGGCAGGGCTAAAAAGGTCATATTGACTAAAAAATCTTCTTCTCAACTCCCAGATATGGTAGATTCAAATACTCTTCACAAATAGAAAGATCTAAAGGACCTTTACCAAAATTGTGTTTGACCCTGGTGAGGGGGTAAAGTTTACTATAGTTTAAATAGGGAAAACACATTTTTAAGCATTATTTGTTCCAATTTCCATTGGAAATAATACAACCTTAATTAGAATTATTAGTATGGGATGTTTGTTGAATAGTACGTGCATATTGGTACAGACTGACCCCCAGGGGAATGAGGGGTGGAGCAAATTGACAAAAAAAAATAAAATCTTCTACAGAAGACCCAAATAAGGTAGAAACAAACATTCTTTGTAGATGTAAGGGTCTTCAGGTGTTCTACCAAAATTGTGAATTTCATGACCCTGGTATCTCACATTTGCCCCTGGGGAGAGGGTAAAATTTATGATAGTTTATTTAGGGAAATCACAATTTTGACTATCATTTGTTTGATTTCTATTGGAATTCATTCTAACATGGTAAATATAATCAGCTTGATGGTATGCAAATGTTGGCCCCACTGACCCAAAGGGGCTGATGGGCAGGGTCAAAAAGTGTTAAATTGATAGAAATACTTCAAAACTCAGGTGACTATTAAGGCCCATGGGCCTCTTGTATGATTTCATTATCAATATTTTAGAATTACTGCTAAAATAGGGTATGTCAACAACAACAAAAAATATGTTGTTGGTATGATATTGTGAAGGATTTGATATATGATGTTTACAAACAAGTTGGATGTCTGTAACAATAGAGACAATTCATTATTCATGTTTGTTTCCTACACAGATTGAGGAATGTGTTGTGTGCTCGGACAAGAAAGCGTCTGTATTATTCCTTCCATGTGGTCACATGTGTGCGTGTGATGGTAAGTGTTATTGGTCTTTGAAATAAATTATGATGGTTTTCTGAAATGATATGAAAAACAAAACATGTGACAATGACACTACTGTATAAGGTAACTAGTGTGTGACACTGTAAATGGTCAAGTAACTCTCTCAGACCTATATAGTGACTGGTGTGTGACAGACCCATATAGTGACTGGTGTGTGACAGACCCATATAGTGACTAGTGTGTGACACTGTAAATGGTCAAGTAACTCTCTCAGACCTATATAGTGACTGGTGTGTGACAGACCCATATAGTGACTGGTGTGTGACAGACCCATATAGTGACTGGTGTGTGACAGTAAGGGGTCCAGTAACTCTCTCAGACCTATATAGTGACTGGTGTGTGACAGGAAGGGGTCCAGTAACTCTCTCAGACCCATATAGTGACTGGTGTGTGACAGGAAGGGGTCCAGTAACTCTCTCAGACCTATATAGTGACTGGTGTGTGACAGACCTATAAAGTGACTGGTGTGTGACAGACCTATATAGTGACTGGTGTGTGACAGTAAGGGGTCCAGTAACATTTTCAGACCTATATAGTGACTGGTGTGTGACAGTTAGTGGTCCAGTAACATTTTCAGACCTATATAGTGACTGGTGTGTGACAGACCTATATAGTGACTGGTGTGTGACAGACCTATATAGTGACTGGTGTGTGACAGTAGGTAGTCCAGTAACATTTTCAGACCTATATAGTGACTGTTATTGCTGCCATTTTTCACAGGTTGTGCTGTCCTTATGAAGAAATGTGTGCAGTGTCGTTCCTCCATTGAGAAGACTGTCCCATTTATTGTGTGTTGTGGAGGCTCACGTAAGTTTTTTCTCTGCTGTCACCTTGTCAATGTCTGACAAACTGTTTTACTCCCCACTTTATAAAGCCTGTAGCTATAACTTAATAATCTGAATAGTTAGTAACATTTGTAAGAGATGTAATTTTACTATATTCACGATCATTAAGATAGTGTAAAAATAAATACCAGAGAATATTTGTACAAATGTATAGAAGTGTTTACTGGAGAATTGTTACAAAAGTTAACACCTTTAGAAGTTTATACCCACAAACTAGGTCCAATTAGGACAACTGTGAAATATTAGCCCTGTGAAATTGAACAACTATGCAGTATTTTTTACTGTAATTAATGAATTTTTATTTAAAAAGATTTTGAGATTCAGAATCTGAATAAATTCAAATCATTTGAAGAACTTACCTATTTAAACTTTAATTTTGTACTACATAAGTATGGTTAACTGTGGTTGTGTAGAAGAGAAATGATTGTTGTTAACAGCTCCTCCTGCCCCTCAGCCACCTGGAGTTATGAACAACGGGTCGCGTGATGTGTCTAAAGACATTCAGAAGCTACAGCAACAACTACAGGACATCAAGGATCAAGTAAGAGTCATTGGGTGGTATCTATAATATCCATACGGTTTATCAAGTAAGAGTCATTGGGTGGTATCTATAATATCCATACGGTTTATCAAGTAAGAGTCATTGGGTGGTATCTATAATATCCATACGGTTTATCAAGTAAGAGTCATTGGGTGGTATCTATAATATCCATACGGTTTATCAAGTAAGAGTCATTGGGTGGTATCTATAATATCCATACGGTTTCTAAACTGGACTCAGTCCAATCCGGATCTTTATCTAAACCAGTCAAATAGTTTAGTCTCCAAAATATCCTTCTTTATCTCTGGTACTTTAAGTCTGCCTGATCCAGATCTATTCTGTAATCCGGCCATATTTCAAAGTTCTGTTCCTTCTTTACACTAATTTATTCTGTGTAAACCAACATCGGCTTCGTTCTGGTCCATTTTGCAGTAGTGGTTTTGTGGGCTCTCGGCAGGTGTTTATACAGTGTCGATACGGGTAAATTATCAATTGACCCTGCATTGTCGCTGCCAAGGTTGACACTATCAGCCAATCACCTGAACTCCTTTCACGTATAATAAAGAATGCAAAACATATTACAATGTATGTAATTGTGTCAGATACAATTTCAAAGTGCTTAAATATCCAAACAAGACTTCCTCTCAAGGGCCAAAAGATTGCTGAATACCCTGATGAGGAAATGGAGGATAATGCTAATAATAACTCATCACTACTGATATATAGAAGATTTAAAAAAAAAAAAAAAAAAAATTGGAAACAATTCTTTTGAATGGAAATTAAACTTCTTGATAGTGTCCAACCAGTTTATCCTGGTAAGGACACAGATGAGGAATTGGATTTCGAAATGGAAAATGAAAATGAGATTAGCTGGTCTACAGAGACAAATGTGCCACATCACTAACAGTGCAATGCTGTGTGTGGAATATAATAGCTATGTTAAATTCCAAATTTTCAATGTTTTGTACCGATTTTGCATTATAAGATAAACATTTTCCCCAGATACAATCTTGTAAAACATCAATAAAATGTATAAAACTACATTACAGTTGAATTGTATGCGTAATGATATAAAAGCTGAAACTCCTCAAACTGGCCAAGTTATATACATGTAGTCCAAATGGGGTCCAGTTTAGATGGAGTCCACTGTATATTGTTGCATATAGAATACACTCAGGATAAATATAGTAAACTGTTCCCTTCTTGGTAAGACATGTAATGGAATTAAAAGCTACACCCTCAGGTATGGTTGGTTTTGTGTTAGCTGTAGAATGAAATATTCACTGTGGATGTACTATGTGTCGGAATATTATGTAACACTCACACAATTACATATAAATAAGGTCAGTTACATGATAAATCCATGCGCTGATTAAATGATGTAATAGAGAGATATAGGAATATTTTAGTGTTTGGTTGATTGTTTTGATATTGATATTATGCTATTTTTGTGTCCTTACAGACAAGCTGCCCTGTGTGTATGGATCGCCTGAAGAACATGATTTTCCTGTGTGGACATGGCACATGTCAAATGTGTGGAGACAGAATGGCTGAGTGTCCCATCTGTCGCAAGTCTGTAGAGAAACGCATCCTCCTCTACTAAGGGAGACAATCCTCCTCTACTAGGGGAGACAACTGTCCAAGTGTATTCTCTTCAAATAGGGGAGACAACTGTCCTAGTGCATCCTCCACAATTAGGGGAGACAACTGTCCTAGTGCATCCTCCACAATTAGGGGAGACAACTGTTCTAGTGCATCCTCCACAATTAGGGGAGACAACTGTTCTAGTGCATCCTCCACAATTAGGGGAGACAACTGTTCTAGTGCATCCTCCACAATTAGAGGAGACAAATGTTCTAGTGCATCCTCCACAATTAGGGGAGACAACTGTTCTAGTGCATCCTCCACAATTAGGGGAGACAACAGAATGGGAATCTTCCTTCTGTAGAAGAAGAGACAATTTGATGACCACACCTTGCTCTAGTAGAGGATACAACCACAGAAAGACATCTTTTATTAGAGGACAACTAGATTAGAGGAATGCATTCCCTTTAGTGAAAGAGAAACTGATTTCTACCAAGGGTGACAATTAAATGAACACAAACCTGTCCTCTCCTGTTGAAGTGTGTCTTTCAGACTTGGTAATGGCTTTTCTGTTAGGGTGAGATGTCTGAAGATTCTCATTCTCAGACACTGAAAAGTGGGGGAAATGCAGTCCCTTCACTGTCAACTATATGATAAAGATATATCTATCATCTTCTTTGACAAACTGAGAGAGTGATATTTGACTTGCCTGGTTCCACCCATCCCTATTTAGATTAGATTTTTATTAGATGTCTCCCAGACCCTTACCATAGATAAAACCCTACACCAAGGCCATTAGTGGCACATAGAGATGTTCCCCAATATATGTCATCAAATCTACCAGACTTCACGCCAGTGATTTGTGTTATTATAATCACTGATGAGGAGTGAATCAAAACTGATGAAACCGGAAAATTAAACCTAACATCATTGGACTTGAGTATTTTATGGGAGAATGTAATTTGCAATATTGAATTCTATCTATTTGATGAACTGATAAATTTACACTCTGACAGTCATAGCTGATATCTCACTGTGAAGACAGAGTAGAATTGATATATTCATGTGGCATTTACTATGGTTCATTCACTACACAATTAATATATCTGTGAGCAAATCTTGCCAGGTAATCACTGATATAGTGTCATTTTCAACATTGTTTACTTCAAAGTGTACTAGGTAATTTCCATGGAATAACATGTGTTTGACTGGTATTTATATTGCAGATTTTACAAGTTATTTTTCACACATGTTTACCATCTTAGAAATATCTGTTTTACCAAACTGATGAACTGTATATGCTATTCAGTGTGAAACTGAATACAGCCCTCTATTTATGACGTTTTACCAGTGAACTATGGGGAAGTATGAATGTAATATTGGTACATCACGTGACAGAATAGTACTGACTTCCGATTGGCTATATATAGCTACACATGTTTATAATAGGGTGATAGTGCTTGCTCCTTCGGGCAAGTTGAGGTTAGCTGCTTCATTGTGACGTCACTGTTATCCTTGTGCTGGACGAGACAACAAAAATGACTGGCAGGCCCTCAGGTAGTGAAATATTCAGTTGAATATTTAGATAAGTAAATCAAAATGAAAGTGTGATGTACCTTACACATTATTGCCTTGTGGAAAGGGCACTATTGCCTCATAGTATTGTCTCATGATGAGATAGTGCCCTTTCATCAAGGCCATGATAGATATATAGTATAAAACCAAATAGACACCCAATCATTGTACAGTGTCTGGACATTACTTTTGGTGGGTTGTTATCAAAGTTAGGTTGTTTATTAGTAATACATAACTCCAGTGGAATATCATATATATTTCACTTATATATATTTTTAGGTCATCTGACCCGAAGGGTCAGGATGACCTATAGTCATCATGCTTCGTCCGTCGTCGTGCGCCGTGCGCCGTGCGTCGTGCGCCGTGCGTAAACTTTTCACATTTCAATCTTCTTCTCAAGTTCCACCAGTGGGATTAAGCTGAAACTTGCCTGAAATGATCCTGAGATGGTCCTGACCAAGTGTTGTTATTTTTCGGGTCAGTCCGAAATCCAAGATGGCCGCCATAACCGCCATTTTGAAAACACATTTTAAACTTCTTCTCAAGTTCCACCAGTGCTGTTGGGCTGAAACTTGCCAGAAATGATCCTGAGATGATCCCGACCAAGTGTTGTTATTTTTCGGGTCGGTCCGAAATCCAAGATGGCCGCCATAGCCGCCATCTTGAAAAACACATTTTAAACTTCTTCTCAAGTTCCACCAGTGCTATTGAGCTGAAACTTGCCTGAAATGATCCTGAGATGATCCCGACCAAGTGTTGTTATTTTTCGGGTCGGTCCGAAATCCAAGATGGCCGCCATAGCCGCCATCTTGAAAAACACATTTTAAACTTCTTCTCAAGTTCAACCAGTGCTATTGAGATGAAACTTGCCTGAAATGATCCTGATATGATCCTGACCAAGTGTTGTTATTTTTCGGGTCGGTCCGAAATCCAAGATGGCCGCCATAGCCGCCATCTTGAAAAACACATTTTAAACTTCTTGTCAAGTTCCACCAGTGCTTTTGAGCTGAAACTTGCCTGAAATGATCCTGAGATGATCCTGACCAAGTGTTGTTATTTTTCGGGTCGGTCCGAAATCCAAGATGGCCGCCATAGCCGCCATCTTGAAAAACACATTTTAAACTTCTTCTCAAGTTCCACAAGTGCTATTGAGCTGAAACTTGCCTGAAATGATCCTGATATGATCCCGACCAAGTGTTGTTATTTTTCGGGTCAGTCCGAAATCCAAGATGGCCGCCATAGCTGCCATTTTGAAAACACATTTTATACTTCTTCTCAGGTTCCACCTGTGATATTGAGCTGAAACTTGCCTGAAATGATCCTGATATGATCGTGACCAAGTGTTAATATTTTTCGGGTCGGTCCGAAATCCAAGATGGCCGCCATAGGCGCCATCTTGAAAAACACATTTTAAACTTCCTCTCAAGTTCCAGCAGTGCTATTGAGCTGAAACTTGCCTGAAATGATCCTGATATGATCCCGACCAAGTGTTGTTATTTTTCGGGTCGGACCGAAATCCAAGATGGCCGCCATAGCCGCCATCTTGAAAAACACATTTTAAACTTCTTCTCAAGTTCAACCAGTGCTATTGAGATGAAACTTGCCTGAAATGATCCTGATATGATCCCGACCAAGTGTTGTTATTTTTCGGGTCGGTCCGAAATCCAAGATGGCCGCCATAGCCGCCATCTTGAAAAACACATTTTAAACTTCTTGTCAAGTTCCACCAGTGCTTTTGAACTGAAACTTGCCTGAAATGATCCTGAGATGATCCCGACCAAGTGTTGTTATTTTTTGGGTCGGTCCAAAATCCAAGATGGCCGCCATAGCCGCCATCTTGAAAAACACATTTTAAACTTCTTCTCAAGTTCCACAAGTGCTATTGAGCTGAAACTTGCCTGAAATGATCCTGATATGATCCCGACCAAGTGTTGTTATTTTTCGGGTCGGTCCGAAATCCAAGATGGCCGCCATAGCTGCCATTTTGAAAACACATTTTATACTTCTTCTCAGGTTCCACCTGTGATATTGAGCTGAAACTTGCCTGAAATGATCCTGATATGATCGTGACCAAGTGTTGTTATTTTTCGGGTCGGTCCGAAATCCAAGATGGCCGCCATAGGCGCCATCTTGAAAAACACATTTTAAACTTCTTCTCAAGTTCCAGCAGTGCTATTGAGCTGAAACTTGCCTGAAATGATCCTGATATGATCCCGACCAAGTGTTGTTATTTTTCGGGTCGGTCCGAAATCCAAGATGGCCCCCATAGCCGCCATTTTGAAAACACATTTTAAACTTCTTCTCCGGTTCCACCAGTGCTATTGAGCTGAAAATTGCCTGAAATGTTCCTGAGATGATCCCGACCAAGTGTTGTTATTTTTTAGATTGGTCTGAAATGCAAGATGGCCGCCATATCCGCCATCTTAAAAAACACATTTTAAACTTCTTCTCCAGTTCCACTGGTGCCATTGAGCTCGAAATTGGTGAGGATGTTAAGGAAGGAGTGCCAACAAAGTTTTGTTATTTTTTCGGCCTTGTAAAAACTTTGGCTTGGCAGCAATGGCGGCCATTTTGTAACATGATTGCGCAATCATGGTTTTCCTGAACAACACCTATTTCAAACTTCTTCTCAATTCCACCGGTGGGATTCAGCTCTAACTTACCAGAAATGATCCTTAGATGGTCCAGACCAAGTGTTATTATTTATTGGGTCGGTCAGATATCCAAGATGGCCACCATGGCCAACAGTGCCACTATATACTTGCTACAGAGAATGCATACTACAATAATATAAGGGTTTTAATTTAGAGTCAGATGACCGTTAAGGCCCCTGGGCCTCTTGTTTCATAAAGAAATATTGCCGTTAACCAGTTAGTGGTACTAAATGTGTTAACACGGAGGTAGGGTACTAAATGTGTTAACACGGAGGTAGGGTACTACATGTATTAACACAGAGGTAGGGTACTCCATGTGTTAACACAGAGGTAGGGGTACAACATGTGTTAACACAGGTAAGGGTACTACATGTTAACACAGAGGTAGGGGTACTACATGTGTTAACACACAGGTAGGGTACTACATGTGTTAATACAGAGGTAGGGTACTACATGTGTTAACACAGAGGTAGGGTACTACATGTGTTAACACAGAGGTAGGGTACTACATGTGTTAATACAGAGGTAAGGGTACTACATGTGTGAATACAGAGGTAGGGTACTACATGTGTGAATACAGAGGTAAGGGTACTACATGTTAACACAGAGGTAGGGGTACTACATGTGTTAACACACAGGTAGGGTACTACATGTGTTAATACAGAGGTAAGGGTACTACATGTGTTAATACAGAGGTAGGGTACTACATGTGTTAATACAGAGGTAAGGGTACTACATGTGTTAATACAGAGGTAAGGGTACTACATGTGTGAATACAGAGGTAAGGGTACTACATGTTAACACAGAGGTAGGGGTACTACATGTGTTAACACACAGGTAGGGTACTACATGTGTTAACACAGGGGTAGGGTAATACATGTATTAACACAGAGGTAAGGGTACAACATGTGTTAACACAGAGGTAAGGGTACTACATGTGTTAACACAGAGGTAGGGGTACTACATGTGTTAACACAGAGGTAAGGGTACTACATGTGTTAACACAGAGGTAGGGGTACTACATGTGTTAACACAGAGGTAAGGGTACTACATGTGTTAACACAGAGGTAGGGGTACTACATGTGTTAACACACAGGTAGGGTACTACATGTGTTAACACAGAGGTAAGGGTACTACATGTGTTAACACAGAGGTAAGGGTACTACATGTGTTAACACAGGTAAGGGTACTACATGTATTAACACACAGGTAGGGGTACTACATGTGTTAACACAGGTAAGGGTACTACATGTATTAACACACAGGTAGGGGTACTACATGTGTTAACACAGAGGTAAGGGTACTACATGTGTTAACACAGAGGTAAGGGTACTACATGTGTTAACACAGGTAAGGGTACTACATGTATTAACACACAGGTAGGGGTACTACATGTGTTAACACAGGTAAGGGTACTACATGTATTAACACACAGGTAGGGGTACTACATGTGTTAACACAGAGGTAGGGGTACTACATGTGTTAACACAGAGGTAAGGGTACTACATGTGTTAACACAGAGGTAGGGTACTACATGTGTTAACACAGAGGTAAGGGTACTACATGTGTTAACACACAGGTAGGGGTACTACATGTGTTAACACACAGGTAGGGTACTACATGTGTTAACACAGGTAAGGGTACTACATGTGTTAACACAGGTAAGGGTACTACATGTGTTAACACAGAGGTAGGGGTACTACATGTGTTAACACAGAGGTAGGGGTACTACATGTGTTAACACAGAGGTAGGGGTACTACATGTGTTAACGCACAGGTAGGGTACTACATGTGTTAACACACAGGTATGGTACTACATGTGTCAACACCCAGGTAGGGGTACTACATGTGTCAACACACAGGTAGGAGTACTACATGTGTCAACACACAGGTAAGGGTACCATTAGCACCCTTCCTTCACTGACACATAATCACATAACTAGTCCAGTTCAAACTTAAAGAAACCCTGTACTGCATTGGTTTGTGTGATTTCCATATCTATTTGACAAAATGCAGATTTTTTTCCATATCTATTGACAAAATGCAGATTTTTGTAGGTAAACAGTTTTATATTCTCATGTGTATGATGATGACCTATCTTGTTGATCTATAATGCAGAGCTACGTTCCCTTGAAAAGATTGTCCTAATAGTGTATCCAGTATCAAGGGACAGTACTCTTGTTCACTCTGGTGATTTGATTGATAACAGACTGGTGGGGAATGTTTATCAGAAGTTTTGTAAATTCTATGATGTGTCTTTATCATCCCCAAGTCTGATTCTTTTTGGTGGAATGATAAAAGATCAAAGTATGGACTTGTTTCTTAAGGTTTTATAACATTTTCAGTTTATTAATCTTAATCTTAGTTTTTATAATTTTTCTTAACCTCTAATTATGTTGGTTTTGTAACATTGATTATTGTCAGATCAATTTGTCATTATTTGATATATCACTGTTAATTCATCCAGCTATGTGAATCTCCTTATCCTCACTGCCTTTCAGCTTGTTCTTTCTTCCATAATAACACAACCTTTCATTTTAGTATTTATGTAAAATCAGAAAAAAAGTTTGAATGAATAATTCGATAAAAATGGTTTTCATAATTCAATACTGATGGTTTTTATTGCTAGATTCTTATTCATTAAAAAATTGATTTTTATTTGTGAAAATCCTGAGAACACTACCTTTTAATTGTTAGTTTACCCAGTATTTTGAAAATCATTCATTAACATTGGTTCATTAAGGATTTGTAATTATAACTATAGAAGGTGATGAAATGTTGTTGACATAAACAAAGAATTGTGATTTGTTATAAGATTATTTATTGACTTTCATTTTGAAATATTGTAATAACATAGTGCATGTGTTATGATATGTTCTTTTCTGTATTTGCCAGATGGAATGCATATAAAGTCCCTGGTAATTTGGGAGCATGATTTACAGCAATTCAAAACCAATCTTATGATGCAATAATATGTTTTTTTCTCAAATGGATATTCATGTAGAAATTGAAAGTGTAACAGTATAAGAAATGGATTTTGTTCTTCAAATTTTCATATTTCAAATTAGTTTCCTTAACCTTTATTGAATTGACATGAAATGTTATTTTAAGAATAACCAATTGGTGTTAAAAACAATATTCAAATTATGTAAAGAGCTATGTAAATAAAATTTCTTGAAATAGTTTTACTTTCAGACAGATACACTTCACTTATAAATTGTTTGGGCATTAAACTCATAATTTGACAATGTAAATAGTGAATAGCCCGTCCTTCTGTATATAGGTGCGTGGAGTTGACCCTGTGGTCTGTCTGTATATAAGTCTGTAGAGTCGACCCTGTGGTCATTCTGTATATACGTCTGTAGAGTTGACCCTGTGGTTGGTCTGTATATAGGCACGTGGAGTTGACCCTGTGGTTGTTCTGTATATAGGCACATGGAGTTGACCCTGTGGTTGTTCTGTATATAGGCACATGGAGTTGACCCTGTGGTTGTTCTGTATATACGTCTGTAGAGTTGACCCTGTCTTCATTCTGTATATACATCTGTAGAGTTGACCCTGTGGTCATTCTGTATATACATCTGTAGAGTTGACCCTGTGGTCATTCTGTATATACGTCTGTAGAGTTGACCCTGTGGTCATTCTGTATATACGTCTGTAGAGTTGACCCTGTGGTCATTCTGTATATACGTCTGTAGAGTTGACCCTGTGGTCATTCTGTGTATACATTGAAGAGTTGACCCTGTGGTCATTCTGTATATACATCTGTAGAGTTGACCCCATGGTCTGTCTGTGTATACGTCTGTAGAGTTGACCCTGTGGTCATTCTGTATATACATCTGTAGAGTTGACCCCATGGTCTGTCTGTGTATACATCTGTAGAGTTGACCCTATGATTGCTCTGTATATACATCTGTAGAGTCTCTATATAGGTCTGTAGAGTTGAAACTGGGGATATTCTGTATATACATGTACATCTGCAGAGTCGACCCTGTGGTCATTTTGTACATGTACATCAACAGAGTCGACCCTGTGATCTGTCTGTGTATACATCAATAGAGTCGACCCTGTGATCTGTCTGTATACATCAATAGAGTTGATCCTGTGGTCCTGTGTATACCATACCACACTACAGTTATGTATACGTTTGTAAAACTGACGATGGGGTCCTTCTGTACATACATATGTAGATCCTGTATATCAATCTTGTACTATTTTTTCACTCAGCTGTTCATCGCCTTGTTTACTTGACATGATATTCTAAAGACTTGCTGATTTAGTTAGTATCAATGTTAATTTACAAATTGTTTTCACGCTTTCATTACAAAATAATTTTGCCTGGTACCAACTTTTGTTCATTTTCATTGGATAACATTTCTCATTTCTGTCAGGAAAGTACAATGTATCTGTTACCGGTAGTATAGCATTAAAGTTTAATACATGGTACTTATATTAGAATGATGTTCGCAGTCAGTTGAAAATTCGGTCAATATTTTTGTATAAAGAATTCAAAGACAAGTGATAACACCAGGAATTCCATGTTCTGTACTATAACATTGACAGTCCATGTTCTGTACTATAACATTGACAGTCCATGTTCTGTACTATAACATTGACAGTCCATGTTCTGTACTATGACATTGACAGTCCATGTTCTGTACTATAACATTGACAGTCCATGTCCTGTACTATAACATTGACAGTCCATGTTCTGTACTATAACATTGACAGTCCATGTTCTGTACTATAACATTGACAGTCCATGTCCTGTACTATGACATTGACAGTCCATGTTCTGTACTATAACATTGACAGTCCATGTTCTGTACTATAACATTGACAGTCCATGTTCTGTACTATAACATTGACAGTCCATGTTCTGTACTATAACATTGACAGTCCATGTTCTGTACTATAACATTGACAGTCCATGTTCTGTACTATGACATTGACAGTCCATGTTCTGTACTATAACATTGACAGTCCATGTTCTGTACTATGACATTGACAGTCCATGTTCTGTACTATAACATTGACAGTCCATGTTCTGTACTATGACATTGACAGTCCATGTTCTGTACTATAACATTGACAGTCCATGTTCTGTACTATGACATTGACAGTCCATGTTCTGTACTATGACATTGACAGTCCATGTCCTGTACTATGACATTGACAGTCCATGTCCTGTACTATAACATAATGTTTTCTGATTGACAGTCCATGCTCTGTACTATAACATAATGTTTTCTGATTGACAGTCCATGTTCTGTACTATAACATAATGTTTTCTGATTGACAGTCCATGCTCTGTACTATAACATTGACAGTCCATGTTCTGTGCTATATAACATATTGTTTTCTGTTTGACAGTCCATGTTCTGTACTATAACATTGACAGTCCATGTTCTGTACTATAACATTGACAGTCCATGTTCTGTACTATAACATTGACAGTCCATGTTCTGTGCTATAACATTGACAGTCCATGTTCTGTACTATAACATTGACAGTCCATGTTCTGTACTATAACATATTGTTTTCTGATTGACAGTCCAGATGTTATCACTGTCAATGTTATGTATATTACCTGTAACAAAATACAAAATATACTCTATGTGATCCAGGCCTTAACAGCAGAGTATTCTTAAACAAAATAAATTACCTCCCTTTGCTACTTCTGTTTCCAACATTTCAGCATTTTACGATGTTGCTACAGAAATATAGACCATAAAACTAGAAATAACAGTATGCAAACTCCATTGTCAATAAAAATTAAAATAAGCTGATATTGCATGCACTGTTTTGAAGATGCAGTATTTATTTTACAGATATACAACAGATGTCATGTGAATTGTTTTGGAAAACTTAAATGATGATACCCTTTTCAAATATTGTATATGATTTCATGTGATAAGCTGTGTCATTACTTGAATCCATGTGATCTGAGTACAGTGATAGATTATGGTACTCTGATGTGGATGGTGATAGGTACAGGCGAGTATAGTAGTAATGACACACTAGAGACTGATGTGGATGGTGATAGGTACAGACAAGTAGTAATGACACATTAGAGACTGATGTGGATGGTGATAGGTACAGACAAGTATAGTAGTAATGACACACTAGAGACTGATGTGGATGGTGATAGGTACAGACAAGTTTAGTAGTAATGACACACTAGAGACTGATGTGGATGGTGATAGGTACAGACAAGTATAGTAGTAATGACACATGACGTGGATGGTGATAGGTACAGACAAGTATAGTAGTAATGACACATGACATGGATGGTGATAGGTACAGACAAGTAGTAATGACACACTAGAGACTGATGTGGATGGTGATAGGTACAGACAAGTAGTAATGACACACTAGAGACTGATGTGGATGGTGATAGGTACAGACAAGTAGTAATGACACACTAGAGACTGATGTGGATGGTGATAGGTACAGACAAGTAGTAATGACACTAGAGACTGATGTGGATGGTGATAGGTACAGACAAGTAGTAATGACACATGATGTGGATGGTGATAGGTACAGACAAGTAGTAATGACACTAGAGACTGATGTGGATGGTGATAGGTACAGACAAGTAGTAATGACACACTAGAGACTGATGTGGATGGTGATAGGTACAGACAAGTATAGTAGTAATGACACACTAGAGACTGATGTGGATGGTGATAGGTACAGACAAGTATAGTAGTAATGACACACTAGAGACTGATGTGGATGGTGATAGATACAGACAAGTATAGTAGTAATGACACACTAGAGACTGATGTGGATGGTGATAGGTACAGACAAGTATAGTAGTAATGACACATTAGAGACTGATGTGGATGGTGATAGGTACAGACAAGTAGTAATGACACATGATGTGGATGGTGATAGGTACAGACAAGTAGTAATGACACACTAGAGACTGACGTGGATGGTGATAGGTACAGACAAGTATAGTAGTAATGACACACTAGAGACTGATGTGGATGGTGATAGGTACAGACAAGTAGTAATGACACTAGAGACTGATGTGGATGGTGATAGGTACAGACAAGTAGTAATGACACTAGAGACTGATGTGGATGGTGATAGGTACAGACAAGTAGTAATGACACTAGAGACTGATGTGGATGGTGATAGGTACAGACAAGTAGTAATGACACATGATGTGGATGGTGATAGGTACAGACAAGTAGTAATGACACACTAGAGACTGACGTGGATGGTGATAGATACAGACAAGTAGTAATGACACTAGAGACTGATGTGGATGGTGATAGGTACAGACAAGTAGTAATGACACTAGAGACTGATGTGGATGGTGATAGGTACAGACAAGTATAGTAGTAATGACACACTAGAGACTGATGTGGATGGTGATAGGTACAGACAAGTAGTAATGACACACTAGAGACTGATGTGGATGGTGATAGGTACAGACAAGTAGTAATGACACTAGAGACTGATGTGGATGGTGATAGGTACAGACAAATAGTAATGACACTAGAGACTGATGTGGATGGTGATAGGTACAGACAAGTATAGTAGTAATGACACACTAGAGACTGATGTGGATGGTGATAGGTACAGACAGGTATAGTAGTAATGACACATTAGAGACTGATGTGGATGGTGATAGGTACAGACAAGTAGTAATGACACACTAGAGACTGATGTGGATGGTGATAGGTACAGACAAGTATAGTAGTAATGACACACTAGAGACTGATGTGGATGGTGATAGGTACAGACAAGTATAGTAGTAATGACACACTAGAGACTGATGTGGATGGTGATAGGTACAGACAAGTAGTAATGACACACTAGAGACTGATGTGGATGGTGATAGGTACAGACAAGTATAGTAGTAATGACACACTAGAGACTGATGTGGATGGTGATAGGTACAGACAAGTAGTAATGACACACTAGAGACTGATGTGGATGGTGATAGGTACAGACAAGTAGTAATGACACACTAGAGACTGACGTGGATGGTGATAGGTACAGACAAGTATAGTAGTAATGACACACTAGAGACTGATGTGGATGGTGATAGGTACAGACAAGTAGTAATGACACACTAGAGACTGATGTGGATGGTGATAGGTACAGACAAGTATAGTAGTAATGACACACTAGAGACTGATGTGGATGGTGATAGGTACAGACAAGTAGTAATGACACACTAGAGACTGATGTGGATGGTGATAGGTACAGACAAGTATAGTAGTAATGACACACTAGAGACTGACTGTGGATGGTGATAGGTACAGACAAGTTAGTAGTAATGACACACTAGAGACTGATGTGGATGGTGATAGGTACAGACAAGTAGTAATGACACACTAGAGACTGATGTGGATGGTGATAGGTACAGACAAGTATAGTAGTAATGACACTAGAGACTGATGTGGATGGTGATAGGTACAGACAAGTAGTAATGACACACTAGAGACTGATGTGGATGGTGATAGGTACAGACAAGTAGTAATGACACACTAGAGACTGACGTGGATGGTGATAGGTACAGACAAGTATAGTAGTAATGACACACTAGAGACTGATGTGGATGGTGATAGGTACAGACAAGTAGTAATGACACACTAGAGACTGATGTGGATGGTGATAGGTACAGACAAGTATAGTAGTAATGACACACTAGAGACTGATGTGGATGGTGATAGGTACAGACAAGTAGTAATGACACACTAGAGACTGACGTGGATGGTGATAGGTACAGACAAGTATAGTAGTAATGACACACTAGAGACTGATGTGGATGGTGATAGGTACAGACAAGTAGTAATGACACACTAGAGACTGATGTGGATGGTGATAGGTACAGACAAGTATAGTAGTAATGACACACTAGAGACTGACGTGGATGGTGATAGGTACAGACAAGTTTAGTAGTAATGACACATGACGTGGATGGTGATAGGTACAGACAAGTATAGTAGTAATGACACTAGAGACTGATGTGGATGGTGATAGGTACAGACAAGTAGTAATGACACACTAGAGACTGATGTGGATGGTGGTAGGTACAGACAAGTAGTAATGACACTAGAGACTGATGTGGATGGTGATAGGTACAGACAAGTAGTAATGACACATGATGTGGATGGTGATAGGTACAGACAAGTAGTAATGACACACTAGAGACTGATGTGGATGGTGATAGGTACAGACAAGTATAGTAGTAATGACACACTAGAGACTGATGTGGATGGTGATAGGTACAGACAAGTAGTAATGACACATTAGAGACTGATGTGGATGGTGATAGGTACAGACAGGTATAGTAGTAATGACACACTAGAGACTGATGTGGATGGTGATAGGTACAGACAGGTATAGTAGTAATGACACTAGAGACTGATGTGGATGGTGATAGGTACAGACAAGTATAGTAGTAATGACACACTAGAGACTGATGTGGATGGTGATAGGTACAGACAAGTATAGTAGTAATGACACATTAGAGACCACAGATTAAACACTTTCTCCCTGACTATTTAAAGAGAAAATGTACTTGTCATTGATTGTGGTAGCAAACTTTTGCATTGTGTATATTAAAACAATATGAACAGTCTTACAAAGACAATGTTTTTCTCTGCCAATTATTACTTCTCCCAGCTTGACAAAGAGACTCGTGTGGTTTTGATATTATCCTGTATTGATAAGAATCAAACTACATCTACATGTTGTGTCTTTAGTGATAAATTATTCAAAGTGATATAATAAATCTAAGATTGAAGAATGCATACCTTTATCTATGTCGTTATTTTTTTCTCGGGATGCCCAAAGGGTAAGTGAACTTATAACATGGTGCAGCATCCACCATCAATGGTTTTTGTTTTTAATTTGTTTTTAATAATGGTTGTATATACAGAAGATCCAACAAACCATCCCAAATTCCATCTTCCAGGAGGAATGCTTAATAGATTAATTTTATTACATTTTTACCAGTGAAATATCAAAAATTATTCATTCTATAAAAGTGATATTTTTCACTAGTGAAGAATATCATATTTTTCACTAGTGAAAAATATCACTTTTGCTGATTTGACCAATCAAATTAATGATTAGAAAATACCAAAATAATTGACCAATCAGAAAGCCCGACATATATGTCGGCACCTGGACAGGGGAAACTACTTTTTTTGTTTACAAATTATCGCTGTAGTCCTAGTTAGCATATGGGGTAGGGTTTTTGTTGATAAAAAATGTAATAAACAGAATATCTAACAGTGTCTTCAGTAAAACCAAATATATTTCACGAGTGGGGCTAATATTTTGATATTTTTCACGAGTGCACAGCACGAGTGAAAAATATCAAAATATTAGCCCCACTCGTGAAATATATTTGGTTTTACTGAAGACACTGTTAGATATTCTGTTTATTACATTTTTTATCAACAAAAACCCCTACGAGTGCACAGCACGAGTGAAAAATATCAAAATATTAGCCCCACTCGTGAAATATATTTGGTATTACTGAAGACACTGTTAGATATCCTCTATATATCCAAGTGTTATGGATCACTGTTCAGGACTACATGTAGATACTGAAGCTGGCAGGCTTTCCTCGACACTATGTACATTATAATTAAATTTATCACATTCTAGTGATTTTAACACAAGTACATAACCTGTTTAACAGCTTATTGTAACTGTCAAACATACACAATCGATGATGGAATAGCCCATTTACTGATATATGGATAGATGTATCCAAAAGAGTCGGGTGTGAACATTGAATATTAATCGGCAATTCTAAAAAATATGAATACAAATGGCCCATTGAAAACATTTAAATATGTGTACCAGAATTGTAGTTTCAGAATCAATTTTGAGTTCCTCATCTCCAATTAAAAATGCCATCCATAAGATTGAGGAATTTATCAAACAAAAAATTACTGTCATTCTTAGAACTTATTTGTTGAAGATTGGCATATTTTGTTAGACTGGCATAGAAATGCACTGTTAAGGAAAGACAGGGAGAAACTGAACAAGGATAAAACATGGAGCTACTCTGCATCTAAATTTAGGACAGGGTTCCACATCATATGTCAGTGGAAACACAAAGCCTTGAAAGACATATCTCTTGATAGATATAAAGATTGTACATCTAAAGATGACATTTTCCAGGAAAACTAAAATTTAGTTGCGTCCAAGTACGGTAAATATAACATAGCGTTTGGAGCACTTCACATGAACATTAACGGAAGCTCAGCCATTGTGTTAAACTCCATACACATTGATGTTTGGTTCGTAAAATGTATACAACCTGGTAACGCTGCAGTCACGTGATCAGTGGACACTTGTCAGACCAGTGCTCCACTCAAAGGGATGTCATAATAAGTCAATAACAACTAGGTTTAATGTTTAACTTTAATGTTTATTGTAACCGGATCCAATTCAGTAGAAGCAGTGATAGCAGCATCAAATCACAAGGTTCGTTAGATACTTTTGTGCAAAATAAAGCAGACAGTGAAACCTTTAAACGCAGAAAGATATGTAACCATGAACTCTCACTGAACAAATCTCAACAGAAAACAAAAACGTATTATATATAATGGTATTACATTCATATTGCACAATCTCTGATTAAACACTTATCTTATATCACATTGGTAAACCCAGGAAAAACTTGGCGGGTGTACTGGATCATGGAATGAAAGTAATTTCTTATTAAACATAATAATACTGTCAATGATATACGGTAACTTCTACACTTCATCGTAGAGTGAATGCTTATCTGGTACTGTGTCTCTGACATAGGGCAGATTATCGCGGGACATCATGGGCGCTGGGGTCTGGAACAGGTAACGACGGTCCCGGTTGTCATGGTGTACACGGGAACACTGTATATCCTTTGCCTTCTTTGGACTGATGTACATCAAGCGGGTTTCCTCACTCCGGCAATCGAACCAGTCCAACCACTCAGGACTCAGCTGTCTGTAGACACAACAAGGTAAGTGTCGTGCAATAACAAGATCTCCTAAGAAATTTTATAAGTCAGGGCATTGAGAATTACATACCTTTAACTAATTTTACATGTTCTGATTAATAAAACCCTGTAAAGAAATGGTTATATTAACGGTAAGTATCTTTTGAAGCAAATAAGAATGCCGTTTTCGAGGAAAAAGGAAAATT